>NC_136069.1:1465796774-1466494899 GCF_964261635.1 Lissotriton helveticus | reverse complement strand
TCTTAAAGGCTAACCTATGTGCGGCTGAGAGACGCACCAATTATCAAGGTGCTCCACCGCTCACTGTATCACAGAAACAAGCACATTATGTTAACCACTTTAGTGAAGTATCCATGATGTTAACATTATCTAAACTCCCACGGAGAACGTGCACGTTATGCGCCCACGCTACAAGCAGGGAATCCCTGTGGTGCACACAAAACTAGACCAGATGCCAGGGTTTGTTTAAAAAATAACAAAAACAAGGAAGAATGGTGTCAGGGCCTACCAATTCTGGCATCAGGCTGAGTCACCTACCCCTAAACAGATAACAGTATTTTCGCTCGGGGGGAAGCTGATTGGTGCATTTACCCCCAATGTTGTCCCCCAGAGAGTGCTGAACGACCACTGAAATGAATGAATAAATCTTCTCTTCCGATCCTCTAATTATAACTGATTTGAGAACTGTTGGCTGATGGGTCTGCTCACTCCCCCGAAACCTTGTATTGCAGTGAGGAATCTCAGTGTAAAGTTTAACAACCATCTATATTTTCGTCCTCAGGTTATTCCGTTCTCCCAAGAAATTCCTAGACATCTTCTCCTTTGGTCCACCAGGAAATTTGATCAGCCATCTTCAGGCCCTTCTGAATTCCGCACACCGTCAAACTCTGAAGATTCCCAACCTTTAATCTGTATCGCACCATCTTAATACTCTTCACTGGCAGCTAGTAAAAATGATTCATTTTAAACTCTTCTGTTGGCTAACACAGCTTTTTACAAATCTGGGCCTAAATATCTATCTAACCATTTTCTACAATAGATTCTAGTTAGAACCTTACAATCTTCAAATGCTCTCCTGGATTGAATTCCCCTGGTTTAGATGTTCCTGAAAATGAGGATATTCCTTCTTTGTTTTGGCAACCAAAGCAAGGTATAATTTCCCATTGAGTCTATGTGACACACGCAATGAGGTACCTTTCAGACAACTCATAAAAACTTGGTTATTTTCCACTAGCCATTTTCTGGTTCAGTGTAGGTTTATTTCCCTCAGAGCAGCTGTCGCACTTTACAAGTTCTGTTGTTCATTCAATGAATTACCACATTTATAGGGGGGAACAACTTCCCAAACGGGCGTCCTGGCGCTAATGTAAAAGTAGGTGGAACCATTTATATAAAATTATTAATTAGTGCACATTAAAAAGCCATGTTTTTAGATGCTTTCTGACGTGGGTTCCGTTCATTATGTGATATAAAGCAGAGGAAAGATTGTTCCAAGCCATGGCTGACAGGTCGATGAGTAAGAGGCCTCCTCTTTCGGCATATTTGGTAAATGAGCATTAGATGATCTCAACGTCTTTGATAATCAAAAATAAGTGAGGCTTTCAATGAGATATTTAGGCCCTGTATTATGGAATGCTCTACAGACCAAATCAATTGAGTGTCAGCCTTTTGAACGATCTGAAAAAGACCGATCAGGTAGTTGGGGAGAGCCAAATAAGTGCATTGGCGTAGTCCAGCCTGTCTATAATCATAGTATGAACTATGATTAAACGGGTCTCGAATGGTAAAATATTTCCAATATCTTTCTTAAGGGGTATAAGTGAGAAAAATACGCACTTGCCACAAATAGAATCTGGGGACGAAATGATAAATCTTTATCGAATTTAACTCCCAGGTCCGACAGGCCACCAATGATTAGAGAATAAGTAGTGGACTTTTCCAATGAGTAAAATTTCAGTTTTATCCGAATAACACTTCAGATAGCTCTGTTTAATCCAGTCCACCAAACTAATCAAACAAGCTTTAAATGCTCCTTCTTTGGAAACAGTTCATTCCAATCGATAAAATAGGCTGCTTGTCGCCTGCATATGAGATTACACTAGTACCATACGACTGAATGATAGAGGCTAATGGAGACAATAACACATCAAATAGAATTGGTCTTATGGAGAAATCCCATACTACAGTGATTTTCTTCCAAAGGAAAAAAACTGAAAGAAAGATCCTACAGGCACCAGTCGCTGAAGTAGTGTAGTGTGAGACACTATGGAACGCTAGCGATAAGTCCAAATGAATCACGGCAGCGGTCTGAGCATGATCTAACTTAATTTTAATACATTACAACACTTCTACAAGTGTGGTTTCCAGGCTGTGTCTAGGTCTAAAAGAAGACTGAGACGGATGCAGGAAATCATGTTGTTCTAAATCATGCTTCTTCAATGAGTAACTTGTGAACTACTGCTAGCTCCCCAGCTGCGTGTAAGTAGCTCTCCCGCGGGCAGCTAAGCCTACTAAATTAAAAGGACACTACAGCTATGGCTGTTAGGCACTACCCAAGTAGCGGTATTAGAAACTGACAAAGCTTTTTATTTATTTTTACTTTACTGCTGATAATCATACAGGTGAGGTGATCACTGCTAGTAATCTTGCATACGGTGGCAACTAATTAAATTGTGTCTGAATTGGTCACTGTTATACCACTAATGATGTTAGTAAGTCGGGGTAATTTTCATTGAACACAAGTGGCTTTAACAACAGAATAGTTTGGAGATCCCTGTTCTAAATACTCCAATAGTTGTTTATTATTCAGTTTCCCTAATATGTTAGACGCAGCCTGAAGAAGAGTGATTGGTCTAAAATTTTAGAAAAATGAGGGAATTAGCAGAGGCCTTTCTCAAAAGTGGCACCACCTTTGCGTGCTTCCAAGCATAGGGAAGAGTAGCCATTTCTAGTGATATGTTAAAGAACATGTTCAGTACAGAGTTTATGACATCTCTAGCCATCGCTAACAGGAGTGGCAGGCATGGAGGACTTGGGGACCCAAATATAAAACTAAGAATGGCCATTTCTGATTATTCCGGTGTAATATGATTGAACTGGGGTAAAGTACTGTTGACCCTCGAGAGGGATTTTAACAGTAACTCCGAATTCATGGCATCATTTATATGGCCTGTGAATCTTGGGTGATTGTTTTCAATATTTTCTTCAAAAAAGGTTGAGGGATTTTCACAGAGTTCTGGAGATAGAGAGATCGCCACCTTTTGAAATATTTCACATGAAGCATTACTGGCTGCTTTAATTTTCTGACAAAAAACGCCAGCTTGGGGAGACTTAATACATTTGTGGTAGAACATTAGCATCACATTATCAGCCTATTTATCCTCTTCTCTATCTTTTTCCTAATCTTTTAAAGTTCTTTTTTTCCCCTCGCGAGGGCTCGTGAAACCAGGGGGCTGAGGGAGAAAACCATGGCAATTGTGAAATTTTTGAACGGAGCCAATTGATCCATAGCAGAGGTGGGTTGATCGAGAGGGCTTGCAGCTTGCAGAGATGAAGAACACTGTTTTGAGGATGAGAAGCTGTAGTGAGCAGCTGTTCAAAAGGAGTACACATCAGAAAGGTGAGGACCAAGTTAATTTCCCACCGAAGAATTATATAGTGAGAGGATGGATACAATGTTGCACACCCTTCAGAAACTCATCTCAACTGGTGATTTAAATGAAGATAACTGATCCGGAAACAGGAAAAGGGCCAAACGAGCGGACATGCATCCTTTTACTGTGCCCAAAGCAAGTCTTTGCTGGGCTTAGAACAACACAAAAAGCAATACTTCCGATATCCTAGCTTGAAGCTGGTCAATCTGCAGAGTACCCCACAAAGCCACAAACCTCTCCGAAAAGCAGACGTAGACTGATTTAGCTGAGGGACGCCTGGCTGCCAAGAGATAACATCTACAACCATGAAAGGAGATCAAAGTAAACCCACTATCAAAGCTCAATCTACAATCATGGAGATAAATACTGTGCAACACTGAGTGAAGGTCCCATCCTGCTGTTGTGACGGAAGATCCTCCCAAAGGGACATCGGGATCGGGGACAGATGCTCATACCTAGGAGATGTGGATACCACACTCTCCCTGCAAACACAAGGAAATGATGGACGGATGTGTTGAAACTTTTCCGAGACTCACCCACAGTCACAGATCTGGGTTGAATATCTGCTAAGCCAGGTCTTCTCTGGATCGTAAACAATCATCCTGGGACCGCTTTCTGGGTAACACCCTATATCAGTCTGGCTAGCTTGAATCCAGGGGTAAAGTGAGCAAGGGACCTATGTCTGGGAATACCCTGCCAACTGAGGGAGAACAAAGCAAACACAAGGAGATGATGGACAGAGTGTTGAAACTTTTTAGAGACTCACCCCCAGTCACAGATCTGGGTTGAATACATCATCATTCTTTAGCTCACTTCGCCAACCCAGTTCAGACCCATCCATATGCAAATCAGTCTTGACTTTGTTCCTCATTGGAACTTTCTAGCCCAAACTGCCAAGACAGGTCTTCCCTGGACCGGAAACAAGCAACCTGAGACCTCTTTCGAGGTACCAACCCTCATCAGCCACGCTAGCTTGAATAGCTTGGGTGATGAATCCAGTGGCAAAGTGAGCAAGGAACCCACGTCTAGGCATACCCTGCCAACTTTGGGCAAACAAAGCAAACACAAGGAGATGATGGACGGAGCGCTGAAACTTTTCAGACACTCACCCCCAGTCACAGATCTGGGTTATATCTACACTCTCCCTGTCCAATCTGGCGATACTAGGATGGCACTGTGAGCTGGCATAGATTCTGCTGCATAAATGGCTGGGAAGGCTTTGTCTACCTACATGACAGCCTCCCGGAATTTTGGGAACTGGTAAGGAAACTGCTTTTCAGGGCTCAACAGCCACAAGGAGCACACTGTAGTTCTTCAATCTTAAGTGTTCCAAATCAGTGTCTGCCATATCCATAGTGACGCACTGACATCACCGCAAAATCTGGTTAATTTCATCCAGGCATGTCTACGACAGACAACACAGGTACCGACTGCCCTGCCATTGCAGTCTGTGGTAGCCAAGGGTCTGAGTGGATGACGGACTCTGCTACATTCTACCAATTATGGATCTTTTATGCCACAAAGGCCTGAAGGCCCTCCAGGACAACAATCAATATCTCACTGCCCATGTTCCAAGGCTTTTTTACTGCGACAATACAAAAAGATTCAATTTACAGACCTCAATGTCTGGAGGAGAGGGAGTGAAAGGTTTAGGGTGGGGGTGTTGGTTGATGGGTGGTTGGAAACAAATTTGGATTAATCTTACTGGTTGAGGCCTGTACAAACGAAATCTCCAGAGTTAGGTTGTTTAGGAAATCTGGGGAATTGGGTGCTAGTCTCCCTGGAGCTGCTGTGTAACCATAGTGTGACAATAGTACACTGGTCAAAAAGTCCAATAGGAGGAGTGATGGCTCAGCCCATGAGGTCACCATGAAACACCAGCTAGTGTGTTCCATTGGTCTACCCAGAAGCAGTGGCACTGTGGACCCCAGCTGTAAATCTTGCTAGGGAACAAAGTTAGTCAGTATTAGTTTAGGATCCTGTGGGAATAATGTGATAGGCTTCGGAACAAAGAGGAGGATCAAGAAAGGACCAGAGTGGAGAAAACCAGGAAAGCTTATGGCCCTACTGGACCCAAACAGGGAATACGCTACAGGACACATAGGCTGGACATCCTGGAAGAAAAGGTTAAGTCTGCTGGGGAACATGGAAACAACCATAGTAGACCAAATCAACATCGCTCTGACATGGTGGGTGGATTGGAAGGTGAGAATGACCAAAAAAGATGTGATAAAAACAGGATATTTATATATAAAAAAAAAAGATCAGAGAAGGCACAACTGTAAATATGATTTAAAAAAAACATACACCTAAATGCAATTTAAAATCACAATACCTTTAAAAAAAAAAAACAACAAAGTGTAGGTTATCTTTTCATCTCTAGTGGGGACTGCGGGGCTGTAACTATGTGCCGACATTAGGATCGGGGGCCCAAGACGTTTCTCCTTAGCACTGTCTCATTATAAGAGGAAAATACAGAAATCTCTTACTTTGCGTCACTTTTGTACCTGCTTGCTCAGTTCCGGTCTGTGTAATCACTGTATAATTAATATGCTAAGGTGAGAACTGCACACGATTGCAATGTGGCTTGCTCCAGAAACGCGTAATTTACCGAGTAAACATTTCAACCTGAAGTTTCATTTGAACTGCGGAGATCATTACTACCTATATTTTACTTTTTCATGGCATGATTTAGATATTACTGCTAAGTCATGGCGTAAAACCTACCTGGCTCAAATTACATTGGCATAAATAGATTCCTGATGTTGTGCACCATGACTGGTCATGCAAAAATTGGGGAACCAAGTGTAAACAATTTTTTGTTTTATCAGGAATAGTTCAAGGTTTTCACTGCTAGTGGCAAAACAGCATTTTTTTAATCTTTGTAACCACGACTGATAAAGTGGCATATTTGAAGCTTCGAGCTGCAGTGTGGATCTTTTCCCAGTTTCAAAATGATAGCATTTCTGGCTTCTATTTATTCTACGTGTCGCGGCAAACAATTTGAGGAGCCTGGTAATGAGGGTTTAGGGAAGCTAGACCTTGTAAAAAGTCAGTGTGAGCAGGTAAAGGCCAAGTGCTTTGGAAGTCTTGAGAGCCTTCACTTCCTTTATTACCCCTTCATTTGCAATAGGGCAGTCTAGGTCTTCTCTTAGTTCAACAGATAGTGTTACTTTACCCAATGATATTTATCTAGTCTGTAATCTGAGCTGGTGTGAGGTTGTTCGCTTCATGCAGCTTTTTGGCAGAATTGAGGGAATCTGTCTAAGATATGCACCTTGTGCCCCACCTGGGTTCCCTCCTCGTCCTGAATCACTGCAATACTGTTCTGGGCCTGCCTTGTCCTCAGGAGTAACAACAGTAATGTATCTGCGGCGTTGCCACTTTCATAAAGTCTGTGTCCCAATTTTGCCACAGTGTTTCTGCCTTGATTACGTCCAACAACCTCAGCTGTGCCGAATTTGCAACACTTTACGGCAGCCTTTCTGTGACTTCCGCTGCTTTGAGTTTAGTGAGAGCCAGTCATCCGGCTTCTCTTATTTTGTTCATTCTGCCCCTTTCTGCCATTATGCACTCCCTTACTTCCGTTTTAAAAGCGTCCTAAATTGAGTCTTGGCTGGAGTCTCCCGTATTGAGCTTCAGGTAGTTGTATATAGGGCCCCTGATCAACACTTTCGCTCCTGGGTCTTTTCGCATAGGATGGTTCAACAGTGCTGTTGAATTCCAATCGCTTGATGTCTACGACCTATTGTTTGGTGACAAGGACAACACGTTTTCATGTTTACTTTGTCTGATGGACAATTAAGCCCAACTCCCTGTAGCACAAACCCTTGGCTGTCAGTTTACAGTACAAATATGTGAAAGGATTGTCTGCCACTAAAGCAAGATGTGTATATAGTTTAAACTTGCCTTTGATTAACTGATGCAAAGCCTTTATTAGGTCTCGTGACCTATCAATGCGCATGCGCATTGAGAGAAGCGAGACTATAGGGCTTTAAACAAAGCTTACCTAACTGTGGCGATTTGGTGCTGTGCCCGTGCGCTTTTAGGTCAATGCGCAAGCGCATTGACCTAAAATGCGCGTGCACAGCATCAAATCACCAGCCATCTGTTCCCCAGCTTGGATCTCCTGGCTGCTCCTCCCCTAATTATCCGCACATCAAAGGCTGCTCCCGCCCCCTGCTTCACACTTCAAACGAATGCTACAGAGAGCATTTCCCGGCCGGCCGCTTTTAATTTCATTTCGCAAGCAGTTCCCCCTCCTCCCTCTCCTCCCTCTCCTGACTTTCTCCTGCCTGCCACACCAATCCAAACTGAGGCGCTGCTGCTCCAGTCCCTGTATTACTCCCACTCATCTATGATTAGGAATAAAAGACTGTCGGTTAAAAACAGTTTCAAGATAAAAATGGTTTCCCATTACTTTTGCAGAATGTTCTGCATTTCCTTAACCGCCTCCAACTCTCCGACTTTCACATGCACATACCACTTTGCTGATACTGACCGAGACATGCGCTTTATAAGCAGGAAATAGAATTCTACAGGAAACAATACTACCGAAGACCATTCGAGGGTGTGAGCTCAATGCCACCGAAGAGTACGTACAATTATTATACTTAAAGTTCAGTCAACTACCCTTGATGCACGGACAACCTTTGAAGAAAGTGAAAAGCATGTACCCTCACCCTCACCCTCACTCACCCTCACTCACCCTCAACCCCTCACCCTCACTCACCCTCACCCTCACCCTCACTCACCCTCAACCCCTCACCCTCAACCCCTCACCCTCAACCCCTCACCCTCACTCACCCTCAACCCCTCACCCTCACTCACCCTCAACCCCTCACTCACCCTCAACCCCTCACTCACCCTCACTCACCCTCACTCACCCTCACTCACCCTCACTCACCCTCACTCACCCTCTCTCACCCTCACTCACCCTCACTCACCCTCACCCTCAACCCCTCACCCTCACCCTCACTTACCCTCAACCCCTCACTCACCCTCACCCTCACTCACCCTCAACCCCTCACCCTCACTCACCCTCAACCCCTCACTCACCCTCAACCCCTCACCCACCCTCAACCCCTCACCCTCACCCTCACTCACCCTCACCCTCACTCACCCTCACTCACCCTCACCCTCACCCTCACTCCTCACCCTCTCACCCTCACTCACCCTCACTCACCCACCCTCACCCTCCCTCAACCCCTCACTCACCCTCAACCCCTCACCCTCACTCACCCTCAACCCCTCACCCTCACCCACCCTCAACCCCTCACCCTCAACCCCTCACTCACCCTCACTCTCACTCACCCTCAACCCCTCACCCTCACTCACCCTCACTCAACCCCTCACCCTCACTCACCCTCACCCTCACTCACCCTCAACCCCTCACTCACCCTCACCCTCACTCACCCTCAACCCCTCACCCTCACTCACCCTCAACCCCTCACCCTCACTCACCCTCACCCCCTCACCCTCAACCCCTCACTCACCCTCACCCTCACTCACCCTCAACCCCTCACCCTCACCCACCCTCAACCCCTCACCCTCACTCACCCTCAACCCCTCACCCTCACTCACCCTCACCCACCCTCAACCCCTCACCCTCAACCCCTCACTCACCCTCACTCACCCTCACCCTCACCCTCACTCACCCTCAACCTCACCCTCACCCTCCCTCACCCTCACTCTCAACCCCTCACCCTCACTCACCCTCAACCCCTCACCCTCACTCACCCTCAACCCCTCACCCTCAACCCCTCACTCACCCTCACTCACCCTCAACCCCTCACCCTCACCCTCCCTCAACTCCTCACCCTCACTCACCCTCACCCTCAACCCCTCACCCTCACTCACCCTCAACCCCTCACCCTCACTCACCCTCACCCTCAACCCCTCACCCTCACTCACCCTCAACCCCTCACCCACCCTCAACCCCTCACCCTCTCTCACCCTCAACCCCTCACCCTCACTCACTCACCCTCACTCACCCCCAACCCCTCACCCTCACTCACCCTCAACCCCTCACCCACCCTCAACCCCTCACCCTCAACCCCTCACCCTCAACCCCTCACTCGCCCTCACTCTCACTCACTCTCACTCACACTCACCCTCACTCGCCCTCACTCTCACTCACCCTCACTCTCACTCACCCTCACTCTCACTCACCCTCAACCCCTCACCCTCACTCACCCTCACCCACCCTCAACCCCTCACCCTCACTCACCCTCAACCCCTCACTCACCCTCAACCCCTCACCCTCACTCACCATCACTCACCCTCAACCCCTCACCCTCACTCACCCTCACCCACCCTCACCCACCCTCACCCTCACTCACCCTCAACCCCTCACCCTCACTCACCCTCAACCCCTCACTCACCCTCAACGCCTCACTCACCCTCACTCTCACTCACCCTCAACCCCTCACCTACCCTCACTCACCCTCACCCACCCTCAACCCCTCACCCTCACTCACCCTCACCCTCACCCTCACCCTCACTCACCCTCAACCTCACCCTCACCCTCCCTCACCCTCACTCTCAACCCCTCACCCTCACTCACCCTCAACCCCTCACCCTCACTCACCCTCAACCCCTCACTCACCCTCACTCACCCTCAACCCCTCACCCTCACCCTCCCTCAACTCCTCACCCTCACTCACCCTCACCCTCAACCCCTCACCCTCACTCACCCTCAACCCCTCACCCTCACTCACCCTCACCCTCAACCCCTCACCCTCACTCACCCTCAACCCCTCACCCACCCTCAACCCCTCACCCTCTCTCACCCTCAACCCCTCACCCTCACTCACTCACCCTCACTCACCCCCAACCCCTCACCCTCACTCACCCTCAACCCCTCACCCACCCTCAACCCCTCACCCTCAACCCCTCACCCTCAACCCCTCACTCGCCCTCACTCTCACTCACTCTCACTCACACTCACCCTCACTCGCCCTCACTCTCACTCACCCTCACTCTCACTCACCCTCACTCTCACTCACCCTCACTCTCACTCACCCTCAACCCCTCACCCTCACTCACCCTCACCCACCCTCAACCCCTCACCCTCACTCACCCTCAACCCCTCACTCACCCTCAACCCCTCACCCTCACTCACCATCACTCACCCTCAACCCCTCACCCTCACTCACCCTCACCCACCCTCACCCACCCTCACCCTCACTCACCCTCAACCCCTCACCCTCACTCACCCTCACTCACCCTCACCCTCACTCTCCCTCAACCCCTCACCCTCACTCACCCTCAACCCCTCAACCCCTCACCCTCACTCGCCCTCACCCTCACCCTCACTCACCCTCACCCTCACCCTCACTCCCCCTCACTCACCCTCAACCCCTCACCCTCACCCTCAACCCCTCACCCTCACTCACCCTCACCCTCACTCACCCTCACTCTCACTCTCAACCCCTCACCCTCACTCACCCTCACCCTCACTCACCCTCAACCCCTCACCCTCAACCCCTCACCCTCAACAGCTCACCCTCACTCACCCTCAACCCCTCACCCTCAACCCCTCACTCACCCTCACTCACCCTCAACCCCTCACCCTCACTCACCCTCAACCCCTCACCCTCACTCACCCTCAAACCCTCACCCTCTCACCCTCACTCACCCTCACCCTCACTCACCCTCAACCCCTCACCCTCACTCACTCACCCTCACTCACCCTCAACCCCTCACCCTCACTCACCCTCAACCCCTCACCCTCACTCACCCTCAACCCCTCACCCTCAACCCCTCACCCTCACTCACCCTCACCCTCACTCACCCTCAACCCCTCACCCTCACCCTCACTCACCCTCAACCCCTCACCCTCACCCATTGTGTTACAATAGGTGTCACATTTGCAAAAGATAAAACTATTGGCATTGTAAATAACAAAGCTATTAATTTCGCTATTTTCAAAACAAGCACATAAATAAAAAATGTGTCCTTTACAATACCAATAGCTCAAACTTTCCTAATGCGAGACCTATTGCATTGCTGTGCTTCTCTCCCCTGCTGCACTCTCCTGCTCTCTAGAGATGTGGCCTAACGACCAGAGCTGCCATCTAAGTCACGTAAATACAAAACATGTTGCATTCCAAATGCTATAGGTGTCACATTCGCGAAAGTTATAACTATTGGCATTGTAAATGACAAAGCCATCAATTTAGCAATTTTAAAAACCAACAAATAAATAAAATATGTCATTTACAAGACCAATAACTCCAACTTTTCTAATGCGAGACCTATTGCATTTCCAATGCTTGTTATTTGGGCCAGCACTGTAATGAAATGCAGCGAGCTCAGCCTTCATGACTGTCATAGCGGTTCTGGTGGCTTAGTGGACTAATGCATCCGCTGCAGGGGCCTGTGTTCGACCTCATGGTCACAGGTTCAAATCCTGGCGGGTTCTCTCAGCCTTTCATGCATCTGAGGTTGATAAAAGGAGTACCATTGAGTTGGGTAACAATAAACATCTGTTATTCAGCGCCATGAGACGCACGGGTGATAAGTGCGCTTTACAAATACACGTGTAATGTTCTGTCATCAGCAGAATTACAAAAACGTGCATCTTTGTAAAATGTAATAATTTGTGGCTACTTATAATGCTCACAGAATGCTCTGATTACACGCAGAGGATCGAAAGTAAGACAGGTATTTTTTTTTGCTTTCAAAATAAAATGTACACAAAAAATGGCAACTTGAAAAAACAGTATTTGGTAAAATGCTGTGCAACTTTAAATCCAGTTTCGCAGAGGCATCTTTTAGTAAAAAGTGTTGACATGTGGCAATATTAAAAAGAAAAGTGAAGGCGAAACAGTGTAAATCAATAATGGGCAACAAGAAAATAATTTGCGTGCTCAATTGTTACCGAAAGACACAAAAGTGCACCCCCAGATATGTCTTTGCATTTGTGCAAATTTGCAACTTTTAGCAATTAATAAACGTTTACCTAAGTAGGCCTGGAAACTGTCTTCCTTGCAAACATTTGAGAACTTAATTTTCGCACGAGCAAATAGAAATGGTGACAGGTTTGCATCCGAGGGCATCCATTCAGCCTTTCATCATTGTAAAGTTTATAACATGAGTACCGTTGAGCTGGGTAACAAACCGGTCATTTCACCACCAAGCAACCCTAGGGTGAACATGCGCTTTAGAAATACACGGTATGTTATATTTTTTCTAACCCTGGGCAAAGCACTACGCTACGCTCGTGTAGTTTGCGCAACTTCGCACTACGCGAACTGCACGTAGCACAGTGCAAACATGCGTAGCTTAGCATAGTGCAGTGGTCATTTTTTGCTTGCTTGAGGTCCTCAACGTCAAGTTGGTGCCCCGAGCAAGCAAAACGACATCCTCGTGAGACTTTTTCCTCGTTCGCGATCAGCAACATCAAGTTGCCGATCACAAGCGTGGAAAATAAACCTCCTGGCGAGATTCTTAACGCGGGGAGGTCAGGTTTCTCATTGCAAGTGGTCGCGCATGCTCGCGATGAGAAACTACCAGTCCGCGTTGAGAAAGCTGCAGCTCGAGTAAAAATCTACTTGAGCGGCAGTAAAAGTAGAGATCGCTCTGTGCAAGATGCCGTTTTCAATGATTGCACAGTGCTGGATGCCGGTCCGCACTGTGCAATCATTGAAAACAGCATCTTGCACAGTGCGAACATGCTACTACGCAGTTCACGTAGTGCGAAGTGCACTTTGCGTAGCTACGCGTAGCGCTACTTCGCGAACTACGACCACCCTTAATTTTTTCGCATGCGCAAATCTGCTGAGCAACTGCAAATGGACTTTTTCTATGCTCCTTTTTTCCCACCATGGAAAAGGTTGTATTCTTCTGCTTGTCAAAAGTAAACTTTCAACTTTTTCTAGTGTTGGAAGAGGTCAATTCAACGTGTAAGTTTGTGGGTGTGTACAGACTTCAAGGACATTCCATTCCCGGAACTACCACTTCCCACCTACTTTTAACCCCAGTACTAAGATCTGCCAAAATGTGGATAAATAGGAGCCTCGCTAGAATGTAAACCCCGATACAATATTTGCATAGTCAGAGTTTTTATCAGAGCTGCCATAATTGATCACCTCACTGCATGACATCAAAAAGGACAAGTGTTTTTGTTATAGGACAAGTAGATTTAAGACACATTGCGCTTTATGTGCAAGTAGATATTTTATAAAATTCCACCACTTTGTCTTAGCTGCCATCTGCGTTTACTTTTGTTCTTTGTTCCTTAACCCCTCCCATGCTTATGACGAGCTCAGCTTGTCATGAGCCACGGTTCCCGTATGCTCATGACAAGCTCAGCTCGTCATGACCGTTGGAACGCTCACACGCGGGGCTAATTCCCCTGCTGTACTGAGCATTCCATGAAACGGGCATGGTCATGACGAGCTCAGCTCGTCATGAGCACACGAGAACCGTGGCTCATGACGAGCTGAGCTCGTCATGAGCACTGGGGCGCTGTACGCACCCCCCCTCCCCACTGCACAGCAGGGGAACGTGCCCCGCAGCTAAGGGGTTAATTCATATGATAGATTGCTGGTCTGATAAGGAGATCCTCCTGTGTTCAACTTCCTGGAATATTCGTAGGAATGTATGTTCGAGGAAGATCATGTTGAAGTGTGGATATGATTTGTGAGCTGAGAAGCAGTGTTAGGTGTCTATTTGCATAGATTTGTGTTCATGCTACAGATCTAGGAGACTTACCAGCCACTGTGCCTCTTCTCCGCATAGCGCTGTCGTCCTGAAGGTCTGGATCATTTTGTCATGTCTGCCATCCGCCACATAGTTACAGTTACCACTGGATAATACGCTGTGAGGGCCACCTGCAACTGCCCTGCTGCCCATGCACATATATCGGAAAATACCTTTCAACTTGTGATGTACGCTGTTATGTTAAATACCAAACTAATAAAAATTGTTTTGAAAAAACAAATTCCAGTTACAGCAAACTGCAAACAGTCTTGAGGCTGAGGACAACATTCTCTGCACTATACGCCTGAGAAAAGGTTTTTGACTACCACTGGCCACATAAACTGATGCGTTAAGATACTACCCTTTCCGTAAGTCTACCATTGAGCAATAGTCATCTGTTCCCCTTGTCAGCACCTCTGTCTAGGAGGAACAAACGGGATTTCCACAAAGTATTGTATGGGAAAAGACTGATTGCATCCAGTAGTTAATCAGCGATGTGTCTCCTGTATTAAATATATATTTTCAATTGAAGGATTCAGGGTCTTTAGGGTCATCATACCATGGACAAGGAAATTCCGCTGAGGTTAAATGAGGGGATTCTCAGAGGCCTAAGCATTGTTCCATATCCCATATCGCTGTCGCACCCAGGAGCCTAAGACGCCTTGTCCCACATTAGGGTTGTCACCCTTTGTATTCAACCAATGAACTCTGAACTTCCACTCTGTGTCCCTCCCTCATCCCCTTTTCCAGCCAGAACCAATTCATATCATAAACAGTATAATCCCTTTCTGGACTATCTTATTAAAGATCATTCATTAACCTAATTCTCTCCATACTCTTTCCCTTCTCTTGCCCCTAGTCCCACTGGCTCACTGCAGTGTTGGGGCTCATCGGTCAAGGGTCAGCTTCTCATCCGCTACTCCATGCATGTGAGTTGGACCCTCCCTGGAAATTTTCTGCTGTTTTTCCAGCTGCCATACCATTGTGAATTTCAGCCATTTGTTCCTCTATAATTTTTGAAGAGGCTCCATTGTTTCTCTTTGCTCCTACTTTCTTCCAGCCTCCCTGTTGTTTTGGGCATTTTATCTCAGTATCACTATCGCTCCCTGGTTCTCTCGTCATCAGGTTGCCATTCGCCAAGCCCAATATTTCTGTTTGTGAGAGGGATCCTGTTTACTATCTATATCCATTCCACTTGCAGATCAAATGAAAGGGGTAACCCCATAAGTACAGGCTCATATTGGCTCTCAGAAGTCTCTTAGGGGCAAAAGGCCTTCAATTTCTCTTTCAATTTCTACAGTGCCTTTGGCAATAGGTCCTAATACAAGTGTATCAGAGTCGCCCTCAACTAGATGTTCTTTACACCATCTGCTGTCATTGGTTGCTCTTTTAGCATGTAGTGGTAATTTCTTCTGAGGCTATAATGAATTCTTGCACTTTCAGGCCTGGTTTCAGCAGACCTGTAAGTTCTACTTAGTTCTATCTTTTTAGTATCATCTTCCTGTAGTACTACTTAAAACATCCGCTTGACAGATCCCTTGATGTCAGCATCTTCCTCGTGTGACTCCTCTAATGAGGACATTATGGCATCGGGAGCAATTCTCTAGGTCCTCAAGCTTTTCCTGGGGGATTATATTCTGATCCTGTAGCACCTTTAACTCTTGGCCTTAGAATTCCAGCTCCTTGTCTCCTCCATCCTCCGCCTTCACTATCTGCGAGACCCTATTTTCTAAATTCTTCACTTCTTTCTTTACTTCTAGCAGGTGTTTGTCAAAATCTGTCTCCAGAGCTCCAATTTCCTCCTAGAGGCTACGGAACAAGTTCTCAAATTCTCATAGGATCGTCGCAGACTGGGTTGTGTAGTCTTTTTAATCTTTAGATCTGCTATTAGTGTGTTTTCAGTAGATTATCTGCTTTGCTGTTTGGCTTTTGATCTCTCTTTATATTATTATTATTAACACACTTATTTTGTGCACAGTTATTCTGTGGAGTGTCCCAGCTTATTTAGCAAGTGTTATAGATGTGGATTTGGTGAAATGCTCTTTAACAATGGTGCCATTTTCCCCCTGAGTGGAAGTCATGCTGGATGCTTTGAATGTCTCACCTATTGTCTCTAGATTTTATTCCTTAGTTGTTCATTCCAATCAAGCTCATCTTCACTGGTGATGGCTTCCGTACTCCCATTTGGCCACTTAGGGGCTGCCCAGCACTATTTTGCTTCTTGGGGCTGCCTCTCATCTCACCTCTCTTCACCTCATGCCACTAGTGTCCACTCGCATAGGCACTTTGACATTGCTTGCTGGTCATCCACTTTCTCCCACGGGGTCAGAATTCAGAGGTGCCTGTTAATATGGGCTCCACCACCACCACCACCACCACCATACGGCCTGTGTGCTGCTCAGCCTCTCATTCCTCAGGCAGGGCTGGGTTTCATCATACCTTGATGTGTAGGGGTCAATTTTTCTTATACCAGTTAACGGGCCTTCTTTACTAACCTGTTGTTGGTTGATTGCTCTTGGCTGCTCTTGCCCAGTTCCAACCCTCTGATGCTTCTCCAAGAAGCTCCTGCTGCACCTCCTCATCTCCTCTCTCCTCTGTGTGGGTGAGGATGGGAGCATGTCCCTGCTGGTTTTGGATTCTGCCCCGAACCCTCTTAGACCTCAGAGCCTCCCACTAGGATGCACAAGCCTTCTGCCTGGTCTACCATTTAAATCCCCAAATTAATTGTGTCGGGAAAAAAGCCACACATTTGGTCTAGATATCTTTTATGGAAAAAAGGCGGCTTTAGTGTGACTTGCCCTAAATATCCAAACAAGCATTGGCAATGCCAAGAGGTCTGGCTTCAATCTGCTGCATCCTGCTCTCTCACATGTACACCGCTTAACCTGCACCCACATGGGCAGTCTTTTACCTGTGGTGTACTGGGAACAGGAACAAGAACCAACAAGTAGAGCCTGTCTGTTCTGGTTCAAACGAACAAAGGTACAAGCAAGAGTACAGGAGAAGACAAACCATGTGAGAGGGCTGAAGCTGAGAGACAAGATGCTCAGGACATGTGTCAGCAAGTGCCTTGTTCCCCGTGCGCAGAGTCTTAAAGTGGATCCATTTATTCAGTGGTAATAGGTGGAGGAAATCAAAATAGGATTTAATAGAAGCATGCTTAGGTAATTTAGTAACTGAGGTGGCAGCTACATTTTGCACAATCGGAAGGCGACAGATAAGCTATTTAGTTAAGCCTAGTAAGACTGCATTTCTATAGTCCAACAAGATGATACAGAGGCTTGGATAACATGCACTCTCCCTTCAACTCAGAGGTAAGGAATATTTTTCCTCAAGTTCTTCAAAAGGTAGTAACATGTACCAGCCATCTTGTTGAAAAAAAGAGCATAAGATAAGATCAGCGTTGATAGTAACACCAACATTTTTAGTCATAGTTACAAGGATGGTTTGTGAGACAAGAAACATTGAACAACCAAACTGGCCAACGATGATTCTCTAGTCCAACATCTCCATTATCTCAGCATTCAAATTCAGAAAGCTACTGGTCATTAAACATGCAAGTGAAACAAGAGAGTCCCAAAGGTTATGGGGAATATTATCACACCTTTGTTGTATTGAGAATTAAAAAACAGGGTAGTTGAAAAAAAGGAAAACCACAATTACAAATTCAGTTAACCAATGATGTTAAATGAAATTCAAGATTACCCCAAAGTGCACAATAATTCTTGCCTAAACAAATTGTGGTGTTTTAAAGTCTTTAATTCACACACAACTAGATACTAAAAATAAAATCATAGATGTACACAATGAAATTAAGACCTCTCTAGCACCACCTGACTTAGAGATTGATGGAGCAGGGGTGACACAAACATTTTTGTGTACCCCCTGTGCAGTTACACTCGCATAACTATAATAAATCTAATCGTTTGAAGCATGAATAATTAAATCAACCATAGTACATTTTAGACATCAACATTACACGTCGGTACTAATCGCTATTTGCAAATTAATTAATTCATTAATAATTTTGAACGAGTTATACTAATATAGTGCTATAATACGAAAATCGCATGTGTGTGTTGCTTTGTAAATGTGTATGTCTTATCGTGGCCAAAAGAAAACAAACGCGTTAGGTAAGTATATATAGCTATGTGTATGAATATGCTTCCGCTAGGTAATTTACTAATGGGAATATTAGAAGAGTGGGTGGTTAACAGTGAAAATAATAATTCTATATTTTAACGTTTATTTTGTGTTTGTTTACGCACTAGTTTCCATTGAGGCCTATGTAGTTAGGGTGCTGAAAAATGGTTGCTGACTGCTGTGTTAGCATGAGTCTGAAGCTGAGAAGTTGTGTGCGTGCGCATGAACAGAGAACAAGCTCAGCGAAAAAGCCTAGTACATCGAGCGACTGATGTCAAGGCCAGTTTGACCCAGGAGTGTAAGAGGGTGCCAAGAATTTGTTATGCATCTGAACCCCATGGGAACGGAAAAGCAGAAGAATGAATGTATCAACTGAATTAATTGACAAAATAAACAAGCATTGGCATAGCCAATAGGTCTCGCCTTTGGGACCTTATAAGTGTTTAGTTATCCAGCACAATATCCTTGGTGCAACAACATCAACTGTTGCATGGCTGAACACTTATAAGGTCCCAAAGGCGAGACCTATTGGCTATACCAATGCTTGTTTCATCAGTTCTCACCTCTCGCATTCTCTTTTTAACTTAAGCATGTAACAAGGTTGTCATATTAAGTCCATCTTTCATCCAAGGCCTTCCTGGTCCGATGGTAGCCCTAACTTTTGATTCATAATACGTTTATGGTGCAGCTTGACAAACAGATGTACTTAACAAATTCCATTAATGGAGTGCCCATTCTTTACCACCGCCCAAACCGGCACAGCCAAGGATACCGGTTTTCTTCTAACTTTTGCCTCAAGGTGGTCGAGTGTCAGACTCGGGTCTTTCTGCCACAAGCTCAGTTAATAAGGCTTGGGTGACTTACATGATGTCGCAATGCTGCATTCAACCAGGACAAAAGCCAGATCAAAACCCTTCTCGCTTGGCTGTGGGTAATCAAGGGCTGCAAGATGGCCAATGGTCCTCCCAGTTCTGGCCCAATGCATGTATTAGGACATTTTATATATACATTTTATATGATGAATTGACCTGGTCCAACTAATGCTCGTCCTCACTGTTTTGTATTGTGCAAAGCATCCTGTGTACTGAAAGGTCGTCCAGTGTCGTGGTCCGAGCTTCTAGCCAGGGCCTTTTGTCTAGGGGTGGGCGTTTAACTGCGCTCCGTTGGAGGAGTACACAGAGTTTTAGCGCACAAAAAGAACTCTGCCAATCTCCAAGGAGCAGAGTTTACTGGTGCCGCCTCCCAACCTAATGCCGCATGTCTGCTGCCACCCACTGTCCAGGCCGGGAGGCAGATGTTGCTTCTAGTTCTAAGCTTCGATATTCGTATGTGTTTTTTCCCTCTCTAATGCAGAAATGCATTCATCCTGCTGCAGCTTCATTTAGACCTCAAAGTGCATGCGAGTCACTTTCTGTGCAAACATGCATTATTTGTAAGTGGAAGCCTTCTCTGTGCACTTGCTTCCACGGCGTCTTCATGCTTTCGAGTGTGGCCTCCTGATTACTATAGGCCACACATTATAAGGCACGGACTTCTGCAGATGCTGCAATGAAACTGACGAGTAATCAGGGACGACGCGTTTTGCCTGGGTTAGTTTTGCCTGGGTTAGTGGCTCGTTAGGCACCTGATGGCCAGCATTATCTATTCTGCAACAGTTGCTTTAAAAAAAAATAAGCCAGGGTGAAGGCGCCACGCATTTGCTAGGGCAGTCCTCCCTTTTCAGCACCTGTTCTGGGCTCCAGCAAATTTCAGAACATTTAGTACAGACCCAGTTTTCCGAGAGCCCTTTGCACGTGCCGTAGTGCAGAATGAATTAGCAGCCGCTAGCAGTGTGTGTAAAAGGTGCAATGGATTGCCCGCCCACGGTCTGCGTTCTCTCTGACGATGAGCGCTGTCAATCATGCCACCGTGGGCCCCTGGGCGATGCCAAATTACAGCCGTGCATTTCTGTGAGAGAAATGTCTCGGTTTTTGGTTCTCAGAACCTGCGCCTCCTCACACTAGCCCTGCGCCGACTCCGACAATACTGGGGATCAAAGGAGAGGTCGGAACCAGAACAGACAGACGGAAAGGTTAAAACACAAAGTAAAAGAAACCGGCTCTTTGGACTACTGCATGAGACCGGAGGACGCGGCACCCAAGTGCACAACTGAGCGAACAGCTGCGCTGACCGGATCAGCCGGGCTCGGATAAGAGTGCATTAAGCAGGAGCCGCGGAGTTCATTTGACTTGTCAACTTAACCCTTGCAGTCCCCCTCCCCCCAGGCACGGCGCCAGCAGAGGCGCGGCTCCTTACGTCAGAGCTGGAATGACGTGGTCACGGCATGGAAGAGGAACCGGGGAGTCCCCTAGCTGACGAGCCTTCGGTTTCTGATGTTACAATGACGTAAAAGTGGCCTACACTGCTCCCAGAAGAAGGGGTGCGAGTGCGACAGCATTTTTGTTTTTAAGTCCGTCCTCTGTGACTGTTTAGCCCGGTGAGTTTGGGAGGGGGGGAGTGTGCGTGCGTGCGTGCGTCTGTCTGTGCGTGTGTTGTGTGCGCCTGCGTGTGTGCCTGCCTGTGCCTGCGTGTGTGCCTGCCTGTGTGCCTGCCTGCGTGTGTGCCTGCCTGTGCCTGCGTGTGTGCCTGCCTGTGTGTGTGCGTACCTGCCTGTGCTTGCGTGTGCATGTGTGCATGTGTTGTGAACAGCCGGCCGGGATCGGAGCGCGTGACCTGATCCGATCCCGGCCGGCTGCGTGCTCGTGACAGTCTGTTGTCTCTGCCTAGTCCTTGAACGGGAAAAGGACTGAAATGATAACAATAGATCGCTTTGCGACAGCAGGGGCTTTCGCCCCTGCATTCGCAGGCGCGACCTAAAAACGGAGATGACATCTATGAGAAAAAGTAAAATGACTGCATTTTGGAAAACCTGTTCTGCCAAGGATGGGTGAAGTGATCGTTGTCACCTCATTGCTGGACCAATCAGAATAAACTATGGACCCTAAAAGTTTCAATTTTAGTAAGATAGTTAGTGAAAAAGGGTATAAAAGATGTTGTTCGAAAAAGGGTAAAAAAGCTTGCTCCTTATTTTTACTTTGCACCACGACATGCTGTCAGTCTGATTGATTTTTATGGTGCTAGAGACTTTGAAATTTTGGACTTTAATTTTTGGAGCTATGAAGATGACTGAATGCAGAGATTTTATTTTGAGGCGTTAAGAAGAATAGAGAGGCAGATTGAGACTCGTGCAACTCTGTTTTTCTCTCATGACAGAGTTAGGTAACATCATTTCTGATGTATTTTTCCTTTTAACATGTACTAAATGAATGTTCCGAATCTTCGTTCATCTAAATAAACTAAACTTCCGTTTTCTAAAAATGACTAGATAAAATTATTTTAAAATTTAAACTTGAGTTGAGTTTCATTTTAATTAAAAGTCATGACAGGTTAAATGCTAATGTTTTATTTAGATTACTATGATTAAACAGGTCTTAAGTCTCCATCAACTAACTTCTACTAGATGATCTATTGACCAAATAGTGGAGTACCTTGGTGTAGGGTTTTCCAGATAACATGTTGGTATATAATAGAAGCTGATGTAAATAATGTATAAAATTTAAACCTAGGTAACCCGCTAACCAGCAGCTTTACCTCGGTTGTCACTGATTCAGATGTATTGTGTGTGTGTGTGACTCGTGGTGTTATGGGCCCCACCGACAAGTAAATGGTAAATACATCTGGGTTAAGTGAAATAGGTATTAAAGGTAGTTAGAGAGCCACGCTGGATTAGATTTCCTGGTTGCAGATTGATGGTTTCTATAGGTTTGTTAGGAGATTTATTGATTATTGGAGTTATATGTTCTAACACTATATGTTGAGTCTGTATTACGTTAAATGTAGTCCAAACTGAAACAACTTCTGAGATGTAGGAAGTTGGTCACTCTGTCTGCAGGCTGAGGAAGTGTGGCAGGTAGGTCACACATTACATAGTCTGTGTGAAAGTGGTGAATGTATAGCGAAGGACACCTGTAAAATCTTGACTCTAAGCAAAGGAGTAAAAGGTACTCTGATTAAAACGTAGCCTCAAGAGAGTAGCAGAGTTGTTACTGGAGCTTGAGAGAAGGGAACGGTAGAGGGAAGTGCTATTTTATCGGTGAAAGTAAAATTCTGTGGTAGAGAATAGGTAAGCGCTGTCTACTGGAAATACAGAATTCTTGTGAGTTTGAGGAAACTATCACTTTGGTTTAGCGAAACAGACGAATGGAAATGTTTTGTGACGTTACTAACTAAGTTTGAGTTGTATACAGTGTAAATAAAACTTTGCCGATAAATTTTGTAAAGGAGAGGTCGGCAGAAGCAGGAGTAGAAGCGGACGTAATAGGAGTCGCTCTGGGATTGATCCACGTGACAAGTGACATTGAGAGCTCTGATTGGAGCGTTAGGGTAAAGACGTGTTACGATTGGTCAGGAAAGAGTGTGTTGGTGTGAAACGCGCTGGGATTGGAAGGATTAGCGGAACAGTTTGGAAGGAAAATAAACTATCGAACTTGAGACAAACCTTGTAAGAAGATGGATTATTATTATGAAGAAAACAGGGAGAAACCTTCATGGTTTAAGAAAATAAAGAATTTCTTTAAGAGTGACAAGAAAATAGTAACAAGAGAGGGAAAATTACTTCCACCACTGAAAACGCCTTCATCGTATATGATGACAAAATATGGCTATCATACTTGTATCTGGTTAGAAAATTGGGCGAAATATACTAAACATTATGGAGTGTTGGCATTTCCAGAAACAGGTTCATTTAGTTTGGCTGTATTGAGAAATTTGAGAGAGAAAATGATGAAGCTTGAACCGAGACCTAGACTGACTCAGTTTGAAGCTTTGATGGAATGGGAAGACAAAATGCATCTTAATGAGGAAGAAAGGTTTAGAACAGAGGTCTTCAAACTTTTGGATGCCGAGACCCCCCTGTCAACATTTTCAAGCGTAAGGACCCCCTCCTGACAAAAATGTCTAAACCTCTAGGTTATGAGGAAGGTGAGGACCAAAGTATGCGACAGGCTTGACTAAATTGTGTGAGCAGAAAATGTAAATAATGTTCTGTGATGCTGCGTATTTTGGGGTAGCATTGCTTTATTATTTAGAATTTTTTTTAAACACAGTAATACTGAGGAAAGATTTCACCCCACCAGTACCAGTTTATAACCAAAATACAGCAATTAACATCAGAAAGATGTCTAGTCAACCTCTGTGAAGGGCCTCCCAATCCGCAGGAATACGCGCTGCCACATTAGAAGCTCACCTGGCCATGGCCGGTAGCAGCAAGGGTGCATTCAAACTGTGGCTGTCTTGTGCAGAGTTAAGCAGTTTACCCATGCCCCTTTCCTCTCACCCCCTTCTTTCCATCCCTCTCTTCTCTCCTCTCCTCTCCCAACCCCGGATCCCTCTCTCACATTGCAGGCAGATGGTTATTAGCCCCAGGACACATTTTGGTAACAGTAGCACACTACAAATGTAAATAATAAGCAGAAGCAGGGGATCCACTAGACCCAAACTCGGGGGGCGGGGGGGATTAACACTCCCAGCCAGGGCTTGTCCAAGCACTGGTCGCACACGGTGCAACAGTCTTTCCACCTTCTCCATGAATTCCCTCACTACCACTCAACAACAATACACCTCATCTCTCTATAGCACCTGTCTGACAAGCATTTCATTTTTTTATAGCGCTACTCATAGTTTACTCACACTCAGTTCTGTGATGTGCATGGTACATCTTCTTTGTACCAGGCACTTTAACCTTCTGCACTGTGTGGGTGACAAGAGTTCCCATGTGACTGCACGGTGAGCAATGCAACAGTGTGAGAGTAGGGTAAAAGGAGTAACTGCAGGGTGAGTGAGGTGACCATATGAATTTGGGTTCGGCTGTAAGTGCAGAGTGGGACGAATTAGTGCATGGTTAGTGATGGCCTTGTTTGAGTGAGCTACAGATTGAGCAGTAAGGGGGGGGGCAGGTGAGTGAAGTGTCACATGAGTGCAGGGTGAGAAGTGTGCTCGTGTGACTGCAGGGTGAGGTACAGAGTGAACAATGTAAGCAAATTTTTAGTGCAGAGTGATCACTGTGAGAGCAGGGTGAGCGGGTGAATGTTGTGAGTGCATTGTGATCAGTGTGAGTGCAATGTGATCAGTGTGAGTGCATTGTGATCAGTGTGAGTGCATTGTGAACAGTGTGAGTGCATTGTGAACAGTGTGAGTGCATTGTGATCAGTGTGAGTGCATTGTGATCAGTGTGAGTGCATTGTGATCAGTGTGAGTGCATTGTGATCAGTGTGAGTGCATTGTGATAAGTGTGAGTGCATTGTGATAAGTGTGAGTGCATTGTGATAAGTGTGAGTGCATTATGATCACTGTGAGTGCAGGGTGAGCAGGAGAATGGTGTGAGTGCATGGTGATTGGTGTGAGTGCATGGTGATCAGTGTGAGTGCATGGTGATCAGTGTGAGTGCATGGTGATCAGTGTGAGTGCATGGTGATCAGTGTGAGTGCATGGTGATCAGTGTGAGTGCATGGTGATCAGTGTGAGTGCATGGTGATCAGTGTGAGTGCATGGTGATCAGTGTGAGTGCATGGTGATCAGTGTGAGTGCATGGTGATCAGTGTGAGTGCATGGTGATCAGTGTGAGTGCATGGTGATCAGTGTGAGTGCATGGTGATCAGTGTGAGTGCATGGTGATCAGTGTGAGTGCATGGTGATCAGTGTGAGTGCATGGTGATCAGTGTGAGTGCATGGTGATCAGTGTGAGTGCATGGTGATCAGTGTGAGTGCATGGTGATCAGTGTGAGTGCATGGTGATCAGTGTGAGTGCATGGTGATCAGTGTGAGTGCATGGTGATCAGTGTGAGTGCATGGTGATCAGTGTGAGTGCATGGTGATCAGTGTGAGTGCATGGTGATCAGTGTGAGTGCATGGTGATCAGTGTGAGTGCATGGTGATCAGTGTGAGTGCATGGTGATCAGTGTGAGTGCATGGTGATCAGTGTGAGTGCAGGGTGCGCGGGTGAATAGTGTGAGTGCATTGTGATCAGTGTGAGTGCATGGTGATCAGTGTGAGTGCATGGTGATCAGTGTGAGTGCATGGTGATCAGTGTGAGTGCATGGTGATCAGTGTGAGTGCATGGTGATCAGTGTGAGTGCATGGTGATCAGTGTGAGTGCATGGTGATCAGTGTGAGTGCATGGTGATCAGTGTGAGTGCATGGTGATCAGTGTGAGTGCATGGTGATCAGTGTGAGTGCATGGTGATCAGTGTGAGTGCATGGTGATCAGTGTGAGTGCATGGTGATCAGTGTGAGTGCATGGTGATCAGTGTGAGTGCATGGTGATCAGTGTGAGTGCAGGGTGCGCGGGTGAATAGTGTGAGTGCATTGTGATCAGTGTGAGTGCATTGTGATCAGTGAGTGCATTGTGATCAGTGAGTGCATTGTGATCAGTGTGAGTGCATTGTGATCAGTGTGAGTGCATGGTGATCAGTGTGAGTGCATGGTGATCAGTGTGAGTGCATGGTGATCAGTGTGAGTGCATGGTGATCGCTGGGAGTGCATGGTGATCACTGGGAGTGCATGGTGATCGCTGGGAGTGCATGGTGATCGCTGGGAGTGCAGGGTGAACGTGAAAGTGAAGGCGACAATGAGAGTGAGTAGTCTGAAAGCAGGGTGCATTCCCAGAAACTTGGAGGGTAGGGTTTCAGATATAAGTTAAACTATTGCTATGCTGGCATTAATCAGGGTTCGAGGGAGGAGGAAATAAATATTGTGCTGATCCTGCAACAAACTTCCAGTCTAATGATTAGGGTTACCAGCTCATTATTTTGATGGCCCAGAAATAAGCAGTCACCTACAGCTGTATTTTTTGCACTTATCAGTGAATACTTAGAACAGCAAATATAAATAGAAAGCACTTTTAATTGTGTTCTAGGGATGCCTCAATGATCCATGACTAATAATTAAAGAGAATAAAGACAGAAAAGTCACATAACTAATTAATACATACTTTTTTATTTATAACTCAATTTAGTGTCAAGAGCAGGTCTCTGTAGGATCTTTAAACAACACATAGCAGGCATGTTTCTTTTGGCAACCCAACTTTATATTTCTTTTCATTAAATGCATTCTCACACTACAGCAGTAAGTGTAAAAATACAAATGTAAGAAATAGGCAGAGTGGGGGCCCAGCGGGTACTGGAACCATAACAAAACTAAGCTTTGGTAATCAGTTAACAAAGGCATGTAAATATGCTAATGGTCTTTAAAGACCTGTGAAAAACTCGCCGGAGATAAGACTCCAGACTCTGCCCAGCCGAGGCCCCAGGAGCGCGAGCTGCAGTGCAGTGCAGCAGCCCGGGCTGAGACACAGGATGGGGGAGAAGGGGAGCTGAAGGCCTGGAGGCCAGGGCACAAGTGACACTGTGAAGGCGCAACCCCCTTTGCATCGCTCCACAGCCCCCCTGGGGGTTGCGCCCCACAGTTTGAAGACCCCTGGTTTAGAAGCTTGAATGGTAAACATGGAAATTGTAAAGGATATTGGGGAACTACACATGAGAGTAGAATGAAAAGATGGAGCATGGTAGATATGTGGGATGGAATTTATCCGGTACGGACTGTAGATATGACGGTTAGAAGAAAATGTACAGAAAAAAGAAATAATGAGAATTCAGAAAGGAGTATTTATGGAATGAGTGATACAGAGGATGAAATACTGGAAAACATATTGAATAAAAGACCTCCCCCATATTGATCAACTTCTAGAGAGATAATACCGAATGCACCACCTATGGAGGAAAAGGTTGTAGAAACTCCAAAAAGATATTCAGAGGAAAGGCAACATTTTGAAGAATCAGAATGTGTACAGGCTGAAAAAGCAAGCACATCAGAATTAGAAAAAACAACAAAAGAATTGGCAGAAACAATTAAAGAATTGACCAAGCATGTTGAAGCTGTAACAGTACCTGTAACTATAGGACCTGTGATACCGGTTTTTGAAAATCAGAAAAAAGATGATAATTTATTAATTGTTCCTTTAAACTCAAGTGTATATCAAGGCAGTGCAGGAATTTATCCAGATTGGAATGAAACGAGAAATACTGTTAGAATTTGTCCACCTAATTTGACCATGAACCAAAGTCGTGTATACAATACTCCTATGGCAGCTGAATCAGCAACTGTAACTCCAGAGAAAAGTTTAATTGATTTAGATTAAATAAAAACTCCTGTTGGTCCGTCAGATACAGAATTAAATGATTGGTTCAAAATTTTGCAGCAAAAAGATACGGAACCAAACGTTTTAGATGTGGTAAAATTAAAAATAGATATGGAAGAATTATTAATAGGGACTATTGGAACCAATAGATTAAAAGCATATCAAGATGAGGAATTAAATTTTATGAGCAAAAGTATAACACGGAGAGCTAAGAATCTTCATAATAAATAGGAAGAGCTTGCAAATGATATTAGGAATAGAATTTGCTAAAATAAAGATGTTGCAAAAGCCATATAGAGTAGATTTTACAGAAAAAGATATTGATAACATGAATGCTGCAGGAAGATTAATCCAAATAAAAGAAATGATTCAGATTCTGAGGAGATTTGGATCAATGGAAAATTAAATGGATGAAAAAGAAGGAAGATTCTAGTAATAAGAATCTGTTAGCTTTACCAGTTAGAGAAAAAGAAACAACTGTGGCAAAAGAATGCCATATGAGAGAAATACCAGGAGGAGGATATGTACATGTTCCATGGAGTAGACAGGATATCTTGTAATTTACAAATGATTTCACAAGACTGAGAGAAAAACCAGTTGAATGGTACAGACAAGTGGATAGATTTGTGAAGTAACTAAAGTATTATGGGAAGATTTAGATGGGTTGTTTGATATAGTTGTACCAGCAGATTTGTGGACAGAATGTCAAATTACTGTTGATTGGCCAAAAGAAGAATACGCGAGGGATACAAACACTGGTGCACCGGCTCCAGAAGTTATGAGGAAGTACGATCAGGTTATTAGTTTTTCGAAAATAAAAATTTCACCAAAGAAAACTGATTGGTTAAAAATTGTTAGAACTATCCAAGAGGCCAAAGAATCAGTCCATGCCTAATACGAGAGATTGCTGCTAGTTTTCAAACAGTATAGTGGATATGAGAACCTAAGTGAAAAAGATACGAGTCATTTTGTATACAGATTAGTGTTTGGTTTAAGACCTGAAGTTGGGGACATGATAGGCATCATATGATGTGTTGGCAGTCTGATTCGGTAGATGAGGTGTTAAGATATGCAAAATATTGTAGTGATGACATTGAAGCTTGCAGCGAAAGTTAAACGAAAAGGCAATGTGGGCACAGGTAAAAGTTGCAGAACAACAAGAAGCACAAATTGTTAATAATGGAAGTCAAACTAAATTTAAAAAATTTGAATAAAGGAAAAGGACAATTGAATCTTGAAGAGGCTAAAAAGAAATGTCCATGTCATAATTGCGGAAAGATAGGGCATTGGAGAAACAAGTGTAAATGACCACCAAGGGTTGACCAAGAAAATAAATCATTGAATCCACAGGTGCAGAGTGAGGTAAATCAGCAAATTCCACCACAGCAGCAGGTAGTCACTCAACCGAATCAGGTGCCATTGCCACCTCTAGAGTGCTAACCGTCAAAGATACAGTGCAGAGACAGGATTCTACGAAGGAGATCTGGTAAAAAGTTCACCACGTGTGACTGGGATTCCGCAGTATTGGCTAAGATCGGATGGAAATAATTCAGATGAGATTTTTTGACAGTGCCGAGGAGAGGAAGTGGAGTGCGTGCTTGACGCAACTCTGGAGGTAGATCAATCTGGTCCTTTTGTGATTGGTGTAAATGTTACCTTTCTAGTGGGCACAGGTGCTACCTGTTCTACAGTTAGATCAGTAGAAATTCAAAACCTTCCTCTCTCTGGTGAAGTAATCCAAGTTGTAGGTATAGCCAATAGACAAATTAAAGCTCCATTGACACAACCAATGGAAACAGAAATTAGAAATTTTAAAGATATGCATTGTTTTGTAGTGTGTGACAGCAGTCCTGTAAATCTACTTGGAAGAGACATACTCTGTCAAATTAATTGTGCCATTTATTTTTCTCCAGATGGCATGGATTTCTAAACAGCAGATGATGATAGTATGTATAAAATGATAATGTCCTTAATTGATTCAGAAAGAAGTGAAGATTTTCCATTAGTTAATAAAGAAGATATTTCAAGTGAATTAAAAGAAACAGTTAAAGAAGACGTGTGGAATTTCACTGGAGAAGAAATAGGGCTAATGAAAGATGTAAGTCCTGTAAAAATTACTGTAAAAGAAGATGTTGAATATCCAAATATTCCACAGTATAAATTGACATCAGAAATAATTGAAGGGGTAACCCCAGTGATTAATAAAATGATTGAACAAGGAATACTGAGAGAAATAATGAGCAGTCCATGTAATTCACCTATTATGGGATTGAAAAAGCCTAATGGTACATTTAGAATCGTACAAGATTTGAGAAAAGTGAATAAAATCGTTGTTCCATGCTGTCCAATCGTACCAAATCCATCAGTGATATTATATCAGATTCCACATGATGCAGAATGGTATACTGTTATAGATCTATTCAATGCATTTTTTACAATTCCATGACATCCAGATAGCCAACCGATTTTCGCATTCCGGTATGGAGAGTGTATTTTGGCTTGGTGTCGTATTCCTCAAGGGTATACTGAAAGTCCCTCAATATTTAATTAATTACTAAAAAAGTCATTGGAGGATTTAAACATGCCAGGAAAATCAGTCCTAGCTCAGTATATTGATGACCTACTGGTAGCATCGAAAACAAGAGAAAATTGCATCACAGATACTATTGAACTGCTAAACCATTTAGCAGAAGGAGGACATAAGGTGTCTCTATCAAAATTACAGTTTTGCCAACAAAAAGTACAATATCTAGGTCATAAGACTGGAAATGGAGTAAGGAAAGTAACGTCAGAGAGAATAAAAATTATACAAAGAATGAGTCCACCCAAAACACAGAAACAAGTGAGAATGTTTTTGGGAACGGTTGGATACTGTCGTCAATGGATTAGTGGATTTTCACTAATTGCAAAACCATTACAAAGATTGACAAAAAGTGATGTGAAAGATCCAATTGTTTTGAATGAAAAAGAATTAGAAGCATTTGAAAGATTGAAAACCAGTCTATGTGAAGCACCAGCGCTAGGCATGCCTGACTATGAAAAAGAATTTGAACTGTATTGCAGTGAAATAGAAGGATGTGCATTATCAGTTTTGATTCAGAGACATGGAAAATTGAGAAGACCGATTGCATACTTTTCAGCAGTCTTAGATCCAGTAGCAGGAGCATTGCCAGGGTGTCTGAAAGCTGTAGCAGCTACAAGTGTGAGTCTTGAACAAAGTGAAGGAATTGTGATGGGATATCAGATTAAGGTATATGTACAGCATTCTGTAGAAATACTTTTGACACATACGAAGATGCAGTACATTACCAATAATCGTTTAACCAAGTATGAAAGAGTGATATTGGGTACAGACAATGTAACAATTGCAAGATGTGTAAATGTGAATCCTTTAACCATATTACCAGATGCTTTGGATGTGGAAGTGAAAGAAGAGGTTGATCATAAGTGTCTGGATGTACTTGAGTATTGCACAAAACCAAGACCTGACATTAAAGACAAACCATTGGAAGAATCAGATTATGTTCTATTTGTTGATGGTTTTTGCTTGAGAACAGATGAAGGAACTTTTGCATATGCTCTATGTACAGTGGCAGATGTTATGGAAGCATCTTGTCTGAAGGGAGTACGTTCTGCTCAAGTAGCGGAATTGATTGCATGTAAATTGGGAGAGCATATCCAAATTATCATTGTGACTGATAGTCAATATGAATTTGGAGTTGTTCATGACTATGGGCAATTGTGGTCACAGAGAGGATACATGACCTCTGCTGGGTCACCTATAAAAAATGCAGAGTTTGTAAAAATGTTGCTTGAGGCCATACAGCTGCCTAAAAGCATTGCGGTTGTAAAACGTGCTGCAGATAAGAATGGAGATGATTATGTGACAGAAGGCAACCGTTTTGCGGATGCTATGGCTCAATATTGTGCTAATAATTGCGCTTCAATCAATCTGGACAGGGAAAAAGAACATGTTTCAAGTCCTTTGAGGTTTACTAACATTGTTGAAACTTGGCAAGAAGTGAAACAAACTCAGGACGAGGCAGATGAAGAGGAAAAAGATAGATGGATAAAATCAGGTTGCAGACAAAGAAGAGGAAGAAATTTGGGTTTACAAAGATGAAAGACCAGTAATGCCTGATAGCATGATTTCAAATATGGCCCGAATGTACCACGGTCATGCTCATATAGGTAGGAATGCAATGATTAGAATGTTCAAACATACTTGGTACAATCCAAAGTTTAGGATAATAGCGGACAGTTTGTGCCAACGTTGTTTGGTTTGCCAGCAATTGAATCCCGGAAGAAAAACTGTTGTGAGTTTGGGAACCATAGGACGGGAGGGTGGTCCTTTCACACAAATGCAATTAGACTTTGTTGAAATGCCTCCTTGTAATAGGTTAAGGTATGTCTTGGTGGTCATCTGTCTATTTTCAAGATGGGTAGAGGCTTTCCCTACAACACGGGTTGACCTGGTGTAGCAACTGTTGTGAGTATTGCTCATGGCCCAGAGAGGATGAACCCCTGATGAAGCATCAAAACTTCCAAAACTGTTCACAGTCACTAGTTTGAGTCTGGAGACCAAGAAACCCAGTTGTGGTCTTGCTGTCCTTGGACCTCTCTAATGCAGATTTGTCTTTTGCACGGAAGAGGCCGCAGCCATCAAACAGGAGATACATCAAAGTAACTTAGCCATCCACATCTAGGCCTGATTGTATGACTTGCTTCTCCACAGCCTAACCATTTCCAACCAGCTTAGCGAAATAACTTTGTAAATCATTGGGCAGGACGGGTATAATTGCCTGTGTTGAGACCCAGAGTCATGGACAAATATGCAAAGTAGACAAGTGATGTTAAGCGACTTTGGAGCACAGAAAACATTTGTATTGCAAACTGTTTTGGCTTTTTCAACTCCCTGTCGGATGGTGCTATGGGGAAGGCACCAGGTGTCCACCTAGAGGAGCAAAAAGTTTGAACTAACCGGCGCTCTTGAGACGAGTCAGAGTAGAGAAAGCAGGATCTTCCTGAGCTGGCTTATAGCAACAGGCAGTGGCTCTAGAAACCACAGATGTGGTTGGCTTTTCCCACATTGCTAATGTAGCTTTGATAGATCCTCGTTGAAAGGGAGTGAACAACTCTGATGTAAGGGAGGTTGATTGCAGAACCTCAGTAAGGAGGTTTCATTTTGTCGCTTTGGACGGCAGTTGAAAGTCCAACTGCCCCCTAATGATCAAAAGGTATGGTGGGGGAGACTAGTTGGTGATACAAGCTCTCCAGGGAAGTGTTGATACCAGTGGCATCTTTCAAGTCTCTGAATTCTGGGTCCAGTTTAAACTGACCATACCCATCATCTTCTGTACTGGGATAATCTTGTGGATCCATGCCCTCAAAGAAGAAATTGCCTTACTCCATTAACCTTTGGCCCATTCTACAGCAGCAATGGAGTAAAAGCAAGGTTAATGGAAGAGAGTCCCTACAACTGATCTTATGCGCCAGTGTAGCTTGAGACACTGGGTGTGGAGGAGGACGAGTAGGTGATTGTAGTAGTGCTGCAGGCGTGGTCTGCGGCGCAGGCACCACTGCCTGTGGCATAGAAGAAGTCATTTGCGGTACCAGAGAGGTGCTGGAGTCTGCCAAGGAAGTAGAGATGCTCAGTGGAGGCAGTTTGACCCGTGGCTTCGATCCTGAATGCTGGGGTGGCACTGGAGTTGGAGACATTGACCATGATACTTGCAGCTACAGTAGTATGGGGTGAACAGCAAAACACACAAAATGATGGATGGAATGTTGCACATTGGCAAAATATGCACCCCCAGTCACAGATCTGGGTTTAATCCATTGTTATTTTGCTCACCACGCCACCTCAGTTCAGACATGGCCATATGCAAACTGCCAAGCCATGTCTTCCCCGGACCAGAATCAATTCAATTCTTAGCTTTATTCGATTTTAGTTTTAAAAATCATAAAAGCGTACAGTTAAAAACAGTCATAGAAAATTTACATACAGAAACACACAATATCTACAAAATAAAAAAATAAAAAAAATAAAACATTGGTCCAAACTATGGGAATAAGTTCCTTAGTTCCATAAGACAAATCATAGTTTTCCATACTTGTGGCCAATGTGCGTTGTTACGGGATGGTTGAAGGCGAAAAGGCCACTACCGCTCAGTGCGCAGATGCTTTTACCCCCCGAGTAGATTGTCTCTGCCTTTGATCTTAGTCGAGGGATGAATGCCATGCTCGGATAAAAATCATGTAGGTCCCAGATGGATATGGGGCCCTCACCTTCTCCGGGATGCAAAGTTTGGAGGTAAGGAACAATTAGTCTACTTCTAAATCTTATTAGAACCAGGTCGCCGGCAATGTCTTTTTGTAGGGGGCCTCACCAGCCCACCCTTCTGACCGTCATGATTGTACCATCAAGATCTAGAGGTAAGGGCCTAATTTTAGTTAGCCAATACGTGACTTTATTTAGTAGGTCTTGTTCCCATTCGGTTTTTCCATGTTTGAGTGCTGGGACTCCGGCAAGGACACACACGAAGGGTGCAGCCTCCGGAGGTAGCTGAATATGAATTGTTTTATAGGGCTCCACTCTAGTAGGAGTGTATTTGGATAGACCAGGTTTGGATTGGACTTTAGGGGCAATTGGGGATGATGAGTTAGGGACTAGGGAATGAATTTGTTTTTTGCAGGTGGCATTAGCACTTCGGTTGTACCAAATGGGTGATCATTACTGTTTTTTGCAGGTGGCATTGGCACTTCGGTTGTATCAAATGGGTGGGAACAGTTAGGTGTTACAATTTTTCCGATGGGAGGTGAGTTGGCCTTGATACTTTTCTCTATTCCTAGCAGCCTATCCTCTAGAGAGGTAATTTTTTCCAACAATGGAGAAATGATTGATCTGACCAGTTGTTCGATCTGAGACAGAAAAAACAAGTTGGAAGGAGGTACTAGTTGGTCTAATTTTTCCTCCGAAATTAGGGGGGGGGATTAGTTACGGTCAATGGAGGGGTAGAGCATAGTTTTTGTAGTTTAGGTTGGTTCCCTATGGGATTAACCCCATCCCACTTCCTTTTACTGGGTGGGAACTGGGGAAGTACTATATTTTCCGAGTTTGCATTTTTGGGTATTGAAGGATGTTCCAGTTGGCTGACGACTGGGGATGATATGCTGGTTCTTTTAGCGGGCCAGGATGGGGGACTTTTAATTTCATTTCTGTCTTCTACAGAGGCATACCTAGTTTTGCAAAGAAAATTCAGGTCGTCCAGCAGCGAGAAGGTTTGCGCTGCAGCCTTCGTTAGTTCTGGAGATTGCTCGGTGGGTGTGCTATCTGTAAACTGGCTAGCTTCATTCTTGTTAGCGGTGGGCAGGGATGACCTACCATGATCTTGTGACCCAGGACGTAAACCTCTCTGGCTGATTGGTTTCTTGATAGCCCCCTTGCGAGTCATGATTGGATTTGCTGAATGCAGGACAGCAGGACAATATAGGGATATTAGAAAATTTATTTGGGCTACTAGTCAGTAGGGATATCCCTTAGTAGGTGTGTAGGAAGGGGTCAAAGTCGCATTACCTCATTGATGTAATAGGTCAAGGGAGGTGGCCCGTCCCGTCCTCTTCTGGCCTCTGAGGGCCGTAGAGGGCCCGCCCTTTGCCCGGGCTTCTCCCGCGCGCGGTCCCGCGACGCGGTCCCGCGACGCGGGGGCTCAGGGTTCTTTTATGCGCCTCCGGGCGCAGGATTAGCGGCAACGGCCGCAAAGGATCCCGGGCAGTGTAGTCTTCTCCCTCCACCCGGCGGCTGCTAGATGGTGTGCTGCGGCGGTGGGAGGGAGAACAGGGCAGCCCACAGGTTTTGCGGCAACAGAGCAGCCAGCAGGGGTCCCGACAGCAGTTTGGTGGCGGTAAGCACGCCCCCCAAGTGATTAACAAAAGCCCCCGCTCCACCGGGGCTCAGGGTTCTTTTATGCGCCTCCGGGCGCAGGATTAGCGGCAACGGCCGCAAAGGATCCCGGGCAGTGTAGTCTTCTCCCTCCACCCGGCGGCCGCTAGAAGGTGTGCTGCGGCGGTGGGAGGGAGAACAGGGTAGCCCACAGGTTTCGCGGCAACAGGGCAGCCAGCAGGGGTCCCGACAGCAGTTTGGTGGAGGTAAGCACGCCCCCCAAGTGATTAACAAAAGCCCCTCGGACCAGAATCAAGCATCCTAGGACTGGTTTCTGGCTATCAGCTGTCATCAGCCAGGATAGCTTGACTCCAGTGGCGTAGTGAGCACGGGACCCACGTCTGGGCATACCCTTCCCACATAGGGTGAACAGTAAAACACACAAGATGATGGACAGAATTTTGCACATTGGCAAAACATTCACCCCAGTCACAGATCTGGGTTTAATCCATCGTTATTTTGCTCAACACGCCAACCCAGTTCAGACATGGCCATATGCAAATCAGTCTTGACCATGTGCCTCATGGGAACAGTCCAGCCCAAACTGCCAAGCCATGTCTTCCCCGGACCAGAATCAAGCATCCTAGGACCGGTTTCTGGCAATCAGCCGTCATCAGCCAGGATAGCTTGACTCCAGTGGCATAGTGAGCACAGGACCCACATCTGGGCATTCCCTTCCCCCATAGGGTGAACAGCAAAACACACAAGAAGATGGACAGAATGTTGCACATTGGCAAAACATTCACCCCCAGTCACAGATCTGGGTTTAATCCATTGTTATTTTGCTCACCACGCCACCCCAGTTCCGACATGGCCATATGCAAATCAGTCTTGACCCTGTGCCTCATGGGAACAGTCCAGCCCGAACTGCCAAGCCATGTTTTCCCCAGACCAGAATCAAGCATCCTAGTAGTATGGGGAACAGCCTAGTCCCTAGATATCCGTTCACAAAGCGGGGAGGATGGGTCAGTAAGAAATCCGCAGCTAGAAAGAATTTCTACCAGATAAGGCATTACCAAAGGTAAGTAACTTCTTCATCTGATAGAGACATCTAGCCGCTGATTCCTTAACTTAGAATAGGTACACAATCAATATGTCCCTGAAGGTGGGTCTGCGAAACTGGTTCACACTAAAAAGTCCTGTAGGACCGAACGACCAAAAAGCCCTTCCCAACGGACCCGACTGTCCAGAAAGTAGTGCTTGATGCACATGTGCAGAGAAGCCCACATTGCTGCCTGGCAGATGTCCAGGACCGAACTCCGTGTGCTGGCGCAGTGGTCGAAGCCTTGGCTCTGATGCAATTAGCATGCAAGCCCTCAGGGGGTTGCTTCTTGGTCTATGCATAGCACGATCCATTGGGAGAGGTCTGTTTCTGCACAGTCTTCCCCATCCTCACTCCAAAATGCCACACAAGGAGTTAATCGTTCACCCGGGACTCTTTCGTGCGGTCAATGCTCTTTTTGGGTCCAAGCGGTTTAGACGCTCCTCTTCCTTAGAGAGATATGGCGGACTGTATAAAGTAGGCAGAGTGATGGACTGGCCTACATGAAAGTGAGTGACAACTTTCAGCAGGAAGACTTTCAGGTATGGAAGCTTAGATGACAAAGCCTGAAGCTCATTGACACTCCTGGCAGATGTTATTGCCACTACGAAGGCCATCTTGATGATAAGACGCCTGAGATGACAGCTGTGCAGTGGCTCAAAAGGAGTGCACATCAGAAAGCGGAGTACTAGATTAGGGTGCCACTGAGGCATTATGAAGAGTGAAGATGGAAATAGGGGTTGCAGACTTTTCAAAAACCTATTCACAACAGGAGTTTTGAACAGGGAAGGATGATCTGGCAACTGCAAAAAGGCTAAAATGGAGGAAAGTTAGCCATTTGAGGTGCCCAAATCAGAGCCCTGCTGGGCAAGAGAAAGGATAAATAAAAGGACCTGAGAGAGGGGAGCAGAAAGAATAAATCTCTCTCTCTCTACACACCATACCACAAACTTGCCCCAACGGCAGGTGCATACTGTCTTGGTAGAGGGACGCAAGGCTACGAAGATAACATTGCAGACTTAGGACAGGTCAAAAGCTGTCAACTGTAGCTACTTAATCTCCAAGCAAGAAGGCGGAGCGTTGGCAGGTTCGGGTGAAGAACCCTCCCCTTGCTGATGCAACAGAAGATCCTCCCTAAGGGGCAGCCTGATCGGAGAACAGATGGTCATGCTCCACAGCTGAGGATACCAAACTCTTGGGCCCAGTCGGAGCCACAAGGACAACTTGGGCCCGGCCTTTCCTGATCTTCTTGAGAACTCTGGCCAGGAGTGGTATATGCGGCAAGGTGTACAGGAAGCCAGAGCTCCACTCCAGATGAAAAGAGTCTCTGAACGAGAGCCGCATTAGAAACTTCAGGACACTGAACGGCTGACATTGCATTTTCTCGGAGGAGGCAAACAGACCTAACCAAGTTTCTCCACCTTGTTGAAAGTGACCTTGTACCACCTCCGAATTGAGATGCTATTTGTGATCCTCTAGGCATCTTCGGATTAGTTAATCCTCCCTGGTGTTCAGAGAGCCCACCAGGTGTTGAACCATCAGGGATATGCCCTGAAATTCCAACCATGTCCAGGGACGCAGTGCCTCTTGACAAAGGGTCTACAACCCTACCCGCCATATTTTTTGCAGTACCACATGGTGGTGTTGTTGTCCATTAACACCCTCACTAGCCTTCCCTTGATGGGGAGTTGAAAGACATAATGCCAGGTGGATCACTCAGCGCTCCAGAAGGATGATGTGGAGTCCGAAATCTGACGGAGACTAGAGGACTCTAATGTCCACCTTTCCCAGATGGCCGCTCCACAATGCATCTGTCAACACTGCCATATCTGGTTGGGAAACGTAGAGGGATATGAGTTTGTTAACCATCAATGCAGATCTTTTGCAGTCCCCTACGAGATCTAGACCATGTTGCAGAGATTCCCCTGATGCTGCGCCCACTGGAACTTCAGGCCCCATTGCAGAACCCGCATATGCCAGTGGCCATGAGTCACAAGCAGACTGCAGGAGGCCATGCGCCTCGGCAGCCTTAGAGTCAGTCTCACCGAAATCCAGGATAGATGCTGAAACATTGGTATTATAGCTTGAATATCCTGGACACACCATTCAGAAGGATAGACCTGAAACTTCACAATGTACTAAACACATCTGAGGTAAGGAAGCATCTGAGAGGGAGTCATGTGTGACTTCGGTTTGTTTACAGTGAACCCCAATGAATGCAGGAGGTCTGCTATAGACTAGAGGTGGGAGACGACAGCCTAGGGTGAAACTGCCTTCAGGTTCACCCTGGTGAACACCCAATGGGCACTGGTAAGGCCCAAAGGGAGCACGGCAAACTGAAAGGTTTTCATGGCCCACAGTGAACGTCAGGTAACATCTGTGGGAAGGCAGGACGGGAAGATAGAAATATGTGTCCTGCACGTCCAACGCTATTATCCAGTTGACTGGGTCTAAGGCAGACAGGATTGAGGGAGCGTTTTGAATTTCTCCTTTTAGAGAAAGAAATAGAGAGGGTGAAGGCATAGGATAGGACAAAGTCTTACATTCTTCTTGGGCAGCAGGAAGTAGTAGTCGGCACCCTCACAATGGCTCCCATGGCCAAGAACGCCATCTATTCTTGGCGGAGTAAAATGAGATAGTTCTCCATGAGTCTGTTGCAAGCCGGTGGCATGGGTGAAGGGGTAGTCACAAAAGGGATAGAGCATCCCCCCTGAACAATTTTGAGAACACATCGGTCTGATGCTCTAAACCTCCAGTGGGGTCTGTAACATAAGACCAATGGCCTTTCAGTGGGTGCACATGATGGTAAGAGGGCAGGCTATAAGAGCTTGGATGTTGCGGCTGCCAGGCGGTTGAACGACTGGCCCGACCTTTGGGGTCTATGGGAACAGTGTCCCTGGCCATGCAGAGGCTGGGAAGCTGGCATGCCGCGGTGGCTGGGAGGGATTAGACACAACTGGAGGCCTGTTCTGGGGCCTGCAAAAAGTAGATTGGGGATGGCGATGGGCCATAGAAAGACCAAAGGAATTGGCCCTAGCCCTGCTATCCTTAAAGAGCTCCAGCTCTGAATCAATCTCGTCTCTGAAGAGATTGAAGCAATCAAAGGGCATGTCTATACATGATGCTTGGACATTCTCTGAAAAGCCAGGCGTGGCGTTCTGAGGACACCGTCCAGGAAACCGCTCTGCCTAGAGTGTCGGTGATATCCAGTCCACATCTGATTGTGAACTTAGCTGTATCTCTTTCGCAGGCAACAGCCTGGGAGAGTATAGTCTGGACTCTTTCGGAATCATGGGCATGACCACCAAGCTCTTTGGGGTAGGGTGTTGTGTGACGAAATTAGGGTCCCCTGGGGTAGGGCAATGATGGCAGGCAATGGTCCTGTTCGCAGGAGCCCATGTGCTGTGCTTGGACCACGTCCCAAGTAGGAAGTCTGTAAGGGTTTCAATAAATGGGAGAAGCAGATGTGAGGGAGTCACTCTCAATTGAAGCACCTCTATCAAGACGTTTGTCTTGCCTGCCACTTAGGGTAGGCTAAGGTCCAGGACCTCGGCCGCCCTCCTCACCACCATTGCAAACGACGCTCCCTCCTCCGTAGCCATGGTAGGTGGGAAAGAGCATGTAAGTATTTGGAGACGTGGCCAGTCCACTGACTTCTTCCAAGTCCTCACACCCCCCCACGTTGGTATCTAAGGGCTGGTATTTGTCAAGTTCCAGCGAACCCCCCTACTACCCCCAGAATCCTAGGAATGGGCTCAGGCTTCGGCCTGAAAGGCATGTTGTACAAAATAACAATGGATTGGGATGCAGTCCCGAGTAATTACCCGTGACTGAGATTAATTCAAGCATTCCATCGATCCCTTTTTCATACTTTGGCGTGTCACCCTAAGTGGGATGGGTATGTCCAGACGTGGGTCCCATGTACCATATGTCACTGGAATCAAGCTATATCGGCTGATGAGCCCATAACAAGGGCCAAACTGGTCCTTGGCAGTTCAGGCTGGAATATTCCCACTGAAGCAAGGTCAAGACTGATTAGCATGTAGATTGGTCCAATCTGAGGTAGCATGGTGTGCAAAATGAAGATGAATTGTGATGAGGCCCGAGTAATTAACAGTGGCTGACATTAATTTAAGCATTCCATCCATCACTTGTTGTATACTTTACTATGTCAATATTGTGAGATGGGTATGTCCAGATGTGGGTCCTGTGCACAATGACAGATTTGCATATGGCTGGGTCCAAACTAAGGTGACATGGTGTGCAAAATAACAATGGAATGGGATGGTCATGCAACTTAAACTTCTTTAAATGAAAACAATTTGCAAATCCTTCAGGTCCAACACTAGATGTCAAGAGTATGCAGATCATGTGTATCTATAGCCACACCTACTATGAACCTGATATTACAATATTTGTAACTGATATGCCAGGGTCTCTGACAATGGTAGTGATTTCAAACTGTGTAATTCAAGGAACAAACTATGTTCCTGATTTAGATTGACGGATGGGTTACTCTGTCACAACAGTGATGGATATCCCGCTTGCCAAAATATAAATCCCATAGGATATAATGGGATTTATAGTTTGGAGAATAGGCTATTCGTCACCGATGTGACTGAGTAACCCATCCGCCAAATTCTAAATCAGGCCCTTAAGCTCACAGTACTTAGCCGAATTACCCCACCACCAAATCAAAGCAAGCAGCCACTTTTCACAAATGTTTGTAGGGTCCACTGGGTGGTCTGGTCAGTGGAATGGAGGTGACCAGGATTCCAGCCACTGGAGGCCAGAGTCCTGCAGCATGACTGGACAGTGGCTGGCTAGTGTGCCAGAACATACTAGGTGTTGCTCAGGTGGTGGTTTAGAGGAGGCGGCTGGTATATCAAGAACAGCCACTCCCGGTCAACTTTTTCTGGGCTGGTGGGGAGCACCAACAAGTCTGGGGCACCAAAAAGAGGTAACAGGAAGGGTGGTATCCCAATGTACTGTGGCCACTTACACCTGACTTTTGCTGAGCAATCAACTAGCAATATCTCCGAAAGCAGATGTACTAGGAACCCAATTCAAATGTTTATGAATCAGGACACCTTTCTTTAAATGAAGGCCAGGGGTCAAAGCCTAGATTTCCCAGCAGTGCTGCTGAGGAGTTTGGTTTAGGTATTCCAAGCATATTAGGAGAGAAATAGGTGGAGCAAGATCTTCTTTCTGAATGCTTGGAGATGTTGGAGAACTCAGAAGTCATTGAGCTTGATCCAGGGCACTGGCTCTAAAATGACGACTCCTGGACAGTCTGTCCATCAAGGTGTCTTTCGAGAAGATGCTTCCTTGCAGGTGCGCCATGGCTTTCTCATAGTGGATCAGCTCACTTCTGATGAGTACAGTCCAGCTTCTCCTTAAGGAGTCTCTCCTTTCTCTACATATACAGTGTAAGGCTGTTCCACAGGTGTAGCAGATTAAGGACAAAATTTGAGGGTGAATGAAAATCTTCAGGTAGGGCGACTCCCCACTTTTGAGTCTTGCTCAGGCACAGTACATCTTACAAGCCAGATCTTTGAAATAGGTAATAGTACAGAGAGGCTAGTGCTTCCCCTCTCTAATGGGCAGCTCTGACCAATAAGGGAGGTTGCACATTTTGAATGTCAGGGTGCTCCTCCAATATTGAGAGAACATTCTTTCTGTTCCCAGCACGCAAAATTGCAGATTAGCAATTTTGCCTGCCTGTCCCACCTGAGACAAGTTCAGGCTCGCTCAGGTGATGTGGAATTGCCCCACCTGGAAAGCTATTTGCTAGGGGGAAGCTGCTCTAATGCAGGAAAAAGGGAGAGTAACTATGGCTTGGGATGCATGGCTCTTTCAAGGGAGATGGGTAAGCTATTTCTGCCACACCCCAGGCACAATCAGATTAGGCGGAATAAGATAGGAGATGTCGACCTGTGGGCTGGAATGTCCAAACAGTACCACACCACCCCATCACGATAAAGAGTGCCAAGTCGTGTAGCACCAGTCCAATAAGCCTCAGCATTCACCAGTCCACTTGCACACAGTAAGCCTACTCACCCTTCAAACATGTCCCAGGCATCATGAAGAGCAAGAACCACAGTTACAGGAGAATGAAAAGACCATATATATAGGGGGCATGGGTACAATTCCCTTAATCACACCCTAGTACATAGAAAAATATGTGTACCCTGACTACATATCATGATGGCCCCACAGTCCATCTCCCAGAGGGGGAGGGATTTTGAGAGCCCCTTGTACCAGAATGTGAGCTACCACTACAACAGACAAAAGCACGGAGTTACCAGGTGAACCTCCAGTAAGCTGGGAGTCTAGTTGAAGTCAATGTGGATTAATATGCAGGCCTATCCAGAAATGTGCGAGGGCAGGAGAGCAACTGATACACAAAGCCATGCAAAGGACTTTCAACCCAACAATGATATTATTAGAACAAATGTGTGGCAAGGTTTTAATTTTTGTATCCTTTAATGAAATTTTGCACAGTATGTTACGTGTCACACTATGTTCCTCTCTGAGATTTTTTTTAAAAAGCTTTGTAAATTCTAGTGACAGCTTTGGTTAATCTGTAACATATCCATATCCCGTGCAATGTGCATATTCCCCATGCTACTAACTGCAATGGTATTCTGAAGTCTACTGTCCTAGATCTACAAGTGCTTGTGTCAGTTTTATGATTTTATAATATTCCCCATTTCCTGCTCATAGAGCAGCTTGAACTTGAGACAGACACATGTGGAGTTCTGAATTTGTGGCAAGAGAAGGGAAGCAAAAACAAACAAACAGCTGTTCTTGATAAGCTCAACTAAATGTACCCTCCCTGCGCCACCAGAAATTTGGATTTGTGGAATAGGGGGATTATATTATTACAGTGGAAAAAGTTCACAAAAATGGTACTAACTTTACTTACCAGTCTTGGGCTACTGAGTCCCAAATGCCGAGTGTTACTACAACAATAATGTCAGTAGTGGAGACAGATAGGTAATATGTCTGGAAAGTCACTGAGCGGCATGTTTGAATAGTAGGTAATACATACTTATGGTTCTACAGGCAAAAAAAGGGGTACATTAACCCATACTGGTGGAACCCAGTGAATAGCAAGGTTTATGTGTTTAGATGCACTCATTTGGGAGCTCAACTACTGACCTAGGAACCACCGTATATGCCTAAACTTCATAGAGACACTGTTACTTTAAAGTTCTAGTGCTTCAGTTTAAGGATCACTAACATCAATGGCTGTGTATGCTGCTCACATAAAGTGCCACACAAACAGGTCCGCTGTCTGAAAGTAAAACAAAACGTAATTGCTTGTCAAGAAATACACCAAGGAACAGCATTGAAACACAAAGAAGTATTTTAAAGGCCAAAATAACCAAAGCACTCAAGGGTTAAAATGAATCAGAACTGTGTTTTGCATATTCACCACTAGACCACCAGTGACTCATGTGTTTTGCATAATCACTGAATACTCAACAACAACGAAAGAGTGACCAGTTGAAGCGCTATAAAAGAAAGACACATATGTTTGTAAAAGGACCCTCACTCACCAACCTGGTTGATGACATGCTTCATCATAGGGTCCCCACCGGATCGGCCGAATGCCGTTCCGGTGTGCTGCGACGCCTGCAATTGCAGCGGAGCAGGTTTGTGTTTTGTACTGGTGAAGGTGATGTGATGTGATTTAAAAAGTAGCCAAATACTCCCGTAGGAATTATTTATTCTGGGTGATTTGGTTACTGGTTAAAAACAAGTGGCGGATCTGTGCCAGCTGAGTAATGAGGCTGGGAGATCCGATTAGGAACAAAAGGTGAAAAAATTGGTCGACATGTTTCTGCCGCCAGGAGTTCTCCGAAAGTGCAGAGTCCCACTGAGTGCCTAGCCGTGCACGTCTGGATCCGAATATTCGGATCCAGACGTGCACGGCTGGGCACTCAATGGGACTCTGCACTTTTGGAGAATTCCTGGCGGGTCCCCTGTCTGAGTTTCATGAAGTAACTTTCTCATTTGTCACAAGTTATTAACCGGTCTGAGAACCACTTGGAGACCGTTTTTCGTGGTAAAAGCGTGAGTTTTATCAATTGCACACGACTAGAGGTTAGGGTACACCTTAGTGAGCGTATAGCGCCATGGTATCACTAGTTACAAGGTCCTGATGAAAGCTTAGCAGAACATGCATTAATACACAAGCAGAAACGGGAGACGCGCGAGCGCGTCAACCAAGATGGCCGCCGCCACCGGAGCTCCGTGAACACCACAGCCCATAAACTCTTATAAACGATGATTTTCACACAAAAAGTCGGCGAAAATACCGGCGCTTGCCTCCCTAAGCTATTCCTTACCTGTGGAGTTGTTTTCTGGAGAATTTCTTCGACGGAAGTACATTTGCTGGCTTCATGGTTCCTGCTCCCAGCTTCACTTGCAGGTACTGCCGGCTTTGAATGCCTGGGGGAGAAGTCACATCTATGACAGACCCTGGCTTGGGCCTAGCCACGCCTACAGTCTAATTAAGCTGCTGCACCTGTTGTTTTAAAGTGATTTTTGACGTTTTATGTCCCTATTTACGTCATTTCTATCACTTTTTGAGGTGGTTTTTTTCTTCATTTTGTTATTCCTACGTAGTAGTACATATTTTTTCACCTCAGAATGGATTCTAAACAGTCAACTACTACTAAAAGGAAGCAGCAGGTTTCTCCTCCTCCAACCAAATCTAAGGTGGTGGAATCCTCAGAACCTTCTCTTGCGCTAATTTTGGAGGAAATTAAGGCATTACTTCTGAATACTGACACTATTGCCTCAGAAGTCAAAAATGTCCGGAAAGATATGGCTTCCATTTCAATGAAGGTTTCTGACAATGTCATTAAAATTCAAGATAACAAAAACAAGTTGGACGCTTTTACTCCTTTAATGGCCAAAATTCTGCCAATGCATACTCATCTGTTGGACATGGAAAATCGCAATAGGCAATATAATCTTAGCATTTTTAATTTACCTGAAGATGTTGAAGGGACCAAAATTCTAGAATCTCTTCTACCTGGTCTTTTGAATATTAAATTCTCCGAAAAATTTGAGATTGACAAAGCCCATAGAGTCCCTTCACACCGGAATCCTCGACATACTAAGCCAAGGCAAATGATATGTAAGTTGCTGCGTCATCATCATTTGGTTCTCATTCGAAAAGCTGCGAGAGAAATTCCATCTTTGTTGGTGAATGGAACCAAAATCTTTATTCACCAGGATTTTGCTAAAGAAACTGTGGCTATTCGTAAAGAGTTTTCTTCTCTTCGTCCACAGCTGAGTAGCCTTGGTTTCAAATATGGACTTTTTGATCCTTCTACAATGCGTGTGTGGAAAGACAATGTCTCCAAATCTTTTGAGCTCCCAGAAGACCTCCGGCTATTCCTTGATCAACAAGCTCCTCCATCCATGGATACTCAGGATCCTAATACTTAAATTGATATCGTCTGACTTCATGTGTCACATCTCTGCATAATTTTACTCATGGGCTCCAACGGTTACTGCCCATGCTTGAGGAACGTGTGTGTGTTTCTATGTCTTTATTCATGTTTCGTGTTTGTTCCTTTCTCTCTCTTTTATGTTCTTCCCCTTCCTTTTCTCCGCATAGAGTTACTCTTTTAACCTATCTTTTTCTTCCTCCTTCTTGTTCTGATTTCCTTCTTTCCTTCCTCTTAAATCTTAATGGCTAATATTCATAATATTAAAGTGGTTTCTCTCAATGTAAAAGGATTAAGACATCCAGTAAAATGTACGAAAATTCTGGATTATTTAGGTAGTTGCAAAGCAGATATTTGTTTTGTTCAAGAAACGCATGTTGAAGATAAAGTTTTACAATATATGAACAAAAAATGGGTAGATTATATTGTTTCTTCACCTGCTACAGGTAAAAAGAATGGAGTCGCTATTTTCTTTGCTAAGAGATTACATTGTCAAATTCTTAATAAGATTTCAGATTCTGAAGGCAGATATATTATAGTTAAAGTCAAAATACATGACTCTATTTTCTTTTTGTTTAATGTTTATGGCCCTACAGCAGATGACCCTGCTTTTTGGGCTACTGTTACAACTGAAGTTTTAAAGTTAGGAAAAGTTCCCTTGATTTTTGGGGGAGATTTTAATGTTTTTGTAGACCCCTTGTTAGATAGATTGTCTACCTCTAGGTTTCGACCATCCAAGATTTTTCATGCCTTTAAGACTTTTCTTCATACCACCAGATTAGCTGACATTTGGAGGTTATACTATCCCACTGGCAAGGAATTTTCTTTTTTCTCTAATCCTCATAATTCTCATTCCAGAATTGATTATTTTTTACTTTCCCCCTCTCTCATTCAATTTGCAAATAATCCTACCATTGGTACTATTGACATCTCAGACCATACCCTGATTTCTTTTGTTTTAAATGTTTCGTCTTCTTTTGCTAAGCAATCTAGATGGCGTATGAACACTGACATTGTCCTTAATGACACTCACAAACCCAAGTTGTTGCAAGCGATTCAAGATTATTTTACATTTAATACGGAAGATTCTACCTCTGTTATTAATCGGTGGGATGCTTTTAAAGCTTATATCAGAGGTTCTACAATTTCTATTATGGCACATGAGAATAAGAAATTTAATTCTATTATTACATCTTTAGAGAAACAAATAGCTCATTTTGAACGTTTATTTATTACTTCTAGTGATCCCCAATATAAACTTAAACTACAAAAACTTAGATATGAATTTAATGCTATTCTTAGTACTAGGGCTGGAGTCCAGCTTTCTAAGTCCAATGCTAGATTCCGTTTTATTTCCAATAGGTCTGGTAAGCTTCTTGCGAATTATTTACGTATTAAAAAGGATAAAACGCAGATTACCTCCATTCAAGGTCCTCAAGGTAAAATTGCACTTTCCCACAATGATATTGTTCAAGAATTTTTACATTTTTATTCCACCTTGTATAATAAACCATCTTTTTGTGATGATTCTCTAATTGATGCTTTTTTAAACTATTCTAATTTACCTCATATTTCTTCCTCTGATAAACATGGATTGGATTCCCCTATTACTACTGATGAAATACTGGCTGCTAATAAATCACTTCCAAAACATAAATCTCCTGGTCCTGATGGCATACCTGCTGAATTTTATAAAGAATTTCAAAATCATCTATTACCTTATTTGTACCAGATTTTTTCTCACTTTTGTTCCTCAGGTACCGTTTCGGGCTCTTTTTCAGAAGCCTTAATTGTTGTACTTCCCAAACTTGATAAAGACCCTACCCTTGTCTCTAATTACCGTCCCATTTCTTTGATTAATCAAGACTGTAAATTATATGCTAAAATCCTTGCCTCTAGATTAGCTCCTGTCCTTCATTCTATTATACACCCTGACCAATCTGGTTTTATGAAAAATAGATATTCTGCTAACAATACTAGAACATTATTACATATTATTGAACAAAGCCATTTAGATGCTGAAATAGCTTTTGATAAAATCCATTGGCAGTTTTTATTTAAAACTTTATTATCTTTTAACTTTGGTCCATCCTTTATTCGTATGATTTCTGCTCTATACTATGCTCCCACTGCTAGATTGTTTATTAATGGTCAAATTTCTGGCCAATTTTCCCTTTTTAGAGGTACACGTCAAGGCTGTCCCTTATCCCCCCTTTTATTTTTATTAGGAATTGAATCATTTCTTAATTTCATTCGTAATTCTGAAAATATTCAGGGTATCACTATTGAAAATGTTACTGTCAAAACTTTGGCATATGCTGATGATGTGTTATTATTTATTAGTAATCCTATATTGTCTGTACCATTTTTGCTTGATATTATTTCTAAATATTCAGCTGTATCAGGATACAAATTAAATGTTAGTAAAACTGAATTTTTTCCTTTAAATATGCTTTGTACTCCTGATATGTTACCTTCACAGGATATTGTTTGGCAAAAAAGTAAGTTGAAATACCTTGGTATATTATTTTCATCATTCCTGCCTGCTACCTTGAAACTAAATAGTGATTTCATTCTTGATTATATTAAACAAAAAACTTCCAAGTGGTCTTCCCTTCATCTTTCCTGGTGGGGGAGAATGGAATCTATTAAAATGAATATTGCCCGTAAATATTTTATTCTCTTGCTATGATATCAATTCAATTCCCACTTAAAGTTTATAAAAATATTGATAAACTGTTATCCAAATTTCTTTGGAATAATAAACCTCCTCGTATTGCTTATAAAAAATTGAAAATTCCTAAATGCCAAGTTGGTTTTGCCCTACCTGATTTCTATTTATATCATAAGGCATTCATCTTAAAACAGAGCTCATTATGGTTTAATATTTCACCTATTGCTAGTCCTCCTGTTTGGTTTCATATTGAAACTTCTCTTGCAAAACCTTTTCCTTTGCCATCCTTATTAACTATGTCTCCTACCTCTAATATTATACATTCCTCGTCCATAATCAAATCCTCAAGATTAATTTTTAATGATTTGGACTCTAATTTTGCTTCTCCTTTACTTTCTAAAGTGCATTTGTCCTTATGGCATAGTGCTTTAATAAAATTAAACAGAAATGTTTATTTTTGGTCTTCATGGATTGCTAAAGGTATTTTCTTTCTTCAAGATGTTTTCTTGGATGATGCATTTATTCCTTTTGCTCAACTCCAACTAAAATTCAATCTACCAATGTCCGATTTGTTAAAATACCAATTTCTATGTAATTCCATTTTAGACTCTTTCCCAGATGGTATTCCGTCTATATCCTCAGCTGATTTTTTAATTTATATCAACACTGTTTCTGTATCTTCCAAGGCAGTTTCTGGCTTTTATAAGAAACTTACCTTCTCATTAGGCTCCACCGTTGATATAATTTCCACTTTTTGGAATGCTGAACTCTCCATTTCCCTTTCAACTGATTCATGGTCATTAATTTGGACTAATAGTATTTCTGGATGGTTACCAGTTTCACTTTATCAAACCAATGCTTATATTTTATTTAATTCTTTATGGACTCCATTACGTTTATTTAAAGCTAAACTATTACCATCAAACCTATGTTGGCATTGTAATTTACATCCTGGCTCTTTACGTCACATGTTATTTGATTGTCCTATTATTATGAAATTTTGGTCTGAAGTATGGAATGTGATATTGAAAATTTTGCCTATTTCTGCTTTGCTTTCTTATACATTGTTAATATGTAAATCAATTGTATTGGCTGCTCCTCTTGAAGATGCTGAAGCAAAGTTATTTAATTTTTTGGTTTCGGCTGCGCTCAAATCAATTACTTTTTGCTGGAAGGATGCTACTTCCCTTTCTGTTCATGCTTGGTGGTCATGGATTATCTTTACAAGACGGGGTGCTCAATTATCTTTACAGGGTGTTCATCATAATTCTTTGCATTTTCAATCTTTTTGGTCACCTATTGACTCATATATACAGTTATGATTCATGTTCTTGTAATGTTATTATGTTCTTCATTGCTTATACTGTTTTTAAAGCTGTTTATTGGTAACTCTATTTGACTAATTTATTATGATATGAATTGTATATTTCCCTCTTCCCTTCCTTCCCCCCTTCCTTCTTCCCTTCTTTTTTTAGTTATCCTTTCATTGACGATGGTACTATGCGATGTAATTTATTTGTGACTGCTTATTTAGGATTGTTCTTACTCGCTTCCTTGTAGTTTAATGAATTATCTTATCAGTTTTCTGTATGTACCTATGTGTTTTTTCCTTCTGTCAAAATTCAATAAAATCATTTTGAACTTAAAAAATACACAAGCAGAAACATGTCGACCAATTTTTTCACCTTTTGTTCCTAATCGGATCTCCCAGCCTCATTTCTCAGCTGGCACAGATCCGCCACTTGTTTTTAACCAGTAACCAAATCACCCAGAATAAATAATTCCTAAGGTAGTATTTGGCTACTTTTTAAATCACATCACATCACCTTCACCAGTACAAAACACAAACCTGCTCTGCTGCAATTGCAGGCATCGCAGCACACCGGAACGGCATTCGGCCGATCCGGTGGGGACCCTATGATGAAGCATGTCATCAACCAGGTTGGTGAGTGAGGGTCCTTTTACAAACATCTGTGTGTTTCTTTTATAGCGCTTCAACTGGTCACTCTTTCGTTGTTATTGAGTATATTCTCTAGGGGGATCAAGAGTGTCTTTCTCCCTCACTCTCCTTTTGTGTAATCACTGAATACAACAATTGACAGAATACAAAAAGTATTATAATATCTGCTTACCATTGGGAAACTTAGTTTGCGAGCTATTTCCAAGTAATCCTCATTTCTTTCTTTTACTTGCGACTGACCAGCTGCAAAGTGACTGCAGACAAAACATAAGCTTGTTGTATGAATCTGTAGTCGGATAGCTACTGCTCCTTTGTTACCTGTAGCACCTCCCATCCCAGTTTTCACAGTATCAACTGCAACATCCCTAAAACACAAGAACAAAATCTTTAAATTGCAACTATTGCAAAATAAATCAGCATCTGTAAGCAATGTGCATTTTCTTTTGAAACATCATGAGACATCACACCGCACTTGATAGGTGTAGCCAAGTGCATCATTTGTAGCACTCTCCACAATTATATCTGGTTGGTCTTCCTGCCTCCATCTCTACTTGTATTCATTCCTTTCCTTGGTCCCTACTTCCACTTCCCATCAAAGCCCAAATAGGTCAATAGGAAGGAAATATTCAACTTATTCAGCTGCAAAGAAACTCCAATGTCGTACCTATACGAGAATCACAAAGCAGCGATGGATGTATTCAAAGCTTGCACAAATAAGTTGGTAACTGTCTAGAGGAGTTATTAAGCGTGAGGTGGAGCAGTATTATTAGACCTGACTGTGAAGATGCATGCTTATGGAAAAACATTTGAGGCATCTGGTGGCATTTGTGTTCAGCATAAAAGAAACTTAAAGATGTTTTTTAACTTTATACAAGTTCCAATTGACATTATTAACCTGGTTAATTTTAGCTTTTTGTATTTAGAAAAAGAAAATATCAGCCACAAAATGGATTTACACACACATACAGACAGAGACAGACAAACACAAAAAAATGGTAATCACAGATTTTACTCTACAGAAGAGTAAAGTTCAACATTAATTGCATTAATGGTCAAGGAGGTGTTTCCTCATTAGATACAGCTATCAAAATCCTAAGTATATACGTTAACTTTGATTTAATACTTAATTTAGAACACAGTTGATATGAAGTCCCCCGTCTTTTATTTCAATGAAGGTCTATTAAAGGAAGTTACCATTTTATTTAGTGACTGCTGTTGAGGGAGTTGGGCTGTGTGTAGATTTAGGAGTGTTGGTTTGAAATTTGGGATAGGGTGACCTATTCCAACACTATGGGTAAGTGGGTCAAAGTAAGCAATTTTAAATAAAAGAGTTAAGGTTAATAAGTTGTGAAACAATGGTGGTGAGTCGATTGTGAATCATTTGCAGTTTGGTGTAGAGGGTGACTGTTGTGAAATGATGCAAGTTCAAGATGGTGGCGTTGAGTAGTATAAGCAGTTGTGTGAGTGCCTACGGGTGTATGGTGTTGCTAGTGCCTATGAATGGGTGTGAATGATCTGTGATGTGAGAGATATAGGTTGGTGATTGCAGGACATTGGCCTTTTATGCATAATCTTTTCCTATGTTGATGGAGCCTGTTTCTGATGGTATTATGACTGTGTGTACTGTGACATTGCCATTCAGCACCCCAATACAAGTGCTTTTGTTTAAATGAACAACCGATTTACCTTCAGAAATGCACCTTCTGGTAACTATTATATCTCTCCATCAGAAGTGTAATGTTAAATTGTTTCCATCAAAATTGTTATTTAACTTTCCAGTAAGGCTAAGTGTGTTGGCACAGAAAATGCACCAGTGGCATGGAAGAATAAGTTACTTTACTTCAGTATTGTTCTTTCTTGTAGAGATTCCATTTAACTGTAGACTACTCACCTTTTGAATAGATCCCCATGCGTCAGACTGTCAGTATCGACAATGATACACGCCAGACGCGACCGGCACAGACATATAGAGGTGCTTCCCATTCATACGTACATAAGTTGCTTTTTTTAACACTTCTACTGCAGTTGCAGAGCAAATGGGATTGGTGGTTACCAGTGTGCAGATTCTTGGACTGTGATCTTTTTTATATGAATAGACAAGTACACTGAATAGGGAGGTTAGAGGGTCAGTGAAGAACCTGTGGTTAGATAGACTCTCTACCAGAAAGAGCATAGCTGAATTTAAGTAATAGAGAGTTACCAAAGATAAATAATTTGTCTTTCTGAAATACACTTCTAACCATGGATTGCTCACCTTCTGAATAGATACCCAAGCAATGCCTCTTACGTGGTGGGTCCATGAACTGACTGAAGGCACAAGCAGGTAAAGTGCCCTTCTCCAGACATTAGTGCCTATGGAGTGATGCTCACGTAGCAGCCTGACAAATGTCGAGAAACTGCACCTCATAAGCCAACACAGTGGTAGCTGCCTTGGCTCTGATGAAAAGAACACTCAAGCCCTCTGGATGCTGCTTTTTAGCCGACGCGTATCAGATCAGTTACCCATTAACAGTGCCTAAAGGAAGGCTTTTCTGGTCTAGAGACAGCACAAACAACAAAACTTTGGACAGCGTGTCAGTGAGTGGGTCAATCTGTTAGAGTGCACAGGCCACAGATATATCCAAACAGCACATATACAGAACTGGCTGAGGGACGCCTGGCTGCCAAGAGGACAATCGACTTCGGAAGGAAGGTCGAAGGTACTCAACTGTTGCTGCTCAATCTCCAAGCATGGAGGTGTAGGTTGTGCAGATTTGAATGCAGGACCCCACCCTCCTGCTGCAACAGGAGATCATCCAGAACGGGCAGCCTGATTGGAGGACAGAGGCTCATACCCATGCGTTAGGGATACCATATACTCTGTGCCCAATCCAGGGTCACTAGGATGACTTCGGCTTGGCCAGTCCTGATTTTCTTCAGAACTCGGAGCAGAAAAGATATTGGCAGAAAGGCATACAGGAGTCCCGAGTTTCATTCTACACGGAATGCATCTCAGAGTGAGGGACTCCTTGGAAACTCCAACATGCAAAAGTGCTGATATTGAGCTTAATCAGTGGTCGCAAAAAGATGAAGCCAGGGTTCTCCCCACTCACAGAAAAGACAACCTAACACCTCTGGATGTAACTGCCATGCCAGATCTACAAGGCGTTGATGCCTTAGTTCGTATGCTCTGGTGTTCAGGGAACCAGCAGGTGGTGTGTCACGTGCAAAATTCCTTGGCCACCCTCAGAGGCACAAAGCCTCTTGGCACTGGGTTCACAACTTCACTCCACCCACCTTGTTGCAGTACCAAATAGCTGTGGTGTTGTCTGTGATGGAGGGCAGGAAGGCCTTCAATGCTAAGTGGATGGCTCCCAGCTCCAGAAGGTTGATATGGAACCGGGTCGGAGACCAAATGCCTTTGATCTCCAACTCTCCCAAATGGCCTCCCGCAGCCGGAAGCAATGCAACGGTCGCTACTACGAGCTCTGGGTGGGGTAAGGAGAGGGGTCTGCTGCTGATTCAATCGCAGGCCTGCAGCCACCCCTGCACTTCTGAAATCTGGACATTATCAGAAAGATACCTCCGAGGCTGTGTCCACTGGGATTTCTGATCTCACTGCAGAGCCTGTAAATGCCTTCGGCGTGCTTGACAAGTAGGAGGTCCTCAGTCCCAGTACCCTCAGAATCATCCTCACTGAGATCCAGTGGAGAAGGTAAAACATTAGGAAAATAGCCAGAACTTCCTGGACTCTCTTCTCTGGGGGATAGGCGTGATACCACACCGTGTCCAGAATGGATCCAAAGAAGGGTAGCATTTGCAAAGAAGTCAGCTGTGACTTTAACACACTGACAGCGAACCCCAAAGATGTTAAGCCATTTGCTGTAGTCTGGAGCTGGATGACTGCTGAATGGGGTGAGCTTGCCTTCAACTGCCAGTTATTGAGGTAGGGAAAGACTGGTACCTCTGACCTTGAAAATGGTGTGAGAACAACAGCCTAAAAGGCAGCTGCCATTTACTGAGCGAAGGGCCAATCTGGTAAAGCAGAAAACCCTCTTACCAAAGGTCTTTATCCTCTTTGATTTCCTGTGAATAGTGGGAAATGAGTTTGGGTTCACTCTGCTAGTCGAAGCCTGCACCACAAGGGTTTCAGGAGTCGGGTACTGAGTAAGGACAGCTGTGTCACCTAGAGCTGGGCGATGGCGTCAGGCGATCTGATGATGTACGATTGGACCTGAACAGAGTTTGGCTCATATACCCAGGAGAGCATCTGTAAGAACTTCATTGAACAGGAGCAGGAACTTAGAACTAAATTGAAGAGGCTGCAACACAGCCACCAGAACAATGGTTTTAACCTCCTGAGTTGGAAGGTGAAGAACAAGGATCTCCTTTACACTTGGCATGACCATAGTGAAAGAGGCACTATCTTACGCGGAATGCCCAGGGAGAGCAACTGGATCAGTATCTGGGGAGATATCTAGACCACTGGCATCTTTGAGTTCCTCATACCAGTATTCCTCATGGTAAGGTTGAGCAATCCCCAGAGTCATACCCCTTATTATAGGAATCTATGCCTAATAACTCATGAAGAACATGAGGTCTTCTGGAAGGCAGATGCACTGTATTGGACCCAGGAGGATGTAAATGTAAATGTAAATGTAAATGTACAGGAATTTATATAGCGCAAATCACCAAGCGGTTTCTAAGCGCTTGCTTAGGGAACCCGTCCTGGTATTCCCCTGTGAGATAACCCCGGCTGGGTATCCGCAAGGTGAAAGCCAGGCATCCCGCCGCGAGGGGCCGTTGTGGAGATTAAGCAAGCTATTGCCCAGAGTCGCAGAGTGTGAACCCGTGAATCGAGTAGGCACCGGAGCGAGAATTGTCAAGTCCAAGGACATTTTAGGACTCAAGACCCCACCGAGCCGGGAATTGAACCCTGGTCCTGGGCTGACCTCGGCTTCCAGGTCTGCCTCCTCTAACCAGTGAGCCACACTTCTCCACAGGATGAGACAGAGGGAGCTACTCATATAGGAGTGTGTGGCCTAAGTTGAGGTAGCGCCACCTCAGACAGCACTATATTTGACCGTCGTTGTTCAGAGTCAATGGCGCTGGCATTTGCATCGTATCAGAGCCGGTCCGGAGCCCTAAATGGATTCAGAGAGCAGATCTGCTGGATGAAGCCTTGAGGCCCACCAACACACTAGAGAGCCAATAACATGCTTAAAAGGCTCAGCATGGTTTTGTCGAAGTCATCGATTTGTTGCGGTGTTGCCAACGTGCCCAGAAATTCCAGTTGCCATGGCACCAGGGTAGCAATTGACTCCAAAGTAGATCAACTTCAGGTACACGGCCTGGAGACACAAGGAAACCCTAGCGCCTGCTCAGGAGACCAAGAACCACAGAACTGTGCTGGGTCTTGCATGTACTTGAGCTTCTTTGATTTTCCAAAGGACATAGACCGCAAAGAAGACCAGGTGAGGTAACTACTTCCGGACCTACCTTCAGACACTGACCTATCCAAGTGAGGTCTTGTGGGGCCTTACTACAAACAGCTTCAATTCCAAGTTTTAAAAGACTTTGTGGTGCAAGAAGGTGCAATCACTGCAGGCATTGGAGTCATGATCCGAACCTAGGCACCACAGGCAAACCACACACAGGTCAGTCGCAGACTTTTGTTTGCAACACTCCCCACAGGGTTTGAAACCTATAGATTTGGGATTTGACATTTTCCCTTGCACACCCAAAAATGTAGAAGAATTAAAGGTCCTCAATGGTATGAGGGGTAGGTCCAGATCCGTGTCTGTCTGCGCACAAAGATAGGAGCTGAGGAATTCAGGGCGCTTGAGGGTGCCTGTATAGGACCATGAACACCACATCTGGTGTGGAACAACATCGACGAGAAGCCGCCAGAGCCACCAGCCAGGGTGCAGGGGTACTGCTGTAGATATTTCTGACAAAGTCTGACATCTTGCCAAGAATTCAAACTTGAAACAGCATTACTGAAAGTAAGCAACTCGTTCTTTGGATAGATACTTCTAACTGCAGATTCCTCACCATGTGAATATATAAACCATAGGTACCTCCCCAGGTGGTGGGTCCATGGAATGGCTCAGATTAAAAAAGACTTGCAGGCCCGATTAGACAAAAAGCCTATTCCGATAGACTTGACTTTGACTATCAAGGCAATAGTATTTCGTGGATGTGTGCACTGATGCCCAAGCAGCAGCCTTAAAGAAATCGAGGATAGGAACTCAGTATCCCAGTGCCAGAGTAGCAGTCTTGGCTCGAGTGGAATGAGCCCTCAATTCTTGAGATGGCTGCATCTTAGCTGTCACACAACAAATATGAATGCAGAGGACTATCCACCTAGAGAAGGTTCTTTTATGCACTATCTTGACTTGCTATCCTCCTGAAAAGCCCACAAAGGGTGGTGGCCCTCCCAATGACCTCTGCTATAATCATTATAGAAACTTAGTGCTTTCTTGCAATCCAAACAATGGAGTCTCTCCTACTCTTTAGAAGGGTGAGGAGGTGCAAGGTCAGAAGGGTCATAGCTTGACCGACATGAAAAGGTGTCACTACTTTCAGTAGGAATGCAGCTCAAGTATTCAACACCAGTTTGTCTGGAAAACACATTTATATGTTGGCTAGACCGAAAGTGCCTGCAGCTCAATTAAGCAATGAGTCAGCGTTATTGTGATCAGATAGATTGTTTTTAGTGTAAGAAGGCATAGGGGGCAGTTGTGCATTGGCTCAAAATGTGGATTTAAATACTCCAAATAGCCTTTGACAATGCCCTGTGTTATTTATGGCCCATGATGGGCCTGTGAGGGGGTCCCCGGGTACATTCCCAGCAGAGCGGGTAACGTCTCGCAAAGTATAACATGGAATCCTTACCAGTACGAAGACGAAAACACCTACGGACCAACACAGCTAACGGGTGAATCTTCCCTCCTCCCGCAGAACACCGGAAATCACCCGGAAACAGTCCGTCACTTGGAAGGCGGCAGGAAAACTTCACCGACCAATCAGGAGCAAGAGTGGGAGGTCACTGTCGGCAGAAAAAGGAAGAAGACGTGCCTGATGGTACTTCAGCAGGTGAGAACCCAGAAGAGGATTGCAGAGACAGCGAGGACTTGTCGAGGAGAAACGCGGACGTCAGAGCAGCCGAGACTGAGGAATTCCCGAGGAGTAACAAGGACGCCAGAGCAGAAGAACTTGAAGACGAGGGTCCAGAGATGTGGACCGAAGACTGGTGGATCCCGGAGGACGTATGATCCGCAAGTACGTGATGGAAAAAAGGGTTTAGGGAGGGTGAGGGAAGATTTTAGGGATGGCGGGGGAGTAGTCTGGCAGAACGGGTGGCTTAAAGAGATCTCTAAGCATGTGTCCACCTCTTAAGGTCCTGCGCACCTCCGTTTTAAAAACACCCATGAACCTTGACCTTCCCAAGCACCCTCACGCCTCTGAAGTACCCACAAAGCCTAAAACGGCCCTCACTGTACTACAATTCCCCCTCCCTCACATAGTTTGGTGACGGTGCCCTGTTAGTATATGACTCGGTTCTGACCGCCACTTTCTTTTGTTTACTTTGAGCTGCTCTGGGACCCTGAGACCATCAGAAAGCCGCAATAGGTTTCCTGACCACGGTGAAGAACGGACTGTCGTCAGGTGCTGCTAAGAAACGGAGAAAGTCTCCCCATGGCCAACCAGCTGCTTCTTTGACTATACAGACTGTCCTTTTTTTACCCCCAAACTGTACACTAATCCCTTATAAACCTCTCACTATTGACCGCATACGGCCTCCTCGCTTCCGCTTCCAACCGTCCCTCTGATAGGGCCATAAATAACACAAACCACAAAATGTCTGACAATTTTGCCTGCAATGGGCCCATTTGGCGGTTGCTGTACCAAGCCACAACTTGTCCCAGTGCCTGGCATACAAAGACTTGGTCGTAGAGTGCCTAGCTTCAAAGGTAACATTAACAACCTTAGAAGGGAGATCAAAAGGAATCAACTGCTGCCGTTCAATCTACATGGATGGAGGCAAGTTCCGGGTGCAAGACTCCGCCCTGCTGCTGTAACAGAAGATCCTCCCGAAGAGGTACCTTGATCAAAGGACAGATGTTCATGCCCAGCACTTCTGGGTAGCACACTCCCCTGACCCAATTTGGAGACACTAAAATGACTCCGGCCCTTTCGTTCCTGATCTTTTTGAGAACTCACGCCAGAAGAGGCAAGGGTGGAAACTCTTACAGGAGGCCCGAGCAAAACACTTTAGGTGGAGTGCTTCTCCTAGAGAAAGCCTTCTTGGGGACTCCAGCATGCAAAAGTGTTGACATTGCGTGTCAGCTGTAGTAAAAAAGATCGAGCCAGGTTCTTCCCCATTGCTGAAAGGCACCCTGCCCTATCTCTATGTGTAACTGCCATTCATGACCCCTTGAGCGTTGGCGGCCGATTTCATTAGCCTTCGCATTTAGAGAACCAGTCAGGTGGTTCTCAACCAGTAAAATGTCCAGGCAAATTAGCCACTTGTAATGGTGTAGAGCTTCTTGTCACAGGATCCAACACCCTACCCACCCTGCTTGTTGCAGTACCACATGCCATGGTTTTATTTGCGAGAGCCTGTACCAGCCTCCCTAGGATGGCTGGCAGGAAGGCCTTCAACGCCAAGCAGATCGCCCGCAACTCCAACAGACTGATGTGGAGTCAGGTTTCAACCGGAGACCAGAGTTCCTCTGATCGCCACCTCTCCCAAATCGCCTTCTCAGTCGTCGAGGTAACCACCAACTGCTACGTCCTTTGCCACCACCTATGTGAGCAACGGAGAGGCATTGATGAGGCCAAAAGGGAACACCACACATTAAAAATGCACCTGGTGCACTGTGAAATGTAGATAGCTCCAATAGGTCTGCAAGTAGGGAATATGGAAATAAGCGTTCTGCATGTCCAATGCTAACATCCAGTCTCCAGGATCCAGGGCAGACAGAACCTGGGCTACTGTGAGCATCTTAAAATTGCCCTTGTGCAGAAAGACGTTGAGAGGGTAGATTTCTAAAACAAGACAGAGCACCCCATCCTTCTTCGGCACAAGGAAATAGAGGGAATAACACCCAGTTGTTGTTTCTGAAGCTGGAACCTTCGCTATGGCCCCTTTGGCAAAAAGGACCTTTACTTCCTGCTCCAAAGGGACATATAATTCTTCGTCAGCCTAACTGATGGGAGTGGAAGAAATGGGAGGGCGTAGTCCTGTTGGATAATATGGAGGACCCATCTGTTGGATGTAATGTCTTGCCACCCATTGAGAATATTACAGATCTGGCCTCTTAGATGGAGGCTGTGTGTCAGTAAGGGCACACTAAAGCAGTTCCTAAGTTGTGGTTGCAGTAGGGGCAGGTGACTGAGCTATACGTTGTCCCGGATATCCTGAGCGTTCTCTCTTGGAAACGTAGCCTTGACATTGAAGGGCTCGGAAGTTTGTTGTGCCAGCAGCGGAATCTCATGTTGACTGTACACCAAGGTCCTAGCGTAACACAGGCATGGGCAAAATGGTTAAGATAACCGTCTGGTAGGTGTGGAGAGAGTCAAGTAGTGAGCTGTGGAATGACTATCCTTAAACAGATCTAGGACTGAATCCGGTCATGTCGAGGCCAGACAGGATAACAAATTGTGCTGCATCCTAGCCACCTGGAATGGTTTGTGCTAAAGACACCTTTAGGTTGTCTGGAGCTGCTGGTTAAATTAAACCGACCATGTCCGAGAACACAGGGACATAGCAACTAAGGAGACCGCTGGCATTTCCTGATTCTGGGTAAGACTGGCAGAGAAAATGTTGCACTTACCAAAGATATTACAGTTTATTTTATAGGTGGACACCTGAACTACCTAGCCCTCTGGTCTTCGATGCTGTGTGAGAAATCCAGGTTCGCCTGGAGCTTGTCTGTGGAGATGAGCAACTTGCCTGCTGACCCGAGTACCAGAACACGGTTTTGCCCAAGTGCCCATGAGCATATCTGTTAGAAATTCTGTGGTGGCAGGAGAGGTTCAGTAGGAGCCTGGCCAGGCTGAAGAATCTCATTTAGGACATTGGTGTTAACCTCCATAGTAATGACAACATCAAAAGATGCGCTCTCCTCAGTGGCAGGACCATAGGAGAGACAGATCCAGTGTCTGGAGAGGTGTCTGAACCACTGGCATCCTATTATTTCTCACGCCAATTGTTTTCATATTGTGGGACAAATTTGTCCCCATCATCACCATAGTTCTGGCTTTGATCAGAGTTTGAGCCAAAAAGTTGATGCAGTGCACCCACGCATCTGCAGGGCAATGGTAGTGTGCCTAGTGTGGCGGTGTTAGAAGGATTGTCAAAGGGGTGTGTTGTGATGGGGTTAGGAGCATGGCCACAGCAAGTTCGGCTCCCAGTTGGAAACCACCTCTATGGATCCTCCTCCTCCACGGTGGCACTGGAGTCAACTTAGAAGGAATCGACCCAGTGTGTGGTGCTGGACCGAAGCCAGCATAAAGCCAGTACGGAACTTGAGGTGGGTTTGAGAGGCACAGATTATACAGAGAATGAACCATCTGGGGGTAATCAGACTAGAGACCCTTACAAATCTTTGGGGTCCAAAGGTGCCCCAGAGACAGCCAGAAACATGATGGAAATGTGCAGCATGGCGTCCCCAAAGGTCTCTACTTGCTGTGACATCGCAAAAAGTCTCTGAATGTAAGGGTGCTTTTAACACCAAATACGGAATCAGCTCCTCAGGAGTTTGGAAGCAAGTCCAGGTAGCACGCTGATGCCTTTGCACCTTCTCTAGAGATTGAGAGGGGCAGGAAGAGGCTGATTCCCGCTTGGACATCTTGTGTTTTTTCTTCAACTTACCAGAGGACACCAACCGTTGATGAAAATCTTCTGCAGGAACAACTTTAAAAGATGAAATTGGACTTTCCTTTCAACCTTGACCTGCCACGGCACGGTGTCTTGCAGTGTTTTTCATTGTAGAGCTTCACTATCACGTGTGGCCTACGAGTTCATCTAGGGACAGTTATCTGAGGCCCTCCATTTGTGCTCCGTCCCCAAGCACCAGAGGCATACCTGGTGGGAACCTGTCACAAGCATCTGTTTGCAAAAGTGCCTACAAAGTTCAAAACCCTGTTGTTTTAGGAGGGAACATTGCATTTGCAGACTGGTAAAATTTTGCGGAAAAAGGTTAGAAAAATCTTTTCATGAAGAAAAGGTGTCTAGTTCGGATCTGTGCCTGAAGCCACAGAAAGAGGAACGGACGTCAGCGTACAAGTGAGGTCTATAAGTGGCTCCACTTATCGCTTTTGGAGTTTAACAATGTTGACATGTAGTCACATGCCGCTGCCAGGTGTACTGCTTTTCAGTTTTCAAGATCCAGTCTGATGCTAGAGGAATATTCACAAGGTGAGGAATCTGCAGTCAGAAGAATCCATCAGAAACCTACTTTTATATAAGAGCCAAATAAGTCACCCCTAACGTTTGCCTTACAAGTTCACAAGGCTTGGTGTTTAGTACATAAAATCGAGACATGATAGATATAGAAGAAAATAATGTCCTCAAAACAGTGACATATAACTGTTTGCCACTGCACTGGTAAAAAGTAATTTTCTATTAGCAGCCACTGTCATGAGTAAAAACCTTTTTTGAATAACTTCACCTGGGAAAATGATAAAACCTTCAGTAAATGTTATTTTTCGCTGTTTATTAAAAATCAAAGTTGATAAGTTTATTGACAAAGAAACTTTTAAAAACTGCAATTTGTACTGTTTGTGGATAAACGGCTTTAGAAATGGTTTGCCTAGTATCCTGTCTCCACAAACTGAATACTCATCTGTTAGACCTGTCAGCCTTATGGTGGCCTTCCCCAAACTTTTTGGATTGCTCCTAAATTTTTGCAGATCTTGGTTTTGTTGGCTTTAGGAGTCTGTGCACTTTACCACTGTTAAAAAGTACTAAAGTGCATGTGCTCTCTTTCTTACACATGGTGAAATTGGCTTGCACCTAATTGGTCCCTGTATTATGCTATATTTATAAGAAGAAGACATATTTATGGACTAGTGATATGCACACTGTTACATACAGGGGATGTATCCTTATAGTATGATATATTGTGAACACAAGTTCTTGAATTATGACCCAGCAAGGGTATTCAGCTTTATCTTTCAAGTTATAATTGCATTGCAGTTTATCCCCCTCACTGGACTTTTCTAGAAGATATAATGTATGTGTGTCCTAAAAAAGGTGGTCATTTTTATGGAGTTTAAAACATGGGTTGACAGACATTCTGGATGAGAACGCTGAAAGTAGATCAGCAGAAGACAGATCACGTTTGTTAAATAGAGGGGATTTATACTAATGTATCTTGATTTTTTAGGGGTAGACAAGAGTTTGTGGGGGAAAGTTTTGTGACAATTCGTCAAAAAGAGCCAACGTTATTAGCAAGCAGAAAAATGCTCCGGCTATGGGAAAGCAGAACTAACTATAATTACCTAATGGTGACCGGCATTAGGTATTATAGATATATAGAATAGATACAGATATAAAAAAGGAAACAAATATTTATAACCATATTGTGTAGCATTTACATTTGAGTTTCACCCGGGTCAGATAATTCAGTGTTAAATCTGTAATTCCTTTCCACTTTTTCTATTAAAAAAAAACCAACTCTAGCCATTTTTGTTTCTTTTAGCCTATACATATTTCTTGATATTTCTATATTGGTTTGGGAACTTGTGGCATTGTGTTCTTAACATTAATGCTGTTTGGTACTGCTTGAACTTAAAAAAATATTTTCTGAAGAACTGCCTATGTCATACTTGGATTTAGCAGAGATTCTCTCAGACATGTGCTGTGGCCTATCCAGACAGTGTTCAATAAGTTGGCATTGGTACCCCAAATTAACCCAATTTGAATGACGCTGTTAATGCTTGGTGAACAGTGTCAGTGATCGGGCGAAGATGAGCTGTCAGTGAGAGGTCATGAGTAATCGGAATAAGTAGTAGTTGTGGATTGAACACTAACAGGGAGTAGTGTTGAGAGCAGGGAGTAGTGTTGAGAGGGTCAATGGGACAGTGTGATAAACGTAAGCGGGAGGGAGTGAGAATTAATTCAGCAATAGAGAAAGAAATGGTGTTGGTCGAGGAAAGAACTGATGAAATGAAACTGTGGCGCGCTTAAGCAACTTGAGGTTTTTGGGACAGTTGATAAATCTGCTGCCCACCTTTGTATTTCTATATCCAACTATTACAAGCATATACCGGATAGAGCTTTTGTAAATGATTGTAAAGTGAATGTGCAACAACAAATATCTGTTTTTGTTTTTACATTCCATCATTTTCATTTGAACATATACAGACTTTCTTTGTGCACAGGGTTTACACATCTCAGACAGCATGGCACTGCTTGCATAGATCTCTAGCATCATATTTATTTCTCAAATCACATGCAGTTTAAAACAATCTGTTTCTTTGTGGAAACCACTTTTAATGTTTAAATAAAGTATTGGAGCATTGTGAACTGAGAAGAAAACATGTAAATACTGATGAAGGTGCCTCACACTGAAAACAAGCTTAAACAAGGACATGGCAGGTTAATATTTTTACAGGATTTGCTTGGTACATACTTACCTGATGAAAGGGGCATGCTGAGGTCTGATAAACACAAAGAGACAGACTCCCACCAGCTGCTCCGATGCCAAAAGCACATACTTGTTGTCTCTTGAGATAGTTTTCTGAAGCTCAGCAGCCCAAAGTTTTTGGTTGGTGGTGCTGTGAAGAAGTAATAAAAATGTCAAACATTGGGGTTGAATGCACATGGTAACTTTGTACTGAATTTCCAGGTTTACATTCAATTATTACTTCAAGAATTTCGTATAACACACTGCTGCTATGATCAAATACACGAGAACACAAAGCTACAGTGATGCATTCGAGTAAATTTAATCTGGAATGGCTTAAGACAAAAACCCCTTTCTGAGGCCACGGGGAAAGCAGGGGTTATTGGTCCAAACTGCAGGATTTAAGGCCTTTTACTCTTGATGTCCCGGAGCTCGACTTACTATGGATTCTGATCAACTTGGTCAAGTACTCGTTCTGGGGAGAGAACACAAGCTCACAATTTAATATTTGCGCAGCAGCAATAAATCATTGTCCAGCCAATTACTCACGTTTATGAAAAAAGAAAAATATTTTGTTTCTACGGCTACCCATACAAAGGAAAACTATTACATTTACAAACAACTACACAGCCCCCCTGAGGATAGAGCTCTAGTGTTTCGTTAGGTGGTGGCTGATTTAGGTGAGTCTGCTGCACTCGGTCAAGGTGGATGCACTCAGCTAGCGGACAGTCCTCAGAAGAGGTCTAGCCTCCACAGCAACCAGCATTCTCGGGGCTCCTTTCTGCAATGTTAGTCTCTGGTTCCTCCCACGATGGGGGTGTGGGGAGGGGAGGAAAGGAGGTTGTGAGGGTGTTGAAATGAAGCTCCTGGTATAAAGTCTTCATCCCAGGCAGCCTCACTCCTCTCTGTGATGACTCCGACCAGGTCACCCAACTTGCTGGTCCCAGTGACCTTGTGTGGCATACAGGGTCCATCTATCCTTAAGGTACATAGGCTCAGGCTCGATTGGCACATTGAAGTCCTCAACGGCGACCCCTCCTGGCATATGGGATCACAGCCCAATACCGCACTCGGGCTATAGCCCTCACCGCACAGTAGTCTTCTCATGATAGCCCCACCTAACATAAGGTTAGGCCCCCCACTACGCACAGGCTCCGGTCCAGTCGGCGCAGTGAGGCACATGGCTCAATTCACGGCAGCCCTCTTCTGGCCTACGAGGGTCACAGACGTTGTTATGCACACAGGCAACAACCCAATCGGTGCAGCAGCAGTTTACTCACACCTCACGCAGGGTGTCCACTCGACAGGGCTCCCTACTGGACCTCGATTCCCTCCATCGCTCTCCTTTTCCTCACAGGGCACACTGTTCGTGGGAAGCAGGGAGGAGCTGGTGCTCCAGGCTCCATGGAAGTTGGTCTTGGATTCCTTGAATAATGTCCCCTGACCCAGCTGGGAGACCACCATACCTTGGCCCCCAGTCCTGGTAAAAGGCAGAAGTCTTGCAGAGCTTTTCCTCCTAACACAGCCTGTCGGGCAGATGAAAATGTTTGGGGTCTCAAAATCCCTTTCTTATCATTCGTTTCCAGACACCAAAAGTGATTTAGGATCTGAATCTTTGAAGTTTATGTTGGGGGGCCAGCTAATTTTGAAGTGCCAACTCCTCTGCCTTCTTTTTCACCTTGAAAGCAGTGCATCAACACAGAAGATATTCCAAACTGTCCGCCTTACAACACAGGCTATGGGACTGACTAGCGTTCACAACTTGATGGCAGACATAGTGATATGTATATCAAAATGTTAGCCCAAGTTAAAGCAATACTCTTTAGGGTTCTCTTAGCAAGCCCCTCTCCTTCCTAAGATGTGACCATGACCCTTCTTTGTGACCTCTCACTGAATCAAAGAGAACCCAATGAAGCGTACCGGAGAAGCATGGCACTCCCCTCTTCAGAGTGTGTCCCTCACAGCTTATAGGAATGCAGCCATACACAAATCTGTCTGGGGGATTTCTCTACCTCTTCTCCATGTTTTACCATGCAGGCCTGGGTCTCCCGAAACGAAACCCAGGGCCTTCCATGTATTGCACCATCCACAGGTACACAAACGCCCAGTGCATCTACACAACCTACACACTGCAAAGCAATGTACCCTTCATGTTCTGTACCAGGTACGTATACATCCAGCACATACATTTAACCTGCACGCACTGCACAGCACTATATCCTCAATGTATTGTACCACTCATATGCACACATCTTTTAACCATTGGGTCATTTGTGGGTTCTCTTCTTTGTTCGAGATGAGGAGTAGTTCGGTTTTGTCCGGGTTAAGCTTTAAATGGTTGCTTGACAGCCAACGTTGGACATCCTTTAGTGTTTCATTGAGTCTATGGATGTCTTTGGAAGAGGAGATTTCCAAGAAGAGTTGTGTATCATCAGCGTAGAGGTGAAAGGGCATGTTAGCTTTTCTGAGTAGGGTGGTGCGGGGTTCCATGTATATGTTGAAGAGTTGGGGGAGAGCACTGAACCTTGGGGTACTCCCCTCTTGACTGGGTGGAGGTCGGATTCAAAGCTTCTGATTATGATTCTTTGGGAGCGGTTATGCAAGATTGAGGAGAACCAGTTGAGGACCACGTAGTCGAGTCCGGCCCTTTATTCCAGGGCTTTAAGTTGGTGGTAATTAGCGATTTCATTTAAAAAATGCACTTTTTTTTTGCTTTTTTAAAAGTGCCATGTGGCACACATTCATGTATGTGCGCCACATGTGCACACATGCACATTTTAGGGGTGCAACAGGGTGTCCTTTTGGAACCCCTGCACCCTTGAAATTGCGCTCAGAATTTGCGAGTGCCTCTTGGTTACTCGCAAATTGCGGGCGCAAATCCTATTCATTTCTATGGGCTTCTTGGCCCAATAGGAATGAAAGGGATGGTATTCCTTGATTGTGAATCTCAATTTGCGATTCGCAATCAAGGAATATTAAGGAATCGCAAATGTTATTGCGATTCCTACCTACATTCAATTTTGCGAGTCCTTAATAGCGATTCAGTAAAAATCGCTATTAAGGACTCGCACATTGAATTTACCTACATCTGGCCCTAAGAAATGCAAATAAGAGCAAATCAACAAGCTTTCACCCAGGAACTGAAACAGTATATCGGTGTCCTTCAGAGCTGCCTTAACCCTGCTCAAAATGAGTAAACCTGCTTCAAATTACTAAACGGCTAAGATCCATTACTTTAAAGAATATGCATAGCTTTAAAGAATGCTAAAATAGAGGGAAATGCCTCTTTTTGCTAGCTCAAGCCCATTGCTTTTTGGGCTGATGCCACTGGATTTTTGACTCTGGGCACTGGACTTGGCTAACCAGGCCCCTGTGCATGTGCTCGGACCCTTAGAACAGGTACTAAGTGGCTATACCCCTAATTTGCATACTTAACTTACCTTATAAAGTGTACCCAGGGCCGTTACTTGTCACCAGCAGATGGCAGCATAGATTGTGCCACCACTAGAGTGTCAGTGCACAGCATGACTGCATGTCTGCCACTAGTAACCTGGTTGCGCAGGTTTAAACTGCAAATTCGACCTGCCAAAATAACCACCTTTGACAGGCCTAAACCCTCGTTTTAAATATTAATATGTCACCCCTAAGTAGGCCTTAATGCCCAATAATGGACGGTGCGTGGCATTTAAATGTAGTGAAGGTAAAAGTTTAATGCAAAACATATCTTTACTGTGACAAGGCCCCAAAACCTATTTCTACTACAGCAGGGCAGCTGTTCCATAGAAAGCATTGGGAGTTACTATTCATATTTTAAAATACTATCTCCGCCTAGGGACCAGCTAAAAAGTTAATTCTTTAACTTTAAAAAAAATGTTAATCAGGAGTCCAATTCATTGGCATAGTCTGTATTGTGCAAAATATTTTACAAAAGGCACTTTAAAAAGGCACCTTTAACCTGCTCTACAACCCTAGAAGCCCATTTACATGAGATCCAACTGTTACCCAGGAGCTGAATAGCTCCTTGGTGAGGTTTCTCCCAGAGCTGAGACAAAGGCCTTGGTTCTCTGAGAGGATGACCCTCTCAGCAGTGCCCCAGAACGTAATTACCTTCAAAGAGGCCTACCTGGTCACAGCCAGATGTAGCTAATACCTGGGTGTGCCCTCTCTTTTGTCCCTTTAGCCAGTTATGTACCAATCCCTGAGGGAGAGGAGCTGCCCCTAGATCAGATTTTGAGTAACCACAGAGAAGGGGTTGCTCATTTCCCTGGCCACACCTAGGTTGGGCACAAAAGGTCTGCCCACTGGATGAAAAATTCTACTGTGTTGTATTTAAGTAGAGAAGGTTACTGTGTGACTGTCTGCAGCAGGGCACACACTAACGTCTGCAAATGTCGGTAGGCTTACCCCTTGGAACTTTTTCCCTTTTGGCTAGGAAGGGGCCAGGAGTCACCCCCACTCGATAGACCAGGACCAGGCATACATGTCACACTCCTGGGCACCCTCTTCAGAACACTGCTAGACCTGTGTAAGACAGAAGAAGGACTGCAACTGCTGCTGAACCTGTGAGGAGAACCACAAGGGCTGGACATGCTCCCACTTGTACCTAGGACTATGAATGGACTCCAAGGGTCACTTGGCTGACCTCCTGTTAAGCTACAGGGACACAAAAGCTCCAAGAAGCCCTCTTTACTGGAACAGCCAAGCTGATCAGTCTCAATTGGACATGCCCTAGACCCCCACAGCGACATTCTTACTAGTGGTTGACAACCACCCAACAAAACCTATCATAATACTTCACTGAGTATAGTGGGGAAAATAGCCAAATTTCGAGTAGTTGCCTACATTTAGGTAGCAAAGGTTCCATGTGATGGCGAAGGGGGTAGAGTGTTCCATGGATTCACAGCCACAAATAGAAAAACTGTCACTCATTCTTACAGTTGTAAATAAATCTAGCACCTAGGAACACCATCTTACTTTGACTGAGTACATTATACACTGCCTTTGGTGCCTATAACTGCCCCTTGTTCCACACATGAAGCGAGTTTTACAACTGGAGAGTATTGGAGACATGATCCCAGTTATTCAGAAATGGAAAGCAGCCACAACGTGGCATTCTGAATCTACTGCAGACGTTCACTGCTTTTCTGGTATTTGTAAATAAATGCAGATTCACAACTGAATAATGGCATTTACCACATTAATATGGAATTGGGAAAAAATCTCCATAGTCCTGTCAAGAGAAAGACCAAATAGGGAAAATGGAGGAAGCCTGAGCTCCTGAAATCTAAATGCAGGTCCAGATTATGGACTGATTAAGCTGGTTGAGGCAGATTGCTCATGCTGGTGGTCTATGTAAGTGATGCCCACGTGCAGTATCCAGGCGTGACAGCAATACCTTGGTTTTGAAAAGGAAAAGTTTTGACACCAACCTTCTAACCATCATAAAACCTGGATTAAGTTGGAAGGATTAACAGTTTTCCAATGCCAATTTTCCCTCTTTAATTAGATCGACCATCAGCTTTGGATCATCCACATACATATACAAACAACTTCCAATAGCAATCAGAAGGCTCGCAAGTGCCTGCCTAGAGACAGGGAAAATATGAAGCCATATGAATCCCTATGTAAGACAGAAGTTAAAGTCAAGAACTCGGACCTGGCAGCTGATGTTACTGAGGCTCTCCAACAGGATGTTCAAGGCTGCTGGCAGGTCCAGTGGTTGAAATGCACTCAATTACACATATGGTACCAAATTATACAACAGTTTCAACATTAGAAACAAACTTAGCATGCACGGCTGTAACAAGCCCTGTCTGAGCTTGTGGAACAAATTGGGACTAGCTAGATCACCTAAGTTTAGAGACAACATGCACAGCTTCATAATGAACAAAATAAATCCGAATATTTCAAATAATCAAATGATGCAATGCTGAAAAAAGTTGAAACAGTGATGCAATTATGCAAGATGATTGAATAAGTTGCTTGCAGGCTAGTCGTGTAATTACAAATGTTACATCACCCTTTTATATGACAAAAAAGGAAAATGCTACTTACCCAGTATGCATCTATTCTTGGCATATAGAGGTGTAGAGTCATATGCTTTTGCATCAGCCAGGATAGCTTGACTCCAGTGGCATGGAGAGCATGGCTGGGTCCAAACTGGAATGGCATGGTGAGCAAAAAACGATGGCTTTAGGCCCAGATCTCTGTACTGAGGTGAATATATGACATTGTTTTGCATTCTGTCCATCAATTGTTCTTTTTTCATTTGTCACTCCGAGTGGGACGGGTATGCCCAGACGTGGGTCCCGTGCTCTCCATGCCACTGGAGTGAAGCTATCCTGGCTGATGAGGGCTGAAAGCCTGAAACCGGTCTTAGGATGCTGGTTTCCTCGGGATGGACTGTTCCCATTGGGGGCAGGGTCAAGACTGATTTGCATATGGCTGGGTCCAAACTGGAATGGCACGGTGAGCAAAACAACAATGGATTTAGGCCCAGATCTCTGTACTGGGGTGAATGTATGACATTGTTCTGCATTCTGTCCATCAATTGTTATTTTTGCTGTATCAGGGTGAATCACCAACTTTTTCTGTTTCGGATCCGAAATGGAGTGATCGGACCGAGGCTCTTTCGATGTAGTGTCTTTATCCTTGGTTGCCTATTTCGGCACCGAATGTTTCGGCTCCAAGCCTTTTGGCGCCGGTGGTGTTGGCTTGGACTTGTGTTTTGTGCCAAAGGTGTTGCGGTGGCACCGAGATGGGATCGGTTTGAGCACGAACTGGAAGGCTTTTCTTTATATTTCGGCCTAGGGCCTGAAGGCAGGGCGTCGGAAACTTTTTGTCGGTGTTAACCTTGGCCCGAAGGCAGAGGAGGGACCGGAGCCTTTGTCTTAGGTTGTGGGGGGGGGAAGGAGTTGTCTGTACTCACGGTACGCTGCCCCAGAGTAACGTGATCCTCTTCTTCGATGTCTCAGTCGCTCTCGGACATGGAGAAATGTGGGGAACATCCTTTACCATGAAAGTTTTACAACACGGTACCATTACCACGCAGGTTTTACAAGGAAAGTCGTTACCACGACTTTCGCTGGAGGGCGCTCTAGGATAGGGAATAGTTTAATTAACTATCCAGCACCTTCCCTTCTATCCACGGGGACTGGAGTTGGAATGGTAAATTAAACTATTCACTATCCAGCGCACCCAAAGCAAGTCATTGTAACGACTTGCGTTTTACCTGCGTTGTAATGGTACGCGTGGTAATACCACGCGTTGTACCGTCATACATCCGAGAAATGTTCTTCTTCTTCGGCTCCTTGTGCATGATGTTCGGAGTCAGACTCTTCGCCGAAGATGCCCGGTGCAAAGCCGCTTTGCTGTTGTATCTCGTGACGTTGAGTCCGACGGTCACAATGAGTCTTTTTCAATCGGAACGTTCGGCACGCGTCGCAGTCTTTTTCGTCGTGTTCCGGGGACAGACAGAGGTTGCACGCTGAGTACTTCTTCCAAGTCTGAATCCTTTTTCTTGATAGTCCTGTAGGTTGTTCTCCTTCACAAATTCATATAGCAGTAACATCAAATACTGTCCCAGTAATTTGGCTGTGTAAGGCAAAATGGAGTTGGGAGAAAAGCTGGTAAAATCCTTAGGATCTAACATTTCTTTTTAGAAAGAGAGGCTTACAATTGTCCGTTTCCACTCTGCTGGCACAACAGCTGTTTTTAAAGTGTAATTAAATACAGTTGTGAAAGCTTTCACCTCAGCTTGAGCCAACTGTCCTAGGAAGCATGCTAGACACTTGGCATTCAGTGAAATTGTGGTACAGTACCTGCAAAGAAACGAAAGAGGATTGCATTGCCATCCGATTATTCAATTTGCCTCAATCTTGAACAGCTGCTTGAATACTTTACCAGCCGCAGAGAAAAGGTCACTAAATAATCTTGTTTTTTCCTCTACTATACTCTTTAAAGGTAACTCGGTCGCACGCATGGTAGATTGATACATCAAGTTTTCTAAGCAACATAAAGCAAAGCCTTTTACCCTGCACCTGGGCTGTTGCACTGAATGCACAGACTGAAAATCCTGCTCTCCTGTGTCTCCTCTATGAACGACAACCGAAACAACAAAAATGCGTACTAAACAGACATAAAAAAGATGTATACAGTTTTTAATAGGGAAGCCAAAGGATTATTTACGTTAGTAAGAGACAACTAGCACCAAAAGTGTCACAGACTGTTTCTGCACCTCCATTTCTTTCCAGGAAGCAAGTGGCTATAACGCTGACAAAGAACTGAGCAAGAGGAAATGGCGAACTATTGCAGGATCATAGCAAGATTATTCCATTGATCAGTAAGGTGAGTGGATAGTCAAGTTCCTCACACTGACCCTCACCCAAAGGGAGGGCAAGTCAGGCCGCACTAAACTCCTAAACCTTCCACCAGATACATCTGTCTAGCCCTCAAACGTGTTTGTGATGAACAGGTTGTAATAAAAACAGTTCAATTAATTAAATTAAAAAAGTTTGATAGTGTAGAAATATACATGTGTACTACTTGCCTTGCATTCACAATGTTGCCTGCGTTTAATTCCACCATTTCTTCAAATCCAATTGCAAAAATATCAATAGGTTTGTACCTTCTATCTGTAAGTAAATAGTTTAACACATGATTACTTTGTGCACCAAAATACATGAACATAGAAACGTATAGGCCTAAAGAAAACCAGACCTAAAACAAGTGACAGATAGAAACAATAGAACTAAATATTAATGTGCACAAAGAGAAATACTTCTGCAGACTTTCGAACCGGAGGACTTCATTTTGAATCTCGGCCTCGGCGCTTGCCACAACATAGTGTGTTTCTGATTAAATCATATAATTTCTCAGTGCATAATGTAAGACTAAATAAGAATGTGAACACCGCAACATATTATCATTTGTTTAAATACAAACAGTGCCATTTTCGCATACCTTCTAAAATGGAAAGGACAACTTTACAAATGTACTTTTAGACGAAAAGGAAGCTACAATCATGTATTGCACACTAAAATAGCATAAGAAATGAGTGATTGTGAAAATAACACGTATTTTTGGATTGTAAAGTGCTCTGCAGCAATCTGCGGTCTTTCTGGTTATGTCTGCAAGATGATAATCATAGCTTGGTGTATATTCATTCATTTAAATATTATATACACATATATATATATATATATATATATACACATACACACACAAATGCATTATGCCGCAATTTTCCAGCATTAAAGCTATCCTCCTGCTGAATCCCCGCTGTGTCCTTTTTGGTTTCTCGTACAGGAGGTGCCGTTTCCAGTATTATTTTTAGCACGCAAGCCAGACGCGTGCAAAAGGACCCGCTCTGAAGAGTCCGAGGTACAGCTGGCGAGTTTGTTTTGTCCAATGAAGTTGTTTTTTTCGCCTCGGACTGCCTCAATAAACCATCCCAGCATGCGGTTTTTGTTATGAAACAACCCGGATCTGACGGGGGAACACGGACACTGTGCTGTCGTTGCGTGACCCGGCTGGTGGCAGCATTGCAGGCAGAGCATCAGGGGACGCAAGGAGGATCGACCTGTCATCGCTAATAACTTTTGAGGAAACACTACTTACCTCGAACAGGGAACTAACAGCATAAACATTTTCGCAGCCCCACAGAAGACAGCTACTATCCTGAGGGCTTCTGGGAGTGGTAGTCTCGGACATCAGACTACAGAATAGAGACTATGAGTTCTCAAACCGGGGCCAGCTGTACTCCAATGACATGGGAGGAGCCAAGTAGGTTAAAAGTAATGGTGTTACCTCATTTTTGTTTCTGAAGGCATCTGAAGAAGACTTAATCGTTGAAATGCATTATGCCGCAATTTTCCAGCATTAAAGCGATCCTCCTGCTGAATCCCCGCTGTGCCCTTTTGGGTTTCTCGAACAGGAGGTGCCGTTTACAGTATTATATATACACACATATATATATACACACACATACATATAAAGTACTGCACTTTTTAGGAAACCAACTGCCGGTAATAGTACTCTATATGCCTCTAGGAGCCATCCAGAGAACCTCAAAAATAGTATCTTCTATGGGGAGTTTTTGAGATTAAACCGCAACTGCACGCACCAACAAAAGTGATTTTGAACTAGCAGCCGCAGACAGCATCAATAGATTTGCAGCAAGGGGCTATAGTATGAGGCTTTTGGAAAGCACTCTGAAAAGAGTAGAGTCCATAGCCAGAGATGAACTTATTAAACCTAAACAAGCGGAAAAAGGCAATGGATGATAGGTTTCGCTGATAACCACTTTTTCACAAGATGCGGACAGCCTTAGTAAAATTATGAAAAAACACTGGCACGTAATTAAAACTGACACCATAATTGGCGCGGACGTTCAAGTAGCTCCATCGATCACTTTCAGGAAGGCACGATCCCTTAGGGCCGACTTGGTACATAGTCATTTGGACCCAATACCGGTCAGACAGGGCACATTACAAGAAATGAGAGGGTGTTTCCCTTGTGGAAAATGTAAGGCTTGCGCCTTCAGTAAGAGAACCCTCTCATATGAAGTGAAAGGTATAAAAGGAGGGAGGAGAATAAACACATTTCTGACCTGCCAAACTACCTTTGCAGTTTATTGTTTAAAGTGTCCATGTGGACTTAAGTATATAGGGAGCACCATCAATTATGTAAAACTAAGAATTCTAGAACACATGCGTGCCATCGTGAAAAAAGATTTTTCTTATCCGGTGGCATGACATTTTTCAATCAAACACAGAAGTAACAGGGATCTGTTGGAATACTTCTGTCTGGACTGTGTACCACGCAGCCCGAGAGGGGGAGATAGAATGTTAAAGCTAAAAAGGCTGGAATCCAGGTATATAGTAGACTTACAGACTAAATTACCTGGAGGATTAAATAGTGGGGAAGAACTAGCAGTGCACCTGGGGAATTAGCTTTTCTTCTCTTTTCGTGTTTTGCTAATGACAGTTATTATCTGATTATTTTTGATTGTACTAAATGGTGGATGTTTTGTGAGGATGTTCGGATGTATAGTGGGGACCAACCAAGCTAGAAACTGTATTAAGCCGATCTTCGGCTAGCTAGACCCCAGAGGGAACTCATTTACCATTCAGCAGGATGGTAATTGGAGGTAAAGGGATAACCCTTGTCACATTGCTATGTTTTTCATAAAATTGCAGTTAATTGCTTAGCCGCATCGCTGCGGCGGCTTTTCCCGCTGTACGCGGTAATTTTGAAAATACCGCGTTACATGACAAGCTCAGCTCGTCATGAGCGCACGGCAGGTTACGCTCATGACGAGCTGAGCTCGTCATCAGCCCGGAAGGGGTTAAAGTATTGAACTTGGATAGCAAACAAATAACTGATGGGTTTGCATTTCCAAGATGGCGGATGCCATTCAAAGGTTTGGTCCACTTCCTTTAACTGAATGTCAGCTATATGTATTTTGTTATGAACTAAAAAGAATAATGTTTGCACCAATCATGTTTTGATATACACGGGACATCAATGGTTCTAGCAACCTGATTTAGGTTGCAATTGCCGATCCACGGCAAAATAAGAGCACTGTTGTGAATGCCGTCAATATTATCTCTGATGTGTGACTAAGCACGATAAATTGAAAGAACTGGCACTACGAAGGTTATAGACAGAGAAATATGTACTGTACACACTATGAAACATTTACAAGATGGCGTGCAATAAGAAACATCGTGTTTGTTCCCTCTTTTGTTTTTGTGAAACATACACTGATTGGTTTAAATGGCGCCGCGTAACGCTCACCAAGTTGACACCGAGGAAGGAGTTATCTCCGAAACGCGTCTGTCTATTGCTGAATAAACGCCGCTTGAATTGAATTCCCCCGCAAGTGCTGTCTTTCTTCACATGGAATTGGGAGGATCGAGGAGCAGTAATATTTACGCGTAGCACCATCGCGTTACAGCACCTGCCTACAGAGTGACTCGTTGTATGGTGCAAACGGAGCAAGAATACATATATACATACACATATATACATACATATATACATACATATACATATATACATATGTATACAGACATATACATACATATGCATATGCACATACATATACACATACACATATACACATACACATATACATACACATATATACATACATATACACATACACATATATACATACATATACACATACATCTACATATATACATACATCTACATATATATAAAAAAATACCCTTTCAGGCATAAAGTGACGAACAAATTATGCAAAAAAGAAGCAGAGAACTCTGGGTAGTTCTCAAGTTTAGGTGAAAGCAGCTCTTGTATAGAGCACTTTTAACACCAGCGACACTCTAGATCTGCTCACCTCAAATGTCTGTTTTTCTATCAAATTCTTTAAGCATTGGATTAGCACAGTGCCATCCATGCCGAGAAAGAAAAGGGCATAGTCTTCTGCCATTTCTTCAGCAAAGTCTTTAAGCATAGGGCCAGCACAGTGCCGTCCTTGCCGAGCTGTAAAATTGCAAAAGTCATTTACCACTACAGGCACAGTATTACAGCTCTGAATTGGTAAAATACCAACCAAGCCAACCTGAAATGAGTAAAAGCAATCCCTGGCAGTGTTTCGCTCTAATTAGAGCTCTTCAGAGAGGTATAGCTTTGTCCAGACACAAGGGAGCACCCAGTATAAGTAAAGAAAAAACCCTTTCAGGCATAGAGTGACGATTAAATTATGCAAAAAAGAAGCAGAGAACTCTGGGTAGTTCTGAAGTTTAGGTGGAAAGCAGCTCCTGTATAGAGTACTCAACACCAGCGACACTCTAGATCTGCTCACCTCAATGTCTGTTTTTCTATCAAAGTCTTTAAGCATTGGATTAGCACAGTGTCATCCACGCCGAGATAGAAAAGGACAAAGTCTATTGCCACGGCTATTTTTATTGTATTTTATTTAATAATTCCAGTGCCAGAAGCCTTTACTTCACTCATGCATTAGTATTTTTCAACAATTGTGGGATTCAAGTAGACACCATAACATTATCGCTTTTCGGGTCCGAGAGCGTTCTCACTATTTTGTGGCCACCAGGGGTCAATCGTCAATACGCTCCACTGAGCTTTTCCCCCACCCCGGCTCGGAACTACAGCGGCGTTACGTGTCCCGGGCTTCGGCTGAGAGACGGCTCCCTCACGCCACCACGTAGCCCATCGAGCCGCTGGATGCCAAACAGGCTTTCCTCCAGAAGCGTGGTAGAGGCGTCGATTGACTGGCACTTCAATTCAGCTGGAGAAAGTGGGTAAGCCGTTTCCACTCAATCCCCGACTGCTCGTGGTATTTTGTGTCAAAATCTGAAAGAGTTTAAGTGACTGTTAGTGTAAAGTTCACTTTTGTGAGGTATACTCTTTGCTTTAGAAAAATAGATACTTTTTTTAAGAAAGGTTTTTGTGATCTACATACTGGTGTTTACAGAGAATCTTATCTTTACGGTGTGTACAATTCCAGACAGGGACGCGGTATAGTCCTATCCCAGGATACTGATGGGTATTGGGAATCGCATCTTGCAAATCTCTGCACTTAGAGGCTTTGCATAGGATATGCAACTCAAAGATGGTTGGATCATTAAGTGGTTAGCAAGATGTTCTTGATATCCATCTAGCACTAAAAACTAGATGAATCTATGTTTGTTACAGTGCTGTTAATTGCATAAGTGTAGCAGTATTTTTCACACAAATGCAAACCAAGAGCTAGGAGTCACTGGCATTCTTTTGGTGCAAAAACAAGACAATTGATGGGATGCTTGACTTAATCTCAGCCATTGACAATCGATCGGGCCGCATCCCAAACCACTGTTTTTGCCCACTGTAGCACCTAACTTTGGACCAAGATATATGCAAATCAGTCTTTTAAAAGAAATCTTTTTATTGTCATGTTATCTATAAAAGTACCAAAAGAGCATACTCACATGACATCAGAAATGTTACAAGGACAACCCTTGTCAGGCCATCATTCATTTTATGTGGAGATAGGCTTACAACATTTCACGGGTTTCCAGGAGGTGAGTGCCGCAGGGGTGTTTGGGGATGGTGGGCCTGGAGGTAACCGCGGGAGTGACTATCCTCCACCAGTTTTAAGTCTTCTCGTGCTATGCCCAGGCAAGTTAAAGCATGTTAAGACCCTAAGTGGGACGGATACCAAAATGTGGGTCCCCTGCACACTGTCACTGGAGCCAAGCTATACCTTGCTGATAAGCCCATAACAGGGGTGAAACCAGTCCTGGATTGCTTGTGCTCCGGCTCAGGGAGGATCTAACTTGGCAGTTCGAAATGGAACTCTCAATGGAGCAGGGTCAAGACTGGTTGTCATATAACACAAACGTGGATAGGTGCGCCAGCAAATAATCCAAGATATATCCAGTTTGTTGATTCCAAATTTGTTTATTTATTTCAATCCAACAATTTGAAAAAAATCCAGCCAACGTGTTTCATTACAACAACAAACAGACTGATTTGCATATGGATGGGTGCAAAATAATGATGGATTGGGATGCGGCCCAGAGTAATAACCAGTGGCTGAGATTAATTCAAGCATTCTGTCCATCACTTTTTGTATACCTGAGAATATTTTGGTGGCATTTTTGCTTCCCTAGAGTTTCATGTTGGACACACACCAGCAAATTGATAGGCAACATCTACTTTCCCCAGTGGCCTCATGGCTTCTCAACCCAAATTTCAAGGTATTTTGTGGTCTATCAGAGGTAAGGCTTCTGTAGTGCCTTAGAAAGTCGATGTATTATCTAAAAAGACTGTGGGAGCCTTCTGTGAACTATTCTTTATGCTTCCCTGGAAAACCAGTTCTTTCTGACTCTCACTTGCCAAGTGCCTAATGTCATTGGACTGTGTGTATGATATGCCCAATAGTTTTTGGGGGTTGAAACTTTTTAAGCACGCCACCTTGTTACTGCCTACACCATTCCAAGTCAATCTCTCTAGCAATGCTGCAGGTTTAGATATGCATGTAGTTTGAATCCCGCAGCACTACCAGTGAGACGAGTACCAGATTCAAGGGAATTATGGTACTACACTGAGATACATTCTATTCATGATCACAGAAATAGCCATTCATAGTAAACACTTGCTAAGGAAGCTGGGGGCTATGGCATTTATGAGAACAGCTAAACCCTCTAGCTAAACTTCCAAAACTCTTTTCAAAGAAATTCAAGTCAATCCTTGGCTAGTGAAAAATGTGGCTGATGTGCTCTTTGGTATGGTTAATGTGTAGATGATTCCATGCAGCGCTATAATCATAATAAAAAGTTTTACAGTTGGACATAGCTCTCCCCTAGATAACTCTGTAGTGGTAAAGTGGTGTTAAGAAGAGAATGCATATTTTCCTTCATACACCTTTCTCCTTTACTCACCCATGCCTACGTTTGAGCTCAGTGTACTTGAGGGCTCGCAGGATTAATTTACAAACTGACAAGAGCAATGGCGTGATAATTGCTACCATCTGGAGGTCGTTTATGGAGTTCGATGTGTTGAAAAATTGTGTTCAGAGCTGGACCTAAATTTTCTCGAGCAGCCAGTTGGGTCAATAGCCAAATATGATAAAACTGAACCATCAGGTAGTATCCACCTTCGTCTCTGCAAAACAACCCTCCTTTCAATTTCACCTTGTCCATCAAAGGTCAGCCAATCTGTTATGTTATGTTATGTTATGTTTCTTTTGTATAGCGCGCGGCGACTCAAAAAGAGTATCCCGGCGCTTTCACAGCGAGACCTACTGGAGAGTAACACAACACAACGATAAAAACAGAGAGGAGATAAAATAAAAGGAGAAAAGAAAGGCCTATAAAGTAAACAACCAAGTCTTAAGACCTTTTCTAAAAGCCAACAGGCTCGAAGCGACCCGAAGTGTCAGCGGCAAGGCGTTCCACAGCTGGGGGGCACGCAACCCAAAGGAGCGACCCCCGATGCGGGCTCTTTGGACGCGCGGCACCACAGCCAAAAACTGTGACTCCGATCTGAGCGACCGGGCCGGATGGTAAAAGGACAGTCTCCTTTGGAGGTACTTTGCGCCTCCAGAGTGCAGGGCCTTATAGGCCAAAGTCAAGGTCTTAAAAATAATACGCTTGCGGATAGGCAGCCAGTGTAGGGCCTTCAAGAGGCCCGCCACCCTTGTTCGCCTATTTAAGCCATAAATGGCTCTTGCCGCAGCGTTCTGCGTCACCTGGAGACGCTGTAGCAGATACTCCGGCAGGCCCAGGTAGAGGACGTTGGCGTAGTCCTACCTGGACCCGATCAGAGCCTGCACAGTCAGTTTCCGGTGTTCTTCCGACAACAGGGGTAGGAACTTTCTTAGTACCTTCAGGAGACCGAAACAGGTGCCCGTCACTCCCAGAATCTGGGCTCTCATCGACAAGCCCTTGTCCATCTTCACCCCCAGATTCTTAGCAACTAGGGATGAGGAGGAAGGTGGAAACATGTCGGTCGGCCACCAGTCGTGCCAGTCAGGATCCGACGCACACCCAAAGAAGAGCACCTCGGACTTCTCGGGATTGCACTTGAGGCCACTCAAATGAAACCATCTGAAGACAGCCCCAAGGCAATCCCGGATGCTCTCCCCATTAAAATCTCCTCCCCTCTCACAGGAGAAGAGGAGCTGAGTGTCGTCTGCATAGGACACGATCCGGGCTCCGAAAGACTCCGCCAGTGCCGCCAAAGGGGTCATGAAGATGTTAAAGAGGGTCGGGCTCAAAATAGAGCCCTGAGGGACCCCCACACCCAGTGGCGGCATCACAGCAGAGTCCGGCGGGGTCCAGACCGTTTGTCGGCGGTCGGCTAGAAATGATGAGAACCAGCTGAGCACCGTCCCCCTGAGACCTATCTCGGAGAGTCTCGAGAGAAGGCCATTATGGGGGACGGTGTCAAACGCCGCCGACAGGTCCAACATGACCAGCATGGCCCTGCCTCCGGAGTCCAGAACTCCTTTGATGTCTTCCGACACTTCCAGGAGTGCTGTCTCAGTACTGAGATTGGGGCGAAAGCCTGATTGGGAGGCATGCAAAAGCTCATGCACTTCCAAAAAATTGGAGAGCACCATTTGGATGTGCTTCTCCAAAATTTTCATCAGGGCAGGCAGAAGAGAGATTGGTCTATAGTTGACCAATGCCTCCGAATCGAGACCAGGCTTTTTCAACAGGGGGATCACCATAGCCTGTTTCCAGGCTAATGGGACCAAGCCCTGACTCAGTGATAAATTAAGAAGGGGATTGACCAGGGGATTTAAAACTTCCGCCATCTTAGACAGAAACTTTGCCGGACAGGGGTCCATAGGCGAACCGGACTTGAGCGCGCCCATAAGTCCTAACGACTCAGCGGCTGAAAGAGGAGGGAAGACTGCCAATGACGGGCCAGATGTAGCAGCCAGGTGGAGGTCCTCCCTTATACAAGTTACACCCGCAGGCACCACCAAATGGAAAGAATCCTGGATGAGCTTTATCTTGTCAGTAAAAAACTTGGCAAGGTCCGCGGCCCAGGATTTTAAAGGCAAATCTATGATGGATATAGTAGTTGCCATGCCTTCGAGGCTTCAATTCACTGAACAGAACAAAATGCAAATTTTTAACTCTGCTTGTACTGGACTAGCTACAGAAGGGTACATTTTAAAAATCAATATAAAGGAGCAGAAAGCTGAATACTTTTATCACTTATACTGTGGATGGCTAAGATCTGAGACCTTGTGCTCCAACGCGTCTGCTTGCGAATGAGCAGTTTTTTCCAGAATTATGGTAATTGGGTCTTCAGCGATACATTTTATTCCACTGTTACTACAGCGAATATGCCCACCTTCTTTGTTTCCACTGCTCCACCTAGTCGTAGGAAGGAACTGGTTATTGGCAGATACTGATGCTTATGATCAATACAATTACTTGCATTATGCCCTGTCTCAAATTGCAGGAAAGCAACACTAAATGTGTGTTTTGCACAGGCTTCTATTGTGCTGATGCTGCGGCAGCACAGCATGGATGTTACAGCCACCTGGCATGGGCCGAAGCTCAAACAGGAGCTCTGATGATTTTCTGGTAACCTCAGGGAAGGTGCTGTAGCCACTGGTTAACTAACAAGCAACATTAGAACAGTTAGGAACTGGAATGAAGGCACATGTCAATAAGTAGCATATATCCTGCTGACAATAAGGATGTGTGCTTTCGGGTAAAAAAACTATAAAGGAAAGATTACTAACAAAATGATCTTTTTTTTCCAAAGAATTGTTTTGTAAACAAAACATATAGGAGTCCATTAAAAACACTCATTGCATAGGGATCAACATTTTATAGCAATTAATCTAGCGCAGTCAATTCCAGAGCCCTCCCTCTCCAGTGTGGGGTCCCCCAGGACTCCTCCCTGAGCCCCAGACTTTTTAACGTTTACATGTCTCCCCTGGAAGACATCGTAACTCCATTCGGCATAAAAACTGTTATGTACGCCGACGATACCCAGCTGGTAGTCTCTATAAACCAGTCGACTAATTGTCTGGACAACCTGTAGTCTGCCTCCAGAATATTTTTCAATGGATGTGTGATTCTCGTCTGAAACTTAACGGAGAGAAATGCGAGATCCTTCTGCTGGGAGATCCACGCAAACTCCCCCCATCCCTCTCCTGGCCACCCTGCATGGGTTCACCCCCTAACCCCAAGACCGAAGTCAAGAGCCTAGGTATCTGGATGGACCAAGACCTTAACTTCAAGGCTCAGGCCAGAAAAACCGCCGGCACATGCTTTGGTCTTATTCAGACGGCTCGAAAAATCCTCCACTTGATCCCCTTTCAGTCCAGGAAGCTGCTCATACAGGGGCTAGTTAACTCTAGACTGGACTATGGAAATGCCCTTTATCTAGGCGCTCCGGCATCGGTCATCAACAGACTGCAATGTGCCCAAAACGCCGCTGCCAGACTCCTGACCGGAACTAAATCCAGATGCTCTGCCTAACCGGCCCTCAGATCACTACACTGGCTCCCGATAAAGGAAAGGATCACTTTCAAGACCCTCTGCATTTCACATAAAATACTTCAAGGCAGAGGCCCGCCTATTCTGAGATCCCTCGTCAAACCACATCAATCCAACAGACAGCTCAGATCAGACTCCCTCTCTTTGGCCAGTGTTCCCAGAATAAGAAAGGCCCGCTCAGGGGGGCGACTGTTCTCATACAATGCGCCAAAACTGTGGAATTCCCTGCCACTCCATCAGAAGAGAACACAACCTACTAGCCTTCCGTAGGCTACTAAAAACTTGGCTCGTCCCATAATTCCCTCCCTACAACTTCCCCCCTCTGAATGCTAAAGGTTGAAGATCAGCGCTGGGACGCCCCAGGGTAGCTACGCGCTTTACAAATCTGAAATCAAATCAAATCTTCATTTAAGGTCTGGGTTTTGACAGCACAGTTGTTAAACTGACCTTTTTCTTAAAATACACAGTATTCTTTGGGTGAACCCCTTTCAACTGACCTGAAGCATTGAAGGAACATATTCTACATTGCAAAACCAAGCGACTCGGCTCCTCCACAGGACAATTTGGGACAGTGTTGACATGAGAGGAAAATGCAAAACACAGCAACTCGGCTCCTCAGCAGGGCAATCTGGAACAGTGTTGGCATGAGATGCTAGAACCCCCTTGCAGTGGGCAGGGTTGGATTAGATGTTAATGCGGGGAGTTGAGAGTGGAATAAAAGCTTGGCTTCAGAGTTCTTCAATGCAAATTGGATATTATTACATGATGTACATACAATCACAAGGGAAATGGGGATTTTCACTGGGGAAAACTGAGTCATGTTGATGTGAGCAATGGGTAACCTGAATCATTATAGGTACAGGCAGATGATGAAGGGAGGATTTACCATCTGATTGTTTCTCAATTCAGCTCAGCAGTACGGACTGACTGAGACAGCAGCCGAGAACTGCAGGAGGCGAAAAAAGCCAAAGTATGTCAGGAATATGCTATTCATCTTCTTACAGAAAGTGGCAAATTAATAAGAAATCTAGCTCAAAATTTTGTGAGACGTCTGTTTACTACCCATGATCTTACAAGACATCCACCTCCTATGGACAAGTGGACACAACAGTTATGGCTTTCAGCTACTCCTAGATGGGGAACTGAGGAGAGGATAGGTACCAGAGCACACGGAGGACAGCACAGCCACCATAATGGGCCTCTGCAGTAATTCCCGTTTCTTTTTAATATTTCCAGCTATAAAAGAACACCAGTTAAGGACATCAATTATAGATATGCTGAAGGGAAAAGTACTGCTGCTTTCTAGAAGATAGACATGTATGCACAACTCCCACACGCCTCGTTACATGCACAACTCCCACACGCCTCGTTACAAGACAAGTTGTATAAAGACTTTACAATATTATCATACCTACTCTTAGATTTAAGTGTTATTGGATGGAATAATCTCTGCACCTGACATAAATGTACGAGTTGCTTACCTCCGGTAATGATGTATCTGGTAGAGACGATTCTAGCCGCAGATTCCTTAGCGTAGAATTATCCCCAGGCGTGAGATTGGATCTGGATTTTTTTTGCCATATCATCCCTGCGCGCCGGGGGGGAAGGCATCACGCGACTCCGCCTAGGCATTGTCCGCGTACATGACTTCAGCGAGGTCACATAAGTCCCACTCCAGTGCGCCTTTGTCAGTTTTCTTTGGAGAACTTTTCCGCGTCAGAACGCGGAGCCATCAGACAAAACTGTGAGAGTATAGGAACAGTGTGCGACAGGGCAGAAAAATTGGAAGAAGGAATGGTGAGGAACAACACCATAAACAGCAGTGCCAGGCACTGCAGTACCCAAAGGCAGGGAATAGAATAAAGAACGGAGCCCAGCTCTGAGCAGCAACCTTGCCAGTACAGAGGTAGCCCCCCCTGGAGACAAGAACATTTGTAAAAGTGACATGATAACATGTAGCATGACTACAACCCCAACCAAAAATAATGAAGGGGAACCAGTCCAGGACAAACTGGGAACAACAAAACTCTAAGACAGCCACATCACAGGGTGTGACAATCCCCATAAGGAACAAAGGTCAGAGGCACAGCCAAAAGACCCCAACCTAGAGGATAGCAGAGGGCCCAGAACCCCAGTAATAAAGGGGGGAAAGGAGGGGAGGAGGGGTGGGGTGGAAGGTAGGTCCCAACCTGGAGCAACCAGAGCAAAAGGGCACAGAAGTACCTATAAACCTATCCTCCTTTGTGCCAAAAGGGGAGGAAAAGGAACACATAGACAGGACGAACATCCCGCCAGAAAGAGGGAAAGAATGTACTCATAGAAGACACAACCACCCACAGGGAGGCGAGTGCAGTTGACCAAGCCAAAGGTCCTCGCAGAACAGGAAGAAAGGGCGGGCAGTAAAGGAATCTGCGGCTAGACTCGTCTCTACCAGATACATCGTTACCGAAGGTAAGTAACTCATACATCTGATAGAGACTACTAGCCGCAGATTCCTTAACGTAGAATAGATACGCTAGCCATATCCAGAGGGGAGGAGGGTCTGCAAGAGGACCCTACCCGCCTGGACATAACAGAGTCCCACAGGGGACGGTTCAAACTGACAGGGTGAAGAGCCCTGTCCCACCAGGCAAGGGGAACTCCCACACTTAGAAGACAACCGACCCCAGAGGGGATGCAGAAAGACAAGAAAAGAGGTAGCCCGTCCTCACTCAGCAGAGGAAACAAGGGCAAGGCGAAAGGTGGCCAAAGCACCCCACGCCCATACAAGGTACCAGAACCGCCACTCAAGGCCACAACAATGAAGAGGAGCACCGAGGGAGAAGAGCAACCTAGAGACTCCAAGGAGAAGAGGAAGAGCGAAGGCAAGCCCCCCCACCGGGGAAACACCCAGTGAAGAGGGCAGCCGAGCCCAGCACAGCCAGAAGGCAATAGACCAGACAGAACGGCACCGCCAGCAATGAGCAGGCAGAAGCAGACAAGGGAGCCTGAGGTCACCTAGGAAAACCCATCCAACGCTCCGCAGGGACAGACTGCACCCGAAAGAGGGACAAGAAACACAAGAACCATCTCATCCCCCAGGGAGGAGAGATAGAACTGAATGCAGGGCCCACTGGAAGAAGCGGACAAGGCAAGGATGACTGTGCCACTAAAGCGCCAAAACGGAACAATGGTGCAGAAAGACAGAAGGTCGGCACCGGCAAGCACAGCCAGACGCCGAGAACACCACGAAACGATACAGCCAGCCGAAGACAGAGCAGGAAGGTGAAAAAGGGTCCGCACACACTCCAGGGAGGAGTCCGCACACACGATCCAAAAAGAAGTGGAACCAGACAGAGCCATGACGCCAGGCCGCAGACAGCGGGCCAGACCAGGCGAATAGTGCAGCGACCCCGGAGAAGGACTCCCCGGGGCGCACCTCAAGCCATTCCAAGCCATCAGCAAGAGGATTGCATCTGCAACATACCGTAACGCCACGGAGAGAAGAGGCCCAAAGGCGACCACAGTTCCCCAGCACATGACAGAGCTATATAACAGCTACCACCACCCCACATAGGGCATGTTACGTCCCAAGCCATGGGAACCTCTTGGGCAACAACTTCCGCAGCAGAGGACAACCGAAAAGAACTGTGGAAAAACCCGCAGAAGGCTTGTCTAGCAGCCAAAGAGACAAAACAGAAGGCCTAGTCTCAGGGCCAGCATGGTGTAGAAACCCAAAGCAAAAATGCACAGTCAAGAAGGGCTAGCCAGCAGCCAACAGAACCACAGTCTCAACAAGGAGGACATGAAGCACACAGATCACACAACTGGGGTGACCCGCTCCAACGGAAGAACACCTCCCAAAAACCAGATCAACTCACAGGTCACTGAGGAGGAGGAGGAGGAGGAGGAGGAGGCCGAAGCCCCGCCAAGAACCTATGAATGGCCGAGTCCGCAGGTGCGTGGGCCACGGCACAACCAAGCACCTCCAAGATGTCCAGAGCCTAGCAGAGAATAAACGCCGCCAGCTCCCAGCCATCCAACACATTGTGCCTCAAATCAACACAGGCACCCTCCTGAGAAGCGGCAGACATAAGCGTCAGCAAGGTTTTGTAAATCGCACATGTCAAAGAACATCTAGCAACCTCATAAAGTACACATCCCTTCTGAAAACAGATTCCTTCACCATTTAACTCAGATTTATAGAGAGCCTTGGGGGATTGTTTCATATGGAAAATGTTTCAATTGGAGATCTTAAGAAGTATTTCTTATTTTATGGGAAACTTGTTTATTGTTTAACTATTGAAATGTGGAAAAAGTGAAACTGTAGCTGGAATGTACCAGTTGGATTTGAACCAGGGCATATTCTCTCCAACATTGCATTGAGTATAATGGAATCCATAACAGAAGTGCTAAAGATGAGGGAAAGCCTTTTTCCTGAATTGTATTGTGTTACATCCTAATAGACTGATTGATTCAGTCATTTAGAGCACATAACTAGATTCAGCTGATCTACAGACAACAAATAGGCAGGGAAAAGATGAGTGTTAAGACTCTTGCAAAATTTTAAATTACTAGCCATAGAAGAAAGGGTCACAAGCAAAGCACTCAAAAGGAAAGTGGCTTTTGCGGAGGATGAGAGGAAGACAGGCACAGCGAAAAAAAGGTACAATAAGGAACGAAACTGAAGAGGAACATAAAGTGGGGGATGAAACATAAGGCTGAAATATAATAACAAGGTAAAGGGGACATAAAGAGTGAACTATACAAAGGGATGTAGAAATATTTTTTCCAAAAGCAGCAGTATAGTCTAGACGAGTGAGGTTTAACAGGGGTACACAGAGGTAGTCCAAGCAGGACACAGGCAATCAGATTTTGAGTCATCTTCAGGTAGGAAATCAGGAAATTGGGAGCCCTACCTATTGCCATTGCAGTAATACAGACATGCAGTGAGTACACCCTAAGTTGCTACCCTAAGTTTGAAAGAAGAGAAATACTTTTTTTAGAGTCTTAAGCAGAAGGACATTCCTTAAGCAGAAGGACATTTGTGAAGGCCACCTTAACAGCATACATGACAAACTAAATAGACTGATCAAATAGAACTATGTTACGCTACGTATAACTACATTCTAAATCTTAAGACTCCGAATAGAGAGAGCTCCAAATGGAGGGCCATAAGCATCAAACCTTGTAAAAAGTGCATCTAAATCTGATATTTAATTTTAGGATGTTGTTAGACATCCAGGCAGCTACTGCAATTAATCAGTTACAGAAGTTGGATATATTGTTCGGTGTGGTATCAACGAGCCAGATCATTTACATTCCGTCTGTGTAAGCATTAAAGATGTACCCAAAGGACTGTATCGGGCAGCCTGTAGAAAAACATCAGCACTGAAAAATGCGGGGCTGAAAGAAGTATCTTTTAGGACTTATCAATTGAGAGCTCAATAAGAAAAGCAGTAGGGTGGTAAAGCCAATTCCTGGGCTCTGTCGTTGAGAAAGGATTTCACACACTTCAGCATATGAGATGTGCCCCTCAGTTTGTGGTGCCTAACAATTAGCTTGGACATTTCAAACCGAATCAGAGCTACAAAACTTCCCTAATAAAAATGTAAGTGGGTATCATCAGGTGCAGCGGCAACAAGGGTTTCAGTTTAGTGGTTGTGGTGGAACCCAGAATGTGCAGGGTCCAGAACAGAAGCAGTCACCAAGTGTTCAGAAACTTGAAGATTCACAGCTCTTTGAAGACTCAGCTTATTGGTAAAAGGGATGAGAGAAAATGTAGGGATTCGTGAAGAGTTATTTTTTTAATAGTGGCACCACATTGGCATGACTAAGATATAGAGGAACATCTCCCTGAGAGTAAAAGAGACTAAGACAGAAGATGTGGTGATGACTTAGTCGCATTACCTAAGTTGACTTGTGGGATAAGTATTCATAGGCCAACCCAATTTGTTGGTGAAGACGAAGACATTAATGATAACTTACATGATTGAAAGAGGTACAAAAATAAAATTGGAACAAGAGCTATAGTAAATGTACTGGTGTCTACACAAATGAAGTGCAGAAGTGTAGTTAGGATAGAAGTAAAGGGTTTTGTTTGTTATGAATTTGTTCAGAAATGAAGAGGGCTACATCGTCATGCAGATCAAGAGAGGGTGAGACAGTGGTTTCACACACAATACCTTCCCAAGTTCCCTGTCTATCGAAGACAGCCTCAGACGTATTAGGTGCAAGGAATATGAGATCACGAAAATAGGAAATGCAAGCATCAAATACATTCTTTTATAGGTTTTAAGCTTCTAACAACATAGAAGATTGAAGTCAAGGTCCTCTGCTCTGTTAAATTGATTTAAATGGATGTGGATGCTTTTGGTAAGCAGCAGTGACTGAAGTACAGATGTAGCTGTAACCCAAGGGATTAGCTGTAAACCTTCTTACCACTTAAAAGCAACACCGTTTGAGGCAATTCAGTGCAATTCCAGCACTAAATAGACAAGAAACATCCGGCTACTCCAGATAATGGGTAACCTGTAGAGAAATACCCAGGGCATTTGATGTATAGTTAGTGCATGGTTATAAATGATAAGTACAAAACGAAGGACCAAGGTACTTTTCTCATTACAAGATAACAAAAGATTGAAGGATTTTTTTTGCAAAAAAAGTTTAAAATAAGCTAAACGGTCCTCAGGTTTTGCAATAATTCTTACACGACATTCCACTCCATTACATATCCAACATGGAAGAACTTCAATATTTAATTGATTGGGACCTTGCGGATTACCTGAATCAAAAGCCTGTTGTGCTCCGAGCTCTATTTGCCAGCACCTGACATGCCGCATTTGCCACCTTTCCAACTCCTGGTGGGACAAGGGTCCCAGGAGCAACGCAGGGGCTCAACAATCCAGTGCAGCGATTTTACTACCACCACGCACACTCTGGGGAGGACTACTGCCCCCAGAGTGCATTGCACCAGCCAGCAGCTGCCGCGAGTGAGGGGGAGGCGGGGATAACACGCTTATAGCGCAGCCTCTGCCCCTGCAGCGCGGGGGACCTTGCTGCTTACCTGAATCAAATGCCGGTTGTGCTCTGAGCTCTACTTGCCAGCACCTGACACGCCGCATTTGCCACCTTTCCAACTCCTGGTGAAACGCGGGTCCCAGGAGCAACGCGGGGGCTCAGCAATCCAGTGCAGTAATTTTACTGCCACCACGCACACTCTGTGAAGGACTACTGCCCCCAGAATGCATCGCACCCGCCAGCAACTGCCGCGAGTGAGAGGGATGCGGGGCTAATGCGCTTATAGCGTAGCCTCTCAACCCACGGCGCGGGACGCAGCCCGGACAAAGCCCGGACCAAGGGTGGGCCCGTCCGAGCCCGTCCGAGACGTCTAAGACTGGGCTGGGCCATTTCCCTTTCATTTTGCATTCTGGGAGTACTATAGTGTGATTATTTGTGTCAGCTGAACTTCACTGATCTGGGTTGAGACACTGGGGGTATCGGCGACCAATCATTTTACTATATATAAGCAAATTGAAAGTCATTGGGGGTTGTTTTTTGTAATAATTAAATGTTTATAAATATTTATTGTTTGGTTAGGATAGGACCATGGGGAAAACTCCCCCTCCTCGTACAAGGCCCAACACCAGACAGAAACACACTATTCAAACCCCTATTATTCAGCCGACTGCGATAGATAGAATGCTGCAACAAGTCACAAGTGAAATAGAACGCACAGAGAGGCGCCTTTCATTAACAGCGAGTTTGCCAAAGTATCTCAATTATGGAGACAGATACCCCTGTCATGTCCAACTCACCAGTTCTGTCCACTCCCACAGAATTGCCTCCAGCTCAAGCGATTATAGCCCCACAAAGAACAGGCAGGTTGGGTACGGTAGGGAAGGCGAAAAGGAAAGGGGGCAGGTGGAAAACAGGCACCCTTAAGGGCGCAAAACATGCAGAGCATCATCCAGAGCTAATCCCAAGTAATACACTAGGGAGTGAAGTTTTGGTTGAAAGCAGTAACAAATCCTCTGAGCCTCCGGGCTGGGTATCGCCATTGATATTAGAGCTGGAATTTCATATGGAACAGCTTATTAAATTAGTAATTAGAGATGCAATGAAAAGTATTACCAAATTAAAGCTCTCCATAGAGGCACGGGGAACTAAAATTGATGCTGCTCTGAATTCTATTGACACTATTAAACATACAAAAACACAGGTTACCCCGCAACCCTCTGTGCAGTATCCTTTACCTGAAGGTCCAAAGAATTATCCCAAAACGAATGTGCGTATGAAGAATAATTGTTTCTCTGATACGAGTCAACCATCAAGTAGCTCTAATAACAAATTCTCCCATCCCCTTTCCCCTGTCAATTTGCAGAAATCCAGGGCTGCAGAGTCTATCACGGTAATACCAGATGCTCTCCAGATACCCGTAATAGAGTTAAATAAGGATAGGAACCAAATTCTACCGAATTTAAGACCGGCAATGCCTGTTCATCCTTGCATTGACCTGCCTCCGGCTTCAACACCCTATGTGGTAATACTAGCTGCAGTGCCACCACTAGAATCTGGTCGCGAGGAAACATATGTTGAGTTAAAAAATAAAATCACCTACTGGCTGAATAAAAATAGACCACTCCCCAACTCAGTACACACTGAAATTCTATTCACCCGGAGAGTCAGTTGGCTTGGGCATAGACCTAAAGACATTCCAGGGGTTTGTGTTCTGATAAATTTTAGAGATAGAAGGGTGGTTGAACACATTTCTAAATGGGGCCCTTCAACATCGGTTGGGGTATTCAGATAGTACCCTTGGGCTACTTTTATCCACAGAGTCTTCTACCTGATAGAGTGGGTAGTGTTTACAACAAATGGGAACTGCGTGCACAGAGTAGGTTTCTGTCACATATAGGTCAGGATCGGGGCCAAAGAGCACAATTCAATATCCCAGTAAGCAACCGATATAGTCCCTTGGACCTGGTCGATTGAGTACCACCGATGAATAAAAATGTTAATTTGGTAAACAATTTTTTTTAGAAATTCCAATTCCCCTGAAGGACCCAAAATTAGAGACCAATTTCATGAAAATCCTTCGGAGACTAATTCCTCAGAATGTTGTTGTTGGAGAACTTGCCACCCTTCCAGGTAATATAGATTCCACTACACAGGTTGAGGTAGGGCGACACAAGCAAATATCCTACCAGGCAGTGCACCAAGGCGGGCGCTCAGCACAGAATCTTAAAATCTTATCCTAGAATATAGCAGGGCTCAACTCAAAAATGGATCTTCCAGACTGGGAGCATATATAGATGCCCAAGAGTTGTGCCTTTTTCAGGCGACATGGTCCAGGAAGGCTTTATATACAGTGGGCTATGTTGCATACCACATTCCAGCTGTTCAGGGCCCTAGGGGGGAGACCCTCTGGTGGTCTTTGTATCTGGGTTGGTATCTATCTAAGCTGTAATATTAAAGTGTTGGATACATCATCCCCAGATATTTTGTGCATTCTTCTCACATTGTCCAATAATCTAAAAATTGCTACTATCAATGTTTATTCACGCCCAGTGAAACAGGGGCTGACATCGCAGACTTTAGACTGCCTTGCAATATTCTTACAGGCTTTGCCCGAATCACCATACAGAATTATTGGGGGCGATTTCAACTGCCACTTTGAACCGTTAAACGGTTTGAGTACTACTATCACTAGTGAGGAGGATTCGGCCTGGTCAATCCCTGAATGTAATACTTATCAGGTAAGAGGCTGGACACCCTTAGTCTTGCAAATGAACTCCCTTATTCTTACCTATTTGCTAAGGGCATGTAATGGTCGTTTTCCCTCCGACAGCCCTGGCAGATCCACTTACAATAAGTTGGGCAAAACATCTATCATTGATTATATATTAATAGATGTGGAGTTATGGCATAGATCTGTAGATTTTGCAGTTAATTCTCGCTGTGAAAGTGACCATAACCCACTGGTCTTAGAAATAACACTGCCACAGTCGGGGCAAAATCAGAATTTAATTGCACAATCTCCCCCAGACTTGGTAGCAACAGAAGGAGGAAGAAGAGTTTGGTGGGGAACATTCGTACAGTCACCTGAAAAAGTAGCTGCCCTATACGAACAAATTATTCCTTATTTGGAATTTGCCTTTGGAACGTCAGCAAATGACCAAGACATAGACTCTTGTCAGGAACTAAGTAAGAATCATCAGGAAATGATCTCTAAACTTGGCGAGTTGTTTTACAATGGAGAATCCATTAATCAGCCAAACCCTAAAAATAGTCATTCCTGGTATGATAAAACATGTAGGGCAGTTAAGAGCGCACTAGTGAAAGAGGTTAAAGATAAGGATATTCCACGTACCAAAGAAACTAAGGTTGTATACAAAAAACTGTAGGTGAAGCAAAGCTAACATGGGAGTCAGAGAAATGGGAAGCAATACAATTGGCACGAAATAACAGAGACCAGAGAGGCTTTTGGAACCTAGAGAGAACTGGGAAGTCCGAAGGCAACTAAGCAATTGAACAGAATTTGTGGGAAGAAGTCTGGAGGTTACATTTTCAAACTTTATACTCCAGATCTGTAGAAGAAGTTGTATCAGTTAAGGATTTAATATCTCATAATACTTCCCAGTATACTAGACGCCCTCCTTGTACTATAAAGGCGGTTAATGCAGCACTCACTAAAATGCTTCCAGCGAAAGCGGCAGGTCTGGATAAAATCCCTGGTGACTTATTTAAAAATGAGGGCACCCTATTTTTGCGTATTATTTAATGCCATCCTACAAGGGATGACTTTACCAATGACCTGGTCAGGTGCAGAAATCCTTCCAATTTATAAAAAGGGCTCCCCACTAAATCCGGCGAATTATCACCCTATAAGTTTAATCGATGTTACCCAAAAGCTATTTGCAAATGTTCTCCTGGGTCGCTTGCAGTCATGGACTGATAAAAACAACATCTTAACACCTTTACAAGCTGGTTTTAGAAGTAAAATCTCAACTATTGACCAGATTTACAGATTGCAAATGATCCATTGGAAAACAGTGATCTTGGAGGGTGGCAGCTTGTATCTAACCTTTGTGGATCTTAAATCTGCATTCGATATGGTGCAGCGCCACCAGCTATGGGACATTCTCCTTGATATGGGAGTTCCAGTGTATTTATGCCATGTGCTGAAGCGTTTGCACCAGGATACGTATGCAAGAATGAGATGTGGTAAGAAAGGGGAATTGACAGCCCCCTTTCCAGTAGAGAAAGGGGTGAGACAGGGCTCTGTACTTGCGCCGACCCTGTTCTCCCTCTTTTCAAATGGTCTAATTGAGACTCTGCTGGCTAGAAAAGATATAGACTCACCAAGGTTAGCGAACTGTAAAATTCCTGCATTAATGTTTGCAGATGATACGCTGCTACTCTCCAAGACCCCACTCGGTATGCAGCGGGTGTTGGAGGAGTTCAGTAAATTCTGTAAGAACAGGAACTTGAAGTTTAACCTTCAAAAACCGAAATATATGGTTTTTCACGTAAATACCAGCACCTGCCTACAGCCCCAAATGGAAGGGAAGCCGCTAGAAAGGGTGTCCACCTTTGATTACCTGGGTCTTACTCTTAATGACAAGATGGATTGGAGGACCCAGGTAAACGAAGCAAATCTGAAACTCACACAATCGATTGGGGTTATTTTAAAAGTATACAAAAAATGCACCCAAAAAGTGGTTGGGCCTCCTGCAGAAATTTACAAAATCAAGGCTAGGGGAGCCTCACTTTATAGTGCTGAGCTTTGGGGCTTTTTCCCCTCAAAAGTTCTATCCTTAATAGAGAACACCTTTTTACGCTAACTCTTAAATTTACCCAAAAGTACACCACTAACCCCATTGAGGATGGATATGGGGATTAGCCCTAATAGTGATGTAATTGCTTCCCGTCTGCTTTTATTTTGGCACCGCTTGTGGAGTACGCCCGTGATATTACCCTATAGGGAGGAACTGAAGGATGTAATGTCTATCTTGGGAGCAGGGAATATCCCTTGGTTGGCCTCCATTCGCAATACATTTTATGCAATGGGAAGGCCAAACAATCGGTTACTGCCTGAGGAGACTTGCTGCTCTATTTAAAAAAAATCCCTTCAGTTCGCCATTAAAGAATATACTCTAGTACAGCTCTTGCAGAGCACTAACTCTTGCACTTTGACCTCTAGGTTTCTGGATGTCAAACTGCAATATAAGCTTGAACCAGTGATCGATATGATCCAACAACTTCTAGCTAAGAAATTGTTTTTGCAATTTAGACATGGGGTACTTCCCCTAAGAGCCTTCACAAATAAATGGAAGGGTAGCCTAAATTTGGATTGTCCAGGGTGTATGCTGACAGAAGAGTCCGATCTTCATGTTCTTCTTTTTTGCCCTGCTTATAGAAGTTCAAGGTCCAAATGGGTGCTCCAGTTGTGTAGAAACATGGGAATAAGAGATCACACCGAGGCTTATAGGTTACTAAAATATGAGTTACACCCACTATTTGTTTTTGCAACTTCAAGATTCTTGCTTGCTATGTGGCATAGGCGTAGAGCTATTATAGAGAAACAAAGCTCGGGGCGAACTCCAAGTGTGCCCACGCAATAAGTTTGCTGCTAATTTTAAATTTGTACATCTCCCATGAAGAAAACAGGAATGGAAAATTGCTCCTTATTATTAGCCTTTTTAATGTTCTTATTGTTTTTAACACTATTTATTCCTATGGCTTTTTAATTGATTTTAAATATGTGTATATATGCCCTGTTTCTGTTTGGAACTTAATGCTATCTATTACTGCGATATATCCGCTTTTTCGGTTTGAATGCATATTGCATATCTGCTATTCACAGCCCTGTAGTCCTTAAGTATATCGGAATCAGTTTCAACACAACCAAAGCAATGTGCAATTGTTATTCGGCGTTGTACTTTCGACACATAAGCAACAAAATGAACAGGAGCACTTGCCGTACTGACTAGAAGAACAGTAAAATTCTCAAAAAGGTGGGAAGCAGGGAGAGCAGAACAAAACAGCATATTACTTTTATGCACTCAGACTTCTGAAGATTATATTGGATGAACTTGATTCAAACAACTCACCTTGGAATTCTTGGATTCCAGCTATCTTGGGGGCATCCAGTAGCCAGTCGTTAAGTGTCTGATTTCTAAATGCAATACTTCTGAACTGTTTGCCACCATTGACATTCCAGGTCCCAGCACAGACCCGAAGTTTTTTGGGTTTGGAATACTTTGAGTAATTCTCACACATACTTTTCAATACTCTTGGAGATGCTATGAAAGAAAAGTAATGTCTCAATATATGCACCTGTCATTTCAGCCGTGGAATGATTTATAAAGAACGCATTACTGTACATGCAAACAGTGCATTAAGCATCAGAGATCGCATTTTAGATTTTTTTCACAGTAAACAGCTGAGCTTAACATAAGGTAGCAAACACATTTATACACAATTCCAATCACCTCTGCAGTTTCCAATTCCATAATTCTTTACCATGTAGCAAAGTTTTCCCTTTTTATCATCCCTTTGGCACCCAAATAATCTATGACATGGTTTCTAGCCTAAGGCAAGGGCAACGACAGAAAAAACTATATGAAAATATTAATTTGCATCTTACTTTATGAAACACATTGGCCATAAACATAAAAGATGTATTATTTAAAAAGTGCGAGTGTGTCCTCGTAAGTAAATGGCAAGTAACTGCTTTACAATAGAATGAGAGTATTGGGCAATGAAAACAGTCACTCACTAGTTACAAATGTATTCCATTTCCATTCAACTATAGACTAAAGAAATGGTCAGTGACCACGAAAAAAAGGAACCAGTGAATGACAATCCCAACAGGTTTCAGTTTTGTATAGCCAAGCATGGAGATGCATTTAACACAGATTGACAAACGCAAACAGTTAAGCTATTATATACAAACCAACAAATCGGCTCATGAAAACAACGCAATGGGTGAACATTTATCAAGTGACAACACACACAAACACAAATATTCATATAAGTTAAGAGAGCACTAACTTGAAAATACCAAACGCACACCCTCCCATACAGCAAACATTTCATGCAATACAACATAAAATATAAATTTAGTATTTTGAGTTCGCAATTACTTTGTTTCGCTTCCTTCAATGTGGTTAATAGGACTATGGTGGAAGCTGACATTTTGTTTGAACATTAGATATAAATTTGATTAAAAATGTTCTGTATATTCTGCTTAAAATGTGCCTTGCCTCCTCATAAGGACAATTACGAAGCCTAGCATATTACATTCAAAACCCCACCCCCTACTATGCAACAGATCAACTGAACCAGAAAAGGATCTGGGAAAAGGCAATAGAAAACCATGTGGAATAACCAGTAGAATATGGCCAATAATCAAGTGCCAGTTTCCTGCTAAAGGCAGTATACACATCTACCAAAGGACCCAGACTTTGTGAAAGAGTTTAAGTTGTTAATCACTTTGAAGACTGTCCTTAAATTTGGCTATTTTATCAGTGCACTGATCCCAAATCATTAGTGAAAACCCTATTGATCTTTTCTTGGCTACTGGATCCTGGCTGTGTTGCATAAAACATGGGTGAGGACCCTCTATATTAAAGACATGAAAGACAAGCTCCCTTCCTTGAAAAGGGGTCTACTATGAAACACAAAGGTCTCCGATGACAGAGATCGGGAGGATATGCTCTCAGAGAGAAGAGAAAGGTGCTCTTCAGTGAGGTCCACAAAATGCTCATCTTCCTCGACCTATCACAAACCAGCAACAAAAAAGTTACACTTTCTGATATATCTGCTCTTGTTGCTCAATAATTTTCTCAACATTTCTTTTCAACGTGGTGGTCTCCAGCACATCGATCTTGATAAGGTGCCCAAATAATTTTTCAGTAGGTTAATTGTATCCTCAGTTTTGGCCATTGCTACCATCCCTAAGCCGCACACTGGAGAGAGGGCCTGCCCCTTCTCCAATGTCTATTTAGCTTTTTGTTCTTTGGGAAAAAGTAGTCCTTACTGAAACAGCAAGGTTGGCCGTAGGGCAACGAGGGCACTAGCGCGGACTTCTCCTCTTCCCCAGTTCGCTCTCCAGACAATGATTTTGCCTCATAGGCTAGTCATTGGAATGCCTTCAGGGAGGAAGTGTCCTGACTTTTCCTCCACGTAAATTCTGGGACGCTCGTCAGTTACCATCTGATTTAAATCATAGTGATAAGAGAGAACAAATGAACGCATATTTTGAGTTATAGATCTACCCATATTTTTATAAAGCTCTTTATGAAGCGTTTAAGAAGCATGAAATGCTTTGAGTGAAATAAAATATACTATGCTTGTGGGCAAATCAACTTTTAAATATCAGCGTACCATAAAATAACATTCACAAGACATTTTCAACTTATGAGTTTGAGGTGAACAAGAAGGAAATTGAAATAAACTGGTACTTTGGAAAACTGAGATTTCAACAGATTAACCCCCAAATATTTTTTTTGATTGACATAATTGAGCCAATCGGCACATGAGTGCATAGTAGTAGCTGGGCAAAGTTTCTCAGCTCCATCATTGTGCAGTTGTTCTGAAGTGTATTGTGCCAGGGCACTGTGCTGAGGCACCTATAATCTTTTGAAACAACTCTAAATCAAAATCTGAAGACCCAATAAAAATGAGGTGTAGTCTCAAAAATTCAAAAAAATCTTCAATTGCGATCTACTCAAAAGTGAGATGTATCAGTGGAGAGAACACTGTGCCGCTTCACACACCCTACTGTAGCAGGTAACTAGACACATTACCGCACTACTGCAAGCTGCACTGTGGCCGAGCTGCGACTCTCTAAGCCCAATTCAACTCTCTCGCTCTCACACACACACATTTTCCAACTCATTATTAATGGTGGAAAGTGATCTTTAATTTTGTCTTTAAGTTGTGAAAAATCTAAAGGTTTTATTGTAACTTCAGTTGTAACTGTGAATGTCCTACACTCCATGTTGCCTTTAAAGCCTGAACTGCTCTACTACAAATAAACTTAATATATTTACCGATCTCAATTGTTACTGCTGGCGTCACCTGTAACGGATTCATTCAGGAATTATATCCTCCTGAATGCAATCACTTCTGCTGTGCTCCAGAGATACAGAGAACCATCCATAATAACATGGATGAATAGAAACATTCACAAAAACATGAAGTTATGAGGGGGAATGTATTTCATTCATCTTGAATAATTTTGTGGACATGATCAAACTTTATTTAAATCAAATAAAAATCATGCGCGTGTACAATTAAATGGATGTGATTTAAAATTTGGTCTCAGTAGTGATAAATGTTTACAGAATATTCAATTGTAAACAGTAACAAAATATGTTCTGGCTACTATGCAACAACCCACAAATGTTAATATCAGATACTTAATTCTGGTTCATTTTACCATACCTGATTGCAAAGTCAGTTCTGACACTAACCACGCAGCAAAAAGGAAAGAAAAGATTGTTAGGAAAATAAGCCACGTTTATCAAAGTTATTTAATTTGAGGGTGAAAAAGCAATAACAATAAATATATGCAACACAAAGACTATATCGGTCAGACACAAAGTGTAGCAGCAAGAGAATAGTATACAAAGTATATTAGCAGTGAAAGTAAATGCAAACGTCATCAGGCTACAGATTGCTGGCTTCGATAGGGAGGTCTAAGACATCAGCATAGACATAGCAGGCTTGTGAGTTACCGGAGTCAACCATACATAGGCACTGAATCAAGGATTTGAAGTCAGCCTCTGGAATTAAAGGACTAATTCCCTGAAGCAAATGTATTAGTTATCGCAGTTTTAGCTAAGGAGTTCATGTGAGCATGGAGGTTCAGATTTGTACCCAGAATAAACCTCAGAGATATGGCACATTCAACTATGGATGGTTTCCAGTCACCGGTGTGGAGGGTATTCAGTTGTTTGGACTGGAATGCAGCAGTGAGATGGTGCAATCAGGAGGAACTCAGTTTTTGTGGGATTTAATACTGGGTGGTACATACCCATCAGAGGGAAACACTTTACCTCTACACCCAAGCCGTATTAATGACGCGGGTGCAGAGGCAAAGAGACAGTCGGGACACGCACTGACTGCACTCCACAAGGAGGTGGAGCAGAGTCACTGAGCCCCAGATGGGAACCACCATTAAGGTGAAAAAGAGGACCCATGGACACCCCCTGCCCCAAGACATTTCCCTGCAGGTGGGTGCGGTCAGCCACTGCACCCACCTGCGGAGGTATTTCTGCCCTGCTTTCAAAAGTGGGCCAGTTTCCGCCTGCACTGTGAAAGATGTATCTGCTGTTTTATACAGCCAGTTTGCCTTTCACTAATTCATAGTCCTCAGGGCAGGGCATTATTTGGAAATGAGCACACTGACCAGTTCTGTGGCTGGCAAACCCATTTAAAAGTGCGCCGTGGCACAGACCAAGACTGTGCAACCTATGCATAATACGGCCCCAGGGTATCAAAAAGGCACACATGGTAAGGATGTTGGAACTTCTCAGGCGTATGCCAATTGGTTCAATGTAGATGTTAAAGAGAGTGGGAAATAGGACACAGCCTTGAGGGAATCCTTCAGGAAGAGGGATGGAAAGGGAAAAAAAGTTTGATATTTTTATTAGCTGCGAACAGTTGATATAATAGGTTGAGAACCACATGAGAACAGTTCCACTCATGCCCATCTGTTCTTTCACAGTTTTTAGAGAGAAACCTGACTGACCATGTCAAGGGCTGCTAAAAAGATTAAGGGGAAATAAAAGACAGGAGTCACCTTTGTCCATGATGATTGTTTACACTTTAGAGAACTGCATTCTCTGTGTTGCAGCACGCTCTACACGTATTCAGGAGTGACTTGTCAAGAAGGTAATATGTGGTGATGAAGTTCTCAAGATGGGATGCTACACAACTATTTATGGTTTTGCTAGGTTAGTTCAGGTCAGACGGTCTTTAGATCCTTTGGTTCTGCACCCAGCTTTTTTAGGGTGACTTAATCAAAGGTTAAGTATTCTGTAACCTCCCATATTGTGAAGAAGTTGATCAGCTTGTCCCAACCTGGGGGTGAGGGATTGGGAGGAGGGGAGGAATGGTAAAGTGAGGCGGAGGATTATTGGAAGGAAATTATATCAGCTTTCAAGATGTTTGACTTTGCCCCGAAGATAAAGTTCTTGTACTATTTGTGAGTAGTGCAAAGTAATTTGAGACTTTACTGATAGTGCCCACACCTCCAGCGCTCGCTCCGCTCTGCGCACATTAACACTTATATACCAAGGAAAACTCACGAGACATATTTGTGGGAAAGCACTGTTGCAGGTTTATTTCGTACAACAGGTAGCTGATAAGGTGGGTCATCTTACAGGCGATCCAATGCGGCAGCCCCTCGCTGACCCGCATGCCTAAGGAGCCATCTTGCACGGCGAGTCGATGCTCTGACGGTGCAGTAAATTACCATTTTATTTCGTTATACTCCCGCCCCCCCTGTCAGGGCGGAGCGATGAGGCACACCCCTGGTCGGTTCAGGCCCCCCGACCGCCCGAAGGACTAACGGGGCGCCGACGCTGTTTCCTGGAACCCCCTCGGCTCCAGGTTCTTGGCTCAGGCACCCTTACTGTGCCAGGCAGAGGTATTTAGACTGTATCCTTCTGCCGCAGAGGTACCCCTACTGTCCATCTGCTTCCAGATCGCCCTGTACTCCGCCACAGCTCTGGAGGAGGCCCCCGTAAATGATGACAGAGCCCCCCACCCACCTAGCTACTTTCTGACGCTGTTTAGTGCACCTCTATCATAGTCCCCTTCACCACACCACTATGGAGATTTCTTAGAACGGTTCTTAGGCCACGCCCTTAGTTAAAAAGCCCACCTCGAGATTCCTTGGCGGTTAGTTGTTTTTGTCCGGACATATTATACGGGGTATCTGCAGGTGACTATTTGCATTATTGCATCTGCTGATACTGGCAAACCAGTGATATTTGTACAAGCAAGGTGGTGGGCTTATGAAAGTCATGTACAGTGCTGTACTAATCATGACAGTGAATGTCCTGGCAAATCACTGCAAGATCGTTATTTGAGATTGTTTAGGGCACAAACTAGCATATGCCCTAACCTTCAAACGTCATTCCCAGTTCTCTGTTGTATTGCAGTATTTCACCTCTAATTATACAGTATTTTCCCTTGTAACCGTTGTTTGCCTTTGCTGCTTGCACAAGTGCCACCATCGCCTACATTACGTTTGTTCTAGGCCTGAGTGTCTAGCACATGTTGCAGTATTTTACCTCCAATTGTACTTTGTCTCCCTTGCAACCTGCACACTTATCACTTATCCCTTCTGCAATGCACTGTACGATTATTACCTGTCATTTCTTGTACTTATTGTGAAGAGCTCATGCCTTCGGGTAACGTCCGTGATATATAAAAAACGCATAATTGATTAAATGAACAAAAGTTGACCTCGAGCAAATTCAGGATGACGTGCTTATCGACCATGCATTGCATAATTGATTTTTATAGTGAGAGCCAGGAAAGGGGCTGTGCGGCCTGCTAGAGCACTTGGTGTTCAGAATCTTTACTATCATATTTGAATATATGTGTGTTACAACAATTTCCTTCTCTGTAAGGGGCTGATAGCCAGATAGCCAGAGTTGGCGACAGTGAGCTATTATAGTTGTTCACCCCGAAGCCTTGTCGTGCATGTATTGCTTCCTTGATGGAAACAAGTTCAGGGGCTGTTTCGACTGGCGCCCTAAACGACATTTTTAATATGACCATAATTCCAACTTTGTATGAGCCTGTCTGTGCCTGCTAGTACAACCAGATATATTAACTAATAATCTGTTACATAACGTATACAGTCACTGTGCGCTCCATGTCACTCCACCGCACCCTCTGCCATGTATGTACCACCAGAGCTCACTCCCACGAATGGATGCATTCTCAATGTATTCATAAACTCGCTCCGACCTAATGATGGAACTGTTAAATTAAAACTATAGCAGATGTGTGACGTAGTCAGTAATGGTTCTCTTAGTTAGGAAGACACATAAGCTAGCCTGAATTGCCATATACACTTCGCTTGTTACTATTCATTGCCTTAATTCCAGCTCCGTTCGGCGCCAGAATGTTAAGGGCACAGGCCACAACAGTCGTCTCACATTACAGCAAATCAATAGTAGAAGTCTTAGTAATTGTGTTACTGACCTTAGTATAAATTATACCAAACTTAACTTTATGCTGCCCGAGCATTGCAAGTCTGTGTCCGTCATTGGATTGGTCCGACCGACCTGCATCGAGCGTTACAAGTCCGTGTCCGTCCTTGGAGTGCTCGGACCGAACCGCGCGAAACTACGCTTTTAATGAAATAACGCTTCCTTGGTTGCATTCCCAAACCACTTAGCAATTCGTTGTGCTCATGCTTAGCGGCTTGTGGCACTTCTTTCCTCATACTGTTCCGACCATAGACGCTGCAGCTTTGCCTAGCGCCACATAAGCCTGTATATTGGCGGTGCCAAGGACGGTTAAAACCCAAGGCATAACATTAGAACCCCTTTAACCATTCACTAATCTAATGCTGGGGTGCTGAGTTATTCTATTTCCACAGCACCAAGGATCGGGTCCAAAACCGAATACAGGCGCCACACAGCAACAGGGTTCCATACTCAATCATGTCATTATTGCATTCTAACTTAAATACTCTCTCTCAAGGGATGGACCACATAGATAATTGCCTGTTATTCCTAGAACTGAAAATGGCTATAAGTCTACACCATTTTTCTATTAAAAGAATAACATAGCAAATATATGTGTAGTATTGTTCGGCAAAGTGCTGAACATAAGCGTAAAGGGCTAAGGTCGATAAACACGATTTGGGAGACTCAAGGTACAAATGCCACTGCGAGGAACAAGATGCTGGGATATATTAGGCACCAGCACGTTTAACAATGAAAAGAAGGGTTTTGAATTCTGATTGTCATGTGAGTATTAGGGAATCGAATAGATTGTCAGAAAGAGGCAAAGCTTCCTCGCTATATCCGAGCTGTAACCTTTTGACCCGCAAGTGTATTAAACAGGTGCTCGGATTTTGGTTGCACCAGAAAAGCCCGTCATGAAACCTCCCAGTGTCATCTAATTAAAGTTTCTATTGGTCCTGAGTGGCAAGTTAATATATTACTTTTACTGAAAGCGGCATAACGTTGATACTGTGTTTTGAAATCATCTTTCTTTGTCCATATTCTACGAGCAGTGGCTTCAGCGTTGTCAAAAGTATTGCATTGCCAGTAATGAAAGTAGCTCAGAGAACCGCACGGACCTGGAGTGGTCAACAGCTGCGTAGATGATGTTACGTGTCACTGTTTATACGCAGCTGTAATATTACAAGTTACCCAGGAGAATAGAACAATGGGTCCCGCTATTTAGCAAAGCCCTCCGAAGCCATGACGCCCTGCTGCTATACTGCAAACAGTTCACGAGGTAATCTACAGGGCAGAACTGCAAATACATTCTTCACAGCCCAACCGTCGATCAACGCGCGAAACCGATTGCCGGGCGCGTCTATTAAACTCACACAAGCCCATACAGCACTGACGATTACGCTCACGGTTTGTAACCTAAGCAAAGGTCAGGCACATATAATTAAAAACTCTCGAATCTTTAGGCTGTGCTTGAATGCAGCTGTGCCTTCGTGATGGTAGCAACCCTCGAGAAAATCGAAGCTAAATAATGAAAACATCTAATGCACACCCCAAAATGAAGGTTCTGTAACAACTGGACTAGTTGTGCGGTGCCCATGTTACACTTTTGTACCATGTGACCACCGAACATGCCAGGGTCCCCTTGATTGGACGAGGAGTCGGGGTTTCAGAGGGAAAGCAGCGCACAGAATTAAACCCAATTACAGACCGCTCTATATTAGTGACATGGCTGGCTTAGCTTTGAAATTCTAATGAACCTATGCCGGCGCGTGCTCACCGGAGCGGGAGAAACTTACAAGAGATGGCCTTGAAAAGATTAAACGTAGCGGGATATATAACCTAACGTAAGCATTGGCAGCGCTAGGGTAAGGACATGTCTGCTACAGTAAGGGATGACTGTTGTCTTAAATATTTGTAAAGCAGGGGCCCCGCGATTTACCGCTCGATTTTGCGACCTCGGGAAAATTACTGATGCACGCATCAGCTAACAGGCGGTTGCGCACATTATAGACATACTTAGTAATGACCATCGCTCCTGAACGCATTAATTCACACTTAAGCCCTCACTCTGCGGTGTGCAGCAATCATCACTCGCGACGTACCAGGGGATAGGCTGGATATTCAGGTGTGCATGAACTATAGTACCACGATAAAGCGCCTCGCCGTAGTTGGGAAGTCAATGACTTAGAATTGCTGGTGATTACGTGCTCCCTTGGTTGGGCCGCATTCAGCGGGCTCATTGTGCTCGGGCAACATTACATTTTCAAGAAACAAGTATTCGTATGCTTTGTATGTGGGTCTTTGGACCGCTGCATGTTTTGAGGCAACGCCGCGTTGCACTTCAATCCCAGAATGCACCGCACCTGCGATCTCATGTGCTTGGAAGGCCGGGGCTCGCGTTATCAAACCCAGCACGTTGGCACACGCCGCCCTCCCAACACAGTGCAAACTCAAGTTTGTGAGTTACAAGTATAATTGTAAATAATGGAAATCATTCCAAAATCTTGTCCTCTTTAAGATTGAGTAACATGAGTAGTTTTATAGCAGTCCTTGCACCACCCACAAATATACTGTCAGGGCATTTTACTCTTTCCTTCCTGTTTAGGGAGGAGGTGCAAAGATGTAAATTAGGTAAAGCTAGTCTATCTGCACGTGATTTGAACCGCTAGTTCCTCTTACCACCCTCGGTAGGCACGGGGAACCGAAACCGCCGCATGGCGTGCCAACCCCATCACAAGGGTTGCCGTGGGCAGTGCAGCATGGAAGGGGCCCCACTCATTGCCCTGGATGACACTCTGTGCATGTCCTCACCCTTTGCACGCCGACCCCACACTGACCAGGGAATGCTGAATGCCGCTGACACCGAGAGAAGGTGGTGTGCCCACAGGCAGGTGAAGAAAAACAACAGAACAGACGTTGTAATTTAATACGGCCCGTGCCACGCCCCCCCCCTCGGGCTATGTATGACTGTCGTCAAAATTAATCCTGCTCCCCAATTGGACCTGCGAAACCCGCACGTTAAACTGCCCCCTGCCTCTGCGAGCACGCCCGGATTGCTGCGTGCCACTCTGCTTCTGGTGCATCCATCATCCTGGAGGAGAAGCCAGAACTTAACAACTTCGTTACTCCCTTTTAACTGCGGTAACAAAACTCTCGCGCTATTCATTTGTTCATACATTGAATGTATGAACCCTGCAAAATAAACACATTCACGTCATAATGTACCCGCTGTTGCAGATGCGCGCAGGACACGATGCGGGCAGCCTTTGAATTAGAATTGCACATGCCTGAAATTGTTCGCTTCCTATAGACTCCATTCCCGCCCCAAAAACAGACTTGCAACCCTGCGTGATCACCCGATCGGGTCCGTACCTGCCGTAAATCAACATTGTGGGGATGCCGAGTGAACCGCGCACTCACACCGGCAACATTGGAGAGCTGGGCGAAATGTTCGCACCAAGGTGAGCAGACTCCACGTGCGGCGGCCTCGGCAAAACCGACCGTGCATGCGTGCGGCGACCATGGGGGGGTTTTGGGTTACTGTGTTCCGACCCCACCCGTGCTTGCGGACAACCCGGTCCGCTCCCTGACTACTTTGCCCTATTCATTATCAGGCCAAATTAGATGCCGGCACACCGGAGACCAAACTGGAGCATGGGGGCGCTCGGCGCCTGGACCGCCCAAACTTGCACCGATCAGTGACTCGATGGGAGAGAGCCCCGCAGGCCCCTCCCCCCGATGCCTCTCGGCGACCTCCCCTGACCTGGAAAAGGGGGGCGTGGGGGGTGGATGCCAGGCTGCCCTTCTCGTCTCTTCCTAAAGTCCGCAAATCTCCCAGGTCCGGGCAGCCAAAGCGACTCCACGACCCGGCAAATAACCCCCCCAACAGCGGCCCGCGCCTACTCAAGGCGCCCAGCTCAGCCCAGCTTCAAACCTTAAAGTGGGGGGGAGCGAGCGAAGAGGGAGGGGGCTGGATGGACCAGCACTCGCCGTGAGGCCCAATCCATGGAGATGAGGTGAGCAGGAATAGCGTGTCAACTCCCGATGCATCCACGCCGCCAACCCCTTAAAAAACGCCTTGCGCTTCCAACCCGCCCAGTTAACTCTTCCCACTGGCTCATAACCCTGTTCCTGCTAATCTACCCTACACGCGAACCGCCACCACCAACCCCCCCCGTGGTCGACACCACTGGGCCCCATCCACCTGGTCATGCCCAGGGACGGGGGGAGGCCAAGTAGCTGCAACATACCTGGGAATCACCCGACGAGATAACACGACGATCCGAATCACCCGACGAGATAACACGACGATCCGATCAGCGCAGAGCCTAGGGAACCAGGCGCGGGAAAAAGAGGCCGAGCATAGTTGCTGGGCCTGTTTTATACTCCAAGGAATGCCCCCTTCCCCAGATGAGCCCTCCCTATTGGCTGTTGGCGAGGAGGGCGGCTCAAAGGGGTTGACGCGCTACAAGCTCTGCTCGCCCGTCGTGTGGGACTAGGGCGCTGTCCCTCCCCTGCGTGTCGCGCGGTCAGCGGCAGAGGTGCACTGATGCCAGATGCATTCATTGGACCCAAGAGATTTCATCTCCTCGTGCAAGACTTTTGAGTACCATTAGTTAGAGGGTTTTTTTGCTTCAGGTTGAGTGGCATAGTGTAGTTAATGATCTCAGCTAGTGAGGGAGGTTGGGCAATACAGCGAGACCTGCATTTCCGAACTTCTGAAGACGGATGCCACAGCACAATTAACTGGGTAGTGTGGACAAGACACTGGAAATGAGCGAATCACACTATTGGCTTTTACCCAAAATAAATAAAACAATATTACTCTTAATAAGCTGTTCAAAAAAGGTTATGAATGCCTTCCAAATCCATTGAAAACAACTAATCCAATTTAGATGAAGAGCGTTGAATTTGGAATCAGACCTTCTTCTTAGGCCAGTTCAGACAAAGACATTCTTCTGTTTTTAGGCCAGGTAATCATTATACAAGAAACAGTTAATTGTGAAAATCACCGACAGCAGTATAGAACTAAGTTCAACCCCTCTTGCCTAAACAGCTTAAAGAACAGATTGGTGTTTTTTCAAGAGGGCCAAAAGTGGTGGGAGATGGATTCTGCTTCTCACTAGACATCTCGATTACAATACGGAACAACAAACTTTGGTTATCAAGGGATGAAGGTGTTTTGGTGGCCTCACAATAAAATACGCAAATGGTTTTGTTCGAATTAGGAGGAAACAGGTCCCTGGAACATGTTCCATCTCAGCAGTCTGCCTGATGGGAACCAGTAGCGGGACTGTAACTATCCAGTGGTATAATTCCTAGAACATGGAAGACTCAACGACTTATTAATATAACTTGTTATGCATCAGCAGTACAATAAATCATCCAAAAAGCAGGTCAGCAAAATGTGGTGCCGAGTTAAAATTGCTGTTTCTAATGGGATTTGTCTTGCACTTAAAAATGCAGGACACGATCATGCATTAGCAGTTGGGTTATAGTTTTGGTGTTTAGACTGTAAAGTGTTTCTTGATTCTCATATCGAGATTCAGAGAAGTTGTTGCCACAACAAAGGCCTTTGTCTAGGGCGTGGAGAGGATTTTGTTTCCTGGTGAGGCATTTGTCAGCGGTATCTTGAATTTTAAAACCTTGAAGTTGATTCTGACCCACAGCAGGTGTCCGCAAAAGCTTCAAGATGGGAGGACCATGGCCTCTTCTGAGACTTGAAATTTGCGGATTATTGGTGTGCACAGGATGCCAATGCGTCTGTATGAAGAGAAAGCATTAAGCGTAAAACATGTTTAGAGGGGTCTGAACGGTATTGTGGAAAAGATACATGTTTATTATCCACTTGATATCAAGAGGAGCTGCAGTCCCTGTGTGGGTAGCAAGGATGTTGGAGGGAGGAAGATAATAAAATGTCATACTGTCTTTGCAGCAGGATTTCCACGGTGTTTCTCTTAATTTTCGATCTTTATGCCCTAAACCCTAACCCTACATGACACAAGCCTTCCATCACAGAGGTGGCAATCCCTTGGTCGCCATATGTCTTCGATGTAGACTGGCATGCTGTACACATGTAAAGAGATTGTGAGGCCTCTGAGCGGAATGAGAAGGAGTAGCCATAATTTTAACATCATGGTTAGACGGTGGGCTTTGAGACTGCAGTATTTAAAGCATGCATAATATTTCTAATATTCAGAAGGATGCATCAGTTGCATTCTGCACATCTCAAAACGAGGCAACCTAAAGAATGCAAAGTACTTTTCAGCCATAAAGAACAAAAAGCATGAAAAACACACAAGTAGCTCTAATATGGGCTCTTGTAACCTTAGTCTTATAGAAGTCCTTCCTTCAGACATTTGGAGGTGACATGAACATTTCATTGCAGCATGAATGCAACAGCTACTTAGAAATCCTGTTGCATTTACTATCACGTTACCCTTTCTTTGCTCTCTCTCTCTAGTACGCAGACCACTCAGGGTCTTTCCAGCCTTTGCACAGTGGTTTGAAATAATGTAGGAGGTGATATATCTATGCTTGCCTGAAAATCGAAGAGGGCCATTAGTCAAGAATGAGGATAGGACTCTGTTTATATGGAATGCTGAGCCTATTCCGTTTCTTAGGAAAGACGCTAGCTTACTAATTCTGATAGCCTAATATCTAACAGGGTCCATCAGGCCCTACAGGGCCCCCTAACTGGAGGGGTTCGGGCAAATCAATTGAGCCCAAAGACGCTCTAGGGACACACACAATAATTTGGAAAAACTGCAGCATTGCCTCTTTGAAGGCAACTACCTGCGGCATTGTTGATGATGGCCTGGGAAATTCATGGCACATCAGCTCCAATGATGGGAACAGAGTTGGATGATGGTGATTGAGTCAGATCTTTAGAACACCTATTGTGCAACCTCTCCCTGGAACAGGTGCAGTAGGAAGATATGGATTTTCACTTATATCTTTTGTGCTTGCATCAAGACTTTAGTCTTTCTACGTCACAGTGGACCTACTGAGGACGGCCACCGGGGCTGAGATATTAGACCTTGAGCAAGCTCGGGACTTCCAACATGACAGACCTAGCTTCTTGAGGTTGGTAACACAGAGCTTTGCTTCACTCTCCCAGATAGCGTTAGAGTGCATGAAGGAGCACTTGTTGCAGAACTTCAAGTCATGCTTTAAACCTAAGCACAAAAACATAAATTGTGCAGGATCCGTAATCAACATTTATTTTTCCCAGGTCCAGGAATGTTTAAAGCTTGCAGTCTTCAGAGGGAACAGTTTTCGTATACTGTGTCAAAGTAGCTTTTAAAGAGTCAAACATGACCCAAAGGTTTGGGAGTAGAGCTCCACATCTTCATCAAGTGCACGGAAAAAACAGAACCAACATCGTTGCACAGGGTGGCACCCACTTCCAGAGGTGGGATGACCCTGCTACGCAGACATGTGGTGCCACCTGCCGGGGTGCAGAATGTATTGCAGGAAAAGTTTTCAGATCAAGTATGGCACATAGAAGAGTTCAAGAGATGAGGCAGTAGAAGTACCCAACAGAACACAATTTAGCACTTGTGAAATACCTGAAGCATGGAAACATAAGAGCCAAGGAAAGATCAAGTATTAAAGTTCCGCTCATGGAGATCCATACTTATTTTCAGTAGACCTGATTAACACAAAGGTAATTTATACTTTGGAGTAAGTTTACACTTTGGAGTAAGATTACTATTTTTTGTAGTCACACACCCAGAGTGTAAACTTACGACAAAAGTGCAGGTTACATTTCTCCACCCCTAGATTAATGCAATTGGCTTAGTTGTGGGTGGGTGGGTGACTTCCCTCGCTAGACTCCTTCCTTTCTCTATCTAAACCCCACTTGCTCCTTCTTAATTCAATATCTTTTTGTACTAAGTCTGCCCCTTTTCCACCCATACCCCCCAGTTCCACCCACATTCCCTACTAAAATGTATACTAAAGTGTACAGAGACTCTGCAGTTGAGGTTACGCACTCAGCACACATAAGTAGAGGTAATGTAGAGGTGTAAAATTCCACATGTAGCTTGTGAATTGCAATTGGTAGTACGTTTTGTAGTATTACAAAATGTGCTACAAAGTGCATTTTGTGAATCAGGCCTAGTGAGTAGAGGAATCTACTGCCTGCAATCCATAACCATTTGCAGGGAGCAAGGTGTCAAATAGATATTTTCATGCTCAGGATATTAATTTCCTTTTTGATGGTTTAAAATTTCTGTTTTCACAGCCGTGAGGCTTAGTCCTATATATCCACACAAGTCAAGGTGGACGTATAGAGAAAATTGATACGTGTTCGGACCCACAGGTAGGGTGGAATTGTATGAGCAGGAAATCCACACCTGACTGCATTTCCAGAGAGGAACACAGTATTGCCACCCTCTATCGCCTAAACAAGAGCAGCATAAATATTATAAGATATGAAAGTAGGATCTTCATTTTACTATGGTAATAGCATGTCTTAAGACAGGAAAAAAGATAAATAAAACTTCAACATGGCTGGCACAGACAGTGGGAAACATTTATTGTTTCATAGCACAAATGAGTTACTGCATTAGAACCTTTCCAGAAGTGGAACTCAGCCAACATAGGAGAAGCCCTCCTACACTGTGGCAAGGCAGAAACGTGCACATGGGGTGAGGTTTCATAGGAAGGAAGAGACCTGGGCATCGGGACAAAGAAAGACGAAAAGAGATTTGTGTGATGTAATCAAATACCACAAATTCAGGACACAGAAAGGAAATTGGGCACAGAAGAGTTGCCATGAGGGGGACTCCAAGAGATTCTAAAAATTTCACCTGGATTTCCAAACAGTCACCATGGTTGCAAAACAAATAATACTGCCTAAATGGAGCATATTTCCACTTTCAAAATGTATCGGGCATGTTGTCTGATGTAAATCTGTCTGAAAGTTTTAAACCTGGGACAGGGAGACTTACAAATACTTTTAACATCAGGACAGATGTGGCCTTGGATATTAATACTATGAAATAATTATAATTAGTAATTCAACAAAGAACAGTTTAGTCATTTTACAATACCTGCAAAACACTTTCCACACATAAATAGTATGCAATTCATGCCTTGTTAAAAGTTGTTTGTTGGAAAATCTTCGTTTCACAATCCCATTAGTTTCTTTCGTTTTCACTTTCTCTACATTTAGAAACGCTTGGCTCTTGTAACAGTCACAGACATCAACACGAATAATAGAAACCGTCACAAGCAGAAACATTCTACCCTAGCGTCACATAACAGTCTGATACTTTGGAACTAACCTGTTCAGGATGCAATTCAGTTTGCATGCATGCATTTATATCCTCTACGTTCTTAAAGAACTATACTAAAGCTCAGAACATTTAATAGCACAAGATCTCATATCTCTGTCAATATTTAAAGCTGCAGCTGTAAACAATTAAAAATTGAAGCAGAATGAGGAGCAACAAGCACATGAAAGTAGATAGGTATCATTTCGGGTGCAAGAGAGGAAGTAGACCATTGGGATGCCATATTGTTTTGTAACCAAAGTAAACATGAATATGTAATTTATTTGGGGGGAGCGTATAGTAAACATAACATGCTTGCCTCAAAATCAGGAGTCATTAACCTTGTCTATAACTCAGCTTATCATTAAATTAGATGCATAAAGTAAAAATGTGATTTTCCAATAATAATTGTTTCCTGCAGAAGGCAACTTGTTCTAGACAACATGTATATACAGGTTTTACAACTTTTATAGGTTGAAAGTTATTCCGAAGGACTGGAATCTTATTTGGGTTACACCAGAAGTAATACTGCTTTATGACCTGGCTTTTTGTCATCTCAACCCGATAATCAGTTCTCTGATTTCTACTTCAGCACAATTTTTCCCAAGTATACAGAAACAAACAAAACACATACCATGTAAACAGCCGGTTGTTAAGAGAGCCCGTGCTTTGTCTGCTAAATCGCTATTTAGGGTATTGCCCAATAGTAAAACGTCAATGGCCTCCTGCTTGGAACTATCAAAAAAGTTATTCTGAATGGTTCGTGTCACAGAACGAGCCCCGTCTTTCAGCTTTCCACCCTGAGAGAGAGAGAGATAGGTACAAGAATAATTTAGGAGAAATATTCCCCTACACAATGCACACCATTCTTTCATGATACATTTCATCAATAATCTAACTTTATATTTTAAGACACAGGTTGCTGGAACATTCCCCTTTCATTTTACACTAACTAGCCTTTCTTTTGCATTAGAATGTTGATTTTTTTTTAATGTGTACCAATAGTTTTTCTTTGCTATGTGTACAGAAGATCTATTGCAGCATGAACGTAAAAAAAGAATAAGAGTTATAATGAAAAACTTGACATGTCTGTTAGAAAAAGAACACTGAAACACCCTACCTGTGACTATAATAAGATATCATAGGTTGAATCACATGAAATGGTTTTGGTTGTGATCAATGCTGCCCAATGACTTATCTACAATTTCTAATTGGTGGATGGAGCACAGAATGCTTGACATTGGATGATGTAGCAAGCATTCAATTTGTGCTTTGTTTGAGGGTTTAGAAATTGTAGTACTCCTAGAAACATGCTTTGACCAGACTGTAGTAATAATTTTTAGGTGTTCAGCTCCTTGATAAACCAGACAGATAACATTTTGCGTTTATTTTGTTTCATGGTTAATATGAGCAATAGCAATACTGCTCAACACAGTATATTTTTACAGTGTTCAAATACTGATGACTATAGTTCCTGAAGCCAGGGTTTACAGGGATGTGGTGGCAATTTGAAAAACCATTGAAATGAGTAAATTTGTCAAAGTGGTAGGCAAAAAACAGTTGTCTGAGTTAGCAAAATTAGAAGATCGGCATAAAATGCAAGCAATTTGGAGTGAAAGGGCAATCAAGAAGTGATGAAACCAACTTATTAACGGGTGGTAAAACACTAACTCTAAGGTGTGATTGCTGGCACTCCTAGACTTTACTTTTGAAACTCTACCTTCTCGTATCTGTAGTCGTCAGTGTGCAGCCATGGGTTAAGGAGTACACAGAGAACTTGCCTCACTTACACAGATGAGTGAGTATTGTGAAACTATATTTTTCTTGACTCAGGCCATAGCAAGGTGGGGTCATTTGAACATATTAAATTTCTGATGGAGTGGCCTTTCATTTTGACAAGTGAAACATATTTAGGTCTAGAATTATTCTTTGGAACATTTCACCATCTTGAGATGTTTAAAGGGATCATTATACTATCTTTGCAATTATGATTCTGATTGGCCAACGGTGGAAACAAGGTCTAGCTTGACCCACTGAACTGCATCTGTTAATGTAGCTCCTTTAGAAACATGCATCTCCCTGAAATATGTATCTGTATTTTCAAAACATTTACCCAGTGATAATCTACACTGCTTGAGATTAAGAGTGAAACACTTTTTTGTATAAGGTCACTACTGCTACAAAATACAAATTGCAAAACCACAATAAAATGTATGATTAGTACGCAATACCATACAAGGTCTCCAAGTGGCTTACCCAAACTTCTGGCTGTATAGTGTGCCTTCATTGAGCTCACTCTGTATAAATATATTTGCTAACTGGCCAAAAATCAGATCATATTTGAGGACTACATTTGTTACTTTGACAGGGTGAATTGAACAAGTAATGCTATTTGTTCCTGTCAATAATAGCCATCAGGGGCAAAATCCAAAAAAGGATGAATTACTATGTTGTGCAATTATTTAATCTACATTTTCAACTCTTCAGAGAAATGCATCTCTGCTAATGTGCTGAAGTTAAAGCTTTCTAAGAATGAGGTCTGAACCCATTAACTTACATCGTTTAAATTGCTGTTTACAGTATATTTGTGTTATTTACTATTCGTTGTTTAATGTTATCACCCTTTTTATTGGGATCAATGTATTACATCTGATCTGCCGCCTCAGACAATACATTTAGAATATTAAGCAGAGTGGCCACAAAAGAGAGGCCAGTAAGTCTACAATTATAGGCTTGTTTGTTGCATAATATTAAGTGAGCATTATAATAGGATTAACAAAAGGTTTTACATTGGTGCTTTTCTAGGAATGCTTGGGATGCATTGTAAAGGCTTGCCTGCTATACAATTTCTTTACGATACCACTGGTCATCCATGGTTCCGTATTCCGTGCATCTGGGAATTTAAATTAGGAAGATTACAAAATAGTTTTCAGTGTCAGGAAAATTTGCAGCTATTAGCTCATCGACACACTCATACTCGAAGAAGACTCTCTAACAAGACACAATTGCACAATTTGAAGATTCAGACCTATACTCAACATTTGAATTAATGGAGCATGCCCGTATCAATCGAGGCAAAACAGGCATTTTAATGCAAACTGCCTTTTTCGACCCATGTTATGAAAACTATCATACATTTGACTCAATAAGATTATATTGCAGCTATAGGCATGAGAAAGTTATTGCTGTGAAATAAAAAATAGTAATCAATATGTATTCCAAAATATTTTAGATGCACCCTACAGTAACATTTATTGACTGTAATGCAATGTGACTAATTTGAAACTTATACCAGTTAGACTGAGATTCTTGTTAAACATCAAGTATACTGCGCTGCTATTGTCCGATGATGGCAGGCACTACATGTAATAGGGTGCACTTACCCAGTCTGCACTAGGTGCAGCTCAATAAAAGTGCTTTGGAACGCTAATAGGGACTGTGCGCCTTACGTAGAGTACGGCCTTTAGTGCACAAAAACAAAGTAAGGCCTAGCTTGCTTTATTTCTTTTTTTGTTCATTGTAAACCCCATGCTCAACGTCCTAAAGCTGTGGCACGGAGATACGGTGACTTAAGAGACTGCTGTACTGCTAAGTGCCCCACGCTCTGCTTTTATGTATGGCTTTTCATGGCCCTGTGCTGCTACCTCACTTACACTGCACATATCCGCAGAAAAAGCTGGTGGATTTGAGGGAAGAGCAGAGGCTGCCTGCAAGGCTACTGCATTGTAAATGAACTGAGCAATTCTCTTTCTGTTAATTTAGGATGCAATATCCCAGTAGCCCCTGATTTCCCATCCCACGCAGTGGCTGGCCAGTGCTTGACCACACTCCAAGAAAACAGCACATGGCCATAAAATATCATAGGTAAAAGCAGAATGTAAAACACCATGCGCTGGCACTTTAATGACAGGAGTACCCAGCAACTGGTACTTATATTTATATGATAGCCTGATTGAGCTGGATGGGGATGATGGGTGAGAGGTAAGCTGGGAGGCAGGGTGGCAAGAAGAGGAGGAAGGGGCAATGGGTGGTGAGTAATGAAGAAATAAGCAGAGAGGGAGAGGGAGAGAGAGAGAGAGAGAGAGAGAGAGAGAGAGAGAGAGAGAGAGAGAGAGAGAGAGAGAGATCGATCTGCTGCAGGAGGGATGTGATAAGTCATGAGACAGAAAAGGAAAGTGGGCTGAGCCCAGTGGAGCAATGTGGAACTGACACACATTGTGAAGATGGCCGAGTAGGAGGGAGCAACTGGACACACAAGAGGAAAACAAGCCTATGTACTCCTTTGGAGCGCTAAACATCAAAAGCCACCCGAACATTAAAAAGGGAAAACTGTTTCCGGACGTCAGCAGTGGAATGATAAAACTCATCCAGTCAGAATATCCCAAGAGCAAAATTCTCCGTGGCGGGACAAACATAAGAATACGGAGAAAAGCCATCGAGTCAGAAGCAAGGTCTCCCTATGTATACTGGAAAAAAATAGATCTGGACAATAGACCGCAAAAGCAGTCTGTAGTCCAAGACCTAAAAAAGGGAAATGAGATATACAATTTTTGCCTTTTCCATGTTCCTTGCAAAGAGGCACATATATACAGTTGAGGCAAAGCAGAGCCCCAACGTTTTATGGGTGGTACAAAAGTCGAACTAATGGATACTGGCTGAGGAAATGCGTATGAAAAGTGTTTGTACAGATAAGAAAGTGAAGGAAGATTTCAGACTGGAGGGAAATGTAGGAGAGACTGGTTGTAATGTAGGTAGAGGTACATGGGACAGGGAGTTTGTACTGAAAACGATTCAAATGGGTAGGGCACATGGCAGGAGATTTTGTGGATGTACTGTTGTGCTGGGCAAATAAAGAAATACAAAATGTGATTTGTGATATTTAAAGTGCCAGGTGTTGAAACTCGCTTCATTGTATTAGTTAGTATCTACAAAGCTTTATTTCGATATATTGATATCTTAAAAGCACATAACAATTAGAAAACAATTCATATTATTAAAAACACTCAAATAATTAAAAAGACAGTTTAAAACAGTATTAAACAATTTACAGCTTTGAGTTTAAAAAAGAAACAAGGAACCAGGGATTGCCTAAGAAGGGGATCGTCACATAGCTTTGCATCTGATCACCCACGCCCAACCAAGAAATTTGGCTACCCCACACGCCAATACTGTGTTAGGATCAGATTGCAAGATTCTTAGGGCTGGGGCGTGACGTCTGGTCTCAAGGAGGAGACAAACAGGTTTTAACCATTTGGATCTGGGCTTGTTATAAGCACTACAGACAAAGAAAACATGTGGGATAGTTTCCAATTCGGTGCTGCAGTACGGGCAGGTGGCAGGCGTCTGGTGCGGGGGTTTCCATTTAGAGGTGCGTTCACGTGCTGGTAGGGTTCCTATTCTAAACTGCACATACAATGCCCTATCTCTTGGTTTTCTTATGAAGTCCATGTAGGGTTCAAGAAAGGGAACAGTTTTGTGCAGTCGAAACTCGTCAGTGAGCCTGCCCAGGTTATCCGCTCTAGATTCCTGGGCATCGACCCACCCCCAGTAAGCCCGCTTGACCTCTAGTTTGGACAATGAAGCACCGGACTCCCATGCCTCCCAAAGACCGATGGCCATCAGGAGTTCCTTTATTTTTGAAAGCCAAGCTATTTTAGAAGACCCCTGCAAGCTCATGATTTCCTTAAGGCGGTCTACGTAGCTCTCTAGCTCTGGAGTACGCCATAGACGGGCCCAATAGAGAAGCGGACGCAGTGTTATAAGATCTTTGATAGATCTGCGTCCAAGATCGTATTGGATGGGCTTGCTTGGGAAACTCCTAGGGATGGACAGCAGCTCTTTATAAAATTGGTTTTCAGCCATTACTAGCAAGTCAACATTACAAAAGCCCCAGAGCTCTGCCCCATACAATGCACTGCCTACTGCTTTTGCTGCATAGATCTCAAGGGCAGGGGATATGGGTCTGGAAACTGAAGATCTATGCTCCCTCCTTATGGCACCCACGACCCGTTTATGGTTTAAGGCCATCTTTTCAATGTGGGGCTTCCACTTGAGTTGGTCAGATATCCTAATCCCAAGATAATCGAACGTTTTGACCCGCTCTAGCGGCTCTTCATTGAGAGTGAGCGTGCGATTAGCTTTTCTGCTGGGATTAAAATAAAGGAGCTTTGTTTTACAAGTATTGATGACCAAGCCCCTTAATTTACAGAAGTGACAAAATCGGTCTAATAATTTTTGGAGCCCCATGGGCGTTTTGGAAACTAATAATGTGTCGTCGGCAAAGAGCATGGCGGGGACCTTCACACCAGCCAGACTAGGGGCGTCAGCATCGATGTCAGTTAAAAAAGAAACCACCCCATTAACAAATAGGGAAAAGAGGGTCGGCGCCAGAACACATCCTTGGCGGACACCTCTGTTCACCGGAAATTTTTCTGTTAACTGCTCCTTCGTGCCCCACCGAATACGTGCGTAGGTTCATCGTGCATGCGGGCCAACAAATGCAGGATGGGCGTAGGGAACCCCATCTCGTGAAGGACTGCCCACAACCGCCCTCGGGGGACCAGATCGAACGCGGTCTTCAAATCGATGAAGGCCAAGTACAGACCACCCTTGCTAATCGAGACTGTCTTCCAATACAGTAATAACAGTCTGAAAGCCTGGTCAACAGTACTTGTACAAGCCCTAAACCCTGCCTGGAAGGGGGAGATAATGCTATTCTCCTCTGCCCAGGATAGGATCCATTCAAGGAGGACTCTGCCAACCACCTTCTGACCGGCGTCGATCAGACTGATCGGCCGATAGTTGGCAGGGTCACCCCTTGACCCCATCTTATATATAGGGATCACTTCTGCTCCCTTCCAGGAGTTTGGGACTGGAGACCCTAGTGTAATGTTGGGGGCCCTGGGCCCTCATTGCTAAGAATGACTGACACGGACACAGTCGGGTACTGGTACAACTGGCCTCGAGCACGTGCGCTCGGCCCCTTTTATTAGAGCTGTGTCACCTGACCAGTGACATCAGTGGTGGGTGGGTGTCTAGTGTAGGGCACACAAGAAACACTAGACTGCTGGCTGTAACTCTGGATCAGTACATCCCTCCCAAACTTCGGGAAAAATGAAAACAAATGAAAGTCCAACCTGTGGAAGAAAAATGCTGTTTGCAAACCCCACGATAAGGTTCAACCTGTGGGAATGAAAAATGTACGTGCAATATAACACTGGACTCTGTAAATTGAAATGAGTCTCTTTGGTGGATTGCAGATCGCAGATGGTGTAGTTACTGCATTCAGGACTCATGAGTCATTGTGGCATGGTTTGCCGTTCTTCAGCGGGTCCTATCTTCTATCTGCGCCGCTTGGACATTGTTCTCGGTCTTGCCTTTGCTTGGCACCACTGGTGATAGTTGGTAGTTTAGATAGAATGGTGACGTGATCCGAGTATGGGTTGTCTTCTCGGTTCTCATCTTCAGTCCTGGTCCCTGGTGATGTCTCTGGGCAGGCTTCAAAGTATTTCTGGGCAGATGAAAGGAGTAGGTGCATACATCCCTCTCACTAGGATGCCCCTCTTCGCCGGTATTCTTCTCTCACAAGATGTCCGGGAGGACCTCTTTGCCAGGCTTCCACTGGACTGGTGTTGTCGGTCATGTTGCTCCACCATAGCCTTCGGGCCGTGAGCGGGGCGCTCCACGATCTTCACCGTTGTGTCCGAGTTCCACCTGAAGGTTACGCTGTTGACTCTTTTCTTGCACGCAAAGCTTTCCTCTCCGTGGGTCTTGCAGACGCACCGTCATGGATCCGTCTCTCTTGCGGGACTTGCTGCCACCAGAGTCCCTTGAGGCCTTTGCATATTGGGCTGCCACGGGTTGATGTGGAGTGGTCAGTTCCTCAGCCGGATGTGTGAGCACTCTCGCCATTCAATCTTCCGCTCAACCCCAAAGGTAGAATGTTGTCAACAGTCCAAACTTGCTATCTTCTACGATCGCCACATGGATGGATGGCTTGTAGATGGATATCTTTGACTTGTGCCGCCGGTGTTCATGCCAGGCCTTGTTCTCCGCTGCACTCCGGTGTTCCGGTGCATGTCGCCATCTTCTTCTGATGGGTGTGTGAGTTGACTGGTCACACCTCTTCACTTCTTGTGGTCTTCGAGTGGCACTCACTACCCTTCTTCTCCTCCATTCCTTTCACGACGTGGTCGGTCCCTTTCTTTTCTTCAATCACCCAGGCCATCTCCGTGTGGCGTGCACTCCACACGAATCTCCCTGGTTGCGTCCTACCCTTAGGACACGCCTTCTCTTTTTCCGATGACCAAAACCAGGCATCGCACCTTTTTCCTGTCGCTCCTTCTTTACTTCGGGTCGGTGTCATCAGACCTCTTCTGGGTCCCGTCCATGGACCTCTTCTTGATCTATTCAGTTGCTATGCCTTCGATCTTCTGGCATGTCTTTGCAGTTGTGATCTTCTGACTGTCCGCTTCTCCTTTCTTTTCCTTCCGGGTGACCAACGGCCTGGTCATCTTCTCCTTTCTGGGTGACCAACAGCCTGGTCATCTTCTCCTTTTCTTTCCGGGTGACCAACAGCCTGGTCATCTTCTCCTTTTCTTCCCGGGTGACCAACGGCCTGGTCATCTTCTCCTTTTCTTTTCCGGGCGACCAATTGACTGGTCCGCATCTGGCGGTGACTTTTCGGCAAGTCATCTTCGCTGTGACCTACTGACAGGTCTCCGAGGACGCGATCCCTGCGTTACTCGGTCGTGGTGGCGTGGAGTTCCTTCACTCCTTGCGCGTTCCTGCGCAGTGTTGTTCAGTTCTGAGGTGTGGAGTTCCTTCACTCCTTGTGCAGTCCTGCGCAATGCTTTGCTTCTGACGCGTTCCTGCGCCGTCTCATGAAGTGTTCCTGGAGTGTTGGTGCGTTCCTGCGCTATCTCCTGGTGCGGTCCTGAACATTCTGGCACTTCCTGGGGAGTACCTGTGAAATGTCTTTCTTTGCGGCTGACAGTCTCTGTCGATTGTCCTCTGCGGGGAGTCAGCTGTCTTCTGGCGCACTTAGGCTGTGCTGCAGGGTTGCAGTGGTCCTGCGGTTCAGGCGCGTTCCTGCGCCTCTTGGCGTGTTCCTGCGGTTCTGGCGCGTTCCCTGCGCAGTTCTATGCTGTCCTATGTCACTGGGCAGTGACGGTGGGTTTGTGAACACTGTCCGTGCTGGAACTGCAGTACCTGCTGTGTCCTAGTGTCTTGGGTACTGTCCTTGTGACCAGGACTGTGGTTAAAGGCAGGGTTTCATAGCTGGGGAAGTCACTGGGTTCAGTCAGTGTATTTGCTTAGTGGGTGCTGTGTCAGGCTGTCGCGAGCACGTGTCCCTGTAGCTGTAGCTCTCTTTATGGCACACTGTTGCCTGTAAGAACGTGCAATTTCGAGCAGTGTTTAATGTGTACTCTCACTCGGTTACTGCCTTTCATTTAAGGGGTGCCATGCTGCTGTTTGGCCACTAGATGGTGCTACTGCTTTCTACCATCGAGAGTTCTGTGGCCTCGGCGGATTTTTCAGGCTGCAGCTAAGGACTCGCTCCAGTTCGTGCATGAGACCCGCCTTCACCCACAGCTGGTGAGTGCGTCTGGATTGTCTCATTGTTTTTGGGCCAGGCAGCAAAGTGAAAATGCACATGCAGTGCTTAGGGATATGCTGTAGCGGCCAGCCATTCATTTTGTGGTCCCTCGCCCTTCACTGCAGTGTTTTCAAGAAGCCTAGCGACGGCTTTGCTGCTCCTTTATACACGGAGTCTCTCTGCCTGCACGGTGCGCGGGGGTTGGCATCAGCCGCGACGGGCTGAGCAGGCGGTCAAGATGCACGTCCAGTGCTCGGAGTTTCCCACCCCTCGCAGCAGGCTTCCTTACGCTCGAGGTGCGGGAGGGGCAGGAGCTTTCGCCAGGGGTCCGTTTCTGCGGGTGGGCTCCACTTTGATTACTCGGCGCCCGGCAGCTCTCCTCACGCTGCGGGCACTCTCCGGTAGTCTTTAACCCCTCCGCCGCACTTCTCACACGCGGCGGAGGAGGCGCTGCAGGCAGGCCGCGGGTGGGCTCCGCGAGCCTTGCTTTATTTTAACATTAAGGTGGCTGCAATTACGCCCGGCGAGGCGTGCTGATCATGCGGGTGAGCTCCGCTTTCATTGTTCTCCCGCCGCCGCAGCTTTACACTGCACACGCTGCGCGGCGGGGGCTGGGGACGCTTCTAGCAGGCCGCGGGTGGGCTCCGCCGGCTCTGCTTTAATGTTAGTGTGTTGTCGGCGCTAGGCAGGGCGCCACGGCTATGCGGGTGGGCACCGCTTATTATGCAGTCACGGGGGGGTCGCTCCAGGCTTGCGCGGCCCCCTCCCAGGCATCTAGCAACGCCCGGGCTCACCTTCGGTCGACGGCCTTCCTCCTCCACGCGGGTGGGCTCCGCGGAGGTTACCCTGCGGTGGCGGCCGATGCAGGTGGGCTCTGCACGGCTCTCTCTCTTCACCCCAGGCAGGGGCGCAGTCGCGGCCGACGCGGGTAGGCTCTGGTCGGTCCGCTCTTCTTTCCCCTCACGCCGGAGGGCTCGTGCTGGGCATGGAGGTGCGGGGTGGACTCCCGGTCACCTCCTCATGGATTTTCAGGCCCGGGGCACAGCACACGCCCCGCGGGCCTCTCGGCGGCCGGCGCCGCTTCCCCAGGGGAATGCTCTGCACATGGGCACTTCCCTTCTTCTTTCCCGGGGATCTTCAGCTGCGGCACGCGTGGCTAGCGTCCGCCTCGTCGCCAATGTAATGTTGGGGGCCCTGGGCCCTCATTGCTAAGAATGACTGACACGGACACAGTCGGGTACTGGTACAACTGGCCTCGAGCACGTGCGCTCGGCCCCTTTTATTAGAGCTGTGTCACCTGACCAGTGACATCAGTGGTGGGTGGGTGTCTAGTGTAGGGCACACAAGAAACACTAGACTGCTGGCTGTAACTCTGGATCAGTACACCTAGCAGGAGGGCATTGGTCAAAAAGGAGAAGAATTTGGACCATTGCTTGGGGCTGGCACGAAACAGATCAGCAGGAATGCCATCCTGGCCCGGTGCCTTGCCTTGGACGATTTTACTAATTGCTGATTCTACCTCCCTCTGCCCTATTTGGTCCATGAATGGGGGTATATCATGGAGGAGTGGTGAGTATTCGGCTGTTACATCGGAATTCTCGGGGACCCCTACCCCTGCATACAGTTTCCTGAAGTGCTCGTACCAATCCCCATCCGTGATGTGGTTGGGTAGTTGGTCTGATCCATCATCACTATTATTTCGCACTAAGGCCCAGAAACGTTCCCCGTTTCTATTCTGGCTAGCCAATTTCAACTCCTCCCAATGGGAATCATACCAAGCCCTCTTTGCCACTAATAGTGCGCGCCTATACACGGCACGAGCTAGGCGAACCTCAGTAGGATCTCGAGTTTTGATGGCACGGATTAGATTAGACTTAGCCTCCCTGCAGTTGTGGGTATACCACCTGGCAGCAGGCTTCCTTGTCGGCGTATCGCACCTCCGTCGTGGAAGAGGGCGGCCATCTTATCTATTGTCTCCTCATATGCAATATTAACCAGGGCGGAGCCGGGGTCATCGGCACAGAGTGTAGAAAGCTTCTCCGTCTGATCTTTAACGATTTCCTCTAGGGCGTTGATCTTTTGCTCAATAATGGCAAATTTGTGCCATTTAATAAACCTTTTGCAGTTCGAAGGTACTATTTCTCTTCTCGCCATTGTAAATCTATTGTTGGACAGGGGTTTTTCCAAGTTTATCAGATTACTCAGGCTGAGAGATAGGGGGTTGTGGTCGCTGTGAATAGACGGGATAACCACCATATCCAACACATGTTTCAACAATCTCCTATCTACCAGGATGTAGTCAATTCTACTCGGGCAGCTAACTCTGTCATAGGTGCATGCTCCGGAGAAGTCAGACGGAGTGCGTCCGTTGACTGCTACCAAAGCATGTTCCAGCACCATGGCATTAATTTGGATGGTGGTAGACGTCCACTTTTTAATGGGCGCGATTGTCAGTTGTGGAATTCCCCATCTCGCATCTTCCTCCAGTAGACCTGCCGCGCCGTCGACAGTCAACGGCTCGAATGTGCAGTTGAAGTCGCCAGCTATTAGCGGCAATGTATCCGGGGAACAGCTACTGAGTGAGTATGCAAGTAAAGCTATAGTTGGAGATTTACCCCCCCTGGTATACCTCTGGCATATATGTTAAAGACTTCCAGAGTCTCTGGGGCTTGGGGAATCCGAATTGTTAACCTCATCATGTCATTGGAGATGTTAGGGGAGAGGGAGATCTTGCAATTTAATTAGATTTTAACCCAGACAAGCAAACCTCCAGAAGGGCGACCCCTTTTGGAGGGAGTTGAGGGACATGGAAGGTAGAATAGCCGGGCTTGTATACTGGTTCCAAGCACCATGTCTCTTGGAAAATACACAGGTTATACCTTTCTATTAATTCGTTCCAATCGGGGAAGGTTGTTTTATTCCTGAGACCTGCGATGTTCCAAGAAACGACGCTCAGGTCTCTACTTTTGCCTTTTGTGAATGTTGAAACAGGTGCAGTCCCATGTCCAATGGTGGGATTTGGAGTAATAAGCTCCTTAATCACAGCATTACCTGTAACCTGCGGTGTAATACAATCTACCTCAATTCTCCCCTCGAATGTAGAACATTCATTGCCCCGTACTTTGTGGTTGTCCTCCCCAGTTGCCAAAAGGGTGGGCATAGGATTGCCACAGTCTAGATTTAAGCTCTATAAGTTACAAGTTTGGATATATGCAGTTTCTATTAAGGCTATAGGTGGGCGAGATGTTCCCGGGGGTTCCATACGTCAATCAACAGCCTCCAGTGCACTGTACCTATTATAACAGGGAATGGGCGGTTGGATGAACTGAGGGCAATACCATTCCTCGCTACGCAAACTGTCTCCGTGGGTCAACCAACCACCTCTGCGATGTATCAAATTCCGCCCTTCTGCTACCCCCGCACCTGGGATAAACATATTCAAATCCCTTCGCACCTCATGCCTCCTCCCTCCCCGGGTGTAGTTGTTATCTCTCAGCCAGCTCCAGCCATTGTCCAACTGCTCCCCGGGCATATAAAAATAGGACAGCGGTCTAGCTACGATCGCGGTGCCGTGGGTTCCGGGTTTCCCCCTGCATATGTGCTCAACTGTGCGAGGATCCTCGAATGTCACAGCGACACAATCTCCCTGAAGTGTTTTTCTATTAGGGCCCACCCAAGGGGCTCTCTCAACCATCAGGATGTTGCTGTGGGTATTAGGTGGTAGTGGGTGGATATTTGCTAGCCAGTGGCATACCTTGTTTTTAAGCGCCCAAAAAGGCTCTGTGGATGTCGGGGCCAATTCCGGTACACCTGTCAGAATGATTACAAAGCGACAGGCTTCAGGGGGTAGGTTGATGTTTCGGCGTTTCTGGCTCTTAGCGGGAAGAGAAAGATCTGGTTTTGGGGTGGGGGCAGCGTGATTGTTTATTTTTGTTTGATTAGTGCGCACAGCTAGTGGATTGGATCGGGCACCCCCATTTGTTGAATCGGGGTTAGAACTGGTTTGAAATGGAGTCTTGGGAGTGGTATTTTTTGCTACCACTGGGCGTTTGTTGGCTGGTTGCGTATTACTTGCTAGGACAGTGGCGTTAGTGGCATTAGCTACCCTATTGCTACGGGGTGGAGCCTGATGCCTTGAGTCTTTTTGAATTTCTAGTAACAGTTTTTCAATTCCTAGGAGCCTGGCCTCTAGGGGAGCTAGTAGGATTTTAATGGCGTTGGTCAGGGCATAGACTACCGGCTCATCCCCTTCTACAGGGCCTCCCAGTCTAACGGCTCCAGGCTCATCAGCTAAGGAGCTATCTTCAAGAATATCAGCCAAACTGTTATCTAAAATGGTGTCATCTAATATACTAGATGATAGGCATGGAGCCTCATTTCGTGGCTCTTTAACCCCCGTATTGTTCCAGTTAGCTACTCCAGCTATTTCCCTCTCCTCTACTGTTCTTTCTCTCTCGTTAATAGAGAGGCCAGTACTTCTAGCTTTTTTCCCTCTTGCTTTCTTGGTGTTGGGGTTGATGGGCTTAGGTTGCCTACATTTCGGGATAGCCCCCTCCCGCTTCCCCTTCTTGCGAATAAATGAGTTATCATGTTTGGGGTCAACCAAAGTGGCTTGAGGGCTGGAATCAGATTGAGTTTGGGACAGGGACTGCGCATCAGAAGGTGTAGAGTCTAATGCTGCTCGCTCTTTGTTGGTATCTGTATGGATCTCAACATGAGTCGATAAGGGCATATTAGTGCCTATGGAGGTATTGGGTGTGTGCGCGGAACCGATATGGCCCAGAGATGACCTTCTGGCCGCTACTAGTTCTTGGGAAACTCTTCTTTCCATCAATACAATTCCTTGGTCTATTAAGGAGTTGGTGCGGACAATAAAATCGTCTAAGGTTCCGGTCAGTTTTTTCCTAGCGCCTGCCGCAGCCATGCTTCTAGTTTTCCGGCTTTCCATGGGCTATGGCAGGTTCTAGAAGCGTTGAGTCAATAGGCAGCGATAAGAAAGCAAAAAGATGACCCGCTTTCAAAAACCCAATACGGTGTGTGCTTATCCCCGAACATTCACTAGCAGAAGACACCATCGGAGTATAACTGGCGGGGGGCTTACAGTTCTGTTGGATTTGGGTCGCTCCTCGGCCAGGGGATCCGGCCCATTCCAGTCTCTTCAGGCCTCTGAGGGCCGTAGAGGGCCCGCCCTTTGCCCGGGCCCTTTGCCCGGGCTTAGCCCGGCTGCACCCGCGCGCGTCCCGCGACGCGGGATCTCTGGGTTCTTTTTAAAGCGCCGCTTGGCGCGAAATCCGTGTGTGGGCGGGTCTGCCGCGGGGAGCGCTGGGGGTTGTGGTCTCCCCCCTCAGCGGCCGTGCACAGGTGGCAGAGTGCACCGGCGGCGGGGGAGACCAGCAGGGGACCGCCGTACAATTGTCTGCGTCCCTCGCGACCCTCCAACAGCCACAAAGCGATGGTGAAGAATTCCTGTTTCAGGACTGACCCAGGTAGGCAAGGCGAGGTCCGTTTGGCAAGATTTATATTTAAAAGAAGGAGCACCCGCTCCACTGCAGCTCTGGGATTTATATTTAAAAGAAGGAGCACCCATTGTATTAGTTGCATTGGATATAATAAAAATGTTAAAAATGCTTTTTAATGTCTAGTTTGATTTTTTCTTTTGCCATAATTGATAAAACCAGATACGAGTGCATTTTGGATTGACCTTGAAATATACAAAAACATGTTTCGAAAATATATTTTCAATATTATTAACTTTGTAAAATAAACTGTTTTAAGTCCGACAATGTAGCCAGGTCGCTTTAAAAAAAAAATATATTTTCACAATAGAGATAATTCATGAGCTGTTATTATTTTAAGAAAAAACGTTAATTCTGACCTAATCTATAGAAGCTGCATCTCAGCATGCAACAGACCAAACCAGTCAATATAGGGCAGGAAAGCACAATATCACTATTCATTTCATATTTTTATTCTGGGGTTAGTGATTCCAAATGATTTACTGAGTTCCATGTGCTAGCAGAAGAAGTCTAAAACAAACACCAAATTGTTCTCAGGGTATATATTAACGCGAGGGATTAAAAGACAGACTCACCATAAACACATGAGGCAATGCATCGAATGAATCCAGTGAAAGCGAAAGAGAATTAGTCAAGAAATTAGTGTAAATACTGTTAGTATCGAAATGTAAACTTGTAAACATTCCCCAGTGAAGTAAGGATGGCTTGTTTCTATGTTCACTTCTAACGTCCCTGCCTATTACTCTGGGTTAAATGCGTTCAGTCGTTTAACCCAAACTTTAAACACAAAATAGCAAGTCAATTTGCAAACTTCAATAAATGTGTATTATACGAAAATTCAAGAAATGTTAAAATGCTGAGTGCACCACCATGCAGTTTAAACATAAGGTTAAACAAAAACAAGTTGAGTGCAATTCAAAAGAAATCTAATACATGTGAAGTGATTAAATGAAACGGTCACAAACGGAAGGTTTTCAAATTAAACTAGCATACATATGGAAAGTGATTTAATTATACTCTGATAGGGATCAAATTAAAGTATTCTGCATGCGAAGGTGGTCAAATGGAAACTGACATGGAAGGTGATCGAAATAAACCATCACACAGAAGGTGATATAATAAAACTATCACACAGTTGGAAGGTTTTTTAAATTAAACTGTTATACACGTGGAATTTGATCAGATCAAACCAACACACAAGTTGATTAAACAAAACTTTAACATGGAAGGCAATGGAGTAAAACCACCACTAAATGAAACTATCATGCACAGGAGATCAAACGAAATTAACACACACCCAGATGGTGATTAAATTAAACTATCACAAACTTGGAAGGTGATCAAACGAAAATCAGACATAGAAGGTGATTATATGAAACTGTCAAGCACATAGAAGGTAATCCAATGAAACTATAACATGCACGGCCATCAAATCAAATGACATTTGTGGCATTTGGCGCGGTAGGAATAATACTTGTTATGCAAACTAGTAGAGGTTAGATCCTTTATGCCAAAGGAGAAGCAGAACAGTTGCTGTTTACTGTTTTAATCTAACAGCGACTAAATGAAGTTGTTTTGTCAACCTATTTATGAGCAGTAATAATACCACAGATATTCCAGGAACTGGCGAAAATAATAATTGATTCACAAATTGGTGGTCCACCTAGGCCATAAAAGCAACTTTATAACAACTTAAAAAAGCACAGCATTCTGATGTTTCACCTTGTTAAGTGCAACACATTGTTTTTGAGGATTCTGCATTAAAACACTAAACTAAAGAAGACTAATTTGGCCATCTAGGCACAGACTACGAAGGAGAGGCACATGAAAGTTAGTGAAAGAGAAGAATCTGCCAGGCGGCATTCTTGAAAAACAGCACTGACAATAAACCTCAAAAAATCAAAAGCGATTTAAAGAGATTAAAGTTACTTACTTGTCATCCTAGATTTGCATTGTATGCATCTTCACTGAAGTCAAACATTATAATACTCTGCCCCAAATGCACAGGATCCCAGAACACTTTTACCATAGCTACGTATACCAGATAGAAATAAATGGTAATAAAAATAACTACTCCATTTTTAAAACGTAAAAAAATACTACAATTTATAATACAAAGGACAACAAGCTATATCATATTCAAAGTCCCTGCCTCTAAATTACATTGCTCAATAGTTCTAAAATAAAGTGAAAATGTAGCCAGATAGGCAACTGTCTGCAGAAGTCAAAAGTGATGTTCCCTTTAAGAATCCAGCAACTTTGCAAATCTCATCACACATTGTACTATCAGTAGATAAAGACCAACAATTCTTCTGGAAATACTACAAGATAGAACTTCAAGTACATTTAAACCGTTGTACCTGTAATTCAAGAGAGGTGGCCGGAGTGTTGTTTAAGACTTCAAAGAAAATGTCTGTGATGCAGAACTAGCATTACAAGTAAGTAACTTCCTCCTCTGCATCCTAGCATATTCAGTGAAACTCAAAAACATTATTCTAAAAGAGCAAGCTCATCCCCTAAAAGTGTGTATTGAATGACATAAAACCGGACAGCAAAGGAATCCATGAAATGAAATAAGGATATCCTACACAAACAGATTTTTAAAGTAGTTTTGCACACTACTGCATCTGTCTTGGCGTCTGAGTCCAAACAATATTTGTTTTTTAAATTATGGAGACACACACACGTTGCAGCACATGACAATGACAAGCAATGGCACATTACTCAACCATGTAGCCACTTGGTGACTACATGGTGACTACTACGGTGACCGTCCTGACTATCAGAAGCGGTCGCTCCCCACGCTCCCTGGTCTCCCTTGGGTATCGTTGGGCTTCGCTCGCATTGCTTTGTGCTTTAAAGAACTGCTGCCTGCTTGAATTTCATAGCGCTTTATTGCTCATTTGTGCATTGCTCGTTTGTGCAGTCTATATCGTAGTTTGTATTGCTCATTTGTGCAGTTTAAATCGTAGCGCTCGCACTGCAGAATTGAAAATAATTATTAGTGCCTGATTGTGCCGGTGCCACTGCCCACAGCGTAATCCCACTTTGTGCCCCAACCTGTTTCGGTTTTGCTTTTGCTGCCATTTTGTTGTTGTGCCTCGGAGCCCGTCCTCTCCTCCCCGCTCCCGCCTCCAGGCTGCTCCTCCCTCCCACTGACTGCTAAGGCTCGCCCCGTCTTCAGAAGCGCTGTGACCGTCCTGACTCTATCAGAAGCGGTCGCTCCCCACGCTCCCTGGTCTCCCTTGGGTATCGTTGGGCTTCGCTCGCATTGCTTTGTGCTTTAAAGAACTGCTGCCTGCTTGAATTTCATAGCGCTTTATTGCTCATTTGTGCATTGCTCGTTTGTGCAGTCTATATCGTAGTTTGTATTGCTCATTTGTGCATTGCTCGTTTGTGCAGTTTATATCGTAGTTTGTATTGCTCATTTGTGCAGTTTATATCGTAGCGCTCGCACTGCAGAATTGAAAATAATTATTAGTGCCTGATTGTGCCGGTGCCACTGCCCACAGCGTAATCCCACTTTGTGCCCCAACCTGTTTCGGTTTTGCTTTTGCTGCCATTTTGTTGTTGTGACTCGGAGCCTGTCCTCTCCACCCCGCTCCCAGCTGCTCCTCCCTCGCCCCCCTCCACTATCCACTTATGTCAGAACAGCCTACGCACCCCATGCTCGCCGAAGATGCGCCAAAGGTAAGCTCGTCTACGCCCGTCCGCGCCCAGCGCCAGACCCCCTGGCCCACGCAAAATCCACTCCACCCGCACAACGTACGGCGCCGCCACCCTCTCAGCACTCAACCCCGGCCGTCTCCCAGACTGCTACCAAGCCGTCCCAGGACACACCCATGGACCCTTCACCTGCCACTCCTGCAAGTTCGACTGCATCAGGACCCACACCAAATCCACAAACTCCAAACAGAGCTCAGACTCCAACCACCTGAAGTGCATCCTGCTCAACACCCGCTCGGTCCACAGACACGCCATTGAACTTTGGAACCTACTCGACACCACTTCGCCGGACGTCGCCTTTCTTACAGAAACCTGGATGAACGCCTCATCAACGCCCGACATCGCCATAGCCATCCCGGACGGCTACAAAATCATCGGAAAGGACCGCATCAACCAAACAGGAGGAGGCATCGCCATCGTCCATAAGAACACCATCCGCATCACCCACCAGTTCCGACAATAACCTCGCAGCCGCCGAACACCTCCACTTCCAGATCCACACCGACCCCAAGACCACACTCAGAGGCACCCTCATCTACAGACCACCAGGACCCCGCACACAATTCAGCGAAGACATCACCAACTTCATCAGCCCACACGCCCTCCCCTCCGAGGACTACATTCTACTGGGAGACCTCAACTTCCACCTGGAGAAGAAATACGACAGCAACACCACCACCCTTCTGGACAACCTCGGACTCAAACAACTTGTTGACACCCCCACCCACTATGCCGGGCACACGCTCGACCCAATCTTCACCTCCAGCAAGCACATCTCCTTCAATCACACCACAGCTCTCCATTGGACGGACCACAGCTGCGTTCACTTCATCTACAAAAAGATCACGAGCCACAACCACCCACAACCAATTCCCCGCAGAAACTGGAACAAAATTACCACCGACCAGCTCTTCACATCACTTCGCCAAAACCCTCCTGCCAAATCATCGGACCCAAACCAAGCAGCCACCACCTCACACAATGGATCACCCACAGCGCTAACGAATTAGCACCCTTGAAAAACCATCAAATCAAGCAAGGTAGCAAAAAAGCCCCCTGGTTCAATGATGACCTCAAGAAATCCAAGAAGATCCGTTGCACCCTCGAGAAAGCCTGGCGAAAAAACCCAACCACTGACAACCTGGCCACCTTCAAGAACTCCACCCGCAAACACCACCAACTGATCCGATCCACCAAGAAATCAGCATTCAAGGATCGACTCGACAACAACGCCCACAACAGTAAGGAACTATTCAACATCGTCAAAGAGTTCACCAACCCCACCGCCGGCACCAACGACATCACTCCCTCCCAAGACCTCTGCGACTCTCTAGCCTCGTTCTTCCACAACAAAATCGTTGACATACATAGCAGCTTTGAAGACCAGTCCACCCCACCCACCTCCGAACTAAAACCCCCTCCAACAACCTTTGCGCCTGGAACCCAATCACCACTGAAGACACCATCCGCCTGATGAACTCATCCACTCAGGATCGCCAACCGACCCTTGTCCCCACCACATTCTCAACAAAGCAGACTCCATTATCGCACCCCATCTCCGAGACGTCATCAACTGCTCCCTCAACTCCGCTACCTTCCCGGAAAGCTGGAAACATGCCGAACTCAGCGCCCTCCTGAAGAAACCCACAGCAGACCCCACTGAACTTAAGAACTACCGCCCCATTTCGCTCCTCCCATTCCCTGCCAAAGTCATTGAGAAAGCCGTCAACAGTCAGCTCGCCGCCTTCCTCGAATCCAATAAGTCCCTCGACCCTTCACAGTCTGGCTTCCGAGCCAAACACAGCACCGAGACCGCCCTCATCGCAGCAACAGACGACATTCGAACTTTACTAGACAACGGAGAAACAGCTGCCCTCATCCTACTGGACCTCTCTGCAGCCTTCGACACAGTTTGTCATAGCACCCTTTTACAACGCCTCAACAACGTCGGGATACAAGGAAAAGCATTGGATTGGATCATCTCGTTCCTCACCGGGAGAACCCAGAGAGTCCGCCTCCCCCCTTTTAGATCAGAAGCCACCGAAGTCATCTGCGGCGTACCACAAGGATCATCACTCAGTCCAACCCTCTTCAACGTATACATGAGTCCCCTCGCATCCATCGCGCACCAACACAACCTCAACATCATCTCCTACGCAGACGACACCCAGCTGATCCTCTCCCTCACCAAAGACCCAAACACCGCCAAAACCAACCTACACGAAGGGATGAAAGACGTAGGCGAATGGATGAAGAACAGCCGTTTAAAACTGAACTCGGACAAAACGGAAGTCCTCATCTTAGGATCATCCCCCTCCGCCTGGGACGACTCATGGTGGCCACCGGCCCTGGGAACCGCACCCATACCGACGGACCACGCACGCAACCTGGGCTTCATCCTGGACTCCTCCCTCTCGATGACCAGACAAGTCAACGCCGTCTCATCATCATGCTTCAACATCCTACGTATGCTCAAAAAAATCTTCCGTTGGATCCCCACCGAAACAAGAAAGACGGTCACCCATGCACTGGTCACAAGCCGACTGGACTACGGAAACACCCTCTACGCCGGAACCACAGCCTAACTACAGAAAAAACTCCAACGCATCCAGAACGCCTCAGCCAGACTCATCCTAGACACCCCCTGCCATGCTCACATTTCCGGCCACCTGAAAGACCTCCACTTGCTCCCCGTCAACAAGAGAATAACGTTTCGTCTCCTCACCCACGCACACAAAGCCCTCTACGACCTAGGACCCGAATACCTCAAGACGCGCCTGTCCTTTTACACCCACACCCGCCAACTACGATCGTCCAATCAAGCCCTCGCCGCTATTCCACGCATCCAAAGATCCACCATGGGGGGGAAGATCCTTCTCCTACTTAGCGCCCAAGACCTGGAACTCTCTCCCCACCTACCTCCGCCTTACACAGAACCACCTCTCCTTCAGAACACAACTAAAAACTTGGATATTCGATAAGTAAAATACCCCACTCCCTCAAGCGCCTTGAGACCCTCTGGGTGAGTAGTGCGCTATACAAATTTTAAACTTGAACTTTACCTCTTGCTGAGTGGACCTTGCACCTCCCCGGACACATTTTTGTTATCTAACAAGTACATAAGCAGGTAATGAAACAATCTTTTAGGAAATGAACTGCCTAGAAACTAGATAGCCTCAATGAACCGTTGTTAACAAAAAAACTGCAAAGATTTTTTGAAGACTTTGGGTTGGTCTAAATAAAACTTTAAAATTCTACAAATACTTGAAGTATGAAGCACATTATCTACTGCAGAACGAGGGTTTTTAAAACATATTGGTAGGGAAATAGAATGGTTTACATGAAACTGTGAAACCACTTTTGGAAGCAATGATGAATGGATTCTCAAAACTATCCTGTTTGAATGAAAGACCATGTAAGGTTCCTGAATGTGTAACGCTTGAACCTTGCTAACCCTATAAACAAACGTATCCCAATAAGAACAGCAATCTTACACGAAATATGCTGCAAAGAGGTTTTGTGTGCAGTTAAGGTGGATCAGTCACCTTCACAAGAACCACATTTTAAGGGAATGAGGAGATTATTTACAAGCAAGAGTAGAAATCCTTTTTAGACCTTAATCCTTAATGACAGATATGGGTCCACATCCTTCTGTTGTCATGATAATAAACTCTTCCATTTGAAGGAATATGCTGCTCTCATACTCTGCTTCTTTGCCTCTTTTAATAATGTCAATGCAATCCGTTGGCAAGCTCAAACACACACATTCAATAAACTTAGGATCAACAATGTTAAACCTGGATGGAACACCTGGCCCTGGAACTGGGTGAAAAGATTTGGCTTGCATGGAAGTCACCTGTGAAGCACAGATGAAAAAGATATGAATACTACCACCGTCTTTGCCTGTCCAGGGGAACGAGACTAATTCTGTTTTTTTAACTGTTTTAGTTTGATTAGCACCTATGAGATCAGAGGAATCAGAAGAAAAATATAGAAAATTATTGAACCAGTTCATCAAAAGGGCATCCCCATAGATTTTCGATCAGGGTTTCTGGAGACAGTTTATATACTTCATGTTTCCTTTTATAGCAAACAGATCTATTCAGGGATGTCCTCATTCTTTGAAAATGTTTTTACTACCTTGCTATCCCAAACCTATCTGAGTTTCTTTGCAGCTACTACTGTGTGCATCTGTGTGGTAGTTATGTGCCACCATCAGATGTTCTACAGTGATTACCATGCCCCTCACAATAATCCACTTGAAACTGGTTTCACCCACTTAACCTGGTGCTTCACCGTGTGTTAAGATAACACAAAGCCTTAGTACAGTCTACTTTGGTCACAATCCTCTCAGTCATCAGAGATAAAAGGAAAGCTGTTGGCCTAGGCGAACTACCCAGAGTTCCAGCATGGTGATATGGAAAAATCTTTCCTTTTCCGTCCATGTTTCCAGAATGCTCAGATTCTCTGGGTGTGCTCATTAGCCCATAAGGCTCTTTTACCCATAATACAGCCTGTATCTCTCTTTAATCGAAACATTTTTCTCAGAGGTATAGAGTAAAGATATGCCTTGAAATGAAAAGCACAACTACTTTACAGAATATTCGGCACCCACTCTGCTTTGCTCACCACTCTTTCAGTTGGTTTGCAATTCTTCACCACCACCATAATGATGTACACTGAATGGGAAATGGGCCAGTCACTGCTGATTATTATGAGATTTTGAACCTGAATACGTTTGCGGTTATACAACATCTGCCTCTTCAGGTATTGCCTTTGCAGAGGTTATTGAGGGTGGTACTGTGGTTGGCTCTGATGCTGCCAATGAACTCTCTGAGGCTGATGAGAATGGAGGAACTGCCTTTGTTTGTATTGTGACTTGAACTCTCTTTTCTGCTCTTCCAGGCTCACAGCCATCACAGTTTCTGTTTCTGCCTTCGTTCTTTGCATTTGTGTGAGGACCAAAGAAAATCCACCAGGAAGACCTGCAACACTATGGAAGTATTTAAAGAAAGCTATGCCTGCCAAATCCAAGTATGCACTTTTGGTCTGGTATTGACTAGAATGCCCTCACTGACAATTTTAAAAAAAAGAATTGACATAAATACATTTTTTTAAAAACCTTTCTTTCCTCAGGGAAGACAGTAGAACACATTTTAAAAGATTCCCATAAGGATCTTTCATACCGGCTAAGGAGTGCTGTTGCCCTGACTATTTTCAATGGCCTATCTGCAGTGCTACACATTTTGCTGCCCGGAGTATCATGTCTCTTTCTAACGCAAACCATAAAAAGATGCTTACGCTGCGGCGAACGGATGCAGACATCTCGGGAAACACAAAACCTTTGGATTAATCTTGGCCCGTTTTTTGGATGAATTTGACATATCTAATTAAGCAAAATAGAAAATTCCATCCGTCCACTCCCTGCTGCAGGAGCCCACGGGCCCACTATGATCATTTTGACCACCACAGTCATTGGTGGTTTCACGGATCCTCGCTTCAGTCCTGAGGAAGACCCCTCTGTAAGGATCAAGGTCAACCTACAATTTCCCTGGGGTCAAAACGTCGACTTTTTCTTTTCGATTGCCAGTGTGAACAACAGTGCTTTTTCACTGCGCCAAATTTAATACAATGGCTGAATATTGTTTTTTTTAGCCATATGTCAGGCTGGACAGGATTTTCTGTATATAATTTTGTGGATGTATATATTGTCACTACCTTTCCTTTTAGGGAGAGGTGTGGCGCCGCGGCCAGGGCGACTGACGCTGGAATCTGGGGATCACGGTTCGATCCCCGGCTCCGGCGGCAGGGTAGCCCAGCACCATGTGACTCTGGGCAATAGCTTGCTTAATCTTCCCGACGGCCCCCAGCGCCTAGAAACCCTTACGGGTGATTGTGCGCTTTACAAATGTGGATTATTATTATTATTATTATTCCCACAGAACCTTCACTTTTGCACACAATTTTCACCTTCCCATTTGTTCCTGTTTGGGGCACTTTTGCATATACTTTCCAAATGTTGGCTGGATTTTGAACATTTCTATGTGTGTTCAATATGATTAAACAATATTGAGCAGAATCTCTTATTGCAAGTAATTTTAATGGATGATGCTATATAAAGAATTGTTTCCTTCAATTATGTCCCACTGGGACCATTTTCTTCCCTACTTCTGACCAGGGAGACAGGTTGATCACGTTTGAATCTAAGAAACATACTGACACTGGAGAACTGTAGCTACAACTACTTTCTTCTCCCTCATTGAATCTTTCATAGATTCACATCTTTAAATTAGACTAGAAGGAAGTTGCAGAACAGAAATAAAGCTGGAAAGAGGCTCAGCTTATTGAAAGAATTGCGTAAAACTGCTTGATCCACTGCAGAATCTGCTGCTGCATCCATATCCAGGCAGTAGTGTTCGGTGAATGTGTGCCTGTTCTGCAGTTCGACGAAGGACATGAAGAGCATATAAAGCAGGAGTTAAAGAACCAGTGAAGGGGAAGTGTGCTGTAAGTGTTCTTTCTAGATGTCTGTTAGCTTTCCTGTGGGTGAACACAATTTCAGACTGAAAGCCATCTTGCCAGGTTTTGTATCATCAGGGAACAGCCACAGTTGCATTTTTTTGGGCTGACCTAGACGCAGTCTCAAACGCTAAGCGCGCATACCTACACACACATGTGCCTACATGTTCACATGTAACCAGGCCAGTAACTCAGCCTACCTGCGCAGCACAGACCTGAACTTCAAAGGCATACGCTGGTGTTTAGTATTCTTAGTACATTTCCACAGAATTCACATTGAGTCATCATCATCTTCACTACCTTCTTAATCCATATGGTCTTCCACCTGTCCCTCCTTATTTTCACATTTTTCACCCTCTCTTGGATCATTAGTTTGTTATCCTACATCATCTGGCGTAAACTGGACTGGCAACAAGCTGCAGTGCTGAGGAGCCGTAGCCTGAGGTTACTGAGAAAGCGCGGGAAGCTGTAGAGCTGTTGTTGGTTGAGGTGGAGATAAAGATGGTGCTGGGTCTGCGTCATAAACTGGCATATAATGGACATTCAACTAATGCAGATTTTTTTTTAAATTCTTTTTATTAACAAATGACAAAACAGGTGACAATCATCACAGTCCAGCATTAATTCGGCTACATTTTAAGCGCAAGGAATCTCAGGACTTATACAGTAATCACAGTGTGGAGGTACACAAAAGTACAATAAACAGAGTTCACAGTACAAGTGGTTCGTCATTTAGAGCGGTTTGGGGGGGTTCACAGATGTTCCCTCTGTATTCGTTCCAGGCGGACCAAATCTGTGTCCACTTCCTAGGGCATCCCCGTGCCTCATACACCGTCTTCTCTTGGAGCATGCACCAGTCCATATCGGACTTACATTGTCCAATCTTAGGAGGTTGAACCGCTCCCCACAACCTAACAATGTTCCTTTTAGCAACTAATGCAGATTTTAGGCTGTCCGGAATTATCCAATATCTGAAATGATTTCCTCTACATCATATTCCTCCACACATTCCATCATGTGTTCCGGTATCTTAAGTGACAACAGGTGCGGAGTAAAAATTATGTAAAAATTCAGCAAAATTCACAGTCTGCAAGATGTACATAGGTTTGACAGTACCTTCTGTAGCATCATTGCAAAGACAGAAGTCATGATGTCTCCTGACAAAGTTGGAACAAGCAATAAGGTGATGTCAACGAGAATTCAGCCATCGATGATGTGGCAATTACCATCAATGATGGAAGGGCTCATCGAGTCCAATGGGGCCGTAGACGATGAGGCGGTTAACGCTGATCATTTTTTCACTCTTTTCCTTGGCACAGAAGAAGTCTGATGGTTGTCAGCAGCAGCAAGAGGGATGGATTATTTTTTGGAAGCCAACATTATGTATTGTCAGAAACTATTCAAGCATGGGAATATAAGAAAGATCTAATGCTGGAGAAAGGGAGGATCCCTCTGGGAAGACTTAGAAGAAGTGTAAATTCAAATTCTCCTGTAGTCTTTGGTCCTCGACGCCAAAGACCGATGAGATGACGTAGAGTGCCGTGAATGCAAAGTGTGTCCGAAGCCGAAATGACTTGATTGCAAATGCTTGGATGGCATGAGGGGAGATGACCCATTCATTGATGCCAAAGCAGTCTTTAGGCATAATCTTGCGGCTCTTTCGATTTGAGATAGGCATTGAGTCAGTACTTGATGGCAAGGAAGCAGTAACTAAACCAATCCTCGATGCCACATGGGTCACATGCCTGTGTTTTCAAGTGGCAATGTTCTTATCCCCACTCTTCTCCCTGCATCACACCTTGGTGAAATCCTTGGGGGTAAAGTAGTGAGTTTCTATTGAATGAGCCCCTTGAGTTGCTATTTAATGGCATTCCACTCATCTTCTGCATATTAAAGTAATCCTACAACCTACTTCTGAGGTGAATGTCCTCCCAGTCGTGTAGGGTTTGCTGGGACATTTTTTGACAAAATGGGCAACTGTGTGGGAACTGGATAGAGTGACAAAATGCATGTGGGTCATTAGTTGTTTTTTATTCCACAGCTAGGATATTTGACAAGAGTACATTGCTTACTTGTCAAAAGGGAAAAGAGAAATATGGTCAAAAAAAGCAAAATTCCTGTCAGGAAACTCTTTAAAAGACATTAAGGTATTGCAAATTAAGTCCTGAAATAGATTTCTGTGAAAAAAAGGATTTAAAACATCCATATGAGTTTTAAGATCATCTCCGCATGAGCAAGAAAGAACCAATGCTTTCCAGCAGCACACGGCATGATGGGATTAGGAAGCCTGCTGGGATCTTAAAGAGCCCTTCTGTATTTATAATTCTACAAGACCACTACCAATCTGGATACATTTTCACTTCAGATATGTTTCCAGTGTTATTTAGAGGCAGCAAGTTGGAATATGCTGCAAACATAAATTTTCTCCATTTTTTATTTTGAATAATTATATATATTAATGGAATTGTAAAACATTTGAAAGTTTGCAAAATAGCTTGATGGTACAACCCAGTTCTATTTCATTTTGGCACTTGGAGGGCAATTATTTTTAACATGTATTCCTTTAAGGTATATGTATATATGGTAAAAGAAGAGTTCAGATCTCAGCAGATCCCAGAAGTGTTCAGGTACAAATTCTAATGTTTATGATTACCAATGAAGATCTTACGATACACAATCGGAAGTAAATAAAATGCTTACTTCCTAAAGAAATAAGGGGTTAATTTTCTTCAAATGTTCAAATGAGGAAGAGAAACCTCCTCCTGTAAACCTAACATGTCCAACAAAAAGCAAATTACACCGTTTTAAAGGAAGTACCAATTAAAGGGGGCATTAAAAAGACACTAACATTACCACACAGTGTTGGGATTAATAGGAAAGTTAATTAGAAAGAGTGAATTAAAAAGATGTAGTTTAAGGTAGATTCTGGTGGGACCAGATAGTCCCATTTCACCCCTCACTCAACAATGCACTTCTAACACACTAAACAAGATGTTTTCTGAACAAGCAAAAGAGACCACACATGTGAAAACCAATATAAACAGGAAAAGCACCACTTTAACAGTGTGGAACGTTTACACTTACAGATACTTTTTTGAAGTTCAGAAAAACACTTACAGATACTTGATTGTACAGTTTCTGAAGCAAAATAGCAGTTGGGATATACTGCACAAACAGTATAACCCAACTGCTTTTGGTTGGTTTGTGATCTTCAGGGGTAATTTGTTTTTCGGTTTGAAGCACATGGGTGCTGGTGGGGTGTAAATTACACTCAATTAATCAGAAGAAAAAAGTGTTGTGTGAAAATAGTGCAATTAGCATTGTTTGTGTTAAAATCTAAGAAGAAAAACATTTTTTTCTGGCTAGTTGCAGGGTATGCTTCAGAATGCAGTCCAAATCAGAAAGCTTGTGTAGTCTCCTAAACAGTTTAAGGTACTATTTCAAAACCAAATGTAATTTGAACTTTGATAAAACTTTTTGCCACCTGCAATCTAAAATACGCATTGTTTTGAGGCGGTTTCTTAAAACCGACTATCAAAGCAGGAATTTCTATTTTACCACAGGCAGCAAGAAATCCAGTACTTCTTTGTGGAGGCTAATGGGGGTCAATACCTGCACAAGGACGCCTTTTAAGGCATGCATATCCCTAAAAGGACATGGCTGGAGGGCAAACTGCCTGCACCAACAAATTCTTTGACATAAGGCAGTTATATGGCAAGTACTAAGATGCAGGCTCTCCAGATGATGTTTAGCCCAGTCTAACTAAGACCCTCTACTATCATCTTTACAGAGAATAAGCCCAGTGTATACTTTATTAAATGGATTGGTACCATCGGGACAGAAAACCATACACCACACAATCAGAGTTAATTCTGTTGAAATGTTTAGTTAAAACTGCATTGAGCAGATACGATGCTACTATGCACTGTTATATGTGTCAAAATCTGCATAGGGGTCCGCTAGAAGAGCAACTAGTCAAGGTTCCAAGAAGCTCACTTGTGAGGTTATCATCAGGCGAACCTATTTATTGAGAACTTGTGCATGAACTTCGTAAAATACTAGACAAATAAAAACAAATATATTGGTTCCTAATTGATCTCTTCCGATAAACTGCTCTGCTCTACTTGAATATGTCCGCTAGGTTTCTGAGTCACCAACTCACATCTCCAAGCTATATTTTAAAGATGAGTTTCAGATATGGAACAATACATGGGTACATGAAAAGAGATTGCTATTCACTAATCACTGTGCTCAGGATCATAGACCCAGAACACAGGAATTCAAGGTTTAAACTTACAAATCAAAAATCCAAATGAACTTCTGTTAAGGAGTATTTTACCAACTTAGGGGCCAATTACTATGTTGGCTCCGACCGACACCTCCGACGGCGGTCCCGAGCACATGATTAAGAGACGACCACACACTGTGCAGTCGCATACTCCCATTGCTCTATGGGAACTTGTGCTGGGTCGTAAACCGGCCTGAGCACAAGCTCCCATTGAGAAATGAGAGTTTGTGTAAATTCCTGCAACCTGTGGCAGGCACCTCAAGGTGCCTGCCACACGGTGCAGGGATTTACAAGGGGGAGGGCCACAACCATAGGCCGCAGATGCACGGGGGCCCTGCTAGGGGCCCAAAAAGTCGCTTTCTGACATCCTTTCCATGTCGGAAAGGCCGGCTCGGAAAGTTTGTCGTCTGGCTTGGAAAGGCTGTCAGAAACGCCATCCTATTGGGATTACGGGCCAGTCTCCGACTGCCCGATGGGCTCCTTGAACCCGTTGGAAGCCAGCGGAATGACCGGCCGGTTTCAAATCCCGAATCCTAGATTCTAATTAGATGGCCGAAATTGAAACCGACGATGCCGTTTGGAAAGCCTCCTTTCAAATGAGAACATGTGATTCTGCCTGACAAAACAGACTGAAGTGAACAGAGAGAGCCTGCAAAATTGAATTATCTCATTGTTGGTACTCAAAAGGTAAAAACAAAGGAAATCCCATCAACAGATGCTAAACAAAAATATATCCCTGTTTTCAAAACATAGTAGACTCTAAGCCATTTACTTTTATGCTGTTGCAAGTAAAAGAAATTGTAAGGAATAAACAAATATATAGGCTAGGTTACAGGATCCAAACCCCAAAGTTTAGCATTTTTATGGAGGAAAGGATTAAGGACTAATCCTTGGGATTATAATTTACATACATACGCACATATATAATATCTATCTATCTATCTATCTATCTATCTATCTATCTATCTATCTATCTATCTATCTATATATATATATATATATATATATATATATATCAATGCTCGAAGGTGTCCACCTTTGAGTAGCACGCGAACAGCAGCTTGGTTTATGTATAGGTGAGGACGGGGACCCACTCGTAGACGCCGCTCCGTACGGGATCTGCCCGACGCGTTTCGAAGCTCCATTTGCTTCTCTTCAGGGGCTTTAACGGAAGCGGTGTGCGCAACCGCCGACCCACTTCCCCATTTTATATATAACACACCCACCGATGGGAGGCTCAAATGAGACTGTGCATTCTGGGAAGTGTGGTCCGGGAAGCACGCAATCAAGTCCTGTATGGATTCCACAAGTGGGCCCGTCCTCGATTCCAAGTACGACTGCTGCTTCACTTTAGTGACCCCAGGGTGCCGGGGTGGTGCATACTCCGCGGCTGGACGGCCGCGTATAAATCAATGCTCGAAGGTGTCCACCTTTGAGTAGCACGCGAACAGCAGCTTGGTTTATGTATAGGTGAGGACGGGGACCCACTCGTAGACGCCGCTCCATACGGGATCTGCCCGACGCGTTTCGAAGCTCCATTTGCTTCTCTTCAGGGGCTTTAACGGAAGCGGTGTGCGCAACCGCCGACCCACTTCCCCATTTTATATATAACACACCCACCGATGGGAGGCTCAAATGAGACTGTGCATTCTGGGAAGTGTGGTCCGGGAAGCACGCAATCAAGTCCTGTATGGATTCCACAAGTGGGCCCGTCCTCAATTCCAAGTACGACTGCTGCTTCACTTTAGTGACCCCAGGGTGCCGGGGTGGTGCATACTCCGCGGCTGGACGGCCGCGTATAAATCAATGCTCGAAGGTGTCCACCTTTGAGTAGCACGCGAACAGCAGCTTGGTTTATGTATAGGTGAGGACGGGGACCCACTCGTAGACGCCGCTCCGTACGGGATCTGCCCGACGCGTTTCGAAGCTCCATTTGCTTCTCTTCAGGGGCTTTAACGGAAGCGGTGTGCGCAACCGCCGACCCACTTCCCCATTTTATATATAACACACCCACCGATGGGAGGCTCAAATGAGACTGTGCATTCTGGGAAGTGTGGTCCGGGAAGCACGCTATCAAGTCCTGTATGGATTCCACAAGTGGGCCCGTCCTCGATTCCAAGTACGACTGCTGCTTCACTTTAGTGACCCCAGGGTGCCGGGGTGGTGCATACTCCGCAGCTGGACGGCCGCGTATAAATCAATGCTCGAAGGTGTCCACCTTTGAGTAGCACGCGAACAGCAGCTTGGTTTATGTATAGGTGAGGACGGGGACCCACTCGTAGACGCCGCTCCGTACGGGATCTGCCCGACGCGTTTCGAAGCTCCATTTGCTTCTCTTCAGGGGCTTTAACGGAAGCGGTGTGCGCAACCGCCGACCCACTTCCCCATTTTATATATAACACACCCACCGATGGGAGGCTCAAATGAGACTGTGCATTCTGGGAAGTGTGGTCCGGGAAGCACGCAATCAAGTCCTGTATGGATTCCACAAGTGGGCCCGTCCTCGATTCCAAGTACGACTGCTGCTTCACTTTAGTGACCCCAGGGTGCCGGGGTGGTGCATACTCCGCGGCTGGACGGCCGCGTATAAAATCAATGCTCGAAGGTGTCCACCTTTGAGTAGCACGCGAACAGCAGCTTGGTTTATGTATAGGTGAGGACGGGGACCCACTCGTAGACGCCGCTCCGTACGGGATCTGCCCACTTCCCAGAATGCACAGTCTCATTTGAGCCTCCCATCGGTGGGTGTGTTATATATAAAATGGGGAAGTGGGTAGGCGGTTGCGCACACCGCTTCCGTTAAAGCCCCTGAAGAGAAGCATATGGAGCTTCGAAACGCGTCGGGCAGATCCCGTACGGAGCGGCGTCTACGAGTGGATTCCCGTCCTCACCTATACATAAACCAAGCTGCTGTTCGCGTGCTACTCAAAGGTGGACACCTTCGAGCATCCTTTCCCAGCCATAGGCAAAATTGCATTTAGCTATGTCTGCCTCGAACTGCAAAGGAGTCAATCTGTGGAATCATACATAGCCGGCTAAACCATTTGGGGAAGTGGGTGGGATTTATCCACTTATAGAGGCAAAACGAAGGGCTAAGTTGGTCTACATGTACATGGCCTTGCCCTGGAAGGCAGAATGCTGCAATGGAAGTGCAGTGATGAACAGCTAAAAGAGAGAAGGAGAGCAATAACCACCCTGTTTTTTTTGTTTCTTTAGGGAAAACTTTGGAATGATTGTCTATGCAATATTAAACAACGTCATGAGAGGGAGCGAATGGACAATAGCTTTAAGCACTAGAATACATTTACATTTTTGCTGTGTCACAGATTATGACTATGTGCTAGCACAAGAAGAAAATGAGCAGCCTACTGAATCTCTGAAGAGTCCAGGGCCAGAGTTTCAAGTGTCAGTTGCTAGAAAAGACAAGATAAAAGAAGATTATGCTCTTTGGTTCAGCAAGTCAAAGCGGAAAACAGAAGAGATGGAATGGAAACATTGACTGAGACTCTGCTGATGAATTACATTGGCACAAAAGGTGAAACTAAATTGCACTAATTTTCAATCCTGTCAATTAAATGTGTCCAACTATCAAAAAGTCTCAACATTTGAAACCACCAGGCAGTAACTTTGTTTTCCTGCTTAAAGAAATTACAATTTTTCCAATTTTTGTTATGGTCAATATTCATTCTGCTATGCTATGGTAAACACATATGCTTAATGCCTCAGTCTACTTTGAGGCTACGTGAGTGAACTAGACGGTATTTTACCTGGTTTATGAAGACATGAGTTACTTACATGTAACTGTGATTCTATGTCAGGACTGGACGCTCACATTATGCTCCTCTTTCTTCACGTTTAATTAAACAGCAGCCTTATTAACAAACTACCTTTTCCAATTGTCTTTTGGGGAAAGCAGAAACAAACAAGCATTTGCAATGCAATACGTCTCGCATTCACGCAAGTTTGAGCTATTGGCATTGTAAATGACAATGCCATGTATTTATGTTTTGGGTTTTAAAACATAAATAAAAGGCATTGTCATTTACAATACTAATTTGAATTTGAATTTTTGAAAATTTATAAAGCGCACGTACACAATGCAGTTTCATGGCGCTAGTGGAGAAACCTGGGCATAAGGAAAGGGGAGGATTATAAGCCGAAAGCCTGCTGAAACAAGAAGGTCTTGAGGGCTCTGCGAAACTCCATGTAGGAGGGAGAGAGTCTGATGTGGAGCGGAAGGGTGTTCCAGAAAGTGGGCGCAAGAACCATGAATTTCTGGCCTCCCGATCTAGATTTCATGAAACGGGGGATGACTAGTAAGGATTTGGTGGATGAGCGAAGATCTCTGGAAGGGCAATAGTTAGTGATGGCGGAGTTGATGAATGCGGGAGCCGTGCCCATCCGGGCTTGAAAAGTGAGGCAGCCAAGTTTGAAAAGGGCCCTTTGTTTGATGGGAAGTCAATGGAGGGAAATGAGAAGGGGTGACGAGTGATGAAATTTGGAAAGGCCATGTACCAGGCGTGCTGCCTGGTTCTGCACTAGCTGGAGGCGTTGGAGTGCATAGGCGGGGGCACCATTATAAATAATGTTCCCGTAGTCGATTTTGGATAAAACCATGGCCATAACAATTAATTTAAGTGCAGAAGGGGAGAAAAACCGAGATACTTTCCTAATGGTGCGAAGGGTAAAGAAACAGGAAGATACTACAGAACTAATGTGGGAGTGCAGAGTCAATTGATGATTAAGTGTGATGCCGAGAGTCTTAACAGAATAGGAGGGAGAAGGGGGTGGGCCGAGGGGAGGGGGCCAGTATGAGGGGGACCAGGGGTTACCACTGCCTCCAGTCAAAATCAGCTCCGTTTTATCCGGGTTGAGTTTCAGGTGGTTAGCATTCATCCAATCCCGGATAAAAAGCATGACCGACTGGAAGGCAGTGACACCGGATGAGGGAGAGGAAAAATTAAAGATGAGTTGGAGGTCATCAGCATAGTTGTAGACTGTGACCTCCATTTGCTGGAGTGCAAAAATAAGAGGGAAAATGTAAAAGTTAAACAAAAGAGGGGAAAGAGAGGAGCCTTGGGGGACACCGCATTGCACCCTGCGCGGCGGGGCAGTGAATTCGGCCAGGTGGACGGCCTGGGTGCGGTCTGCTAGGAAGGAGCCTATCCAGGTCAATGCTTGCCCTCCTATGCCCGCCGCCTCGACACGGGACAAAAGGATGGAGTGGTCCACCGTGTCGAAAGCGGCGTACAAATCTAGGAGGACAAGGGCCTGGGGGGTATTGGTATCGAGCCCCTTCCTAAGTTGGTCCATGACCGAAAGGACCACCTTCTCGGTGGAGTGACGGGGGCGAAAGCCCGCCTGGCAGGGTGAGAGGTAGTTGCTGTTCTCAATGAAAGCGCTGAGTGCCTGAGTGGCATGGGACTCAGCTACCTTGCCCAGGTAGGGAAGAAGGGAGATCGGGCGATAGTTTGCCGGGGAGCTTAAACTTAATGCATTGCAATACAGGGCCTTCTCGACTGCTTGTTAGATTGTAAATATTCGAGTAAGAGACCGACCTGCAACGTCTTCATAGTAGTGATAAATAGTGCAGTCAAGAAGATTTGTAAGTGTTGTATATTACATAGACACAAAGTGTGTAGTGAAAGTTACATATGATCCGAGCTATATATACACTACCAAAGCGCTCCAACATCTTTCGCTCTGTGACTACACTGTTGTGGCTCAGGAGGAAGAGCGGAAGAGGGAGGCTATTTCCTGCCCTCTCTGTGATTTGAGTGTGCAGGGTGGCATTGCGTAAAGTCATTGCTATCTTTGGCCTTGTTAGATTTGGGGGTCACTAGTTGGCAGAGGTAGGTACCTTTGACCAAATAGGGACCCTTGCCGCTAGTCAGGGTAAGGGGCTACACTCCTAAAATAACCCCTGCTGACCCTCTTGGTAGCTTGGCACGAGCAGGCAGGCTTATCTCAGAGGCAGTGTGTAAAGCATAAATCATTTGTGAACACATACAGTAATGCAGCGACAACACTACAGATGGACACCACACAGGTGGTATTATAAAAATAAGTATTTTTATATACACTTAACACAAGACCAAATGACAAAAATCCACCAAACTGTACTCAAAAATAGACTTTAAAATGTTATAAAATAGCTCAGTTATCTTAAGTTGTAAATGCAACACTTTACTCTCAATGTACCTTGAATGCATAACGCAAAGAAAACAAAAGGGTCGCAGGGAAGGTGATGCGTCGGTTCCTTACACTCAGGGGAGTGGATGCGTCGGTTCCTTACTGCTGCGCAGGGGAGTTGATGCTCGCTTCCTTATTGTATGGGGAGGTGATGTGTCGATTTCTTACTGCTCTCTGGTATGTTATGTTATGTTATGTTATGTTAATTGGGCTCTTCTATAGCGCAACGGCTACTCGCAATGGAGTGTCCCGGCGCTTTGGCGAAGAGGACCTTTATTGGAAAGGAAACATAACTGAGAATAAAAGACTTCACAATTCATAAGTAAAAAGCCAAGTTTTTAATGCCTTTCTAAAAGACATCAGACTAGGGGCCTGTCTAAGAGCAATAGGAAGTTCATTCCAAGCGCGTGGGGCCAGGTAATGGAACGAGCGCCCCCCTTGTCTGACGTGATGTGATGTGACAAAATGGCGTCTTGATTACGATGCGACAAAGTTGATGCGATGCGTGCACGCCCGACGGCCGTGCGGCGACTCGATCTTTGGAGCCACGACAGGCCCTGCGACGCGCTTCTCTGGTGATGCAACGGCGACCTCTGCGGCGGCGGCACGCTTCTCCGTTGATGCGTCGCGCTTCGGCGATGCGATGATGTCAGCGGCGGTTCGCTTCTTCGGCGATGCCACGACAGCTGCTGAGGCGGCGGCGACATGCATCTCGTCGTTGCATCGCGCTTCCAGCTCCTAATGACACGCAGTCTCTCAGAAGGCCCAGCACAACAGCAGGCACTTCAATTCCCAGCAAGGGAATTCAGGGGGAGCTGGTTGGTGAAGTCTTGTATGCCTGAGACTTCAGGCAGGAGGCAAGCTCTAGTTCAAGCCCTTGGAGAGATTCTTCTTCAAGTTGATAAAAAACACACTCTGTCCTTTTCTCCTTTCTTTGGCAATGAAGCAACCACTGCAGGCCAACCCCCAAACACACAATCTTATACAATGGGGTAACCCAGTAACCCTCAGAACCTGGGCAGTAATGAAAAAATTAACAATTGGTTCTGCTACACCATGTATTAACCCATATGGTTGGATCCCTGGCAACTGCCACACTGTATATAAGTGAACTTAGGATGTCACAATTGCCCATTAACCGGATGTGATTTGTCACTCTGTGAATACCTTAAACATCACAATGTAAGAATGCATCTACTTGTCTGAACGCAAATTAATCTAATGATGATGGAAGGATCAGATTCTTTGATCCCTGGTATTTTTCACACTGTAAATACATGTCACAAATGCCTAGTTCCTGGATTTTATCCTGTACATACTTTAAACAGCACATGGTTTCGTGTTAGTATGTCTTTCTTGTCTGAAGAGGAAATTATTTTAAGAATGATGGTATGATCTTGTGAAAACGGTTAGCAATATATCCTTTTGCCCAGCACCTAACTGTATTTCTGGAGGCAATATATGCATGTAATTATATGCAGTGCATTTAGGAAATTTCTTTCAAACAGCTACATTGGCTACATAAATGAATATGTTCTCCTAAGAGGGATTGAATTTTGACTAAGCAGCATGGGAGTGAGAAATGAATACACATTTTACTTTTTACGTCACAATGTGCACCAGCGCCAATTATTGAAATTCAATGTCATTCACGCACTAGCGCCGGTCTTTAAGTCTATGTAGTCCTTGTATAAATATCTTCACCAGTATGCAGAGGATTAATCACCTCTGAGCCAGGCCACGACCAAATCTTTCACCTCATGAAGACCTAATCGAATAAAGTAAGGCACAGTGCCGCCGCGAACACGGATCATGCCGCAGCGGCGCACAATGTGTTTCAGATTACCCGGGTCTGGTTGCTCGGCAACCGTCCCCGTCCGTAACTCTGACTCCGACTGTCAAAGTAATTCACACGGAGATGGCAGAATCAAATGTGGTTGATTAATAATTTACTTTCGCTATAAAAGTCATCATGGCCATAAACACCCCTTTAAATAAATAGGGCGCACTGCCACCTCGAACAACTATCATGCCGAAACGGCGCATGACGTGCCTTTGGTTACGCTGTTCTGGTTGCTCGGCAACCGTTCTCCGCGTCCCTGCGGCGAAGCGTCCTCTCGCTCGCCCAGCAGGTTTAAACAGGTCCTTCAAGCGCAGACGCGGATGGAAGGCAACTAATCACCCGCTGACCTGAAGAAATACAGATATAATTATACGGGTGAGCAGATGGGCAGTCTTTGTACCCCTTCTACATACTTCACCAGTGGTTTCCCAGGATGGATATAATTATTATATATTCCCCCTCCCCCCCCGCACCCCCACAGACTTGATTCTTACCTACCCAACAATGGAAAGTATCCGAGGAATGGATTAATTACTCACCACTATCCACCATTGAGGTGAGTTTCAAACCAAACCCCCAACCCCCAACATAAACCCCCACACACCCCTTTTACTCCCTAGACTTGACTTTAAATGTTTTGGGGGTTAGAATAAACTAGTAATCCTGCTAACCTTTCCATAGAATCACCAGCTGAAGGGACCTAGAGGCTCTTACAACAACCTCCAGCCCTGAAAGCCTATCTTCACTAACTGGTTTCCAGTGAGCCTGGCTGGGCTCCACCTAGGTGAGTTTTTCACAACCTCAAGTGCTGCATAATGTTATGGCACTCTTTCCTAATCCATACCTGATCATTGCCTATTATAAATCAACAGGCTGTTACCCCCTCACCTGGTCCTGATGAAGACCCGCTTTGACCCTCTAGTAGTGCAAACCAAGGGTAGAAACGTCGACAGCATAAACAATTAGACCAACTATAAAGATTTCTGCGACAAGGCTTATTCATTCAGTCCGCAGATTACTGGATAAACATCTTGCATCCCTGGCCAAAATCATCCCCCCAATTTCCCTTGTATATATTACAACCTTCACATTATCACTGAGCACAAAAGGTCACCTTTCTCACTTATTCTGTGTCACTATATACCTTTGTGAACAGCCTTACAAATATTGAAATGAGGGTATCTATAAATGATGCAAATTTATAAAAGTTCTTTGAAACACCCCATATGGTTTGTGTTTGAATTTCTTGTGAATAATGTCACTGGGTGTAAATAATGTTTTTTGAATAATCAGAAAAACCTAAAGAAATAGTAAGCACCCGACAGAACCAATTGTTAATTTTTTTTACCCCCAAACACACAGCACAGGGGTGGTCTCCTCCTTCAGCTTCCTGGTTCCTCTTCTCAGCAAAGGTTTGTCTTGATTCCCAGAAGTGATCTAAAGTTCTGGGGTCTGGCTCCCCTCTTTTATACACCACAATCCTTTGTCTCTGAAGGCAGAGAGTGTCTATACCTAACCCAAACCAGTTCTGGTCAGTCATGGAGCACTTTGTTTACAGGACTCCTTCTCTTCCTTTGACAGTGTAGGCCAGGGATATCAGAAGCACCACCGGAGGTGGAGCCAGCATTGTAGAAGGCAGGTACAGCCCTATTCAGGTCCCATGTGCTCCCCTCCCCTCACTCTACATGCAGATGGGTCTATTCAGCCCTGTCCTGACTCACTCTGTCTCCTGGAATCCCCCAGGCCCTGTCACTCAAACTCCAGACAAGGAATACACAACCTAGCAGAGGCAGGCTTGGATAGTTAGGCAAGAAAATACCTACTTTCTAAAAGTGGTATTTTCAAACACAGAATGTTAAAACCAACTTCACTACAAGATGTATTTTATCTTTCTGATTTCAGGCATACTAAACTCTAATTTCTACCTACTTCCCTGAATCAGTTAGGATTATAAAATGTTATAATCAAAACTACCCATTCTGGCCTATGGGAAACAAGTAGCCTTGCAATAGTAAAAAACGAAAATGGCTGTAATTCACGATTAGGACATGCCACACACATCAGGGCATGTCCTACCTTTTACCTACAATGCACCCTGCCCTTGGGCCTACTTTAGGGTTGACTAATATGTATAAAAGGGAATGTTTAGGGATTGGCAAGTGGGTGCACGTGCCCAGTCAACATGACAGTACCAGACTGCACACAGGCTCTGCAATGGCAGACCTGAGACACACTTTACACGCTGCTCCGGTGGGTGGCACAATCGGTGCTGCAAGCTCACTAGCAGCATTTAATTCACAAGCCTGGGGCACACGCAGTGCACTGTACTAGCATCTGACAAGTAAACCAAACAAGCCAATCATGGAGTCACTAATTCATACATCAATTTACCATAGGGAGCACTTACAATGTGGCACTGAACAGCAGTGGCAAAGTGCCCAAAAGCATCTATAACCAGCAAAAACATAAGAGGTAACAGCAAAAAATGGAAGGGAGACCCACGCCAACGGTGCCAGGTTTAACAGGCCTAATAAACACTCCAGCTGTAGTAGGACCCTGGCTTCACCTTCTGGTGCGAGGCGGGCTGTACGTTATGGCAGGCATGGAGGGAGAGAGGGATGGAGGGAGAGAGGGATGGTCTCAGCTGCAGCTCCGGCCTCGTACAGTGCCCCTGCTATTTCTAGTGAGCAAGAGTCGCTGAGGTGGTGGTATTGGTGGTGGTGTTGGTAGTATTGGTGGTGGTGGTGGCATTGGTGGTGGTGGTGGCATTGGTGGTGGCGGTGGTATTGGTGGTGGCGGTATGGGTGGCAGTGGTATTGGTGGTGTTATTGGTGGTGGTACTGGTATTGGTGGCGGTGGTATTGGTGGTGGGAGTATTGGTGGTACTGATATTGGTGGTGGCGGTGGTATTGGCATTGGTGGTGATATTTGTGGTGGTATTAGTTGTGGTATTGGTGGTGGTAGGGTATTGATGGTGGTGGTAGGGTATTTGTGGTGGTGGTGAAATTGGTTGGGGTGGTGGTATTGGTGGTGTTCATTTTGGTGGTATTGGTGGTGGTATTGGGTAGGGTGGTATTGGTGGTGGTATTGGTGGTGGTATTGGTGGTGGTGGTGGTATTGGTGGAGGTGGCGGCATTGGTGGTGGTATTGGTGGTGGTACTGGTGGTGGTTATTGGTGGTGGTATTGGTAGTGGTGGTATTGATGGTGACATTGGTGGTGGAGGTGGTGGTATTGGTGGTATTGGTGGTGGAGGTGGTGGTATTGGTGGTGGAATTGGTTGTGGTGGTATCATTTCTAAATCCATTTTACATGGGGGGTTGAAACAGACAGGGAATAATGCCGGGTTAAAGTGATTGAAAGCAGGCGCCTGTGTTACGAGCGGACATGCTGCTTAAAAAAACACAAGCGGTTTTAGCTGAAGCAGCGCATGTCCAGTCTGCAGTCAGAGAAACTCAATAAATTAAATAGTGTTTACAGACTAAATAACAGGTCCTGTGTAACAAATTAAGTAAAAGGGCCAGTCTCCATGGGAGGATACAAATGAAGACAAGGCCGTACTAAGGAGGGACAAACAAGCCTATTATCAAATCCGAAGGCAGCATTTACGAAAGACAATGACACAAGCCAATGAAAAATACGGGAGGAGAGTGGGTGCAGCATCTCTTCCATACTCTACTACAGCAGTCTTGCAGAGCGAGGCTCGACCTAAAAACATCACTCAAGCAATGAACAGTCCCCACAACATAGTCCATCGACCCTGTTCATTCTCCTTCTTTCTTCGCTGCTCCCACAGCCATAAGTTAAGCGGTTCTGCTCTCCTGTTCCTTTGTGAATATTTGAGTGTGCCTGGCATGTTCCTATTGAATTTTCTATGACGTTCATTTTGTTAATTTAAGCATTGCCTAATTTGCTGGTTTTGCTTTGCAGGTCACTGCGGGAGCTCGTCTTAGTGCTCCTCATGCGGCGGTTTTTTTTCGGCATTCACAAGGCCGGATGGCAGCGGCACTGACTGCCGGCCGCAAAAGGGTACTCATGGGTCAGCGAGATGCTCCTCAGGCTTTGTGGGCATTGCAAGCTTCATTCAGCATTTGCAGGAAAGCTTCCCATTGGGTCGCTGAGCCTTTGCCAGAGTTTGAATGATGTAACTGCCTGGGAGCCATCACACCCATTCAAACGGGTCTGTATTGATGGTTTCTGTCCAGTAGGTGGAATCATCGGAATGGGGACCGCCATGCCTGCCGAGGGAGCAGGTAGGTAAAATGTAACCCCGTGGGGCCCAAGTTTATTAAAGCAGGTCCTGTACAGGTGCCATTACCCTACGTGTCATAGTGGTTTGTGATTTAAAGTGCCTCTAGCCCTTTTGTCTGTGTTTCTGTCCGCTAAGGGCTCATAGGCCCATTTAGACTTGCAAGTACATCATTTTGGGGTCCACAGCCCACCAGGGTTTACAGTTCCTCCCCCTTTCACAGCCCATAGGCCATTTAGGCACCGCAGGGATTCGGCCCAGGCTGAATACCCTAGGAATTGCATGGGGTGTTAGTCCCAGTTGATTAGTCTTTGGCTCTTCCTATTCCGATAGGCTTCCTAGCACTACATAAAGTCCTAACATGCAGGTAGGGTGACCAACCTTCTGTAAATGTCACAGACTTTCCGTTATTTTGCTGTCTTGTCCATTGTCTGTCATCATTCCTTTTACGGACGCCTATTGTCTGTAATTTTGGGATTGCAGCAGGCTGTGCTGTTCCGCTGCCACAATGGCAGCCAGCTCGCACATCTCTTTCAAACTCTAGGGGCTGTAGCAGACCCTCCCAGACCTCACAGACTGTGGACCGGCCCATTGTCATTCTGACTGCGGCCAATTATCACATTTAGAATGATAATGAGCCAAACGTGTATTGGGGTTGTGACGGGGTCAGATAAAAGCGTTTCACGATCCCTTCCTAACTTTGATCTGTGGCTCGCAGGTCAAGACAGGAGAAGAACCTAATAAACAAAACAAGAATAATCACAGTGATGCAGCCATGAGAAAGGGGCCAAAGGATGCCAAAGTAAGCAAAAGCGGCGACAGAAATATAAATTATTAAATGGTAAATCAAAAAGAAATAGGACACAAATAGAATGAGAAAAAGAAGGGAGAATAGAATGCAAATAATGAAAAAGCTGGAAAAATAATAAAGATTTAACAATAAAGAAAACAAGAGGATGATCAAATAAAAAAGGAACAAAAAATTAATGGGAATATGGAATATGGAAATATGAATTTAAAAAACATAGAGAATAGAATGATATTATGATCATATGAAATACCACAAAAAGACCTGCACAGTTGCTCACTTGCTCAAAGCTGGGCGCATACTGAAAAACCGTGAAGTGCACCATTGTCTCAAACTGATAAAAACTTTTTTTGACTTGTACTTATGTTGGTTGTCAATTTACTTACTCTTATACTATTGCGCGACCTTGTCTGGTGTGTCTGTAAAACGTAGCTTTTGTCCCAAATGTTTGTCCTGAATTTTGACCTTCTATCCTGAATTTTTGTCTTGAATTTTGACCCTTTGTCCTGAATTTTCACGCCCACCATCCTGAATTTGCACCCATGCGAGTTTGTCACCCTACATGCAGGACTCAGGGGCCGCATATTTTGAGGAGGAATCGGTCTCCTTTCTGCCTCTTGATGGGGCGGGAGGGGTTAAGGGGCATGGTAGGGGGAGCTTGTCCAGCAGTTTAATCACCAATATTTCCCAGAGAGGCCAAGGCTCCCGTCGAGCTCAGTGGCAAGACGCTGCACGACCTGGAGGCTTTCCCCCCTTCCAATGCTTTCACCGTGCCAGTTGGGGCAGAGGAGGTGCCGGGTGCTGCCAAGGATCTTCCAAAGGTAAGTACTCTTCTTTCTTCCCAACTAAAGGTGGGAGGGCGTCGTGCACTGTTCCAGGCCAATTGCCGGAAAGTTAAGTCTGATGCCTGGGTCCTTCAGACTGTGCATGGTTACAATCTAGAGTTCTTGAGCACTCCATCCAATGTTTCAGGCCACAGCCTTTGGTGTTTTCCCAGGACCAGCCCTCCTTGAGAGATCAGGAGATTTCAGAACTACAGAGGAAAGGGGTGATACTTCCATCAATTAAACATCCGACCAAAAGATTTTAAAAGCAATCTCTTCCTAGCAGAAAAGAGAGATTGGGGTCAACATCCGGTAATAAACCTCAGGAAGTTCAACAAGAGGCTGGTTCACCACCACTCCAAGATAAAAGGCATCAATCTCCTTCATGAGCTTCTAAGACCATGAGATTTGTTAGTTAGGCTGGACCTCGAAGATGCCCATCTCACAATCCCAGTCTTTCCCCTCATCGCAGGTTCCTGCAATTCCTTTGAGCTCATCAGGTTTTTGAGTTTCAAACCCTCCCCTTTGGTCTGGCATCCGCCACATGGTGCTCCACCAAAGTTCTCAAGCCGGTGGTGGAATTTCTCCAGCAGGGGCGTTCGCATGATCATCTATCTTGACGACATCTTACTGATGGAACAGTGCCATCGGTCACTGTCAGGCCATCTCCAGCAGACAGTGGACTTACTGGAAAGCTTGGGGTTTGTGATCAATAAACAGAAGTCCTTCCTGGTCCCAGCTCAGAAAACAACCTTCTTGGGTTTTGTTATCGATTCTCAGGACTCTACCCTAGGTCTACCTTCCAAGAAGATGGTGAGAATCCATCAAGAACTTTGCAAGATGGTAGCCTGCTAGCAAAGTCCCTCAGGCATTTGGCGAGACTGGTGGGCCTGTTGGCTTCTTCCATCCAGGCCATATTCCATGGCCCCCTTTATTACTGGGCTCTACAACGGTTAAAGGCATACCACCAGAGGTCTTATCTTACTCAGTGGTTATTCCAATAACAGACGAGGCCAAAGAAGAAATTAGGTGGTGGTTGACTTATATAGAGACCTGGAAGGGCCATCTTTAGTACCAGTCTGGATCCAGTTATCGAGTCTGACGCCAGTCTGACAGGTTGGGGGGGCAGCTGTGGGAGTGTATCCATAGGAGGAAAATTGTCTTCAGAAGAGCAATTTTTGCATATAAACTGTCTAGAGCCCCTAGCAGGCTCATTTGCAATACGCTGTTGGACGAAAGACAAGGTGAAGTGTTCAGTCCTGGTGAAGATAGACAACATATTGGCTGTGAGGTATATCAAATGGTTGTGAGGTCCCTGCTCCAAGTTGCTAGTGGATCTAGTGAAGGGGTTTTGGGAGTATTGCCTGGATCAGAGGATTTTGATGACAGCAGAATATCTTCCAGGTAGATCCAAAGAAGTAGCCGATTGGCACACCCGGCATCTTCAAGACATCAGTGCAGGGCAACTTCACCTGAATATGTGCTAAGTGATCCAGAGGCATTGAGGGCGCTTCTCGTGGATATGGGGACCCTTCTCGGTGGAAATGTGTGCTTCTCGCCTTGAACTTCATCTTGGCCGATTCTTCAGCTGGCGGCCTGACCCTCCAGTGGCGGCAACGGATATGTTCCTACAGGACTGAAGTGTGGTAGTGGGATACAAGTTTCTCCCATTTTCGATGCGGATGAAGTTGGTGGCGCACGTCCACAGGCAGAAGGCAACTCTGGTAGTGATCGCCCCGTTTTGGAGGTACCAAGTATAGTTTACAGTGATTGAACTTTCTTGGTATTCTCCAATCCGTCTACCCTGTAGACAGGATATTCTCCAGGATCCCCTGTGGAATCCCCAGTGCATGATTTTGGAGGGGCAGTTGTTCCTCGTGGTGTGGAGGATTACAGGACTAGGTGGAAAGTCCGAGGACTTTCGGAGGCAGCTCAAAGTCTTGACACATCTGTTTTTGGCACTCATTCAGCGAGAGGTGCAATGGCATTTAAGGCATTTGTGTTGGGAGTCACCTAGAGGACATCTTGAACGCAGCTGATTGGTCATTACAGTCGACATTTTATTTTAAGCCAGTAACACATATGGCTTCACTAGTGGAGAATAAGCTTTGAACAGGCATAATTCGAGCTTCCGGTCCTGACACAGAATGAGAAATTTCCTAGCTACCGTAACGGAAGGTTTCAACTCTAATAAGGACACGGAGGCGAGTATTATTCCCACTCGTATCAAGACTCTTGTACTCTCCTTGGTCAGTTGTTAACATGTTGGAATGTTTGGATCTGCATAAGGTATACGTATGCTATAGTGTTATGGCTATTTGCTTCTGTGTGGCTCAGTATAATGTTGCATAAGGATGTATGGTTTATCTTTATTTTCCTATTAGGTTAGGTATAAGGACATGTTTAGTTACACCGGTCATTTTTTTATTATCTTCAATACTGATATGTTCATTAGTTTATGGACATGAATTTCAGGATTGTCTCTATTTTCATGGAATGAGGCCTCCAAACAAAATTAACTGGGTTATAAATGGATCTCATGTGTTGGGAGGCATTTGTCACACAAAGAAAGAGGGGGCATGAACAGTGTCAATGGACTATGTTGTGGGTACTGTACACTCATTTAATGATGGTTTTAGGTCTGCTTTCCCTTAAAGACTCTTGGGAATGGTACTTTGTTAATAAGGCTGCTCTTCAAATAAAAGTGAAGAAAGATGAGCACAATCCTCCCCTTTGTGTCCTTAATAGAATTGAAACTTTCTGTTAAGATAGCTGGGAACATTTTCATTCTCCAGCATGGGTATATTTCCTAGATTCATATGCTTGAATAATTCCTTTTCATCGAAGTAGGAGTCCATTTGTAACTTTAACATATCAACTAGACAGTGACATCTTATAAAGACCATGGACAATGCCCTCTTTCTTAGGACTTCCACCGAATTCTAAAGGAACCAAATTTCAGCTAATAAGATGAAGTGCTCTCTGCCTCACCCTTCTCGGGTCTTCACACCTCAGATTTCTACCAAAAGAATGGAATTATACACAAAAATTTCCGTAATGCTTAAGGTGAGCCTCTATGCGGGGAGGATAGGGGGCCGCATATGAATATAAGTAAGATACAAAGGCAAGAGAACAACAGTTATAGATGAGTAACTTGTTTTTTCTCCTCATTGATCTTTAATAGATTTACATGCATGAATCAGAATAGTAAGCAGTGTTAACATTTTAATTCATTAAATACATTTGGGGAGGATGGTGGTAAAGAAAAGACAGGCTTGCCTTATGTGAACAGATGATGGACAATGGCCTGTCCCACCGCCACCATCTCTGTCTGCAACTGCTTCCAAGAAATAGTGAATGTGTGTCTGTTCCCCCAAGTGGCAGCTTGGCAAATGTCTGCTAGTGCCATTCTCTGTTTTGTGACTGGGAAGCCTTTATGTGGAGTACAGAAGGATACTAGAAGTGAATTGGATTTTCTTATATGCTTAGTTCGATCAACACAGAACTTGAGACTTCTCCTGATGTCTAGCGAACGTAAAGCTCTTTCTGACGCATTTGTCTGATTTTAAATGAATGCTTTTAGGACTATGGGTTCGTTCAGATGAATTTCGGCTGATACTTTAGGTATGAACTTGGGTTTAATTTTTAGGATAACTCTTGTCTGTTTAAGACTGGTTAGAGAGGCTCTGCAAAGGTAAACACATTAATCTAATCAATCCTTCTTGCAGTAGTGTTGCCATTTTGCAGGTGAGGAATTTTAGGCGTACTCTGTGAATTGGTTCAAATGGGTCTGACATTAAATGTGAAACTACTGTATTCAGTTCCCAAGTTGTTGTTGGTGTTCTGGATAGCCGGAACAGGATTTCAGAAATTCTTTTACGATCCTATGTGACCAGATAGATGGCTCATTAGGAGAACTTTTAAAAACACGAGGCAGCTGCTATGTGAATTTGAATTGATGTATGCTTAAGTCTTTAGTTAGCCAGTACCAGAACATATGGGAGAATTGGATGGGCCTATATGTGATAAGGATGTAATCCTTTGGTCTCACACCACATACAGAACCTTTACCACTTAGAAAGATACGTCCTATTTCTAGAAAGAGTTTTGGCTTGTGCTAACATATTTTTACAGTCTTCGTGGATGTCTATCTTTACGAACTTGTGGAACTTGGGAGCCAAATAGCTTATTTGAGTCTGTGGCTTGTAGTGAAGAATCTGGCCTTGACGTGTGGACAGGAGACGTGCCCTTGATTCCAGTAGAATAGGCTGTGCCTAAGCCCGTTGTAGCAGGCCTGTGAACCACCACTGTATCAACCATTTAGGAGCAAAGAGGGTCAGCCTGCAGGATTGTCTTTTCATTTTGGCAATCACTTTTGGTAGAAGGCGAATCAGTGGAAAAGTGCAGACCAACATCTTTCACCATCCTATTGAAAAAGGATTCCCCCAAGATTTTGGTTGTGCTTGTATACGAGTAGCATTTTTTGCTGTTGCTCATCGCAAAGAACTATTTTTGGTTTTCCCCAGACTTGGAATATTCCCTACAAGTCGCTGTTCGTCAACTTCCACTAATGACAGTCTTCTGGTGTCATGGGGAGGTAATCTGCCCAATCGTTTTTTGCTCCTGTTCATTGTTTCTACTGATGATGGTGTTGTTCATTTGGACTAACACCTCAGATCTGGGATTTCAAGGGAGAACGGACTGTAGAGCTCTTCTGAACACTGAGCTCGAGCACATTTATGAGTAAATGTTTTTCATGTGGAGATCAAAGTCCTCTAACAGAAAACTCCTGTAGACTCCATGGAGGAATCTGAGGTGATGACAAAGTGAAACTGTGGCACACAGAATGCAAGTCCTGATCTTGCACCGTCTCATGATGTTCACCAGGCTAGCGCTTGCTTCATTTTTGGAGTTGCAGCAACCCTGTCTATGAAGGAGCTGGACATTTGAGTCCACTACTTGTCAAATTCCTCCTGGGTAAATCTTGAGTAATCTGAAAAAATGGTATAAGCACTATGCATAACACCACAAGTCGTTTCAGTAGTGGTACTATTACTTCTTCCTGTTTCAATATTTGTTTATGAGCAGCTGGTGTAGCTTCAGCCATTTATCTTTCTATCAATGGATAAACTTTTGATTTCACTGTGTCTGTTATTAGTCCTAAGATGAGAATCTTTCCTGAAGGTGTTATTAAAGATTTGCTTCTGTTGAGCTGGATTCCTAGTGACTTCAAGTGTTTAATTCAGGCTGCTAGTGAGTGGTTTGTAGAGTGTATTAACAAGCCTCTGAGCATCTGCTCATCTTGGTAAGTGTAAGCTTTATGTCCTTAACACCAAAGGTGGGCAGCAACTAGAGCTATGCATTTGGTGAAGATCTAGCTGTAGACTGAAGGCCAAAGGAAAGCACTTGAATATGGTAGTTGCAAACTGCCACTTCCAATCTGCAAAATTTGTTATGTTTTCTGTGAATTGGAATGTGGAAATATGCATCTTAGAGATGTACTGATGCTATGTATTCGTTTTTCATTAGAAGCACTAAAATCTCCTGGATTTCACACCAAATTCAGAATGAATTTGTCTTAGAAAACTTGTTTTGGCATAGATCTAGAAATAACCTCCACACTCAAGGTGTTCTTCTTTAGGAGGAAATAAAAACTGACATATTGATGATTGTGTGGAACCACTTCTATGGTTCCTTTTTATAGCATGTTGAAAATGTCTGCCTTCAACAGGTGTGGGTGCTTTTGTTTTATTCTTGACAGAGTTGGTGGTTGATCATGTATAAACTCCGGTGTAAGACCATAATGCATCATGTCTAATACCCATTTGTCTGTAGTGATTGTTTTCCTATTGTTGTAGCAGGTAGAAATCCTGCTCGCCACAGGCTCCGTGGGCATCTCTATATTGATATGCAGTGTCTTGAAATTGTCCGGTCCCTTTTTGTCGGCCCTTGTGATTTTGTGGTTACCTTGCATCAGAATGAAGCTGTGCTTGTTTGTATGAATATTGCTACTGCTGATGGGGGTCCATATTCTAGGTGATACAGTTGATGCACTGGTTACCTATATGCTTGTATAGACCTCTGAGAAGCTGTAATCCTCTAAAGAAGTGAGGCTTTCTTTGCTGCAGAGTTCCCAAGAATCCAGCTGTGCATGCATTAATTCTCTGAAAGTGCCATCCATATGTTTTCCAAAAAGTCATTCTCCATCAAATGGCAAGCCCATGATTTTACTCTGGACTTCTGGCCTGAAGGAAGTATTTCTTAGCCATCCTTGTCTGCATAAGAAGGAAGCGCCAGCAAACTGCTTAAAGCAAATAGCCAACATTGCTGAGTCTATGAGTGCAGTCGATGCCTCTTCTCCCTTATGAAGAATAGCTTTCACCTCTTGTTTTTTTGCCCTCTGGCAGTAGGTCCTGATATGGGACTATATCCGACCACATCTGCCAGTTATAGCTGTCTATTATTGGCATGGCATTAGTAGCTCTGATAGACACAGCCACCACATTTTGCCTGCCGTGTCCATTCTGAGGCCACCATTCCTAGAATGCCGCTGTGCCACCAGCATTATCACGGAGTCTGCCTTGGCATAACCCGGGAGACAAATCTGAGAATACTCAGGAATCCAGTATTTACTATCTAGTTAGGGTTCCACCGCTGCTACTGTAGCTGGTGTTTGCATCATCTTTATTCTTTCTTGCAAAATGAGACCCAATAAAGAAATCACCTTGACTGATTTCCTAGCTTGTTCCTTAAAATCATAAAGGAAACAGCCAGTCTCTTTGATGGCAATGGACAAGTAGAGTCTCTGCTGCCCTATTCACTAGAGTAAGGAACTTGCTGATATCACCTGGTGGTGAATCTATATGTAGAGGTGTTGGCGGGATAGTGAAGGCTAATGTATTCATCCCACTCTTCCCTACTTGGTTTATCTTTTGGGGGCATTGCGTCATCTTCTACATTGCCACATTAGTCATCTGATGTGTCAGTTTGCATCAGAGCTTGAAGCGCATCTATTAAAGGTTGTACAGGTTGGCATGAAGTTGAAGGTGGATGTTGTTAGCAAAGTCATGTTGATATCCTTTGTGCAGGTAAAGCCGGAACCCGTTGAGAGCCTGAAGGAAATGGTTTAGAATACCACAGAGAGCGAAACTTTTCATTTGCATAATTGATGTGTTTATAAGTAAAATGCACTTTACATTGCTAAATAATGTGTGCATATTAATCACATAATTTTTTAGTAGGTGACCGCATTCAGCCATTATAAGGAGCACCTGATTTAATATGTTTATATAGTTTAAGTCAGCCTAATACAAATGCCATTTTGAATGTGAACTTTTACACATTTTAGGCAAAGGGGCCTGCACACATATACTTTGTGGTTGCTTTGCACGTTATGTTTTTTTCTTTCCACTGCAGATGTTGTGTTTTTTCAGAAGCCTTTTATTAGTAGTGAATAGTTGTTTTGTTATGTATTAGACGACTGATAGTGAGGTTCCCATTGGGAAGAGAAGATGCAGCATGATGGAAGACTGATGGGAAGAACCGACTGTAGCCAACAGTTTGTCTGGTGTAACAATTCAAGGAAATAGTCACGCGTGGATCACTGTTTAGACAGGAGAAAACTGGGAGCATACCCATCTGGGAGAATACATTGATTATTGAGAATGGGACAAGCCGGAACATTACAATTAGTGATTTTGTCAAAATATAATAGTGCAAGTCCTTTAGACCAGCTAGATTCCTTGACTCCCTTACTCTCTCATACTCTTGTGTGCTAAGGAGAGATGCTTGCTGACTTCGACTGAGAAGATCCTTTTCACCTCTACAGATCTCCTCAATTGAGTGCAAAGGCCTTATGCCTAAGCATTTCTATCCTCTCATTCAGAACCTTTATTTGGTTTTCTGAAGCGGACACCTAGCCTTAATTGCCTTACCAAATGCATTCAACTTGCTCTTATTTTAGATTAGGAATGTCCATTGAAGAAACCCATTTTTGTGGATTCTTTATGTAATTCTGGCTATCGTTCTATTTTTCTGTGTCCTGAAATATGGACTTTTGGACTATTTACATTTGTAACAATGATGCTTGAACTAGAATTCTCTTTTTTTTTTTTATAACACTTTCTATTGTTGCAGCATAAGTATCACAAATGAAAAGGTAATTACACGGACTGGCTTCAACATTCGGCCAATGCCCGTCAGTTATGCAACGTTTTCTTTTCTCTAGATTCCCAGGATTCCACATGAATCAAGTAAAAGCGTGGGGTTTCAGCAAAACTCCTAGTAGGTACATAAGAAATGAGAAACGTAATCCCCGAAACAGCCACTTCCATGCCCACCTCCCCCCCCCCGATCCCTCCCACCCTCTCCCGACGTATGTACACCCACTAGTCATAACTGGGTTATGTGAAATAGTCTACGTCATCGCCGCCCCTAATCACCTCCGTTGGGTCTGTGTCGCCCGGCAATTCCTCCGAGGCCCCCACTCAAGTTCTCTGTGGCTTCACTCCAATCTGTGATATTGTCTCCACTTTGACCATACTCTCCGAAACTTTTTTGGGCAGCCCCTGGCTTTATAGGTCACTCTCTCTGCCGCCATGTATAAGTCTAGTCCTCTCCTCCATTCCTCTAAATCTGGCGGTTTGGCCGCACCCCAGTATCGTGCAATGTCTCTCTTTACCACCACCAAAGCCAGCACTAGGAAGATGATCAGGGGGCGGGCCAGGTCCACTTCGGTTGTCAAACCCAATAAAGCCAACTTAGGGTCGTGTGGTAGAGTAGTGTCCAGTACCTCATCCAATTCCACAAATATTTCTTCCCAGTACGCTTGTATGATATTGCAACCCCAGAGTGTGTGATAGAAGTCGCCCTCCTTCTGAAGGCACCTTAGGCACGCTGTGTCTGTGACCTTCCCCATTTTATAAAGGCGTACCCTGTCGAAATAGGCTCTGTGTAGCACCTTCAGCTGTATGAGGCGAAGCCTAGACTTAATCGCTACCTCGCGCGGGTGCATAAGAACCATCTCCCAGTCTAGATCTTCCATGGCCCCGGCATCTGCCTCCCATTTGGTTCGTAAGTCTTGTAAGGTACCTAGCATATTGTTGGTCAGCGTTCTATATGTGAGGGATACCGCCCCTCCCCCTATCTGTTCCTGCAGTAACCTACCCTCCAATGGCGCGTATTCTGGGATGTCTGTCTGAGTGATACTTTGCGCCCTCCATGCATGTCTCAGTTGCGTGTATTTGTAGTACTGTGTGTTATGTAAGCCAAAATCTTGCTGTAGTGCGTGAAATGTTTTTAGCTCTCCCCTTGTAATCACGTCCCCTATTGTTGAAATGCCGATGTCATCCCAACGTCGGAAGCCTTTCAATTTGTTGAGTTCACCTAGCCATCGACAGTGCCATAGTGGCGTCTGCCGGGTGGGCCGCTTGTCCCATCCCATGCGTTTGGTCGCCCTATGCCACGCGGTCAGTGTAATCTGTGTGGCCGGCAGGAGTTGCTTCCCTCCGGCCCCTCCGTACAGGTAGAATAGCACGTTGGTGGTGGACCATTTCGACCTTTCTAGTGCGTAGGTAGGGTGATCTATTGCCGCATGGAGCCATTCATTAATCGGAGTGAGATGCTCCGCCCAATAGTATGCTTCTAGGTTGGGAAGGGAAATCCCTCCATTGTACTGGTGACGTTGCAGTGTGGTTAAGGCCACTCTCGGCTGTTTCCCCATCCATAAGAATGCACTTAGGTCCGAGTGGATTTTATTCAAAGTTTTAACCGGTAGCGGATAGTATTCGTTTTGCAGGGCATAGAGGAACTTCGGAAGTAGTACCATTTTATATAGCGCTGCGCGGCCCAATAAAGTGAGCGGGAGCTGTCTCCACCGATCCATTTCCGCCTTTGCGCTTACCATGATTCGGGCCACATTATTATTAAAGGAGAGCTGCCTATCTAGTGTTATGTACACTCCCAAGTATTGGAAGCCCTCCGTGGTGTGAATGAGGAGTTCTGGCAGGCAATCCCTCCGCTCCATACCTTGCGGGTCATATAAAACCGATTTATGCCAGTTAATCGTATGGCCTGCCCTTGCACCGAAGTCAGCCAGTTCTTTGATTGTGGCGTCCGGATCTGTAACAAACAACAGGACGTCATCGGCATACAGCGAAATTTTCTCCTGGGTATCCTCCGACTCCCCCCATGTGAAGCCTCTAATTCCCTGATTCTGATGGATCCTGGTCGCTAAGATTTCTATTTTCAGTGTGAAGAGTAGGGGGGACAGTGGGCACCCTGGCGCGTTCCCCTACCAATGCTGAATTCGCGCGACACCCTGCCATTGACCCGCACTCGTGCCCTCGGGGTTGAGTACAAGAGTTGAATCCACTTTAGAAACTTAGGGCCAAAGCCGAACCTCCTCAGCGTCTCCAGCAAGAAGGGCCAGTGGACCGCATCGAAGGCCTTTTCTGCATCCAACGAGAGAAACCAGTGGGGCTCGCTCCTCTCTCGGATTTCCTGCAGCCAGTTATGCGTGCGACGGAGATTCAGTTTAGTTGCCCTGTCCGGGAGATTACCCTCCGAAGGCGTCTAGCTAGGACAGTGGCCAGAATCTTTGTCTCCATAGGAGGAGAGAAATCGGGCGGTAGGAAGCACATATGTCTCTAGGTTTGCGCTCCTTGTATATTGGGACAATTGTGGCCAAGGCAATGTCAGGCTCGCCGTCTGAAATGCCTCGACAAATAAGGTTTTTACATGACGTTGTAGCAGGTCGGCCGTCCGTTTGAAGAATTCCGCCGGGAAGCCGTTGGGCCCCGGGGTCTTCCCCGGTTTCAGGGATGATATGGCCTCTGCTATTTCCTCTAGTGTCATCTCTGCATCTAGATCCGTGGCGTCCTCAGGTGACAGGGTCGGGATCACCATGTCGCACATATAGTAGCGTGCTTTATCCCCGTCACCTAGATTCCTAGCCCGGTAAAAGTCTTCATAGTAAGCTGCAAAAGCCTCAGCTATAGCCTCGTCCGTGCATGCCGACCTATTCTCTGCCAGTGTAATCCTATCAACCCATCTAGCTGTCCTTTCCTTCCTGCTCAGCCACGCCAGAAGTTTACCCGATTTATCCCCTACGTCATATAATCGGTGTAGCGTCGCCAGCGCCCGTGTGCGTGCTTCCCCAGTGACAAGATCTCTATAGTGTCTTTGTGCGTCTAACAGTTTCCTAAGTATGGCCTCTTCCCGTCTATGATGGTAATCTGTTTCAAGGGCTAAGATCGAACCCTCCGCACCAGAGACCGTGGCCTGCTGCTTCCTCCTGGCCTCTCCCAACCTGCTCTGTATGCGATCCCTGAGGACCGGCTTCATTGCTTCCCAGAGTGTGACCCCTGATTGGACCGTGCCTTCGTTTTCAGCCACATATACCTTTATGTCTGCCCTGATAACCTTAATTTTTTCCGGTGTTTGGATCTCCCAGGCTGGCAGACGCCATTCCACTTTCCTTTCCCTCCTCCCCCGTCCCAAGTGTGCATACAGTGGGGAGTGATCTGAAATTCCCCGTGCCTTGTATTCCGCTAAATCGTTCACAGAGACCTCCTGTCGGGACGTAAATATATAATCCAGCCTGGAAAATACTCTGTGGGCCCCGGAGTAGAAGGAGTAGGTCTCCCGTGTAGGGTGGAGCCATCTCCAAACATCTGTGAGCCCTAAAATTTGCATCGGTCGGGCTAGTGCTGTGTCGTGCCCTATTGCGGGTGGTGTCCCCGATCTGTCCCTTGCGATACACATCACGTCATTGAAGTCTCCCCCCACTATTTGAATTGTGTCCGCTGTATCCAGCAGGATCGCGGTGATTGCCTTGAGGGTGCGTGCCTGTAGTTTTGGGGGGGCATAAACTGATAGGATCGTGTACCTATGCCTCCTCCAGACTCCCTGTACTCCTGCATAAGTCCCCTGCGGGTCTAGCCATGTACGAGTAGTAGTGAACGGTGTGGATTTGTGAACAAGGATCGCCGCCCCCCTGGAACCTGTTGTGTAGCCTGCGTGCGCTAGTACTACGTGCCTGCTTCTTGCTATAAAGGCGCAGTGATTGCCTCTGAGGTGGGTTTCCTGGAGTAGGATTATGTCCGGTGCTAACCTTTTAAGGTAGGCATTTACCAGGCTTCGTTTAATCTTTGACCCAAGGCCATTCACATTCCATGATAGTATAGTGACTCCTGCGTCACCAGTGTGTGTATTGTCTACTGCGTCTGCCATTGGATGTTCCCTCCTTCCTTCCAAGTGGGTCTCCCGAGTAAGGGAGGCTTACGGTGTGGCATGGAGTGGTGCTGCTGTTTCTTAACTGGTACCCTCCTCCCTCCCCAATTCCCCTGGTCCCCCAACCTGCATGTGCAGAAAAACCATCCCCTCCCTTCCTCCCCCTCCCCACCTCCCCCCCCCCCTTCCAGTTGCGTCCCAACCGGGGACCGAACCATCCGCGGGAGAAGGCCTGTCGCCCTCCCACTTAACCTCCCCATCACACACCAAACAACCGTACAAACAAGTAAAACAACATAAGAGGGCGTGCCAACTTGCGTGGTCCCGGACACCGGGCTGCTATCTCATTGTCCCTCGGAGATCTGTGCTCATGAATGCGAGTGCTGAGTGTCCGTTGCGGGACCCCGTCAAGACGAGTCCTGCTCCAGAAGCTGTATTTCAGTAACTAGAGGGTGGATTGAATCGCCAATACCGTCTTCTCCTTCCCTTCCGGATTCCTGTTCCTCTGATTCGTCCTCCTCATCCCCTTCAGAACGGATGCCATTCCTCAGGCTGCTGAACCTGGAGCCCGCTACTGAGGTATTACTCGGGAATGTCGATCTGCCCGCTCTCCTTTTGTTGGTACCCCGTGTCTGATAGGGCGTCGCTGGCTTGTGCCTCCTTGACTTTCCAGATCGTCTATGTTGTGATTTCGGCTGTTCCCAGCGCGTCTTTTCCCTTAGTGATCTGTCCATGGCTTCTCTTCCGGCTGCCTCCCTACTGTTCAGGATAGGGCGTTCAAGCCATTGCCAGGCATCCTCCGGACATGGGAAAAAGATGGTTTTGTCCTTATAAATTACTTTGAGTTTTGCCGGAAACAGGAGCATGTAGGCTATATTCAAGGATCGTAGCTTCATCTTCACAGAGTCAAAGGAACGGCGCTGTTTGGACACTTCCTGGCTATAATCAGGGAAGATCATGATCGTGGCATTTTCGAAGCGGATTTCCCCCAGTTTCCTGGCTTCTCGAAGTATTAGGTCCCTATCAGCATAGTTCAGGAATCTCGCTATGACTGGTCTCGGTCTTGCCCCCTCCGGTGGCTTGGCCAGGAGCGCCCTGTGTGCCCTTTCAATGACGAAGCATGCTGAGAACTGTGCCGCTGGGAAGGTAGTCTTTAGCCATGTGTGGAGGAAGGAGGCCATGTCTCTCCCCTCGAGTCCCTCTCTAAAACCTACAAATCAAAGGTTATTGCGTCGAGATCTATTTTCGGCATCGTCAACTTTCCATTGCAGGTGGCGATGCGAAGCCTGAAGCTCTGCCATGTCCTTTTTTAATGCGGTGATCGATGCCTCATTATCTGTGACTCTAGTTTCGGCCACTGTCACTCTCTCCGTTAGATTTCGGAAGTCCTGGCGCAGCAACGTTATCTCGGAACCTACTTCTCCGATTTTTACTTCCAGTGCCGCCCGCGATTCCTGGATATCACTCCAGGAGGCTTGGATGGCCGCTAGCAGCCACTCCGAGGCCCGTTTCTTGGGACCGTCCCAGTCGCGTGTCTGTTATCAGGGGGGTATTGTGTGGTTTTGCGGAGGCGACCACCGGGTGGCCCTAGGGTCAGGGTCGGCAGAGGTGGCTATCTCCTCTCCTCCCCCCCACCCGAGTCGCGCACACGGTCCGACCCTCCCCCTTGTAGCGCTCTTCCACAGCGATCCCTCGTGCAGGGGCGGTGAGGACTGCCTCCGTTTTCAGGCCTTAATAGCCCCACTGCTGTTTCAGGGTCTTCACCCCCGTCTGGCTGTGTTCAGTGGTATGTATTGGTGAGGGCAATGGTCGGAGTCTCGCCCCCGCCACTCTCGTGGCCACGCCGCTATCCCGTTCCGTGCGGGCCAGGTTCCTTGTCAGTGCCTCTACTAGTGGGGTCTGCCATTGCTGCTGGTGTCCTCCGTGTTCTGCCGCCCGCCTCCGTGCCCCGGGGGTCCGCTCTTCATCGCAGTGGTGTTTGCAGGCGGGAGAGGGGGGGGGGGGAGAAGGCGCCTCCGCCAATGTGAGTGTCACTGCTGGGGGCTCAGGGTAATCACCGGCCCCATAGGCCGCTACAGCAAGGCCTCTCCCTCAGCTGCCCCCTCCTCCGGTGCGGCTCCCCCCGGGCTCACCTCCTTCGCCGGTTTTCGATTTTGCCTGCGGGAGCGGACCAGCTCCGCCGATTCCGCCGCACACCTCCTTCGCCGTTTGGGGGGGGAGGGTGAAGGGATCCCCCCGCTCTCCGCTCCCGGATACCGCCTCCGCCAAGCGCTGGGACTCGCGGGTGGGATCCGCTCCGCTCCTCTCTAGGACTCCGTGTCAGTAGACCGGACCAGCACTTAATCGGCCGCCATCTTGGTAAAGGCTGCCGATTTGCGATCCGGATCTGCCTCTACTGTGCTGCTACCGCTCACTGCACCAGAAGGGGTCCAGGTCCGGTCTCAGTCGCGCTGCGATTCCGACTCCGCCACAGCGATCGGGCAGACTTACAGGTCAGGATCGCTCCACCACTACGGCCGCTCAGCACCTCAGCGCCATCTTGTCCTCCACGGGCGCTCCCGGTCTGGTGTTGATTCAGCTGATTTCGGGGAGTTCCACGCAGGTGTCGGTGCCATAAAACGAATCTCTGCTGCCGAGTATGTTTGCCCACCTCCTGGTGGAAGGTGTTTTCTCCGGGATGATATTAAAAGACGGATTAGTGTGCAGTCCGGCCGGAGCTCCGGCAAGACACGTCTTAGCCGGCCATGCTGTTGGCCACGCCCCTTGAACTAGAATTCTTAATGGGTTAATGCAATTGCTTTAATCAAAACTTTGTTAATAAACCTCCCACGAATCTGTGGCCCCCAGAGTTCCCCAACCCTGGCCAGTAGTTCGTAACCTAGGGGTCACATTTGATTGTAACCTCTCCTTGGAGGTGCATGTGGGGAAAGTGGTAAGCTGCTGTCTGGGGATTATGTGCTCTCTGAGGAAGATTTTTCCCCTTTTACCACATCAAGCCCGCGCCCTGATTGCACGTAGTACCATACTTAGTCGGGTAGACTATTGTAACGCTCTACTCCTTGGGTCCCCTAAATTTCTGCTAGATAGGCTACAGCGGGTACAATCTGCCGCGGCTAAATTGGTATTAGGCTGGTCAAGGCGGACCTCTGCCTCTGGAGCACTGACGGAGTTGCACTGGTTGCCCGTGACACAGAGAGTTCAATTTAAATCTCTGTGTCTAGTATTCAAAGCCTTGCATGGAAAAGGACCAACTTCTCTTCAGCAAATGTTTGAGTGGTACGTTCCGGGCAGAGAGCTCCGTTCTTCGAGAGGAATTTTAATAATAGTACCACGCTTCAACAAAGTTAGAGCAGGGGGCAGAACATTTGGGGCGGCTGCAGCCAGGCTGTGGAACACTTTACCTCTTGAACTGCGGCAAAACAAGGAGCTGCTTGCGTTCAGAAAGAACCTTAAAACCTGGCTATTCCCTAAGAACTAGGCCTGCGCATTGACCCCTCCTGTGTTGATATGGTCTCGGAGTTACTAGCGCCAAGATGCCTGTTAGGTGGTAGTGCGCTTTAGAAATTGTATAAATAAATAAATACATTTTGAATATATTTAAATTCTCCTTTACATTTCTTGTGGAGCCTAATGGTTTAAATGTTAATGATAATAAATGCAAATGCTAGGTCCTAGTTACCTCTTCAAGTCGACAAACAAAGGTCCAGACATCTAGTGGTGGGGTTTGTATGACAATTATTCCCGCAGATTAAAATTCAAGAAACCCGGCTCCATCATCATCATGTGTCATAAGTTTTTTATAAGATCTACCTGTATCTCCATCTCCATCATAAGACGCTGTTAATAATTTTCATACACTTACTCATTGGAATATAGAACAGACCATAGAACTCTTACTTCCGGTGTTGTGGGAAATTTGGATGGAAGGCTCAAGGCTATCACTCAGGCAAACATGTCAACTGTTCTTCCGTGCCCGGATATTTAATGTTCACCTGCCTCGGACTATAGGGCTGCGCCAAAGTGGTCATCTGGATCAGTCGTCTTTCGCTTCACTGTCCAGTAGCTTACTTGGTGGCAGAGGTGTAATATTACATGTAGGAGTATGTTCCAGTTGCAGAGGAAAGAAATCGCTCACAATAGAATTGTTCACGGTATAGAGTTCGACGGATTTGATGTAGATGGGTTGGACGTCGACTTGTTGGTGTTTTCTTCAGTCGATATTTTTTGGCATCAATATTTCTGTTGTCGATTGTAGTGTTGGTGAAGTTTTTCAGACTGAGACCTACATGTGCTTGTCAGTTGTTTCCTCACCTTTACTGGCATTGAAGCAGGCTTGTAGGCAGCTGTCGACGGGCTTGCCATCGATTGAAGTTAATCTTAATTTTTTAGTCAGCGGAGAGGATTGTGGTGGCATAGATGAACAAGAATTTCTTTTTTCACACTCCTTCTCTGGAGAATGTGTGCTGACTTGGTTCAACCTTGTTTGTTTCTCTTTTCTGCAGGTTCACCGGAGAAAAGATTCTGTCAGCCTTTTTTTAAATTTATTTTGAGGATTCAGCTGTATGAAGCTTTCTATTTTCTCCTTTTCTCTCAACAGATTTATAGGACCTGGCTTCAGATGTATTTCCTGAAGAGGGGTGTTCAGCAGGATTATTTTGCTAAATCCATTGCAGAAGTCTCCCCTCAGCATCTTGGAAGGTGTTAGCAGCACTAGAAGTCGGCTCGACGTTTGATCAAATATTGACTTTACTCATTGGGTGATGTTCATTTACAATGTTGCATACACGTTGAACACCACATGGCATTGAAACCTCAACAGTCATTTCTTATTTGAAGACATGTTTATTTAGGTCCTGCAAGCAAGCCTAATGACAAAAATATCAACTGCGTCAGTGAATTAAACTTAGATCTACTGTTTATGATGGCAAACCATGTAATGTAATAGAAAGAAATCCACAAATCAAAATACATTTGCTGTTAAAACATATCGAGGGTCTTGACAGGGAAAGGTCTGCAGATGTTACAGTCTTGGCTTTGTGATCTGGGTATAGAAAACAAATACATCTCTTGTCGTGTATTTCTATAGGTTCTGAATCAGTCCCCCTATTCCTGACCCTATTCTGGTTAAACTAACTATCAAGTTAACTAACAGTCAGCCCATGAGGCATGAAAACCCCCATGATGCAGATACCGTTATCTGACGCAGTCACACTACGGCACAGGAACGTGTTATCTGATTAGGTCATAACGCTTGAGATCTAATTAGACAAGCGACATTCCTCCAGCCCCTGATAAGGCATACGACGTTCTCATAACAAATCAAACCTATGACAACCTGGATAATCCGTGCGGCCATTGTTTTGATTTCACAGAGAACTTTAGTAAAGAATGTGCTAACGAGCAAGTCGTATGACATCTTTATTGACGTATCTATGTCCATCCTTACGTCAATCTCGGCACCTTTAAGGTATAAATATTGCCGACCTTGCCCTATGCAAACACACGCGTGGTGACAAGACGGAGCAGCCATACTTGCCGAAGCCGAGAGCAGAAGCAGACCCCGCTGGCAGCAGCCCCGCCTTCCTGACGCGCTGAGAGACGCGCTGCTATCTCAAGCCGAGAGACCCAGCACCGGCGTTTCTGGGCAGCCCTCGCAGGCAGCCTGGAATATCGAGACCAGAGAAAGAGATACCATTCCTCATTCATCCTAAATTCCAGGTACAGAACTGAATAACCCCTCACAGAGAATTCTTTAGTTATTCACTTGGCAAAAACAAACTTAACTTAAACTGTAACTTTCTATTCCCGCCCACGCATTAGACTTAGGTCAGGTACACGGGGTAGGCGTATTTAGAAACACCAGTTGAGTACGTTTAGTCAAATGTATATGTGTATGTAAATATATTTTAATCATTTTAAACATCATATGGCTCAGAAACCATATCAATGTTTTTACAGTATTATTTTATACTATTGCTTTTAATGTATGCACTTTACTTAACTATAAGTATTGCAATAATATCGATCCATTTCTCATGTATGAGAAAAGAGACTGATCAATAAATAACACCTTTTTATTGAACACGCCCGTCTCTTCCTTTTCTCTACATTCTGATGAGACTAAGAATGCACGTACTGACTGAGTAAAATAATTGCCTTGTGCTCACACGACTCTTGAGATTGACTCTTGATTAGGGGAGAGCAAAGTTGTCATGTTCTATGGTTGTCAGAAACTAAATCCCTTCTTGTCTAATCAGGGGAGTTAATTCCTTCCTTGAACATTCGAGAAAGTTTCTAGCGAACTCTGAGCTTAGCTGGCAAACCCAAAAATTAAGTCTAGTATCGACAGTAGTAGACCTAGTTAACGTCTGGCCTAGGCCTTTACTGCTGTAGGTATTATTCCAATGCGCAGAGCCTATTGGGAAAATAGGAGCTACACTACACTCTTGTGAGGGTCATTAGAGAAAACCTTAATTTTACCACAAGAATCACTTGCTTTAACAAGACTTCACTTGAAAACTTCTCTTGAATCAATCAATCAATCATGCCATTTGTATAGCGCACTACTCACCCGGGAGGGTTTCAAGGCACTTGGGGGGAGGGGTATGCTACTGCTCGAACAGCCAGGTCTTGAGTTGTTTCACTGTTGCCCCTTCCAGAAACAGTAGAGTTCAAATGTGCACCTAAAGCCCAAGAAAAAGGCTTCAAAGTTTATCTGACTTGAAGCAGAGCTCTGGGGCTCTCTTCTACACAATGTGCAGAAGAAATCGGAGGTGTGAAGACCTATAGGAGAGGTGAGGCAGAGAGCACTTTCATCTCAATGGCTGAAGTTTGGTTCCATTAAAATGAGGTGAAGTGCTGACAAAGAGGGGAGTGTCTATGACCTTGCTAAGCGGTCAGTGCCTTGTACTGCTATATTAAAGCTACAAAGAGACTTCCCTTTCAACAACAACATCTGAAAGTATGAGAAACCCAATGCTGGCGAACAATTGGTGTCAAAACCTTTCGCTTTGTTGAAGTGCTTAAGAAACAGTAGTTCACACAAGTACAAAGATGATTATCCCTCAACAATCTGCAGCAGAGAAAAGAGATTGTGGGTGGGGGAAAAGACTCAAACCACACAGTGGAGTGCACATAATCTGAGGAATTGTGTTTGAAGTATTGTGTGCGGGACTAAAATGCTGGTACCAGGGGAATGTGGTAAGCAGGTTAGAGACAATCAGTAAACATTAATTAAAAATATTCTGTGCAGGACTAAAATGCTGCTACCAGGGGAATGTGGTAAGCAGGTTAGAGACAATCAGTAAACATTAATTAAAAAAAACAATACCTTTGCTTTACCCTCTAGTGCTCCTGTTCCAGCATATATCTTACTGATAGAATCACCGTTCAGAGACCACATTGTTCGGAACACTTCTTGGAAGCGAGTGGCCAACTGTGGCTTCTCAGCTAAACCCAGAAGCTCGAGTTGTTTTATTAAAATCTAAACAAATAAACAGAAACATTTCTATTAGCCAAAACGCATAGTTTTTATACACTCATCTGTTAGTAAAAACATCTGATAAATATTAAAACTGTGCCTTCACCTTTTTGTATTCATTATACATGTTGGACACACATTCCTCTGTGCGTCACTAATCTACAGGATATTACCAAAGGACACTAGAAGCACTATTTATAAGAGCAGGGTGCATCGATTGATAAGTTATGCTGTATGCACATATCGAGTTTATGCTCAAGTAAATCAGATTGCACTGGCATGAACCATTGTGCAGCACTGTCTCCCATGAAGCCGCACACTGATAGTTGGTGCATCGCACTAACTTATAGTGGTGAGCTTTACTGCCTTTCTGTGATGGTATGCCTTAGTCATAGTGTACCTCACCTGTGTATTTTCCTTCAAGTCTTAAATCACAGTCAGTGCTGCACAAGTACAAATCTATTTGGCCCTGCATAATACGAAGAAAGCAAAGGACATCTCTAAGCAGTCTGTGAAAGCACCCACCCCCATGGAGCAAAATGACCTGGGAAGGTCCAGCGGAGCTTTCTAAATGTCCCGCTCCTCACTGCTGGCAGCCATTTAAGGTGCCTGCTGAGGAAAGACGCACCTCTGTGCAAGCTCCTGGAATATAAACATAGGGAGATTCAAAAGGGAGGCAGCGCTCCCTTTGAACACTGGTTAGGAAACTGTGCATTCATTACTTCAGAATTGACCTTGCAGTCCATTATGGTATATGAAGATGCACCACCTGCAGGACAAAATCCTCTCACTGTCCTTTGCGCAGGAGGTGCATATTCAATAATAGAGATATAATCTGGTGTGGCTAATAATGCTTTGCTTTCAACAGGTTACCTAAAACTATGGAACGCCCTTGGGCATGAAGGTGTTATAGCTTCCTAACATTGCACAGCACTCACTACTTCAACCACAGAACTAAAGCAAGTTTTCATTGCAGTTCCTACCTCAAGTCCAAAGAAAGCTTGTACACTGTTGGTTCTGTCCAGGCAGTCCAAGCAGTTCGACCGGATTGTGCCGCTTTGAGATCTGTAAGAAAACAACACAATGAAACATCAGGAAAGCAATTAGGAGAGGCCGATTATCTCTTAGTAACCACCAGGCACAGAACTGTAATAGGAATTATCACTTTAAATGTTATTAAATTACAACCATTGTCAAAAGAGGTGACCAAAGTCTCAAGTCACATTTGGAACTTGATTCAAGGCTTAAATATGAATAAAAGCACCAACGTGTAAATACACTTCTTGCTGAAGGTGACTGGAGCCTCTGAAAATGCATGGCTGACACTTTAAACAAGCATTAGAAAAGCCTACAGGTTTGGCAGTGGCTGTCTGTCAGTTTTTTGGCCTTGTCAATGCTTGTTTTGTCATGGTTTTTGTAAAACTATTTTTAGGTTCCTATCAGACCCTCGCCAATATAAAAAGCAAACGGCTAAAAGCTAAAATATTTTTGGCCTCACAAATACTTGGCCATGCAATCCCTGGTACTGAAGAACAAGTTACTTCGGTAACGATGTATCTGTAGGAGACATATGTAGTTATAGTCTCCTTACCTTTAGAATTACCACCAGGCATCAGACTAGATCCAGAGATCTTTCTTTAGCAGTACCCCTGCACGCCGGTAGGTGGCGTTGGTCAACTCCACGTCCATCATTGGGTTCGCCGGGATGCTGTCACGGTGATTATATAGACGCCCCCCCCCATGCATGGTGACATCAGTTCCGACATGACTTTCCACGCCTGAAGCGCAGAGCGCAGAGCCATGCAATACACTGACCACTGGTGCGCTAACCTACAAGGGAGTCCCTGTCTCTAGAAGTCAGTTCGCAGACCAGGAAGGATGGGTGGGGCGATAAGGAATCTATAACTAACATAGGTCTCTTACAGATAAATTTTTACATAAGGTAAGGAACGTGTTCATCTGAAAGAGACTGTTCGTTATAGATTCCTTACCTTAGAATAGATACCCCAACAATATCAACCCCAGAGGAGGGTCTGCGAACTAAGTTCACACCAGAAAGTCCTGGAGGACAGAACAGGCAAAATAGCCGTCCCACTGGATTTGGCTGTCCAGACAATGTCTGGTAAATGTGTGCAAGGATGCCCACATGGCTGCCCGACAGATGTCAAGGAGGGGAACTCCGCGAGCAAGATCAGTGGTAGCCGCCGTAGCTCTGGTCGAATGAGCATGAAGCCCCACTGGAGGTTCCTTTTTCACCAAAGCGTAACAGATTTTGATACAAAGGACTACCCATCTAGAAATTGTACGCTTTTGAACAGCCTGACCTTTCTTGGCACCTACATAGCCAACAAAGAGTTGATCATCCACCCGGAAATCTTTAGTTCGGTCAAAGTAGAAAGACTGTGCACGCTTGGAGTTCGGACAGTGTAGTCTCTCCTCCTTGGAAGGGTGCGGAGGTGGGAAAAAGGTGGGCAAAGTAATGGTCTGTCCAATGTGAAAGGGCATTACCACTTTGGGAAGAAACAAAGATCTTGTCCTAAGCACCACTTTGTCCGGATGCACAGAGAAGAAAGGGGGCTTAGAAGAAAGAGCTTGGAGCTCACTCACTGCGAGAAGAGGTGATGGCATCAAGGAAAGCTGTCTTCAGAGTGAGGAGCCTGAGAGGACAGTTGTGAAGAGGCTCAAAGGGAGCGCACATAAGGTAGGTTGAGACCAGGTTCAAGTCCCACTAGGGCATTACGAAGGGAGAAGGAAGAAAGAGATGAGTAATGCCTTTGAAGAATCTCTGTACAAAAGGGGACTTGAACAAAGATGGCTTATCTGAAAGCTGAAGGAAAGCAGAGATTGCTAAAAGATAGCCTTTAGGAGTGCCCAGGGCAGAGCCCTGCTGGGCCAAAGAAAGTATATACAGCAGGACCTCTGAAAGAGGGGCAGAAAGGGGATCCACAGCCTGTGCTGTGCACCATGCTGCAAACTTGTTCCATCGACAGGCGTATACCGACTTAGTGGAGGGACGCCTGGCTGCCAAGATAACATTACAGACTTCAGAAGGAAGGTCAAAAGCTGTCAACTGTCGCCGCTCAACCTCCACGCAAGGAGGTGGAGGCTGGACAGGTTCGGGTGACAAACCATCCCCTGCTGCTGCGACAGAAGATCCTCCGGAAGAGGCAGTCTGAGTACAGGATTGATGGCCATGCTCAGGAGCTGTGGGCACCAGACTCTTTGTGCCCAGCCCAGAGCCACAAGAATGACTTGGGCCCGGTCGCACATGATCTTCAGCACTCTGGGCAGAAGTGGTACAGGCAGAAAGACGTACAGGAGGTCGCAGTTCCACTCATAACAAAAAGCATCGCCGAGCGAGTGCCGTCTTGGAAATTCGAAACGCGCAGAATTGCTGATATTGCGCGTTCTCTTCGGTGGCAAACAGATCTAACCAAGGCTCTCCCTACCACTGAAAGAGACCTTGCACCATCACAGAGTGAAGACGCCATTCGTGATCCACCAGGCACCAGCACCTGAGTTCGTCCGCCCTGGCGTTAAGAGAACCGGCCAGGTGTTGAACCACCAGGGTCATGCCCTGATGTTCCAGCTATGTCCAGAGACGAAGAGTCTCTTGACATAGGGTCCACGACCCCATCCCGCCCCGTTTGTTGCAGTACCACATGGCGGTGGTGTTGTCTGTGAACACCTGCACCACTTACCCTTTGAGAGAGGAAAGGAATGCCTTCAGTTCCAGACGAATCGCCTGGAGCTCCAGCAGGTTAACATGGAGCCCAGACTCCGCAGGAAACCAGAAGCCTCTGATCTCAGCCTCTCCGAGATAGCTGCCGCAACCCAGGGGTGACATCTGTCAACACTATGAGGTCAGTTTGGGAAGGGAGAGGGATCTACGTCTGACCCAAGCTTGGTTTGTCAGCCATCACTGCAGTTTTTGCGCAGTCCCCTCCGAGATCTGGATGTAGTCGGAAAGATTGCCCTGATGCTGCGCCCACTGGAATTTCAGGTCCCACTGCAGAAACCGCATATGCCATCTGGCATGATCCACCAGCCTGCCTTGTCACCAAAAAGGCAACGGCCATCAAAGGGCATGTCCTGCAAGGTTGCCTGGACATCGTCCGAAAAGCCAAACGTCCGCAACCAGGCATAGTGTCGAAGGGCTACTGGCTTGGCAGTCGTTCTGCCTACCGAGTCGGTTGTATCCAGTCCACATCGAATCGTGAATTTGGCTGCATCTCTCCCATCCACCACTGCCTGGGAGAGAACGGCCCGGGCCTTCTCTGGGCACTGAGGCAGCACCTGCACAACTGTATCCCAGATGGTATGGGAGTATCAGCCCAAGAGGCATGCGGTATTTACGGACCGCAATGCCAAGCTGGAGGAAGAGAACATGCTCTTCCCAAGGTGATCCAGCTTCTTGGGTTCCCTATCTGGGGGAGCAGAAGGGAATGCGCCCTTAGAGGAAGAGGCTTGGATGCCCAAGCTCTCTGGGGAAGGGTGTTGGGGGAGGAAAACTGGGTCGCCCAGAACCAGGCAGTGACAGCAGGCGATTGTCCGTTCCACAGGAGCCCCTGTCCTGGGCTTGGACCAGGTGCCCAGAAGGACGTCAGTCAGGGCCTTGTTGAATGGCCAAAGGGGTTCAGATGAAGTTGCAACCGATTGAAGCACCTCTGTCAGGTGATTAGTCCTGTCTGCCACCGAAGGGAGCTGCAGGCCCAAGGCCTCAGCTGCCCTCCTCACCACCAAAGCATAAGTCGCTCCCTCCTACATAGCCACGGGAGGGGAAGAAAGCATGCCAAAGTCAGGAAAGGTGTCCAGACCATTAGCATCACCCAGGTCCTCTCGCCAGTCTGGCTTATCCAGCTAGTCCTCTTAAGGGTCAGAAGACCCCTCCCAATCATCATCACCACCATCTAGGGGATAGGGAACACCAGGGTTGAACAAGGGAACAAAAGTTCTGGTCCATCTCGGGGGTTAAGATGGGGACGACGTCGGCTGGAGGCACAGCCAGGGGTGTCGTCACAATAATATGTGCGGGAGAAGGTCAAATAAGGTCGACCGGCGTCGACCTGGATCCAGGCCTGGATCCATGGGGGTCCCCAGGGGCCGGGGCCGGAGCCGTTGGCATCAAAGGCACAGGGCACTCAACCAGATCTGGAGTCGGGCTGCCCAAAGATGGAGTGGAGAGCTTCGTAAAATGCATGAAGCTGGGCAGGCGACGCACCGGCTCCCGGAAAGGGAGGAAGGCGTGGAGTCATCCCAGTAGCAGGCACCGAAGACGGTGCCTTAGAGCGACGACAGTCCGGGTCTCATGCCGAGTCAGGCGACCAACGGGGTGAAGGTGAAGAGCGGCAGTGCTTCTTCGCCTTCTTCTTGTGCTTCGACTTACCCGTGGACTTGGAGTGCGATGAGGTGTGATGGGGCTCTGGGACCGGTCTCGGGACCGGTCTCGAGACCGTCGTCAAGAGCAGGACCGGGAATGGCACGGAGCTGATTGCCGGGCCTCCAACAGCTTTCTGGATCTGAGATTTAGTGAGATTAACCTTGAATCCTGAGACCTCTCTGAATAAACGCATTTAATCCAGTAGGGCTGGCAAGGAAGTCATCGGGTTCGCAAGAGAAAGGATGACATCATCCGTATTTAAGCTAATAGTATGAGCATTAGCACCAAACTGGAGGCCCGAGATTTGCGGATTGTCCTGAATAAGCTGCGCCATTGGCTCCAAAAGAAGTGCAAAGAGAAGTGGAGAGAGCAGTCAGCCCTGGCGAGTGCCCCGAGTTAGCGGGAACGTAGCCTATGATGTTCCATTGACCCGGACAGAGCTTATAGGGGTGGTATAGATGCAGCCTATCCCTGTGATACATTTTTGCTAAAACTAAAGTGGCGTAGCGTTTCAAACAGGTAGGCCCACTAAACGTGATCAAATGCCTTTTTGGCTGCAATGAAAAGGAATAGCACCTCTTTGTGGGACCTCTGAGTGATAACCATGAGATGCAAGAGCCTGTTGGTATTGTCCCCCCTGTCTCGTCGGGATAAAGTCGGCCTTGTCAGGGTCGACTAGGCCAGGCATGAGCAGGTTCAGGAAGCCAGGATTTCAGCAAAGAGCTCTGCGTCGATATTTAGTAGGGAGATGGGTCTATATGACCCACAGTCCCTGGGGTCCTACGATGGTTTGAGGATCACCAATAGTGACGCCTCTCTCATAGAGTTAGTCAGCGCACCCGTCTCAAGAAAGCCATTAAAGAGTCAGGCAAGGAAGGGGGAAGAGGTCCTGACAAAAGGACTTATAAAATTCAGCTGTGAAGCCGTCCGGACCAGGCGCTTTAGCGCGATTAAGGCGCACGATTGCCGCAACCACTTCCTCAACCTTTACTGACTGATCTAGTTGGGATGTGAGTGCAGCCGGTAAGTGAGTCACAGGGATCCCTTGTAGGTAATAACTCGGGTAACTGGGGGAGCCGTCCAAATTAGAGTACAGGGTCTGATAGAACTCCTTAAAAACTGCTACGATGTCCTCACTTGAATATAATTCCTCCCTCGAAGCCAGCCTGATCGAGCCAATGGAGGCAGACACGGTTGTGGCACGGAGCGGTTACTGCTCAGATAGAATTTATGTCGGAGCCGAAGGACACCTTATTCCGCCCTGTCGAGGTCCAGACTCTTTAACAAAAGTCTTTAGTTCCAGCTCTCACCAGACTCTGGGAGCCCAGGTACGTTTATGGATGGCTTCCATCTCCGTGAACGCTTGCTCTAGCTGCAGACGCTTTTCTTGTTGCACTTGGCTCTCGGCTGCAGATATTGCAATACATTCACCACTTACCACTAGCTTCAGTGCTTCCCACACAGATGCAAGTGGGGTGCCCCCCACGTCGTTGGTGTGGAGATGCACTGCTGACAGCATAGCAGAGGACTGAAGCAGTCCATCATGCAATCGCCATCGGAATGTTGCCCACTCTGAGCGTCAATCATGGCATGGTCCAAGAGGTACTAGGTTTGATGCTTACATCACCAACTCTAGCTGTAAGAGACGGGGAGGTGAGGAAATAGTCAATATGCGTATCTGATTTATGTGCTACCGAATAAAAGGTGTAGTCCTGCAATACTAGATGCCAATGGCACCAGATGTTGCATAGGCATCCCTCCGCCAGCCAGCGTAGTCCGTCGGGCGTAAAGGCCCCCACTTGCGTGGAGCGCTGACAGGAGGGGTTGAAGGCGGGATCCATGACCAAGTTAAAGTCCCACCCTACTAGCACTGCTGAGTCTGGGAAGAACCTCTGCCAGTGCATTAAGAATAAAGGGTTCCTGTTTTTCGTTTGGGCATACATTTTTGCCAGGGTAAAGGAAACTAAGCCCCACTGTATCTTCACTGCCAAAAGATGCCACTTTGTTTCAGCTATTGTAGAAATTATTTTACCATAAAACTTCTGGGCCAATAGACCAGCTACCCCATTCTTTTTCACGGGTCCAAAAGACCATAGCTGACGGGGGAACCAGTGAGGGACATGCGGGCAGTGTCTTTGGGGACCAGGTGAGACTCTTGCAGTAAGCAAAAATCCCAACCCGATTGCTCCAAAAGAGACAGAACTACTGTGTACTTCTCTGGGTGATTGAGGACCCGAACATTGAGGCTGAAGACTTTCAGGGCACATTGCCTGGCTCGTGTGGTGGGCGGTCCATCTGGCGTGGTGAATATAGGCATTGTACACATCACCAACTCTAGCTGTAAGTGACAGGGAGGTGAGGAAAGCTGTCTGAACCGTGGGGCACACATACCCACCTCTGCTGTAGTGCTCTATACGAAACTGGTGCGGAGGAGTGAAAAGAAGAGAAACAGAAAAAAAACCTTGAACCCCAGGATAAACAACTAATGACAACAATCCTTGAAACAAACCATGACATCACTCCGTCCAAGTGGGAGATCCTGTGAGGAGGTCGTGTCACTAACTCCTCCACCTTGGGAACGGTCTCCCAGAAGCAGATGAAGCGAAGGAGCGATTTCAGAAGAAGTTTATCTCCCAGAGTCCGCCATCCTGAGCCTCCCCACCAGGCCCATCGTTACAATTCGGGTGGGATCCTGCGACCCCAGTGAGTCAGATAACGTAGTGAGTACCGCCTGCCATTCCTTAGCCACCGTAGCTGTGTCTGGTTTGTGCCTCTCGGAGGATTTCCCTGCTTTACGTCAGCAGTGTTGCTGGCGATATTGATCCTCTGGGCAATCAGGCCTCATCTCTCCTGCTGTCTACTCCTGAATGCCCATGACCTCTAGGGCCTCCCTTAGGGATCTCAGTTGTCGCAGCATGACCAGATAGTGGAAGATGATGCAAAAGGGGTGTCCCCAGCAGTACACTATCCCTTTCTCCCTGAGATGCGTCATGATAGGGTGGAATTCCCTACGCTTGTGGGGAGTAGTTACTGACAAATCCTGGTACAGCATTGGAGTATGATCTCTAAACTGAACCGGGTGGGTCTCCCTCTCCCAGCGGATAAGTCATTCTTTGATTTGAAAATCATGTACACAGGCTAAGATGTCGGCCGGGAGCAGGATGTGATGAAACATTGCTAAGACATAACCCAACAAATCCTCTCCCTCCACCTGAGCCGGTATTCCTCTGATTCGTACGTTATTTAGCCAGGACAGATTTGCATGTGCTTGTAGCTCTATATGTTGCTTCCAAAGCCAAAAAATGTCCTGCTGCATCTGCTCTATCTCTTCCTCCCGTCTAGATTTGCGATCCACCAGTACAGCAACCCGGTCTCCAACCTCCTCTGGGTCCCTTCGTACTGCTTTCAAATGTACTGAGAGCTGCGTGTGTATAGCTTGTTGGTCCTCTCGGAGGGAGGAGAAAAGCAAAGCCATGAATGCTTTCATGGCTGGACCATCTGTGTCCTCTGTACCCTCCTGGTGCACAGCGTCGCTTGGCGGGGGTCGAGACGATGTCCGCACGGCAGTCTGTGTCGTGAGCATGTCTTTCAGAGACCGATCCTTTAGGGAACGCACGGCAGACATGACTTAGGTCCTCTTGTGGACCCCAGGAGGCAGCAGGACAGTGCTGCGTGGACCCTTACAGAGGCACTCCGCCACCGACGAGCACCCTAAGTACGGCCTCCCTCTGGTTGTCCAGCTATTCTCCATTGGAATCTGGCGCACTCAGGCGAGGTACCGCCCGGTCCAACCCAAGGTCCCATGCACCTCTGGCCGGCTTCAAGTCCTTCAGAAACAAGGTGGCCTCCCTTAGGCGGTGACGGTGTCGCGGTCACTCGGCCTTTCTCTGTCTCTGGCACTCCTGGAACCACGGTCAGCACACCCAGCATTTCAACCCGCCCTGGATGCCGCTCTTCTGTCCTCCGGCACCTGATGGCTCCTCACCATGGAGCTGTGACTTAGGCACGTTGGGTCCTGGAACCGGACTCTTCTGCCTCTCAGCATTGCGCATCCACAACCGTTCAGGGCCGCCTCCGCAACCTGCAGTGCCACACACGGCCGGGTCGCCCTCCGGCTCAACTGTGCTCTAGTATGCTCCTTGAGGCCTCACTCTCCCAGCCATCACTGCCGGTCAGCCAGGTGGCCTCTGCTCCAGTGCTCCTGTCAGGATGTCTTCGCCGTGTGTGGCCTACGCCAGCAGGCCCTGCAGAGTCCGCCTCTCCGTTCTCCTTGCGGGCAAGGTAGGGGACAGCTGCTCGGAGTCCCTCACTTCAGTGGCCGACTTCGGGACCTCCAGAAACAAGGGAGGGGGCAGGGCTCTCCACCTTCCGACCCTTACTCACACCCCCCACAGCTGTGTTCGTGTGTACTGGTGATGCACGGCCTACCTCCATCCACATTCGGTACCTTTACCGCGTCAGCCAGACCCGTTCGCAGGCGGCCGGCGGCCCCTTTCAGCCCCGCTGCCAGCCACCGTTGGTCGACCATGTGGGCCGCAGCCTCTGCTCCGGGGCTTCTGTTGGGATGCCCTTGGCGGGTGCGACCCAGGCCAGCGAGCACCACAGAGTCTGCCTCTTCACTCTCCTTGCGGGTAAGATAGGGGGCAGTTGCTCAGAGTCCCACACTTCAGTGGTCAGCTTCGGGCACTCCAGAAACAGGGGAGGGGGAAGGGCTCTCCGCCTCTCGACCCACACTCACCGACCCATGGCTGTGCAGGTACTGCTGATGAGTGGCATACCTCCGTCCACGATCTGCACCTCCAACGCAAATGCCGGACTGGTCGCGGGTGGTCGACAGCTCCCTCAGCTCTGCCGCTACCTGCGCTCTGGAGGGCTCCTCTTCTCTGCAGCGCAGCACCTCACCACTATCCCAGCGGTCAGCCGGGCGATCCCGCACTTTTGGTGGTCGCACACTTCCACCGCAGCCGCCGGCTAGCCACATGGTCCACAAGCCTCTGTCTTGGGCCCCAGGGACGGCACTCTCAGCATCAGTGGGCTCATGTCCACAGGGGGAGGGGAGACTCCCCCAGGGCTCCAGTGTATCCCCCTTGTGCTTGGAACCCAAGGGAAGGCGCTATCCGCTGCAGATGCTGGGCGAGTTGGAGAGACTCCAAAGCAAGTCTCATCCAACTGTCACCTTGACCACACCCCCAAGATTTCTCTTTAAACAGATAATTTACTACTCTCTATTCCACTGCATAAGGTGAATTCCAAATTTTTGATGAACACTGATCTGTAGTATGCAATCAGATTCAAAGAACAGTGCTAGTAGAAATTCAAGGTTTTGACTGAAACATGGAAACATTGAAACTCTGTATTTGGAGATCTTTTCCACAGTGCTTATATAATTATGTTGTGCCTGTCCCGCTAAAAGAGGTGCGGCACATTTTTGCTATATTCTTTGAAAATTATTACCAGATTTTGTGCGCAAAGTGGCAGAAACTGTATTACGAAAAATTAATAGAAATAACACTAACAAAATCTATTCCTTATCGCACTGACCGCCAGTCTCCTCCAATTACGACTTTACCTAGCTGGAGGAGTTGGAAGTATGTATCCTTGCATTATACAAGGGCATTTTAGTACTGAGTGAGTTTAACATTTTGTCAGAAACCAAAGATATTAACCTAGTAAATAATGTGCTATCATCAATACAATTGGGGAAAGGGGGGGCGAGGGGGGGCTAGTCCAACTGGTCAACTACCCACATATTGTGCAGGTCCTGCTCTATAATGGATGCTTGCCTGATCAAATTTGTGTTATGATCGGTATGCAAAATTTGACCAATCAATCAGCTCAACATCTTTGAATAACAATGTATCTTGTAAGATCCATAACTGAAAATCAATTCTACAAACCTAACTAATGAACCGAGGATAGCCACAAATGTGTATGAGGCAACAAAAAAAGCTGTTAAACTGAATAAATGTAATAATTAATGAAAATCAGTGCTAGTTGACACCGCACCGCAGAAAAATAAGTTAATGGAAATCAAGTTTTTAAATTGTAAATGGTTTACATCTAAATCTTAAGAAATAAACATCTTGAGGAAACTTGAAACTGCCTTTGCGTGAAACTAGTGTATGTTATTATATTTTGAAGATAAAGTTAGCAAAATTAGAAAGAAGTGTGTTGGTTCAAAGAATGTCCACCTAACTCTCTCCCAAACAGCACCAGGATGCTCCTTTCGGAGTGACAGTAGCGTCTATAAATGCCTATTCAAATTCAAATGACCCAAATAGTATAAATGTTCTTAGTTCAACCCCTATTCCAGTGATCAAGAGTTGTAATAGGTTTGAGCTACTGACGAAATATTGATGTTCTAAACTTGTGTGCATGTAAAGCTACTGGCTTACTTTTACACTGTCTCCATGGAACAAAACAGTAATCCCTTGAGGAGTGGGGGGTTATGAAACTTACTACAATCGATGTAACAAGCAGGTTTCTATGTTCGGGATGGCTCCCCTTTAGCTCAGGCTTTACAGTTACAAAATGCTACGCTGAGTGCTGAAAACATTTCAACTTCTAGACCCATTTCACTGCTGCCAAATCTTTGCAATATTGATGAAAAACATGGCTACTGTCCAGTTACAAAAGTTTGTTGAGGCCAACTCTTTGTTAATGACTGACAGGATGACTTCTTACTAGGAGAGGGCCCAGAATGTGTTGTGGAGGGATGATCTTTGTATTATTGCTGATGGCGGACGGACTAGTATGGTCATTCCATTAGATCCCTCCACAGTGTTCAACACCATCAACCATTTGGTGCTCATCCCCAGGCTGAAAAACCCTGGAATTTCAGGAACAGGTCAGGATTGTCTGATTTCTTTCCTCAGTGACACAACACAGTACACGCATGGACACTCTTCAACTAAATCCTCTGTTCTGCCTGCGGACGTTGGAGCTACCCCAAGTAGGATGGCAGATTATTTTTTTGTTTTAATCTTAATGTATGAAAAACAAAAACACTATTTGTTAAAGAGCAATACAACTAGAGTAGCAACAACACAAATGGTTCCTATGGAGTAATTCAATACAAATTTAATATTTTGAAGTCAATCAAAGATATTCCAAAAGGAACAATTACTCACCTAATAAGGACAACTTACTGTCAAGAGTTTTAGTAGTATTATTCAGTATTTGTAAAAAAATAATGCATCAAACACAAACTCCAAACAAAAGTGAAATGGTGCAGTGTACTTCAGTGCGGATAAGTGACTTCTATTGAAATAAAACAACGCTGAATGTAACAGTTCTTGGCCAGGATGTTCATTGATAGGCAGGGCAAGTTTATTATTAATCATAATTGCCCATCCTATAACGAACATTTAAAATCCAGTCCAAAACTAAGATTTGGTAATGTTATGACCCCACATGTACTTTAACACAGGATCTTCATCAGGACATATCGGATGAACCCTCTTTCTTTATACAATAAATGCCACCTGGACAGAAGAATCAGGATTGAGAAGCAACTCAAATTTGTAGTAAATTAACATGGGGTTAAAGAATCTCCATGGCTCTAGCACTCGTAGTGCAGCCAATACTAATTTGGAGCTCTAGGCTGCAGCATCAGTACTTGATATCCAGATCAGTAATGTGGAATTTTTACTAATTACTCCGAAGGAACCATCGTTGTATTTACTGCATATTAAACCCAGGTTCTTGAGATTAGCGGGTTGCATCAGGTTATAATATAAATCCAACTGAAGCAAGCACCTCTGGTCCATGTCTCTAGGACCTGCCCTACCATTGTAGAAAGTGATCAGGAACATAGGTACCTTGCTTTCAATCAGAAACTTCTAGCAGTATCCAAATGTTGCTGCTAGCCCCTGTTGTGATTACTCTAAATGTTTCCTATTTTGTTCTTCTCTCACAGGACTCCTATTATTTTAAACAATCCTAGCTGGATTTTGGTAATCCTATTTACTTAGACTTTAGAAAAAGATTACACAGCATTGGCAAAGTATTCAAAATCCTGCAGCACAAGCTCTGTTAAATCTAAAAAGCATTATCAGGTCACCACATGTAGGGCATGATTAGCTACCAGTAAAGCTGCCTCCATCATGAACAGGATATGAACAAGCATACATGGGTCAGAACATAGGTGAACTGTGTACAACCATATTACCCATGCATTGCACTATGACTTGGTAGAAGACAGCAAGACCCCATCCAAGGAACTTCCCATTAGGACCACCATGTCATGCAGACAAATGTGTCCTACAATGGTTATCAAATCATCTCTGCACATGAATATAAGACCAAGCTAAAGGAACCACCAGTGTCGCCCTTTCATTAGACTCTTCCTCGATCTCATTTTTCAGAGCACCATCCAGTGGTACTCACCGTCCACTGCTACCTTTGACTCAATCTGACTGAATGCATTAACACAGGCCAGACAGAAGGTGATAGAATGGTTAGCAATGGCCTACCTGATCGCTTAAAGGTTTTTGGCAAATTGAGTGTACAAAAACTGTGTCAAAACACCTAAAACATGCATACCATAACAGAACACATTGCTGACACAATGAATAAACGAACTACATCGCATTGAAAAGTCTCAAACCAATGAAGGAGGGCTGACCCAAACAAGCCTGCACTATGGCTATCGTAACCTATACGGTTTACACCCAGCTGCCCTGTCAAACTAGATCTAAAAATATTGAGAAACAGAAAACACAGTAGATGAGGAAACACAAGGAAAAACAAGTAAAAACCAGAAAAAAAGAATGAAAAGGAACAAAAAGAAAGCATATGTAAAGGATAGAAACAAAAAAACTGAAGTGGGAGGGTAAAGAAAATAGAAAGAATGAGAAGCGAATGATTTGACCCTTCTAGCAAACAATGAAAGGTGCAAGAATGTTTCAATGTATGACGACTCTGTCAACATTAAAACGTTATTAGTAGTACATCTAGTAAGACATAAAGAAACTGTAAATCAAACTAACCTCTGAACTCCATCCTTGTCAAAAAAATAAAATCCACACTCTTCCAGGAATTTCTGAACTTTGGGTTTTAGCACAGTTTGTAATTTTTCTGCTTTGCCTCCTCTAACCATTTGATGGTAGTCAAAGTTCACCATCTGAACATCATTAACATGCTCAGAGGCTTTTAAGTGATTCTGAGAAGGTGAAAGAAATAAACAAGATGTGAAGTATAAATGGCAAACATTTTGGTATAATCATTTGTTTATAGAACTACTGGAGCTACATAGATCAAAAGGTGAAGGTGGTGTTTTTTATTCCTATTTAACAAAAATTGCTCAATATTTAGTTTGACTTTCCTGAAAAGTTACCCACTTGTGGTCTGCACTGACACTAATGCAGGTCACAAAATAGTGACCGACTCACTGGTTATTGAGTACTGTTTTAGAGAAGGATGTCAAAGGTCGCCAAAGCACAGATTTTTTTTTTTATTGATTTCTTTACATTCTGTACACTGCAAACATGAAAGGTTGACACACGTCCAATGATTGGATAACAAGGAGACTTTGATTGAGTCTCTCTCTCTCGCTCTCACCCCACCCACCGAGGCCACATAAAAGCACACAAAACCAGTCCACAGATTTTTAAAATAAAAACATGTAAAACGCCTATCGCTTACTTCATGAGATTAAAATGCATTGCCAGTTACAAATTTAGACAGAAAGACCGAAAAACAGCTTTTAAGTTTTATAAGCCTACTTAATGTGAAATGCTGATTCTATAAAACGGAGTACAGCAAAACAATAGCCTTTCCTTGTACTGTCTCACATTGGCCTTGCGTAGATGAGGTGCCAGGAAGCGGCATCTTGGCTCCTGGTACAAGTGGCAAAACAAAAATAAGTGGCTAATGCTTTGAACTGAGCTATTGTCACACCTGCAACAGGGTAGGTCTTGAATCCAGGCACCCGTTGCGGGAGAGGCACATTTAAAGTGCAAAGTGCTTAGTTTGAAAAGGGTAAGCCAGTAACAATGGGTAGGAGATATGAGCCAACAGGACGTGGCTGTGCAGTAGGCCCCATATCTCAGTGGCGTGTTTGGTGAGCGAGTGGGTGTTGAAGAGCATGTACGCAAGTATGGAATCTTGTTATGGTGGTGTTTGGTCTATATGAGCGTGAATGGGTGGCTGGGTTATGTGAGCGTGAATGGGTGGCTGGGTTGTGTGAGCGAGTGGGCTAATGGATGTACTCTTGGTGGGTGAGATGTGTGACGAGGGAGAGGAAATTGCATGAGAACTTGCAGGAGGCACATGTGAACGCTTCTTCCATGTTGTGTGGTGAGGTGTAGCATCAGCGGCCGGGGTTGGGAGCACGATGTTCAGGGAGGCTGACTGACATTGTGAGGCCCTTTTACCTTCTATATAGATAGAGAGTGGAGGGATGGGGTTGAGTTCCGCTTCCCTTTGTTGCGTTTATAGTAGGACCTAAGCTTGCCTGAGGAATTCAACCACAAAGTTGATCTATCTTGAGAGCGACCTCAGGAGCAAGTCCACGCTCTCGACCTAAAGCGGGCTTTGCACGAGGCCCACAACTTCTTGTGTTCAGAGACATACAGCTTCATGTCTCGGTCTTGAGATCACCTTTGACAGCATGAGGGCATGCTTGTTGCACAACTTCCAGTCAAACCCCCAGCCTAAACCCTAGAGGCACATCTCGTGCAGGTTTTTTACAGTTGCTACATGGTTTAAAATATGCAGCCCTAGGAGGGGATATCCCTTCCTGGCACACTGGATTTTTGTTTTTTTGCAAGTCTCTGAAAGGCCGACAAAACTGGGAGCAGAGCCCAAGTTTCACATCCTAAGGCATGGAAAAAATTGAATGACAATAGCCTGCTTAGGTGATCCTTCTATGTGCCTCTGGTCAGCCACTTCTGGGGTGGTCAATGCGGAGTCAATGAGGAGTGGCACTGCACCACCTAGCAGCGAGTAGTTGCATTGCTGGTGAAAGCTTTCCGGATCCAGTCTAGCACCTAGGGAGTATTCCAAGGTGTGAAATATGGGCCGTATGTACCCATCACAAACCCATATAATAACCTACAAAGAACATACCTTACCCCTACATAATACATAAACTACATAACATATCTGAACGTGTATACTCTTCCAAAAGCCCAAGGAGCTTGGCAAGAGGATTCTGCATTTTTCCACATGGTATGGGGAGGCCTCTGATTAAAACAGTATGGGGTAGATGTTGACAACTAAATTAAGATAATAGCTGACAGAACAGGCCTAGACACTCCAGAAGGTTGCATACTGGGGCATCTTTGAGCCCCAAAGAGGTGAGGGCTAAGTCTAGGTTTTTAGATCTGGCTCTACTGTTAGCTAAAAGAGCTGTGTCCATGTCATGGAAGTCCACTGATCCATCTCACCTTTACGTCACTGAATGAGCTGGGTGAAAAAATGGGCAGAAGCTGATAACCTGTCCTTACTGACAGAAAGGTTGGAAAATTAGGAAAAACCCATCGTAGCCGAATGGCATGAACTGCTCACCTCATTTGGAGCAGCGTGAGACAGGGATAGAATGCCATTCAGCTTTACAGGCTCCAACTATGATCACTGGCGAACAGCACATACATGCAGGATACACCAGTCAATGAGACTGAATACATAGTAGAGCAAGGCAGGACCCCCGACATAACACCCTCTTAGCAGATTAACCCCTTCCAGGCTGATGACGAGCTCAGCTCGTCATGAGCGTAACCTGCCGTACGCTCATGACGAGCTGAGCTCGTCATGTAATGCGGTAATTTTAAAATTGCCGCGTACAGCGGGAAAACCGCTAGCGGTGATGCGGTTAAGGGTTAGGAATTAGGGGAGGGAACACACATGCCTTAAGAAAGGCTTATCCAACCTTTTAGGCTGCAGGTCTCCCAACGAAGCCCTACCTTCATTTACATCTCCCTGCACCCGCCAAACTCTGTACCTTACGTGATATTATAGCTTGTTCCAAACCCCACCACTCCCCAACAGAAGAACATATTGGTCTGATTAAATGGATAAATTAAGCAGTGGTCCCCTTTTCAGCAAATGTTGTTTTGGGTGTGGTTTGGATGTATTGTTTTCGGTTACAGACGTGTGGTTCGTGTACGTGACACCCACCTAATTTCTCATACATTATAAACGGTATGGTGCAACAGAACAATCAATTAATAATGTATATGTAGAAAGCAACTTGCAACAGCATGAGATAGAAAAGATTGAATTTATATTTATGCTTTAGTAAATGCCAATAAAAAGGAGTTGAAAAAATCTTTTACTGCAGAGGAAAAGAGTTCTGAATCCACCTCAGAGCTCTGCACCACACCTCCTACTAAAATTATACTAATGTACTGATGTGCGAGAGGTTGTGTTTTATTAATGGCAAAGTGAACAATGAAGGCTCCGAAGCCTACCTTTCTTACACTTGCTTAGGCTGATGGACATAGATAAACATACTAAAAATATACTGGAGAGTGAAGATTGTGAGGTAAAAGGGGGCAGGGCGGGAGTACCATAAGATGATATGAGGTTCACAACCTCAATAGGGCACCAGTTTTAGAAATGTTGCACACTTTTTCCTAGTAGCACTGGCTGATTTAATTATGCAGAAAATCAAAGCCCTATCTTGTTGCTGCCTATTATGATCACAGGTTCTAAGAATATTAGGAGAGAGCTAATCAATTTTTTAAGGAATCATTCAGTGCTTCAAAAATTGTGAAAAATGTCACGTAAATATTCTAACTAGTGTCACAGATTGTTACTACTACAAGATCAAGTATATAAAAAAAGGATAATTTTATTAAGTTCCTCCCGTTGGGTTACAATCTAATGCACATCACATTTATAATACTTTAAAATACGTCATTATCTTAGTTGGAAAATGACATAAGGTATAGTAAAAGTTATTAATAAAACAACATAAAATACAAAAACAGTCACAATATAAAATACATAAAATATGTCATTGTTCAACTGAGATAATGACGTATTTTAAAGTATTAGAAATGTGATGTGCATTAGATTGTAACCCAACGGGACGAACTTAATAAAATTATCCTTTTTTTATATACTTGATCTTGTAGTAGTAACAATCTGTGACACTAGTTAGAATATTTATGTGACATTTTTCACAATTTTTGAAGCACTGAATGATTCCTTAAAAAAATTATTAGCTCTCTCCTAATATTCTTAGAACCTGTGATCATAATAGGCAGCAACAAGATAGGTCTTTGATTTTCTGTATCTATCTACCCCCTTCCTAACCAATACTTTTAGGGGTATCTTCCGTTTTTCTGAGCTGATTTAGTTATGCAACATACTGGCAGCTGAAATATCCATGTTTTACTACATCAGCAATAATGCTGCTCGACTTTTGGCACCTCATTATAGCCCCACTATTGTCCATCTTCCCTTGTTAATAGTGTTTAATATTAAGCAGGGATTGAATGTGTGCAGAGAATAAAATGCCATCATCGATCATCTTGGAGCAATGATTTGTACAGTGCATTGCTTGTGATCCAGCGTAAGAGGTATAAATAATTTTAGGTTTAATTTCCAAATCACTACTTACTCATTTATCTCTCTAACTGTACGGGCCCCCTACAGCTAGACCGATCACAGCATTACCCTTACCACAGAAGTGAATGGTCATTTGATGGATCCTTCTCTGCCGGTAAGAGGGGTGTAAATGTAAATGTAAATGTAGTTGAGCTTATATAGCGCACAGCTACCCGCAGTGGGTTTCCCGGCGCTTGCTTAGGGAACCCGTCCTGGTATTCCCCTGTGAGATAGCAGGGTATCCACAAGGTGAAAGTCAGGCATCCCGCCGCGAGGGGCCGTTGTGGAGATTAAGCAAGCTATTGCCCAGAGTCGCAGAGTGTGAACCCGTGAGCCGAGGAGGCACTGGGGCGAGAATTATCGAGTCCGTGGAATTTTTAGCCCAAGACCCGCCGAGGCGGGGAATTGAACCCTGGTCCAGGACCGATCTCAGCTTCCGGGTCTGCTGCCTCTAACCCCCGAGCCACACTTCTCCACACGTGGAGTGGGTGGGAATTAGGAGGTTCAGAAACACAAGGTTAGTCACCCAATGACCACCATTAATAGATGACTAACTCACAAGTTTGAAATAAGGTTCAAATACACTACTCTCAATGAATGTCAAGTGTTCTTTTTGTATGCTTTCGGCATAAAAACAATAAAAATACATTTAAAAAACAGAATATTAAAAGTTAAAGCATGTAGAACAAGAATACACATTTTATCAGAGGTTCGAATCCAAAGAGGATGGTTTTAAACAAAAATGAGAAGCGAGGTTACAGATTCCTACCATCATTAAAGGCAGAAGGATTGTTTGATTCTATTTAACATCATCTACAGATTTAAAGCAAAGGAGTAAAGGAATCAATTTTAAAGTCCATTCAGGGCGAGTCATGAGCATCGGCAATAAGAGGAAATAAAGCAAAAATCAATTAGTTTGCATAGAACGATTCCAGGTCAACTGCATAAAAGCAGCAGCATCAACAAAAAATCAGTCCAAGATAGAAATTTAAAGGGTTATTATAAAATCATAGGAAAATAGTTGCTTTCTCTCCCAAAGGAAGAGAAAGATAAAACCCAAGCGATGCATCTAAAGGAAAAAAGGTATGGTATTGAGTAGATGGGTGGTCCGTAGAAAGAAAAATAATAGTGTTGCATTGCCCCTCCTTTGGGGTTTCTTCTTTTATAGTCGTATGACACCTTAGTGATGTGGTGTAACTCCAATAGTCAGCCCATCGTATGATTTGTTTACGTATCTCAAAAGGCAGGATCCATTATGGTTCAATCTGCCATTCACTAAAATTAGGTATATTTATCAATTTCCACACAGCTAGTAGCTCCACTACCAATAATCCATAAGGGAGAGAATTGCGGAATATCTTTTAACTACCCCACAATAGTACTTTGCACCACAAGTTTCCGTAAACATTTGTGCAACTGCTGACAGTCAAACAAATTTAACCAAAACTGTTCAATTTCATAACATGCTGCCAGCAGATTAATCAAAATGTTATTTGTATGGCATGTAAGGCATCTAAAGCATTTGTGTGATTTAAATATTGAGACCTTCTTTTGGTATAAAACATCTCAGTTACAATACTGATTCTTCAAGTAGTTGTATGGACTTAGAGAATTATAATTTAACCTTTCAATAATTTTTAAGGCTTACCTTCCAGCTGTCAATGATTCATGTAAAATGCATCAACAATACAAAGTAATATTGAACTCATTTTTTAGGTATTAGTTGCATCAAAGGGGGGGGGCGTGGCTAGCAGCCGATGCAAGCGGACGCAGCCTAGCGAGGCTCCCGTCCTTTGCCCCATCAATCCGTAAAATATCCGCACTTCGGCGCGGAATCCCCGTGGAAATCGGGTTGATTCCGCGCTAATTATCAGTGCCTGCCCAGGGTTTGTGACGGGCCTGTAGACTGCCCGCACTCGGCGCTGTGGAGCCGCCGGACCCGGAGACGACGGAAAACAACATGGCGGAGTGAGGACGCGGAGAGCGCTGAACTGCAGGCGAAGGGGCCCAGGGCTCGGCGGTCGGAGTCCGACAACATCGGAAGGAGGGGGCTAACCCCGTGAGGCGACCTGGTGACTGCGGTCTACGGGGAGGTGACAGTGGCGCTGTGGAGCGGGGTGAGGATCAGGACCCCGGGGAGCCCGAAAATCGACGTCCCGGCTTCTGGGCCTGCTCCCCTCTGACGTCGGAGCATACAACAGCGCGCGCAGGAGGCGGACGGGCGGACCCCCCGGGAGGATACCGGGAGTGCGGCCAAACCCAGGACACAGGCGGAGCAAAACCGCGGACCGTCAGAGGTACGGTGGAAATAACGGCGGTGGAAGGTGGGAGGCCCGGAGGGAGTGAGCTCGGCAGCGGAGAGCTGAGCGCGAATCCTGCCGAGAGACCCGCCCGCCTCTCCCAGTGAGCCCTGGGGGGGGCCCGGCTGCCTCTCATAAGGCGCAGCAGAACTGAGGGGTGCGCCCCTGACCCAGCGACTCGGCCCGCCCGTGCTGCCGACTCACCCCATTGTCAAACTCCTAGGGGCCTCTACGGGAGTGATCAGCACCCTGCGACCACCCGGAGAAGCACTCAGCGCAGCGCTGACCAGCAGGGAGGTGCGCCGTCAGCGAGGTGGGTCAGTGCATGCGAGACTCAACGCTGTGGGCAGCTCAGGCCCAGGCAGGAGGCTCTGAGACCACCCGAGCGGAGGGAGGCAGCGACGGGCTGGCGATCTTTGGCTGGGCGGATATGCGGCCTAGTTGGTGAATAGCGGCGGAGACTGGCTGCCCCGCCTTCGAGTCGACGACCCAGCCCTCCACTAGTGGACCCGCATCGGCAGGAGTGCGGGAACGTGAGCACGGACACCCAGCACACCAACTGGTCTCTTGGCGACCCATGGTGAGAGGAGGAACGTGGAGGGTCAGCGCCGGGGTGCGGAGCGGGAACCTGTCCTGACCGACAGAAGTGAGCGGACCGCTGTGGGACCACATTGCAGAGGAGGCCGGCCAGGGGCAGCCACCCCACCCCCGAGGTAGTGGAGGGGGAGCGCCCGGGTGCAGCGACGAGACCCCTGGGACACAGCTGCCGCTGCCGACGAGTGACTCCTGACCGCTCGGCCCGCGGGCTACCAATACCTTGCAAGTACCGGCTCGGCCTGGGAGCAGCGACCGGACATCCTACTGAAAGTCCTATCGGTCACGACCGACCCAGACTGGCCCAGCGGTCGCCAGGAGGAGGCATGGGGAAACCGAAAGGGCCGAAAGGGGAGGCAGGAACGGCTACGGAGGCCCCGGACACCTTGCAACAACCCCAGTCGGAATTGCTAACGATGCAAGACAAAATCCTGGAAGCCATAGCGGCCACGAGGACCGCTCTGCAAGACGACATTGCTCAGGTATCAACGGGCCTAGGGCTCTTGCGGGCAGATCATGGGAAGCTAGCTGACAGGGTCAAAGAAGCAGAAGTAACTCTGAAAGATGTTGTGCCAGGACAAAAAGCTTTGGAAAGTAAACTGACAGACGCCCTGGATCGCATCCAGACGCTGGAGAGGAGGGCGGAGGATGCGGAAAACCGAAGCCGGCGAAACAACGTACGACTGGTGGGCCTTCCGGAGAAAAGTGAAGGGACGGACATACTGGGTTACGTGGACAATTGGCTGCGGACAGTTGTGGCACCGGAGGGTCTGTCCCCGTTCTTCACGTTGGAGCGGGCACATCGTGTGCCTGCTCGACCCCCGAAGCCGGGACTCCCCCCGCGACCGGTGGTGATTAAAGTACTCCACTACAGGGACAGAGACTGGCTCCTGCAACGAGCGAGAGAAGCGGGTCCCTTCCAGGTTGAAAATAGCAAAGTAACACTGTTCCCGGACTATACCTTCGAAACTCAAAAGCAACGAGCCTCGTTCCTTTCCATTAAAAAAGAACTACGAACAGAGGGCCTGCAGTATTCGCTGTTGTTCCCGGCGAGGCTTCGAATCTCATTGGATGGGAAAGCACTGTTCTTCACATCATCGGCTGATGCCTGGACTTGGTGGGACTCTTATAAGGCCGGAACAGATGGGGCCCGCCACAGAGCTGCGGAGGACTTCCGACAGGGATCAGTACGACGGTCCAAGCGGCTTCGGAAACGTGGCCAGCACCAGAAACGGCCGACGGAATCACAGACGGCAGTGGAACGGAAGGCGGCATTGCAAGCGGTGAAAGAAGTCTTGGGTGTAGTGTCACCACAGCGGGGAGGGGAATCGATCTCGGAGGACAAACAAACAGGGTCGGAAACTGAATTATCGGAAGTGGACAGCACGATGGGCCCGACTGTAACGCCACAAACGGCGGAGGAAGTATTTGGCAGCTAAAGTTCGTGCCTGGGGGGGGCTGGTGGCGGCAGCCTGGATGGACTGGCGAGCCCAAACGCTGGAGCAGGCAGACGTGAGACTGGTCAATCGTGAGTTTGGATGACTATTGTGGGGCGGAAAGGGAAAAGGGAGGCAAATCTTGCTGAAGTAACTAGTTCACGTGCCCAGAGGCCCCTAAGGCCACCACAGTACAGACTGCGGAGTAGACAGTTTTGAGAGCACTTTGCTCTATTGTTTGGACGGGGGCGACTCTTTGTAGTTGGGTCCTGTTCTAGGGGGGTGGATGTCTAGAGATGCTGGGGTAACTCAGGACAGGGTGGGGGGTAGGGGGAGAGGGACGGGGCGGAGTGGGGTTAGAGGGCGAAGGGGAAGTGAGACAGAGCAGTTGGGGATGGGGGACGGGGGGGGCATTACTGGTGTCTGGCCACTATGGGACAGAGTCCTTAGCAAACAAAGTCGAGATGATGGATAGTGTGGGTTCGTTAAAATGTGTGTCCTGGAACGTGCGGGGTTTGAACTCAATGACTAAAAGGCACAAAGTTCATTCTTACCTGGTCCGCAGGGGGATCCACATTGCCTTCCTGCAGGAGACCCATCTAACCAAAAAGGAAGGGGCCGCACTACAAAGGAGGTGGAGGGGTCACCTGTTCTACACCACATATTCCGCATTTGCTAGGGGGGTGCTGCTTTGGATTCGAGCAGGGATCCCCTTCCAGGTCACTAGGCGTACAGTGGATCCGGAGGGCCGATATGTAGCTGTCGAGGGATTACTGAGGGGACGTCATATAGCGCTCTGCAGCGTTTATGCACCGAACACTGAGCAGGCACCCTACTTCACTAAACTATCCAAGCACTTAGCAACCTACTTTGCGGGCCCGGTGTTGCTGGGGGGGGACTTCAACTCTATTGAGGACACCACCTTGGATAGATCGCACCCACCGCTGCACGCATCCCCAGTGCACAGACTGGCGAAACATAGACTGCAATGGCAGGGGCAATGGGACCTCACTGATGTATGGCGCGCACAACACCCTAGTGAAAGGGACTATTCCTTTTATTCCAGCATGCATGACCTCCATGTCCGTATAGATGCGTTCCTATGCTCCCAACAAGTATTACCATTGGTTACCCGAACGGAGTACCTAACACGCACGATATCAGACCATAATCCCCTGCTACTCACCCTAGCCTGGATGAACGGAAATACACCAATTCCAACGTGGCGGCTCAGACCGGACACGCTGGATGACCCACCATTCAGGGCAGACCTAGAACTTAGGATCACCCAATACTTTGTAGAAAACGAGGAGACCACTTCCTCCAGAGCCGCCGAATGGGACGCATTCAAGGTAGTGGTAAGGGGACACTGTATTGGGAAATTTGCAGGCGCACGACGAACACTGGTGGAGGACTTAGACAAGGCGGAACGGACGCTGCGGGAGGCTGAGAAGTCGCGACCCGGCCGTCCCGAATTGCAGGGCAAGGTTAGTGCAGCGCGAGAGGCGGTGGCGGTCGAAATGGAACGCCTAGGCAGCTTTGATTATAAATCTTATTTAACTAAGACTCTCGCTGAAGGGGACAAGACGGGGACACTCCTAGCCTGGCTGGCCAACCCCCATAAAGGTTCCTCCCCGATACTGTCCATAACAGGTATGAGCGGGGAAGTATACAACACCCAACCAGGTATAGTGCAATGCTTCACAGACTACTACGGCACTTTATATAGGAAGGGAATGGAGGCCCAACCCGAGGCAACGGAAGCCCTGCTGGCAGAGACCCAACTACCCCGACTTGACCCGGAACACGCTAAAGCAATCGGAGGTCCGATCGACCTTGCGGAAATTAGAGGAGCCATTAAGAAAATGGCGCGAAACAAAACACCAGGGATGGATGGGCTACCAATTGAGTTCTATGCGAGGTATGTGGAGATACTAGCCCCAAAACTTAGAACGGTGTATAATGAAGCCAAAGAGAAGGGAGAGTTGCCCCAATCGATGAGCGAGGCGATCATGATTCCGTTGCTAAAACCGCGAAGGGATGGCACAGATCCAGCGTCATACAGACCGTTATCAATGCTGACGACGGATTACAAAATCTTGAGTACGATTCTGGCAGGGAGACTGATAGCCCATATGAAGGGTTTAATCCACGAGGACCAATCGGGCTTCATCCCCACCAGGAACACGTCCCACAATATTCGACGGTTGCTCAGACTGCTAGCAGACCCGCCACAGGCAGCAAGAGGCCCGGTAGTGTTGTCAGTTGACATTGAAAAAGCGTTCGATAGTCTGGAGTGGGACTATCTCTACGCGGTGATGCGGGGTTTTGGCCTAGGGGATGACTATATAAAATGGACCGAAGTGCTGTATGTGCGGGCAGGAGCGAGGGTGAGAGTGGGAGCATTAATATCGGATCGCTACGAGGTGAACAGGGGGACGAGACAGGGCTGTGCACTATCACCTCTGCTATTCGCTCTGGCCATGGAACCGTTTGCAATGATAGCTAGGAGAGGGGATGCATACCGTGGACTCGAAGCAAGAGGGGTAACACCATCATATATCGTTATATGCGGACGATCTCTTGCTATTCTTAGATAACACCGAAGAGGCGGTTAGGGGCGCGGAGGGTCTGCTACTGAGATTCGGGGCACTATCGGGCTGGAAGGTGAATTGGGCGAAGACTTGCCTCTTCCCGCTCCGAAAGGTGGAGAAGCGACCGACGGCAAACGTTAGCATGCGCTGGCAACCAGATTGCCTGCACTATCTTGGGGTTTACATCTATCACGATCCCGCCAACTTGCTGGACGGGAACGTTGGACGCTGTATTCGAGCGTTGAAGGGCAACATGTCCTTCTGGGCTACCCTCCCCCTATCCATGACGGGACGAGTGTCCCTCCTCAAAATGATCGCACTTCCACATTTGTTGTACCTTTTTCGGACCCTTCCGATATGGATACCGGGAGAAGTATTCAGGCGCTTAAAATCTAGCGTAGTGTCATTCCTATGGGGGGAAGGCAGGCGGCGAATAGCATTGGCGACTCTCATGCGCCCTAAAGACCAGGGGGGGCTTGCAGTCCCAGACTTCGAGCTCTATTATCTGGCGGCACAACTTCAATTCTTCACGCAGGAGGTGGCAAGGGTATACCGGGGACCTGACCAAGAGAGGGACGCGGGCACCCCCCGCCACGTGCTGTCATACGTAGCCCTACAACAGAAATTGTTCCTGAGAGGGTTGACCCAAGAGGAAAGGACACTACGTCTGTGCTGGAATCGCATGCAACGGCGTGCAGGTCCAGGCCATCCATACGCACCTGAGATTCCATTAGGGATGATGACGGCGCTTCCACACGGAGGGGATTGGTCGAACCTCCAACTGTGGGAGGAAGCGGGTCTTCAAATGGTAGGTGACTTATACACCGACGGGGTGCTGATGGACTTCCAGACTCTGCAAGAACGATATGACCTCCCACGTGGAGACTATTTATTACATGCGGCAGTGGTGAGGGCAATTCAGAAACACTGGGGGGAAGGACTGACTGAACCTAAACCGTCCTTGGCGTGTCAATACACGATGATGACAGCAGGCACGTTCAAGGCGGTTACATGTCTTTACTCCCGAATGAGCACGGAAAACATTCCGCCGTTAACACGCCTCAAAACGCAATGGGAGAATGACCTGCAAAAAGAGATCCCGGACGCAACATGGTCCCAGCTAGTTCAGCGAGCCAGGAAAAGCACCAGAAACGCCAGTTTCCAACTAATACATCTTTACATCCTGCATAGGGCCTACCTCACTCCAAGTAAAATAATACAATACTTTGGCGCGGTAGATGCAGCATGCCCCAGATGCGCGCTAATAGGTGCTGACTTGCTACACATGCTCAGGAACTGCCCGCGATTACAGGAGTATTGGATGGGAGTGGGGGACACCCTGAATGAGGTCACGGAAAGAGCCCTGCATTACGATAGCGCGGTCACCCTCCTACACTGGTTTCCACACACACGCAAAACGAAAATATCGAGCAAATTTATAAACATTGGCCTACTGATAGCAAAGAGGGAGCTCACCAGGGTTTGGAAATCTAAGACAGCACCAACACATCAAAAATGGCTGCACGAATTTCTGAAATGGGCAGCGTCAGAGAGCACACTTAGGTACCAGCTAGCCCGGCGCACGGCAGATGAGAAGGCTCAGGAAGCGGCGCTAGCATGGGAGACCCTAGTCCAGGAGCTTAGGGACAGTGCAGGAACGGGAGACGATGAAGAAGAAATACTACACGGGGAGGCCCCAGGAGGGGTAGGGTTGGACATCGCACTAGCCCCGGACACACACACCTAAGCATTGTTTCCATGATCCTACTTACACCAACTCGACTGAGTTCACAAACATGACACGTAGGTTCAGACACCAGGGACACGGGGAGGGGGGCGGGAGAAAACAGTTAAACTAATCAATACCACGAAGGGAGCTAATACACCACTACAGAACGAGGGGATGCAGTAGGTGCAGAACACCCAAAAGCGGAGGGGGTTGAATCACTGAGACGTTTGTGAATAAAGGCTGAACACCATGATACGTGAGTATACGCCGCCCGACCTCCGGGATGTAGGCTGTAAGGCTGTGTACATAGTGGATGGAAGTACAGATGTAGATTACGAACCCGAGACCAAACTGGTGTATATGTGATATAACCCGAATTACCTTTGCAATAAAAATTGATTTACAAAAAAAAAAAAATTAGTTGCATCAAAGGTTATCTGCATTAGATGACACTAGGCCATCAAGTCCTTCTTCCCTTGAATATCTGAAGCCAAGTATCTCAGTCCCAGTTTAGGAAATTTCTTAACACCTGATTAACCCCTACAACCCAGTCATTCCATTTCTACACCTCTACTGAAAGTCAAATAGCGCCAAGCAGCCATAAGATAATGTTCCACTCTACAAATATCAAATACAAAATAGAGAAATAGAGGGAATACTAGATTTAAACATTTCTTACATCAAGAGGGTTACACCGATGGGCTTTATAAGAGATCCACAAAAAAATATTAACTTAGACACCTCTTCAGGTATAGTGGGAACAAAATAAGCAGAGCTAGAGAAGGACAGCATGGAAAGTATGGTAGGGATTGGCAGGGCTGGGGGGGGGGGAAGCACATGGTTGCAGAAGAGTCACAATCATTCTTCTACCTTTTGCAAAAAGTTTTATTTTCTCTTCAACGAACTCCAACAAGCAGTAAACTATCAGTATGAGCTTGCAGAAACTGACAGTTCTTTTATTATTCCAAGCCTTACACATTTGGTTTCAGAAGCATCCAAAATAGAAGTCAATGCATAAATATTGTTTGCCCTGTGTACGGGGCATATATATCCCCTGCTTAGCTTTTAAATGTAACCAAGCCCCTTGCCCCCAGCCAGACTGACGATGGTTCTCAGTTTTCATTTTAGGGATATAGTCTCTGTTTGACAGACACTAATTTAGTCATTATAAGACAAGTTGTTCTCCATTATTAATTTACATTTTCCATATCCGATGGTACAAAAATGGTTTAGACAATCATTCATTTGTTTGTCAAGAACAAAGGTGGATCATGAGTAACTGCCATTAAGAACTAAGGGGGTGATTTATTTCTTGGAGGACGTTCCATCGTTCAGCCATGGGGAGCGAAGTAAATTACTCCATCCCTATGGTAGATCGGCTGCCGGCCTAATTTATAAATGAACGCTGAGCAGGTGGTCATTTATAAAAAAACATTGCCAGAAACCGCCACCACGGCAGTTCCTGGTAATGCATTACTCTGTGCTATGGGGCTGCATCAGCAGGACGCAGCCCTGTAGCACAGTTTCATTTTTTTTCTTTACACAAAGGAAATCCTGAAATGGGATTTTGTTTTTGTACAGAAAAAATCTATTGCTCCCTCACCCATGGCTTGGGGAGATTTGGAATGTTTTTACTGTTCCTTACCACCAGGCTTTACTGCCGATAAGAAACAGTAAAAAATGACTACATGTCCGCCCATCTAAATTGGGCGGGAGGACATGTAGGTATTTCTCTAATGGCCATTACTCCCCTGGGCCGTTGGCCAAGTTTGGTCATGGCGAAAACAGAGTAGTCTCCTCCATGACCAAACTGTAGGTGCGCTTACAGTTAAATCAGGCGGGCGGACCTTCATGTTGGCGGAATGTATACTCACTACTACATACAGCCAACATATAAATCATCCCCTCAATATATTTTTAGGTTGAATATTTTTTTATTTCTTTTCCAAATACCCTTGAACCATCCCCCAAATCTCCCACCAGTCACCCCTGCAGTCTCTGAACCCCCTGCCTCCTCTGCCCCGGTCCTCCCATCCCTGCTCTACGTTGTACAAGATATGTCGACAGCCGATGGGGTGGCACTAGTCCGCAATGTCTCGTGGGCTGTGGTGGTCTTTTGGAATTCTCAGTGATCCATAGTTGTCTTCGTGTGATCCAGAATTAGTAAGGCCCACAATCGTTTTACACATCTAAGTTCTCTAAAGTCTGAATGAAAGGAGTTTAGTATGGGCCCCCATTGTTTGCTCAAGTGCTTCCATTCCCCACTTGCCCCTTTAGCAAGTTTATCCATCCCCACTCCACCACAAACGTTCTATCTATTTATTCACAGAGGGTATAATGGCTTGACTACACATCGCTAGTATTTGTCTGCTTGGCAGTCAGTAACAGAAGGGTTATAAGGCGCTCTTTCCTGCCTCCCATCTGGTCACTATCGTCATCTGGTCGGCTCAAAGAGTATGACCTCCAGGCACTGTGTCTGCTCCGAGCCAGTGATCTGGAGGATCATCGAAAGGACTGCCCCGCAGAATAGACCAAGATTTGAGTAGGACCCCTTGATGTGAGTAAGTGTTGCCTCCTCACCGCAGACTCTCCAGCACCCCGCACTTCTTGCCAACTTCATATGAACTAGTCATTGTGGGGTGTAATGCCAAATAGGTTAAAGTGTCGCCTCACTCACTGCCGTGTGAGTTGCCCATGGGTGGCACGTTGAAGTATTACCTGCTGCTGGTCTGTGTTTCGGGTGATGTAAATATATTTGTAGGCAGATTTAGAGAAAATTGTATTAGAAACACATTGGATAGGAGAGAAGGCTGAATCTGGGATAGGAAGTAAAACAAATTTACTTCTCTGGAAATGAGTCCCAGTTATATTCAAAATAAATGCAGCTCAAATGTGAAAGTGCTTGTGAAATAACTTCACTTTTGTCTAGATCTATTTATTATTACACTGAAATTAATGCAAAACACCAACATTATTCAATTGTATTACTACATACATACCTGGAAAGCTTTGCTCAGCATGGTTTCTCCTTCTTTTGCCCCAAGTAGATTTATTATTACTTGCCTGCCATATAATCTTTTCAGCGTTCGAAAGTGTCTGTTAACAGCATACAGAAAGAGAAAAAATATTTAGGTTAAAAACAAAACCCACAAACATTTAGTACGATTTGAATGTAAGTAGGCAAAAATAAGCATTTATAGTATTCTGTTTAATCTCCATTTAAACATTACCTGGTAATAAAACTGTACGCACAATTTTGTCTGTATCACGTTCATACAACTCTTGCTACATACGGACAACTGATGTGAAAAAGTACTCCACATCCTTAGGCTGACAAGAGTTTTGAAGATAGGAGTTTTCTAAGGATTTTAAAATTTTCGGCTCCAAATCTCTTAAAAAAAAAATACTCAAAACATTTTTAAATTTATGAGGAATGTGCATGAACTGGCATGGCTGTGCTACAAATGCCTCCATAACCACAAAAGGCGAACTCTAAAGCAGTGTGCACACGTGTGATGCAAAGCCACCTGGCATTTTAGGAAGCATTTCACACTTTGGCTCCAGAATGCATGCTACAGGTATGCAGTCATCCTCTCCCACTTTGTCACATGGACAAACAATTCACTTTATTGAGCCAGGGCTTTTTAGTACTGTCATTTAAGATGAATCAAGGATGCACCTGGTAGCCTTTAGCCAGAAAAGATGCACTTTGGCAAAGGAGAACTTCAATCAATCAATCAATCAGGATCGTTGGATAGGGAGAAGATGTGTTGGATGTCGTCTTCGTACGCTATGATGTTGAGTCTGTGTGATCCGACGATGGATGTGAGTGGGGCCATGTAGACGTTGAACAGGGTGGGAGTGATGGAGGAGCCTTGAGGGACTTCGCAGGTGGCCAGTGCGGGTTCCGAGAGGAAATGGTAGAGTCTGACCCACTGCGTTCTGCCGGAGAGGAATGAGCGGATCCAGTCGAGGGCCTTGTACCGGATTCCTGAGTCGTGGAGTCTGTGGGCTAGGGTATGATGTGGGACTGTGTCGAAGGCAGCGGAGAGGGCCAGGAGGATTAGGAGAACTTGGATATCAGGCTGCAGCAGAAGTGGGTGGCAGGGCCGATTGGGGTCTAGCCATGGCGAGTGCCTGAACACTAGGCTTACCTATGCCACTGGGCCCTCAGCCTAAAACCCTCCTTTTGAGATCAGAGAGCTCTTTCTCAGTATTCTTGCAAGCACACATTAAGACCGTCAATGGATTAACCCCATTATAAAACGTATCCAATCGAAGACAAAACCATTGGCTCCCTCGTTTAATGTTGAGCTCAGAGCAAGCAATAAACAGTGATAACATGTCGAAAAGGTATGAAGACTAACTTTAAGTCAGACGATAAAGTTACTTATAAACTTGCAATAAAAAGTTACCATAGGAAGCTGTTTAAAGCTAAAAAGACCTTCTTTGAAACAAGGATCGAGGAGGCAGACAAGTCTAAGGAGATTTTTTAAATTGTCAATTATTTTCCAGACCCCGAAGTCATATCTAGAGATCGTAAATCGACTGATGAGTAGTGTAAGAAGTTAGATTAATTCTTTTATGAAAAGATCAAGACTATCCAGGCTAATCTTCCTAACAATGGGCAACTTGACCCGATGTATGTACATTCCCTGGATATCCACAACCCCCTACCACGTCCTCCTCCCTAGATGACTTCGCCCCTCTGCCTCATGAAATGTCACTATCTGCCCTCAAATGCTAGAAGTCTGGCTTCCTTTTAGACCCCTGTCCTAGCTTCTTGCTAACTACCGCTGCCCAGACGATCAATCCTTTAATAAATAATATATTAACACCCTGGTGTGCACCCAGCAAGCTGAACAAGGGTGAAATTGATTCCTCTGTCAAAAAAACCTTCAGCTGACCCTATGCAACTGGCAAACTATAGGCCTATTTCTCTCCTCCCTGCTTTCTCCAAAATTTTGGATAAGGAAGTTAACCATCAATTGTCCCATTACTTGGAGGACAACAAACGATTACACCCCAGCCAATTAGGTTTTCGACCCCACTTTAGCATGGAGGCAGCACTTCTGGAAGTAGTGGAGTATGTTAGATGCACACTTGAATAGGGAGGCAAGGCCATTCTGATCCTGTTGGATCTGACTGCAGCCTTTGACACTTTGCCCCACTCTAAACTACTTGAGCACCTTCAAGCAATAGGGTTCAGAAACACTGCCTTAAAATGGCTAACCTCATTCTTGAGCAATTGAACTCAAGAAATATGACTGCACCCATATCCCTCACAAGCCAGAACTCTAACTGTGAGTGTACCCTAGGGATCGGCCCTAAGCCCCAACCTGTTTAACATTTACCTTACACATCCAGCTATACTGGCAGAGTCATTTGTGTCTCAAGTTATCTTGTATGCTGATGACACGCAGCTCCTCTTCTCTTGTGGTAAGGGAGAGGAGCTGGACGGAGCGCTTATCTCAAAATGTCTCGCCAGTGTTTTTCAGTGGTTGGCCCTGCACCAAAGGAAATGCAACCCGGACAAGAAGCAGACTGTGATCTTCGGAGGCGCACCCCCCTAATCGACTGAGAGCTTGCTGATCAAACTATGCACCACAGCCCGATGCCCTTCAAAACTAAGTCAATAATCAAGGCATTAAAATTGATAGCACCTTTCCTTCCAATTACAGATACATGCTTTAGCCGGCTCCTGCTTTGGCACTCTTCGTATGCTCATTTTCTTTTTTTTTACCTCTCCTGTTCAAGTCGGCCACAAAAAGGTTATCCAGGCTCTGATTACGATGAGACTGGATTATGGTAATGCCCTCTATCTCTCACTCCCGAGTACCTTCTCAATAGACTCCAGAAGGTGCAGAATTTGGCAGCTAGACTTCTACTTAAACTCCCACATAGGAGTCACATGTCTACCAATCTGAAGGCTCTTCAATGGCTCCCTGTAAAAAAGAGGGTGCCATTTCATGCCATGGTTTTAAGGCATAAGACCTTGCACGACTCTGACCCTAACTACCTCAGAGAGAGGATTTAGGAATATACCCCAGCGCAGATTTTGCCATCTTCCTCTACTCATTCGCCAAGAGTGCCTCGGATCCACTATCTCAGAGTGGGCGGTAGAGCCTTCTCCTATCTAGGGCCACTCACTTCGAACAAACTCCAGAGATACCTCCATCTAGTCAGCGAGCTCACTGCTTTCAAGAAGAAACTGAAAACGTGGCTTTTTATGCCGTCAGTCTAGGTAGTGAGGTTGGTTGACCTTAGTCTGAGCGCTGGGACACACTGAGTAGCTGTGCCCTGTACAAATCACTGTAACATAACATTACTGCTGCAGTAATATTACTATCTTTTAGGAGGCAAACAAATCTTTCACACACTAGACTTAATTGAAACAACTGTACAGCAAACATACCAAGCACATTTTCATCAGCTGTTACGTAAATTAAGAGGTCAGAAAACTGGAAAATGAAAATACAGGACCCACGTGTTGTATAAGCCTGCAAGTTCTTCCATAGAGTGACAGAGTGACAACGGATACAATATTATTGGTTATATACAGACGAAGAAAAGGTCTACTATTAGGAAACTTGAATACCCCTTACAATCCACCAATAAATGCCCAGAATGATTTTGTAGGAGAAGCCAAAGGGGCAACTGACTGTAGTTCTTCAGGTCCATATACTCCAAAGATCTGCTCTGTTTGACAATAACTCCACATCTATGCTCTGCGACATCTTCGATACAGTGAATGCTCCTGTTCCCTTGTGTATTACAGAGAGCAGATCAGAGAAGCAGACATTAGATAAACAAATCACAACAAAGTGATCCTTTCCTAAGACAATAAAACACCAAAGTGAAAATGTAACACCAGAAAATGAAGGAAAAAGCCCAAAAGAAGGGTCTGTCAAGTTATGAGTCACAAAACCTCTCCTCTAGTAGTGGTTTGAGTTCTACCATTACACCTGCAATCCACAAACAAGGCAGGAAGTTCATGGCCTACTTATAAATGCCCAACCTACATTTCCATGTACTGTATCTTGATTGAATAACTACTTTTCCAGCTGTGAAATCACAACACATCTGGGCACGTATATGAAACTGACATACCAATTTTAAGAAGTTCCCTAGCTTTACAGCCAAAATCACAACTGATGTATGAACACATGCTCAGTCGAAGACGCATAGAACTTGTTTTGCAACAAGAATATGTAAATAGGAAGCCACCCCTGGTACATGGTGTTTAAAAATCGGGAGAACATGTATCTTCGAAATAAAACCTTGGGTGCATCTTAAAAAGTATACCATTCTTGAAAAAGTTTGTGATTGGCTATATTAGAGAAAGGACAGTTAACCAAGAGGTATGAACAATATTATGGCCAGGACAAACGCAAATTTAGAAGAAACAAATAACTAATTTAACTCAGTCCCATACCTGAACTGAATACTGGGACCGCCTCACATAGCCTTTCGATCATCTAAATTCAAATGCACAAAACTCCATTCCTAACTCACAAAATTAGGAATGGTTGGATTTTGAAAACATATTATGGGTACCATTTGTTGGAATTTAGATTTATTTCAACGTCTAAGATTCTCTGGGGAGTCTTGGAGAAGAAGTTGCAGAACAAATTATCATTGTTTTTATACCTAAGAAATAAAGATACAAATATCCATCTACAACATGGATACCATCTCTACAGTGGCTAGGAGAATGGATGTGGTGCAAACAACTTTGCAGCATATGGGTTATCTTGTTTGCCCCCTAGTGAATGCTGAACATGTGGAAGAAGATGATACAGAAGAGATATTTATAGACACTGAAGTATGTCTGGTGAGTGATGTATTTGAGGGAGCATTGAAGGGAGCTGTATAAATGGAACAATTGAATATGGATAATAATTTGAAATTGATTATGGATTATGTTTGGAAATGTTGGCCAGCTCCCAAGAATCTATTTGCTGAGATATAGCTAATGAGTTTTCATTTGAAAACAGTTTGGTGAGAATAATTGTTTTGTTATTTGTGCCGGCAGGATTTCATGAAAACATTGCTCAATTGGCACACATCCGTCACACTGCATCAGGGCATGAAAGGTGGTGTACAAGAGGATTTTTGGTGGCCTGGAGTGGACAGAGACAGACTACTTAGTCAGGGATTTTATTTTGTGTGCTTTGTGTCAAGAATCAATATCTTTCCCAAATATTCCATCAGGGCTACATGCGTGCCAATGTTACCATAGCCCAAATTAGCATTGGATATTTCAGGTTCATTTGTGGTGTTAAATTGCACACCTAAATAAACCCTGGTCATGTTAGATTATGTCACAGACATAGACCTAGTCCCTACACACACCACTCGCTCTCCCAGCTTTCCTACTAACCTTCGTACCTCCGCTCTTCCTCTTGTCTCCCCCTCCACACTGTGCACTCCCATACCTTCCCCCGCACATTTTTTCTCGGAGCACCCCTTCTCCCCCAATGGCACCACACACAACATGACTCTCTCTCCGACTTCTGCCCCCCCCACACTTAGCACTCCAACCACACCTAGCCTGCACCCCTCCATCAACCTCCCACCCCCCTCGCTCACTCCTCAATACCCCACATCCTCCCCCACAACAGCCAGCCTTCACATCACCCCCTTTTTCCGCTCCCCCCCTAGCACGGATGCGCTTCCAAACACCTGCCCTCTCGCTAACGCCCCCAACGCCCCCAACACCCTCATCAGTTCCGACTCTCCACCCGGACTGCCCCCGGTCAACGCACCCATCATCACCTTGGACACTATTATGTCTACCCTCCTCCAATTGAAAGAAGAAGTACACTCCATTAAAGAGTTGCTCTTCACACACCCCAGACACCCCCACATCAACACCCCTACCACACCTAACACCACTTCCCCCTCACCTCCTACCCGCCCTACCACACAACACTCCACACACCGGACCTCTATCCCCCCTCGCAATACCAACAATCGCAGTAACAATTGCAATCTCGTCACTACCAAGCGCAGTACTCCCCCTTCTCCTCCTAACAACACTTCCTCCTCTCCCCCTACTCGCCTTAACACACATCTCCCCCCACATTGGACTTCTACCCCCTCTTGCAATACCACCAATCGCCCCAGACGCACCTCCAACCCGATCTCTGACCATGACGTACACACCCTTCTCCACTCTTACGACCCGGCTCCCCAAAAGTCACTAGCTACCAACAACATGTCCATCCCAACGATTATATCCAACCCCCTTAGGCAACAAAAGGATAACAACAGAGGCGCTGTCCCCAACAACCTCACTAATGTACCCCTCATTACGGAATCGTCCTCCTCCCTATGCACCCCTAGCCTTAAATGCATACTTCTCAACTGCAGATCGGCCCAAAGACATTCCACGGAGGTCGCCGACCTCATCACGTCCCGGGAACTGGACCTAGCCATTCTGACTGAAACGTGGCTGTCTGATTCCTCCACACCTATACTGGATATCCTAGTCCCGCCCAACTACTGTATCATTAGACTTGACAGGGCCATAAAGACAGGCGGTGGAATTGCCTGCATCTACAGAAGCAACCTCTCAGTCTCCAAAGTGGCCGTCCCCTCTCTTACTTCCTGTGAATACCTTTGCCTCGATATCATCAGCGAAAGCAAACCGGTATGTTCACTCCACATTATATACCACCCACCTGGGGACAATCTCTCCTTCGTCCAACAACTCATGGATACAATATCAGCCAACTCAGGACGGCAGCACACCCAAATTTTCCTTGGCGACTACAATCTCCACTGGAATGACAGCAGTGACGCAGTGGTAAACAGCCTCAAAAGCTTTCTCAACGCACTTGATCTCAACCAAATATGCAATAACCCGACCCATAAGAGAGGTTCAACCCTTGACCTTATCATCTCCAAAGAGGGCGCTATTCAACTGGAATCAATCCAACCTTGTGACTGGTCAGATCACTACATTGTCTCCTTCCTCATCAAGGAAAAAATCAGACTTAACTCAGTTCAACCCCCTAAGCACAAAGTGTGGAAAAGAGACTTGAAGAAACTCAATCCAAACTCCCTACCGCCTAACAGCTGCAATCGCCTACTTCCCCCTCCCGGCGTATCAGACGTTCAACTTCTGACTGACTACTATCTCAATACTATGTCCACAATAATCAATGAGGCGGCGCCCATGCAACTGAAAAGAGTCTCGTCCAAGAAGACTTCCAACCCATGGTATGACGGTAGCCTCAATGAGGATAGACGAGCCATGCGAATGGCAGAGCGCACCTGGAGATCAGCCCCTTCTGCAGTGCACCTAAAAAGTCTAAAGATACAGAGAAACGCCTACTTCAGGAAAATAAAGCGCTCAAAAAGAAACTTCTTCAGCCTCCAACTCGCCCAAGCTAAAAACCGTCCAAAAAAACTGTTTGAGTTAGTCAGAACACAATCCAAAGAGCAACCCCAGACACCCAGCCCTATGGGCGATACTCCTTCCTACGAAGACTTCTCTGCCTTCTTTATCCAAAAAACTGAGAGAATAAGAAGCGATCTCCTCAATGACGCTATCCTGTACTCCAACCCCCGACACACAGCAGTGCCTCAACCAAAGAACAATGCTACTTGGTCAGCCTTTGACACCTACTCCGAAGAAGAAATTGGCAGACTGCTCAACACCTTGAAACCTTCCAATCACCTCTCCGACCCCCTTCCTGCTAACGCTGTAAAGGACTTTTCTCCTTGGCTTCTCCCACTCTGGTCAAAGATTATCAATAGCTCTCTTCAACAAGGATCCATCCCCAACGCCCTCAAAGTAGGGCAAGTCACTCCGCTACTGAAAAAACCAACAGCAGACCCCACTGATCTAAACAATTACCGCCCTATTACAAACATTCCCACTCTCGCTAAACTGCTGGAAAAATGTGTACAACAACAACTGACTAAACACATAGATAAGTTTGATCTCCTAAACGCTCATCAGTCAGGCTTCCGAGCAGGGCACAGCACCGAAACTGCCATGACTCACATAGTGGACGATGCCCTCCAAATCCTAGACCAAAACGACACCTGCCTCCTCATCCTTCTGGATCTCTCCGCAGCATTCGATACAGTTAAACATGAGAACTTACTCGAACTGTTAAACACAAGAATGGGCATATCTGGGATTGTTCTAAAGTGGTTCACCTCATTCCTACACAACCGGACACAAAGATTCAAAAGCAACAACCTGCTGTCCTCTTCGGTACCTGTATCGCTAGGCGTCCCTCAAGGATCCTCCCTCTCCCCAACACTGTTCAACCTAGTTATGGAACCTCTCACTACGTTGCTACAGGCATCTAATGTGCACTTTCACATGTATGCCGACGACACCCAACTTTATCTCAAAATACAATCTCCCAAGGACATCATGCTTCTGAACACCACAATCAGAAACACCCAATCCTGGCTTTCTGAGAATCACCTCAAACTCAATGCTTTGAAGACCGAGTTCCTCCTGATCTCACCTCCCGCTAAAATATCCACGGCTCAAACATGGCTTAAGCATTTAACGGCTCTAAATGTACAGCCCATCGTAGTTGACTCCGCAAAATCTTTAGGCATAACACTGGACACCAATCTCAACATGCAGCAGCACATCAGCAAGGCAACCAAAGGAGCGAACTTTCAAATCAATACCCTGAGGAAACTCAAACCCTTCCTTCCTGCCAAAGACTTCCAAACTGCAGTACAATCTATAGTCATCCCGCACATAGATTACGGTAGCACCGCCCTCTGCGGGCTCCCCCTAACTACAACGGCACCCCTAAGAGCATCCCTTAACGCCGCAGCGAGACTCGTCACTGGCTCAAAAAAACACTCGCACATCTCCCCGGACTTTAAATCACTGAAATGGCTACCTTTTGAAGCCAGAATACAACTGAAAATCGCTTGCATGACACACAAGGCTGTGCACCGGAATTCACCCGCCTATCTCACTCAAAAGCTGACAATTTCGGGTGGCTCCCGAACTACTAGAGGCACAAACAATCTTTTGCTGAAACCTCGAAGATTTCGGAAGGAAAAAACTTATAAACGCTCCTTTTCAGGAATGGCACCCAGGATCTGGAACTCACTCCCTCCGGAAACAAGGCTCATCTCCTCCGAAGCAATCTTTAAGAGGGAAGTTAAAGCGATCCTCATGGCAAAATACACATGATCTATTGCTCCGTATCACTCATGAATCTGCCTTGCAAGTCCTTCCCGACCCTGGTCTACTGTGCCACCCGTGTTTTCGAATTACTTAACTGTATACGCTCACTCTTTGTATTTTGTTATAATGTTTGATGCACCTGGTTGATTATGTATATTGTTATATTGTTATATTATTGACGCACCTGGTTGACTTTGCACACTTTACCCTCTCCATCTCAACGCTCCTTACTACTCTCGCACCTGTGGGACTATACACCCTGCTCACACCTACCTCAACCTAACTGTATACACTCACTCTTTGTATTTTGTTATAATGTTTGATGCACCTGGTTGATTATGTATATTGTTATATTGTTATATTATTGACGCACCTGGTTGACTTTGCACACTTTACCCTCTCCATCTCAACGTTCCTTACTACTCTCGCACCTGTGGGACTATACACCCTGCTCACACCTACCTCAACTGTACCCTCCTTTAAACTCTAAATATTCTAAACACGTTTAAGCAGGTATATGCTCCTTATTATTGCACTTTATACTATTGACGCAATTGTCTGTCTATACACTGTGTACCGACACTACCTCACCTGTTACCTACCTCATGTCCTTTATCCCACCTATGTAACTAGCACCTTGTACCCAACTACCTCATATATTACTCTGTATATACGCTTTATTACTTTGTATTTTTTACCCCCATGCCCTTGTAAAGCGCTCTGATATCTGCAAAGATCTTGTTCGCGCTATATAAAACTTTCAAAATAAATAAAATAAATAAAATTATGCTACAAAAGCATGGGACCAGCATGGGGAGCACATTTGCTCCCAGTCTGGCTGGTCTCTATGTTCACCAATTGGAGACCACAAGTATTCTCCAACAACAGAAACCCTACCGTGACCACGTGGCTACATGGAAACGCTACATCGATGATGTGCTTGTAATCTGGAGGGGTGACATTCAACATGTTCAGGAATTCATGATCTGGCTCAACCAACAAGATCGGTTTCTAAAATTCACCCACACAGTATCAAATCAAAACCTGGTCTTTTTAGACCTCAACATTTACCCGAATCAAGGTATATTACAGACCAGCACCCACTTCAAACCCACCGCCAAAAACTGTCTCCTACTATATAACAGCTTCCACCCGAGACACCTGCGGGATAACCTCCCCTACGGACAATTTCTTCGCCTCAGGCGAAACTGTTCTAACATCGCAGAGTTCAAAAGCCGAGCAGCTGACCTTGAACGAAAACTACTGAACAGAAACTATCCGGAGAAAATTGTCAAGAAGGGCCTAAAAAGGGCCCTAATAATAGAGATGCCCTATTGGAACCTACAATGCCTAAAGAACAAGAAAACCGCCCAATTTGTGTAAACACATTCAACACTAACTCAAACAAAATCACAAAGATAGTAAACAAAAATTGGAAAATCCTTAACTGTGGCTCTTTGAATTTTCCAAAACCAATGTTTTCCCACAGAAGGGTTAGAAACCTGAGAGACATTTTGGTCCATAGCAGACCAAGAACCACGAGAGATAGTGGCCCTCCCAAATTAACAGCTGTGAATGGCCACCATCCTTGTGGCTCATGCAGCGCATGCGAACTTACCAGTAAGAGAAAACTATCAAGTTCTCAAATGGAACCACCTGGGAACAACGTGCTTTTACGAACTGCAACAGCAGAAATGTTGTCTACCTTATCACCTGCCCATGTGCCAAAGAATATATTGGAATGACCTCAAGACCCATCAAAATACGCATCGGTGAACACAGAAGCAACATACGTTGCAAAAAAAACACTACTAAGATGACCAGCCATTATTTAACCATGGGCCACAGTATTCAAGATCTTCGCTGGACAGTGATTGAATCCATCAAGTCCGAAAAAAAACTCCTAGAGAAAGAACAACGTTGGGTGTTCCGTTTAGGAACACACATCACAGGGTTGAATGATGATATACCCTGGGCACAACAGAGCCAGAGATAGCCCTCAATTGACGTCTGTATTTTCCCATACATGCATAGTTTCATTTCTGGGAATTATCAATGAAACTTGACTGCCTCTCCTTTGGACCTTTACAAACCCCAATGATGAACTGTCTGCACACTGCATGCCATTGAAGGGAAATTAGTTTTAACATGTGTTCCCCCACCTTCTGTACAAGAAAGTACGTCTGCATGCCACATAAACACACTGTATGCGGCATGTTGTTAAATATCACAAGATGCTTGGCTCATAATGGAGCACTTTCCCTATCAGAAGGTAACATCTGAACTTCATTCTTGGTAGACGGGCCTTCGATACCCATTAGATAAACGCTCCGCGCATGCGCACAATAGAGGCGCTTTGGCCTTACCTATTGCCCTATTTATTTCATAGCGCGGCCTCACTTTTCACCTCTTAGCCACTATTATTAAAAAACGCTCCCGTAGGAGCACTCGTGACACGAGAAATAGCCTCGGGGAGAACCCGGTGTTTCCAATATGGCCGCCGCTCACTGCCGCCATTGAATAACATAGACCGGCCTAGTTCTTACTAGACTCTCGGCCGCTCCCCACCAACACAGGTGCAATCAATGATCCATTTCAACCCAGTATAAAAAAGCATCCCCCGCTCCACTCGCTCACACCACGGAAGCCGCGGACGAGGGAGGATGCAAGGATTTTTCGACAAGTAGTGAGTATGGCATAGACGCGTTAGGGAGCGCAGAACCTTGACTTTAGAGTATTGCTCCCACGATCTGGTACTGAACTTGTGCATAACCCCCTTTTTTCCTTCTCCTATACCAACAGATGGCAGTTACATTTACCCCTCTTCCAGATCGGCTCATGGGGCATTGACTCCTACTTATTCCAGTATGTATTGAGCGGAATATACAATTTACCATGAGCATTTCTTTTGCAGCTCTCCACTGTTTATGCATATCTTCACGACAGAGTGTGTGTTTTATGTTATGTCTGCGTTCCGTCATGTAGTGTCTTCCTTTCTTTGAACAGGTCACAGCACCATAGTGTGTCTTAAAATTAGAGACTCGCGCAAAGTCACCATATATGTCACAATGCTTTTTCCTTCCACAGGTGACATATAAACGCGCATTGGGAAGCGCGCTGGAAGTATTTACATGCTCTCATTTTATCTTGCAGGCTCACGATTCAGAAATACTGATAGGGCTGTAACTGTAATTTAATCTCATACCACATAGGTATTATATTCTCATTTTTCACTTGTATATATACATTGCACATATTGAGGGCAACGTTAGTGAGTGACAGAGGGATCTGACCCCGTCCTGACGAAGAGGCAGGCAGCCTCGAAACATGTTGACATCACCAGGAGAACTAGCTCATTATTAAGCTTTGGTTTCTCCGCCACACTAATTTTAACGATACCAGCCTATGACCAATAAAGAATTTTTTTGTTTTCATAAGGCCAGGTACTTTTTAACCTCACTTTTCCAATCACTCCTGACCCTACTTACACTCACTCAAATACACTTCACATAGCACTTACAATATCTAAGTGCTCCAGTGTAGTCGCTAGTCGTAGCACACCCCGTCCCGCAGCGGGGCGGGAAGACCCCAATGATTAAGCATGACACCAAGGGTCCTTTTTGTGTGTGAGGGGTATGTTAACAAATACTGTGTATGCCTGTCATACCTTGGCCCACAGGAAACCTCTTAGAGGTGTATCTTATTGTTTATATATGCTATAAAGTTGCCTGAAGTTTGTTGAAAAGCTAAATTCTAAGAAAGTGATTGAGTTTATGGTAGATGAATTCAATAGAAAGGGTATCTATCCCTGAGAGTTAATACCCGACAATGGTTCCCAGTTTGTCTCATAGGAGTATGACAACTTTTTAAGGAAAAGCGGAATAAAACATGTAAGATCTTTATTAGATTGACAAAGGAGTAATGGTTTGGTGGAACGTCTGAATAGAGTTGTCAAAGAGAGAATTAAGTTGGCTCTTGTCAATCGGATGGAGTGGAAGATGGAGATAAGGGATTTACTGTGGCATTGTGTACTACTCCCCATATCATACCATATTGTGGAGAAGTGTGGCTCACTGGTTAGAGGAGGCAGACCTGGAAGCAGAGGTCAGCCCGGGACCAGGGTTCAATTCCCGGCTCGGCGGGGTCTTGAGTCCGAAAATGTCCATGGACTCGACAATTCTTGCTCCGGTGCCTACTTGATTAACGGGTTCACACTCTGCGACTCTGGGCAATAGCTTGCTTAATCTCCACAACGGCCCCTCGCAGCGGGATGCCTGGCTTTCACCTTGCGGATACCCTGCCGGGGTTATCTCACAGGGGAATACCAGGACGGGTTCCCTAAGCAAGCGCTTAGAAACCGCTTGGTGATTTGCGCTATAAAAATTCCTGTACATCAGCACAGGCGTTTCTCCTTTTGTTTTGTAGAAAGTAGAGTGCTGGATATTGGGTTGAATGAAGTATGGATGAACAGAAACAAGATTGATTTAGAAAAACTTAAGTAAGGTGGTGGAAGTTAGTCAAGCAGTTCAACATACATATAGGTCAAATATTGGAACTTGTCATCTAAAGTAAAGAGTAGGGGATGATGTAGTAACCGTTAGGAGGGGTCACTTCAACCGTAAAGGTTCCTCATGTTTCTCTGATCCAAACAAAGCGGTAAGAGAAAAGATGATTTAGTGACTTCGAATAACAGTAAGGTGTGGAATAAAAACAGTCATTGTCGTGCTGCAGAGTAAACTCACATATATGTGTAAGAAACAAGGATCCCTACACAACAAGCTGGATGATGACAAATGTCGCTATGGAAAGTAAAGAAAGGCAAGTGTACGGATTGTCGGAGATTGAAAAGCGTTATTAGGGAACCGGAATATTTAGATGCTGTTCACTTTCATAATCAATCCTTGCATAGTTTGAGTATTCATGCAAAGGAAATAGCATGGACAAAATGGGTATTTCAAGTAGAAAAGATATGTTGGGATTTCTGTTCATATATATTTCTGCATGGCTTATCCTGTCAACCCTGTTACTAATGTTTTTTTTCTGTTGCAATTTAGAGTTATTTGAACTGCTCAGAGTTATTTCTCTCCTTGGAGGAGAGCTTTCAATAGTGATTATTATTCTTTCTGTACTAGAAAGAAATATATCCATTAACAGCATGGATACCATATTTACACTACTCTTATTACTGAATGACGTCTGCCTTTCTAATTAAGTCTAGAACACAGCTGTGTGTGTCAAATTGCTCTCCAATAATTGATATATTTTGTCATACTAAATGCAAGTTATCTGTGTTCACGGACAAGTTTATTGTCGATAACACAGGCAACATGCTTTCAGACACTTTAATGGGGCCCTTATACGCCAATTGTCCGTTAAAGGGCAGGCATTACCTGCTGTTCACATGGATGCAACCATTATGTCTAGATATGGGTGACATGTCTGAGGTGGTGTAGTCTGTATAGCACCATTATTCTACAGTGCCAAACAAGTAGTACCTTGAATATCTACATTTGCATCCAGGTTACACCATCAGCAAATATGTTTCTAGGCCTGCTAATACACTGTGTATTTCTAAATGCGAGGTTATAAAATATTTAATGAAGGATTAATATATGTTTGTACAATCGGATGGCCTGGCTGATTATTTGGGCTATGCGTATTGGGACCACAGTACAGTCTATGCCGAGATATTTCAATTTCCAATCCAGGATTTGGCAAGTCCGTGGATCTGTAATGCCCTGCTGTGGCATTAGAGGTAGTGCAGGAGAATTAATACACAACAGGCCTCTGTGTCATATTTCTATTGCAAGTGGTGTAAGTGACATCAGGCCACCGGGTGAAAGCAGGGTGTTACGGAAAGCCAGAGCCTCAGTCTAGGGAGAGGACAGTAGATGTAAATGTAAATGTACAGGAATTTATATAGCGCAAATCACCAAGCGGTTTCTAAGTGCTTGCTTAGGGAACCCGTCCTGGTATTCCCCTGTGAGATAACCCCGGCAGGGTATCCGCAAGGTGAAAGCCAGGCATCCCGCCGCGAGGGGCCGTTGTGGAGATTAAGCAAGCTATTGCCCAGAGTCGCAGAGTGTGAACCCGTGAATTGAGTAGGCACCGGAGCGAGAATTGTCAAGTCCATGGACATTTTTTTTAGGACTCAAGACCCCGCCGAGCTGGGAATTGAACCCTGGTCCCGGGCTGACCTCTGCTTCCAGGTCTGCCTCCTCTAACCAGTGAGCCACACTTCTCCACTGAGTGAGGCAGATTGATGGGGTGAGAGGCAAACATGCTTGCAGAGATTCATACCGGGCTTGTGGGGGTGAGTGGAACAAATAACTCACAATGGTACAAGAGACCCGAAAGAGGGGCTGCGGTCTGGAGGAAGATTTGATCCTGATCCTTAGAGGGCAATTAATACATTACAGAGGCAGCGGTTTGCTAGCTGCTCTGGGACCTTGAGCCCATTGCTCATTTATGCACAAAGAGATAAAGGACCAATGATAAATCTTCACATTGGGACAATATCAAAGGACCCAGAAAGTGGCTGAACTGGGTTACAAGCTAACAGCTCACTTTTTGTAACTCCTCGGATGCTTGAACTTTGTGTCACAACCACACTATATATTACACAAAAAAGGAAAGGAGGCTGCACCGATTTCCAAAAAGTGTAACGGTGCTTAGCTGACTATTGTTTTAAAAGCGTGCATAGCTTTCTTAAAAGAGAAAGGAGGAACTACATCAATAATTCATACAAGCAAACTAAACGAGTGCTTCATGCTTACGAATGTACAGAGGGGCACCTTGCAGAAGAAGGATTCAGAACCAAGTAAGATAGATATAATTTACAGCATCAGCTAAGAAGCAATGAAGGTCAAACCACTTAATTTGCATATTTATGGTGACGGTATATAATCTAAAAAGCCTTGATTTCGGACAACAGATGGAGACAGCAGAAAGATGTTTTATTTGCAAAACAGAATTTGAAGAACAAGTTACTTACCTTCACTAACTCCCCCTACCGCAGGTTCCTCACCTCTAGAGTTATCTCGGGAACCAGATTGGATCCGGATTTTTATTTAGGAACTGTTCCCCTGTACTACAAGGTGGTGCCGGCGGACTCTGCAACGGCATCCTGCCGCCCCAAAAGTGACTTTGTGGAGTTGATATAAAGGCAACTTGGGACCTTTTTAACCAACCCATGAGTCTACTCCATAGAGGAGGTTGTGTAACAACCAGAGCTGCCCACTTTGGAACTGGAGAACCAGGTTTGAGTCTTGGAGTCGGCTCAACATCCAGTAATTGTGGGCAAATCACGTAATATCCCCATAGCTACAAATAAAATGAATGTGCCCTTGTGTCATGTAACGGGTGCTCATGCAGAGTGCTCCAATTCCTTGGGACAAGTTCACACTATTTAAATAAACTGGGAAAAAAACAACATGAAAGTAAGGAGTACGGTGAGAAATCTGCGATTAGAGTATCCACCAGAAAGAGTATTACCGAACGTAAGTAACCTGTTCTTCTGATGGACACTTCCAACTGCAGACTGTTCACATTTAGAATGGATACGCAAAGAGTACCACTGGAAAGGTGGAGTGTCCGAGGAGTGGACCCAGACCAAAAATCCATCAGAACTGAGCGGGCAAAATGTCACTCTCTGCAGATTTGAATGTCGAAACAGAACTGCTTGGTCAATGTGCGCGAGGACACCCATGTTGCAGACAGGCAGATGTCCAGGGTGGGGGCGGCACTCACCAAAGTCGTCAAGGCATCTTTACCTTGAGTGGAGAGAGCCTGAAGGCCCTCAGGGGGTTCCCTCTTGGCCATGTCTTGATAAACAGGGTGATTCATCTGGACAGTCTTCCCTTTCTTGGCACTGGCAAAGCCAACAAACAGATGATCATCTAGATGACACTCCTTCATGTGCCCTATTGAACGGAGGGCTCTCTTCCGGTCAAAGCAGTAGAGCCTCTCCTCCTCTTTTGATTGACGTCTTGGAGAGAAAAAGGCAAGGAGGGTGATGGACCGACCAGTCCTGTTGCTGAAACAGGAGGTCCTCCTGAAGAGGTAGACGGACTGCAGAGAAAATAGTAAGTCTGAACAGGTCAGTGTCACACATCCTCAGGCACCATTTGGGGCTATCAAAACATGGGTCACGGTCTATCCCGACATTCCAACAGAACGTGAAGCCCTGTGATTCACTGCAGATGGAATGTGTCCCAAGGCATTCTTCTGCTGGGAATTCCAGCAAGCAGTAGTCTCGACTTTTCACCTATTGGGCCCAGATGCACAACTTCAGATTACGGAACAAAATTTTAAAAGTGATAGTAGGGTGTAGCCCAGTTTTCTCGTTGAAGAAAAGGGGTAGTGTTGTTGGGACTGTAATGGGTTTTGTACATGCTCCATGAATGTAAAATACTCTGTCTCACATACTTGTGGACTGATATTTTGAGATTTCTGCTCGTATTAAGGTTTTAAGACCCTTGTTTTTAAAAATACCAAACATTTCAAAGGATGGAAGCGTTGAAGCTGTTGTCTGACATCCGTTACTTCGATGTGGAAGTTGGAATTTCACATTTTATATTAGCTATCAAACTGAATTTTAAGAATGGGTCTGAATAGGATATGCTGTTATGGGGGATTTGGGGTGCTAGATGTTTTCATATTGTATAGTTGCGCCAATATTTTAGTAGGTTTAATGGACAAGTGTCCCAATAAACTTTTGTTTAACCTAACCTACAAGTCCCACAAGTGCTAATGGGCACAACACACCAGGAGGATAAATGAGGCTAGCTGACCAGTAATCCTCAAAAGCAACCTCAAGAGATCTAGGACGAAAGTCCAAAATATCAAGATTATAGTCTGAATGTCTTAAGCTCATTGCGGTGTTGGGAAGGCCTGGAACACCACCATGTCCACTATGGCCCCTATGATGTGGATCTGCTGTGTCAGCATCAGATTGGACTTTGGTTTGCCTACGGAAAACCCCATAGATGAAAGAGGGCAATCATCGCTCGAGGTTAGTCTACACCTGACTCCAGCAAACCCACCTTGAGCAGCCAGTTATCGAGACATGGGAATACAAGTATAGCCCAACTGCAAAGATGGGCCGTGACCACAGCTATCAACTTTGTAAAGCATGAGGAGCAGGGTTGAGACAGAAGTGTAAAATGCGTAACTGAATAGGCTCTGCATCCACCATGAACAGACTGCAGTGTACATGGGACTGAAGGACTGGCACAGGATACAACATATCCTACAAGTCTGTAGGAAGGTATCCAGATTTCAATGATCCAAAATCAGCCTGAGCCCTCCATCCTTTTTGGGCGCCAGGAAGTAGCAGGATTAACAACCCTTGCAAATTACCGAGACAAGTACCCTCTTGATGGCTCCTTTAGCCAAAAGTGACTTTACTTCGTGAAAAAGGATGGTGGCATCATCTGCCAGCAATTGAGAAAGAACGGACAGTATACAAGTGGGGATGAACTGAATAGTGGGGAATATCGTTTTTGAACAATTTGCAACACCCAATGATGCAAAGTGTTGGATTTTCAGCCAGGTAAGAAACATTCAATTCTGCCTCCTATAGGCTGTACTTTTTCCTGCAAGAAGAAAAACACAGCTTGGAATTAATTGCAGTGGGTGAGGAGAAAGTGTTACACTGCTGCCCTTGGTGGTGCCTTGGGCCCGGGCAAGCACCGTGCCCTCTAAAGCTAAGCTATGAAAAGTCTGACCCGGCTGCTTAACTGGTGGAACAGTAACTCTCTTTTTTCAGCACTGAGGCAATGTAGCCGTTAGGATGGGATATCAGGTACGTGTAAGTTAGGAGAACAGTTTATTCATGAACTGCAAATGACACGGAGCCTTTTTTAGTGGCTCCAAGATAAGGTTATTCAGGTTAAATACCGTCAGTTTTAAATGTGACTAAAAGACAAGATGTACTGTTTGTTTTCTGTTTTACTTTTGATGACAGTTCATGGCATAAAATACAGTGTTTATATGATCTGATAAAGTTGTTTTTCACGTACTTTGTTAGAACATTGCTATAAATGGTTGAAACTGAGTTTGAAAAGAAGGGTGGAAGTCATCAGGATAAGGGGTGGCTTAGCGCGCTAATGCAGCATGAAACAGTGTGCAAACAACAGGGGTTCGAATATGAGGTGGCACTTTTGTGTTAAAAAGTGTAAATTTATTGAGAATAGATTGGGATGTGTTTTTTTAGGAGGAGTAATGGACAAATAAGGTCGGACATGCTTAAATAATGTTCATTGTATCTACATGGATTAATAGCCTGGTAATCTTGTTGCATTTTTATAACTTACAGTGACCCCCGAAGAAGGGCTGGATGCCCGAAATGCATTGGGTTATGTGACAATAAATATTGCCTGAAATGAACTCACGTCTTCGTCATATTCTTGGTAAAAGTCCTAGTGACACCATGAGAATAGCAGAAACTTGGAAATTAACGTGTACACGAAGTGCGTTTTCTCGTTTGTGGAAGATTTGGAATATTGATGATGAATATTGGATCACTATGGACAAATGTGGAATAAGTTGAAATGAATGTTCGTAAATTGGTATAGCCCAAAGTGGCGTTTCGCTGTGCTTTTCTGGGGACTGGAGACAGTCCCACCTCTTTTGAAGTTAGTACCTTGTGCTTAGGGCATAGCACTACGGAAAATTGCACGCACCTAAGGATAAAAATGGTTTAATAAGTGGAGCTTAAAAATATTGTAAGCAGAGGTGTGCGTCCTGCCTTCATTAAACATGTATCATAACTGGTTAAGAGGACTGCCGCTGCTTATATGCCAGACACTGTGAGCAGTCTCTAAACGTTCTGCACTGCTAGTGAAACTAGCAAGCCAGTGAGAGCAAATGTGGTTAATAGTCTAACGGGCTGCTGATTAACTTCACGAACTAGTGGTGACTGACTGATGCGAGTCTTTCTCAGGAGTCAATAATGGCGTCTTTGCACATGATTAAGCTGGCGTTTTCTTTGTGCCTTCCTCCCACTCCCCCAATTCAACTAGACCTCCTTTTGAGAGACTGCTTGTGAATTTTGTAGTTTTGCAGCTGTAATGTGCAGATTCTCAACAAAAAACACAACATAACGTGTATTTGTAAAGGCGCACATTCACCCGTCGGCATCTTGGTGCTGAATAACAGATGTTTATGGTTACCCAACTCTATCCACTGAGTGGACCCGCCGGGACTTGAACCTGTGACCATGAGGTCAAACACAGGCCCCTACAGTGGATAATTTGGTGCACTAAGCCACCAGACCCAAATGTCCAGAAGGGATTATTAGATGTGTGGCATTTAGCACATAAGTATGGTAGCATTGTTGACGAGTCCCCCTTTTCATCAAAAGTATAATCTGCAGGTCTGCTTGTAAAACAAACACACTATTGTTTTTGTACCTTTCACAGTAAATGAGGTTGTTTGGCGATTACCCGCTGAGTGGGTTTTTAGCAATTGCCCATAGGCATGATCCACCATGTATATTCATGTACAGAGTATGGTTGGTGGATATTAATATGATACAAACGATTAGGTAAACAGGTGGACCTCACAGAAGAAAAAATTACCTGCCCGAGGTATTAAGTATAAAAAAAAATTGCATATTTGGACTCGCGAGAGTCCCGCGGGAGTCCCGTGAGAGCATGAAATCATACATGGAGCCCTGTGATTGGTCGAGAGGCCAATTTTCCCTTGAGCCTTCATACTCTCACGGGAGAGAGGTGCCTCTGAGTCTCACAAGCACACTGATTGGCTGGCTGTTGGAATGTTAGAAATTAAATGGCTGCCATTATTGTTTACTGTGAAAAATTGGAGGTGTGATGGAAATTAAGTAAAAAGGCTATACAAGGGGTCAGCAGAAAGGCATTCTGTCCCAATAGATTTAGAGAGGTGTCTAAGGCATAACTATCATGAAAATATTAAATGTATATTGTTTTTGACTAATTTTTACGATTTCGCTGGACTCTCGCGGGATCGTGAATATTAAAAAGGAGTAGATGAGTTCTCAGTACACTATTAGTGGGAATGCATATTGTGGCCTTTTTTTTATGAGGACGTCTGCAAGAGAGAATTACTGTGATGATCAGAAGGTTAAAGGTTTTTGTTTTTTGTTTTTAAAATATTACAACCTTGCATGACCTTGAAAAGTAGGAAGGGGTAGTTGATGTTTGAATACACTCTGCTATGCACACTTGTTACTGTATGAAGAAGTCTTACTGGAGATAGGATGCTGGAATTTCCGGCTGACTGAGGAGTTTCCCACTTGGGAAGAGGAGAAGCAAACAAGTAGCCGGCAGCCACAACTCGCACACCCCGGAGGAGCCGTTAGTGAAAGGGAGCCTCAGCCGTGGGAAGTCACGGTCGGAAAACAACAACAAAACCATAGCCAATAAAGACAATATGGCAACCAGGCAGAACCAGCTGCAGTGGGCACACTGGGCCAGGCCCGCCTAAGTCAGGGGAGTTTGCGGCCTAGGCTTGCTCTCCCCCCATGCCTCTGCCTTCTGCTCTTCAGCACCTAGTGCCTCCGAGCACCATTCAGTGCCTCCTGCTGCCCTACCCTGCACAGCGCAGCTAGATCTAACAACCTAACTGAACTAACTAAAGCTGCCAAAGTAACTAACCACAACTACAGTAACAACTAAAACCTTAAGGAGAAACACAACACCCCTAAGACAACTCAAAGATCCCCTTAAGACCCTATGACGACAATACACCACTGCCACAATCCAAAAGACACTGGGAATTTAGATAGGGCGTGCTCACGCCTCTCCCTTACAACCTGCAGGTGCCCATCACTAAGGGGAGGTGAGGCAGCGCTCAACTGTGGAGACAGGGGCTGGACTGGAGCGGGTGGCCCAAACAAAGCCTAGAAATGCGCTTGGCAGCAGCAGACCTGCAGGGGGCAGGCCCAGAGGCCAAAACTGGACCCGCTGAAAAGGATAGCAACTAGAAGAACAGTCCTTACTCTTACTAGCACCTGGTCTGCCAAACATTTCTTCTAATGCGCCTTGACCTAGTGGGAATAGCTCCAACACTACGCACACCAACCAACTCCACCTGTACTATGAGGTCAGGGAAGGCCAGACGCTCTATCTTGCAGGGGGTCAAACAGAGAAAGCTCACACCCTGGACTTCCGCTTCCTAGGGACAAATCAACCAGCAAAAAGTCTCCTAAAAAGGTCAGGTCCCAAAGGAAGCAAATTTAGCTGTTAGCTGTTTTCTCGAATACAACTTAATGCATGGGTCTACCAGCCCCTCTAACACCAGCCATAGTCATTCGCACCAGGCCCCCCCCCAAATGTTAGCCATGGCCATGGTCTCCGCATCCAATCACACTCATGATGTGTCCTCCAACTACCATATTCGACACTCAGACCATCACAGCAACACAGACACCGAGTAAGTCCAGCAATTCCTGATATTCGGGCATACGTGATGAATTTGAATTTAAAAGAATTTATAAAGCGCACGTCTACCAAGCGGTTTCTTGGCGCTGGGGGATGCTGAAAACCAGGGGCGGGGGTGCAAAGGACTACGATGGGAAAGCTTGCAGGAAAAGGAACGTTTGAAGGGCCCTTCGAAACTCCATTTAAGAAGCAGCAGATCTAATAACAGGCAAGAGTGCGTTCCAGAAGGTGGGGGCGAGGACAGAAAATTTCATGCCTCCCGACCTGTTTTTCTTGAAGCGGGGTACAGAGAGAAGAAGCTTGGTAGAGGAGCGTAACTCTCTGCTGGGACAATAGGCCTTAATAGCGGAAGAAATGAAAGCGGGGCGGGGCGGTCCCCGCCCGAGCCTGAAAAGTCGTGCAGCCCAGCTTAAAGAGAGCCCGTTCTTTAACGGGTAACCAGTGTAGTGATTTGAGTAGGGGAGTAGTGTGATGGGATTTGGGTAGCCCATAAATCAGGCGGGCAGCCTGATTTTGCACTAGCTGGAGGCGTCGAAGGGCATAGGCGGCAACACTGTTGTACGATGGAAGAGATCATCGACCTAACCTCCAACCTCCACATCCCACGCTTGGACTGTCACTGCAACATGGACAAGGCAGACAGGAGATGCTCAGTGAGCCCAACAAATAAAGCTAGCAGGCACTTGGTGCAGGAGGAGATCATAGACTTAACCTCCAATCCAAACAGCTCGGTTGGTATGAATCTAGCAGAGACCCCAAGGATGCTAGCAAACTAGTGGAGGAGAACAATGTCTACTCCAAGCCTCACGCCAAATCAATACCCACCTTGATAAGTAGCATCAGCAGCATTAAATGAACCAACGGCCCAGAAACCGAGGACTGCTCGTCTCCAGTTGAGTAAGCGAACAACTTACCAAGCAGAAAAACGACGGGGCTATAAGGTAGAATCTAGGCAACGCTTCTGTAGGCCATGGAGCATATGGAAGTCTCCTACTTAACTCCGGAAGAGTGGGATGAAATGTTGGCCTCAAACGCCACAGAAGACGACCACGAAGCTACACCAGTGAAAACCTAACCCCTGGCCAAAACCCCTAAATTAGGGTTAGCTGCAGACAGTCACAATTCCCCAGACAAAGGAGACCAGCTCTCCATGGTCAAGACTATTCTAGCCATGGCCGACGGTGGCTTACCATTCAGCAAACATGGTTATCCAAACAGAGATACTGAATACCCTGTCAAAGCATGTAGCAGGGACTGATGGCAACATCGCCGACCTAAACAGCCTCATTAAAAGGGCTAAAAAGGACTCATGGGAGCTAACCCTCAGGTGCACTTGCACCTCCACTCTGGAGAAACTGAGCACATTACTCTGCACCTTAGGTACCCTCTGCGACGACCTGAAGGATGTCCTCAAGCCTCAAACAACCAAGGAGAATCCTCTCCCACCGGGCCATCCCCTGCAAAACGGAGTCGAACAAGCGCTAAAACAGCCTGAGCTAAAGATCAACACCGTTACACCCAGCTCCCCGCCAATGGCCCCACTTCACTCTGCTCGCAATCAACCCCCAGCGCTCCATAAGTGACCACAGCAATTGGGCCAGAGGCAGCTGAACAACATAGAAAAAAAAGAAAATATTGGCACTACTAACTAGGTCATGCCAACACAACTTGAATGAACCTCCCCAAAACATTCTATCAGCTGCCACAACCACAGCCGGAGTGGGAGCAAGACCAAAACGGTGCCAGAAAAGGAAATCAACAGACAAGAACTTCCCTAAAACAAACTGGCTGAGGAAACGGTCATCTTTGGAAACACAGCTTTGACACCAAAACGGCAAAGGGAAGACACTCCCTGAGGAACAGGGCAACAACGGATTACACCATTAAGGATAAACCATCCCCTCACAAAGTGGGCCTGATATAGAGGTTCAAGAAGCCACGCCGCCATGTGCAGATCAATTCCATACAATGCACCCTGAGACTGGTACCTCTCCCCCCCCCCCCACCTCATAGGCCCAGAATCTAAGGAAAGGGCCACCTAATACCCACAGCCACCCATTAGTCATCATGGCTGAAAAGAGCCTGGATGGGGAGACCAGTGGCATGTTAATCCCATTACTGAAGATGTGCAGTAACCCTTCCGGGGACCAGCCCTGCAACAGGGACCTAGTGTTAAAAAGAACTATTGAAAACAGATCAGAACGGCTCCCGGCACCAGACATGAGAACATTGAACACAAGCTTTATTTGAGCGCTCCCTAAAATGGGGACAAAGTGTTACTGTGTTTCAGCCACTTCACCACTCAACAGGAGCTGACGACATCCTCAACGGAGGCAACATCATAATATTTCTGAATAAGATTCCAGTGCTTGACGGGGCAACCCCCTATGACATCAAATTCATCCAATTTGTAAACACGGATCAAGGGTACCAGAGAGATTTAACAAAGGCCACTTGGGGCTCATTGGATATGGCCGACACGGTACAGAGCAAAAGCAAATACTTTTTGGCCTGGTGCATAATTGTGGAAAAATATCAAGAACCCAGGCACCTGTACGCATTGAGGAGGGCTCCAGGCCCTCAGAAAGGGAAATTGAGGCCACCACTGCAGCCCCACTCAATCTCAAAAAATGCAAAAGGGGAAACCCCATCGAACAAGGAAAACGCAACTGAACCAGTCCCCCTACTCCACTACATGATTCATCATAGGCGAAGGTCACTAAACATGCCGAAGTCTGTAATGGGACCCAAAGCAGTACAAGTAGACACCAAAAATCCTGACCATCCACCCCCACGACTCTGCTCCTGGAACTGGGCCTGGCAAGCAAGATTGGTGACCAGGATCTTCTAAGCATTTTCGAATCCTTCGCAGTGCCTGCCTTTCAGGAGACATGGGCACAGGATCCAGTTGCAATCCCGGTCTTTTCACACAACGTAGTCCCGGCAACTAAGGAGGCAAAATTCAGTCATAGCAGGGGGTCCTGCAATCTGCCCTTCAACTACAATCAAAGCAAGGTGCAGTAAACAGACTCAGACAACCTCCAAATACTGCACTTAAGAATGGAAGTGGGGGGCACAGCCACCACACTGACTTTAATAAACATTTATGTGCCACCCAGTCATATTCACCACACAGAGATTCTAAAAAAGCTATATGCAAATCTCATCAAAATAGAGGTGTCCCACCCGAAGTTAATGACCATAATAGTAACAGGCGACTTCAACACGTACTTGCAAGGCCACTCACCAAAGAACAAAATCACTGAGGCACAGGAGTGCCAGTGGGACATCCCAACACAAGCAACAATCGAGGCAGGGAGGAGAGTCTCAAATGGGCTCAATTAGCTAAGTTAAATGGAACATCTGGGCTTTAGGGCCCTCAATGGTCGCTAACAAGGCAACATTCCTCCAGCTATGTTCTTTCAGTATTTCCCAAAAAACTCCTTGATGGAGTACACATTTACCTCTACTACAGCTATTCCGATCCTTCAAAACAGGTGAAAGACCAGAGCGAACCGCACCCTCGCTAGAACTCGCTCGTGTTGTAACTCATAACAGTCGCACTGCATATCTGCTCAGAATGTTTAGTCAAAAAGCCAGGTTTTTAGGCCCTTCCTGAATTCCTGTAGGGTGGGGGCTGTTCACAGTTGGAGGGAGAAGTCATTCCAGGACTTGACTGCCAGGTGCAAGAAGGCGCAGCCGCTGCTCCTGTGAATGCAGAGCATATGGGCCAAGCAGAGGGACGCAGAGCATAGTTTTTGGGTGGGTTGGTGGAAGTTCACCATGAGGTGGGGTATAATGTGTGTTCATCTCGGGAGGTCGAGGATGAGCCTGACTGCAGTGTTCTGGATGGTCTGAAGTCTGTTTAGTAGATTTGAGGTGATTCTCACATAGAGGGTGTTGCCATAGTCCAAACGGCTGGTGATGAGGGCCTGGATGACAGTGCATCTGATGCTGGTGGGGAGCCACTTGAAAATTTTCCTGACCATGCGCTAGGTGAGAAAGCAGGAGGACAAACCAGCATGTATCTACTTCCTCATCGTGAGCCTGCTATTGAGTATGATCTCGAGGTTTCTTGAGTGCTCTGTGGGTGTGGGTAAGAGGCTGAGTTTCGTTGGCCACCAGGAGTCATCCCATTGTGAGTTGCTACGCCTGAAGAGGAGTACTTCGGTTTTGTCCTTGTTTAATTTGAGGACTCTGTTCTGCTTTACGCGTATGACCCTCGCCATGCACCTGTGGAAGTTAGATTTGGTGTTAGTGGGGTCTGCGGATAGGGAGAGGATGAGCGGAGTGTCGTCCATATAGGAGATGAGTTAATGCAGTAGGATCTGACCAGGGTGGACAGGTGGGCCAGGTATGTGTTGACTGGGAGTGAGGATCTTTGTGTGATGCTGCAGATAACGTTTTTGGGGGTACAAGGTGTAAGGTGGGAGGAGGGCACTTTGAGCCCGATTACGAATCTGAAACTCAGAGGACCGCCAGACTCGCGGTAGCACGGTGGTGGCAGTCCAGCCACCGAAGCACCAGCAATCCAATCGCCCCATTAAGAGTTGTGTGGTCGGACCGCCCTGGGACCGCCACTGCCGTCGGGAAACCTCTGTTGCCTTGAGGTGGCATAGTGGTCAGAGGCCGCAATATGCTTGGCGTTACCACCGTGGTCCGCCCAGCATATTACAAGTTTCCTCTCCTCCCGGGTTTACATGGCGGTTCGTCCTCCATGTAAACCTTTGAGGAGAGGAAACAAAGGGGGCCTACAGGACCTCCTTTGCCTCCTCCCTTTGTGGACCTTGTACCTTGCTGATGGTACTGTTCCCCAGGTTAAACATGCGGTGGGGGCAGGGATCCGGTGGTGCTCCCGAGTGGATGGAGCTCATTATGGTGACAGTTGTCTGCGCCGTGAGTGGCCTCTATGTGGTTAGTGACATTTTGTTGGAGTAGGTGAGGTTGAGGAGTCTGATGAGTTCAGTTAACAAAGAAAACCAAAATTATGAACTGCTCAAGAAAAACTCCGCTGGTTTCTAGTCTCCACCAAGGTTGACGAAGTCAGCAACTATAAGTACCTCTGGCTTACATTTGACAACATGCGGAGCTTCAAGCCACAAAAAGAGGAGACAAAAAGGAAAGGGCTTGCACTGGAAGCAGGGTTAAGGGTTTTATTCACAAATCTGAATGGACTGTCATACAGCCCCATCTTAGAAACAGCAAGGGCAAAGGCGAGGCCCACCCCGTCATACGGAAGGGGAGCACTTTGGGGCAGGGACTCAAAAATCCCGGACAGTACCACTGTAAGAATCTACAGGGAAATTCTCAACTGGCCAGACACAATTCACCTTCTCAAATCAGGCTGAAATTTGGACTAGTTAAACTGTCTTCATCAATATATGCTATAAGCTCAGATCCGCCAATGAAAACACCATAAACTATCATGTCTGGCTAGAAATAACCAACAAATCTCACTCCACAGCCAGAGACTACTTCTAAAGATCAATGGACTCACTTGTACTAGCACAGCTATGGTCCTCCTTGCCCAGCCTTGAAGTCTTCAAAAAAGTTGTCAACATGGGCATCATCCCTAGAAGACTGGGCATCACTTGAGAAGCGTGCTCATGCTTGGATGCTGCTAAACAGCTATACCTCGGTAAAGCCGCAGCAATACCTGGTCGAGGCATTCAGCTGTAGAATAAAAGGCAACTTTTTGAAACACCTCCTTCACACACAGATGTGGCCCAATGGTTAAGGACAAAAGGAGAGGCCGCCTGTAGGCTGTGCGGTCACTAAACGGAGGACACACTCCATATAATCTGCCTTTGCAGGTCAATGGTAAGCCTACACGGTTGTTGGATGCAGCCTTTTTGGATTCAGACTAGGGTGTATTTCTGTAAACAAGCCATACAAGCCTGCCTAAACTCCGGAGACCCACGAGCAATCTCTCAAACAGTAAAATATCTCCAGGGAATTGACAAGGCTTTATGGGGGTTACCTTCTCATCCAATACAAAACTGACAGTCCCACTTTTCTTTTGAGTTGTATGTTTTTTGTATTGTGCTTAAAACAATTAAAAAAAAAGAAATAATAAGAAACTGCCAGTCCCAAACACCTGTCCCTCCCAAGGGCCGGCTGATGCCCCATCTAGCAACCCATTTCCACTGCCTAAACCACTGGGCTTGGCACCAGGGAACCCACAGTATAGCATGACAGCAAAGAAATCACTCTCAACTGTGTATCATTACAGTACTCAGCATAAGTCCTCCTCCTTACAAAAGCATTTCACTCTACCACTAGCCCTGCACATGCTCTCCTCTTCACACAAGCACTTTACTCCTGCACCAGCTCGCAGCCTTAAGAATGAACATGTCTACAAGTTTATTTCTCAGGCATAATTCCATCATTTCTAGTAGTAATTCCGAATGCTTTAGGAATTCAATATTTCTTTGTGACAGGAAATATCTTGTTGCTTTCAGACCCATCTCATGGCTTATACAAGTGTATAGTGAGATCACATTGATGGTCACCAACTGAAAGCCTTTTTGACATTCAATATCAGCCATCGGAAGAAATATGAAACAATTGGTGGACTTTAGAGGAAAATCCTTTATCATCAGCCACAAAAACACATGTGAAACCAGCTATATCATATACATGATCGAATGCTATTGTGGTCTAAGATACATAGGCAGCACCATCTGTCCCTTAAAGAAGAGGATACTAAAGCATGTCTGGGTTGTACAAAATAAGGACACCAACTATGCTAAAGCTAAACACCTAGACATCCACCCGGGATATACATGTAAAACATGAGATATTTTGAGATTGCACATGTTCCCCGCCAAAAAAGAGGTGGAGACAGGACACAGAAACTAAGACGGCTGGAATCTCGTATGATAATATGCTTATGAACCAAGCATCCGCAAGGTCTAAGCGCCAAGGAGGAGCTATTTGTTCATCTTTATAGTCATTGGAAGGCCACAAAAATGAAAAGGCAGCTCTCAAAAATCTTCCATGGACTGGCAACCACACAGACATAAGTCCATCCAGGCATCCATTGGGACTAGAACTAAAATAGTGGGTGCCTTCTGCGCCAAATGATTAGAAATACTGGCAGGTATAATCAAATTTTTCTATGCCATATCGTACCTCTGAGGAGCTTTTCCATGACTCATGGCACTGAGCCAGTTTACGAAAGATATGGGTTGATAACTATAAGTGGGTTATAGAGTCAAACTTGCTGGTTGTATGGACACTGCATTCTAATCAGAATATAATGAGTCATGTTTGCAGGAATGGAACAATTATAGGGTTGAAAATTATGATTTGGATGTACAAATGGACTCGCTTGATATATTGTCTATGGCACTTAGCCGGTTTGCAAGTGAATTGTATGTATGTATATATATATCAACTAAGTCAGTAGGAAATAATGACACGAAGCCATCACTGATAGAAACTGCTGGCAAACTGCCAATCGAATTATGTGTACATACGCAGTCATTCTCAATGGCAGTGTATATATGCATGATCAACTACATATATAAGGCTCACATTATCATTAGTATATTGTATGCACATAATTTCAATGAAGTGACTTTTTTAAGCAATGGTAGAGAAATTACAAACCCAGAATGCCTCATAATGGGCAAAATGGGCGGGCTGTATAAAAGTGCAACTAAAGTCACACACTCATATATATAAAAGACTTTGTTCGACATAAACCATATCTTTATTTGCTGCCTGTGCATGCAGAGAAACAATCAATTAAAATCCATATCAAAAGCTGCGTCTATGATTCACATCCATACACAGTCTGAAGTAACGTACCGTGGTCTATCATGATGAATGCAAAATAAATGTCAATACTGTCTGGTAGTCTTTTTCAAGGCCCATTATAATGCGGTCTCTGATACCAGTTACTTTCTTTTCTGTCAGCTTCATGAATTTGAATCGTTTTAGTAGTCCTAAAATAGATGTGATGTTCCACAAGTTTCTGCAGTTGTTCTAGTTAAATCCTTGTTTGAGATTCTAGCGACGGTAGAGATTTGACATTGAGGTTATAGTTGTGCCCGCTGTTGACTTTAAAGCTGAATTCCCAATCGAATTCTTTAAACCATTTTGCAGTGTCCCTCCTGTGCATGGACACATTGAAAGGTTTCAAGATATAGGGATATATGTTATGAAGAATTCACTTCCCTAGTAGTTTTGATGCTTGGATCTGTTCTTTTTTTCCTCACCTTCTTCTTCCACTGATTTGAATGTAGAAAATTAAGGAGCTAATAATGAGGGAAAGCTGGAATGGAAGGTGATGGCTTTAGAGTTGTAATTATGTTCTAAGAAATTTAATTTGAAGCTTTAAAGCAGGTTTTCAAAATACTGCAGTACTGCACAAGGGGAGTTTCTCAAAGTTTCTGGGCTGATTACCTCATGAAAAGTGAATATTTACTCAATTTAAAAAGCTAATTACTTGTGTATACAACAAGAGTATAATGTATCACACCGTTAAAGTATTTAGAATTTGTAAAAATGAATTAAAACAATTGTACCTGTCAAATGCTGGTGCATTGGCTTCAAATCCCCTAGACATCCTTACTCGATGGGATCCAACCTGCCCGAAGAGAACCATACTTAACGTTATTCCTTTAATGAGAGCATCAAACACAAAATACATACAAAATCTTGGAATGTTGGTTTAATGTTTAACAATCTGCACTCCTCCTCCTGATGTAATATGTGTGATTATAATACACTATATAAAACTCCGGCATTTACTGTGTGGAAATAAAAGGTTACCAGTGGTAAAAGATCCTCCTGGTGGTTACTCTGTCTACCTGCAGATTCCTCACTTGCAGGTTAATCCTGGGCACCAGACTGGATCCACCAACTTCAAAGCTATCAAGTCGCCAGTAGGGCATTCTGCCTGCATAACATCGGAAGTGGCGTCATGTGATGTCACCATGGCCATATAGTGCCTAACCCTGCGCAACGTTGTCAATGTCATCTATTTTTTCAAGGCCTTTGAAGTGAACATATGAACTAAAAACTATATAGAGTAGTGTAGTACTAAAAGACATACTTGTAATCTAATTAAACTTTTCCTATAGCACATATATCAAACGGGGAGTCAATACTACTTTGTCAGATGACAAAAAGAGGTGAACAGCGGACAGGAGCTCAAGACTTGCAACTCAGTGACTGGTCTAACCAAGGTGATCGTTACTAAAAATACAGTTTTTAGAATCAACATTTATAACTGACAAGAAGTTAAGATCCCCTGGAGCACAATAAAAGGAGTTGGTGAATAGAGATTAGTCCACCCCTTCAAAAAACACATCACAATAGGAGATTTGAATGGAGAAGGCTGGTCTGGACGACAGGAATGCCGAAACTGCAGCCAAATACCCTTTTATAGTGCCAATCTCATACATCCTTGGTGCCAGCAAAAGTGCGAACTGCAAGACCTGGGACAACTTAGCCTACAAGGGATCTACAGTGTCAGTGCACAATGAAATGAACTTGTTCCTTTTCCTAGAACAAGCGGATTTAGTGGAGGGGCAATGAGCTGACAAGAGGCTGCAGCTGGAAGGAGGTATGATGTCCACGGTCAATCTTCAAACATTAAGGTGGAGGCATCAGAGATTGGGATGCAGTTCCATTCCTTCAACTGGGAGAGAATGTCCGGTCTGAATGACAGCCTGAGCGGGGGACTTTGGGAGAAACACAGAAGGTCTGCATACCACACCCTCACTAGCTAATCTCATGCAATGAGAAAGACTAGGCCACAGTCTTAGAAAGACTAGGGCACAGTCTTAGAAAATATTCTTCTGAACCAGACAATCAAGGTTATTAGGGAAATGTTTAGGTCAACTGAAAGTTCCACTTCAACTGAAATACACCTCCCAAGGCTCCCATCAAAGTATACTGGAGGGCATAGAATTTCTGGCATCGAGCATATTCTGAGGAGGCAAACAAGCCCACCTGAGCAGTGCCGGTGGAAGTTGACAATCATGCAGGACAACGCCAATTCAGGTGCTCTGCTTTGACATTTAGAGACCCCGCTAGGTGGTTAGTGATCAACCAGATCCCTTGGAGGTGCACCCAAGACCATGGTTGCAACATTTCCATGCACAGAATGTTGATGTAGAACATCGGTGTCATGTTGTCCGTCAAGATCTGGAGAGTATGACCTTGGATAGAGAGGATGAAGGCCTTGAGTGCCAGCCAAATCACTCACAATTGCAGAAGGTTGATGTGAAGAACCTGCTCTTCTGGAGACCAGAGAGCTGATCCCCAGATGAGCTACCCACCAAAACGTGGAGGCATCCATCACTCAAGTAGCCATGGTCGGGAGAGTGAAGGTCATCCACTTCTGCTGCAGCACTTTGAGTGATTACATTGAAGTAAGACAGATCTACCCCCATATTAGATCCACTACTTGTGGAGACACCACTGCAGAAACCCCAAGTGCCAACATGCATACATGATTATGAGAATGCAGGACGCCAGCAGACCTAACAGTCAGACGACTTTCAGGACTGGGACTCTTGCACTCTGTTGAAAGAAATGGGCCATTTCCTGGATGTCTGCATTCCTCTGAGGTGGAGGAAAGGCACAGAGAAGGGGGGTGTCAAAACTGACGATATGAACAGGAGTCATTGGGATGGCTTCAGGTGAAATTTGGGCTTGATGACTGAAAAGCCTATGTTGAACAGCAGCGAGACCATTGACTCAAGATTGTACGGTATGACCTTCGGTGAGTCAGCTTTGATTAGCCAGTTGTCCAAGTACGGGAAGATTGGTATGCCTCAACTTTCTAAGATGGGCTACGTCCACTGCAATCACCTTTGTGAAGACTCATGGTGCTGAAGTCAAGTCAAATGGAAGTACTGCAAATTGGTAGGGCGCAGAACCATCACAAAGTGCAAATACTTCAGAAGAGACTGCAGGACTGGGATGTGAAAATAAGTATCCTGCAGGTCGAGTGACACCATCCAGTCTACCACTTCCAACACCAGTAAAATCTGAGCTAGTCAGCATCTTGAACTTCTCCTTTCTGAGGAAGAATTTCAATTTCTTTGGGTCCAGGATCTGACACAGACCACAGTCCTTCTTGCGAACAAGGATTATCAGGAGTGCCATCCATGTCCTATTTCCTGTTCTGTCCGTAAGAGACTTGCCACTTCTTGTTGCAGGATAAATCCGGAGGGGAAGCGAAGAAAGACTAGGGTGAGATGGGGTGGAGCCTGAAGAAAGGGAAGGGTGTACCTCTTTCCACAATTTGAAGGACTCACTGGTCTGAAGTAATGGTCTTCCAGATCAGAAGAAAGGATGACACACACCCTCCCAAAGGATCCTTGTGCGTTTAGGGGAGTGAACTAGATATTCATTCGTTGGTGGTGTAGGTAAGGTAGGGGAGGGGGAAGAGGTGTGATATGAGGATCAGCAGCCCTGACCTCTTGCCCTTCCTCTGTATTGTCTGACAAGTCGATGGACATGATATTCTGCTCTCATAGACTTGCTGGTGCGGGCATTAACGCGGAGTATCTAAGCTGCACCCTTGCGGATCATAACCCTCAGCTAAAGATACAGTTGGGCGAGCAGGTGTCCCCGATCCTCAAGTGGATACTCCTAGTGCAGTTTTTGGAAGAGCCCACATTCACACACCTACTGGGGGAAAATATATGAAAATACTTTCAGGTTAATCATCACACTAAGGAATAGGTGAGCACCAAGAGCGAGAGATTCAAGGTGGTGGTAAAGGGGACAGTGTCTTGCCCAAGTTGTGTGGGATCGGTGGACTAGAGTCTGAGCTCACCTCTCTGGAAAGTACTATTTGTAGGCATGAGCGCAGAATGTACACCGCCGGAGCAGATAAGGAGTCACTTCAAGAGGCCCGAGACAGACAAGCCGAGGTTGTAGCATGCTTCCGTACACTCATGCACCACGAATAACTACAGCAGGACCACACTGAGGGGGCCAGAGCATGCAGGCTGCTTGTCTTGTTAGTGCACTCAGAGGGTAGGGACACAACCACTACACAATTGCTTAATCAATCTGGGGAAGAATTGCAAACGCAGGTAGACATTCATGCAGAATTCACACAAAATTGCAAAACACTAAACAGGTCGTGGGATCAGGCAACAGAAGGGGAAATTGAGGCATTTTTGCCTTTCCCAGGCTAAGAGAGAGGAGCTGGGTGGGGTGATAACCATGAGAGAGATCAAACTAGGTATCAAAGACCTGGTGAGCAATAAAACACTGGGCACAGGTGGGCTTCCCCACTCAATTTTACCAGAAATATGCAGAGACACTCACATTACATCTGGAATAGCAGAATAAAGAGACGATGTACAAGGGAATTCTCCCGCCAACCACCAGGGAAGAGCTTACTGTCTCAATTCAGAAGGAGTGGAAGGCTGAACCAGAGGTATCAGCGGGCAGCCCCTCTCTATGCTTACTCTCGACTACAAGATACTTAGCAAGATTTTGGTGGACTGCTTACGTCCACATATGTCGATGTTAGTGCGTGGAGGCCAAAGCAGTTTCATACCACAATGCAATGTCCCTAAACATCAGACACCTATTGCGCGTTCGCGAGGAGACATAGTCCAATGGAAAGTTTTGCAGGCGGTGATGAGGCAGGTGGCTCTGGGAGAGGGCTGGCTCAGATGGGTCACGCTCCTATGCTCAGCCAGGAGTTCAAATGGGGCCTGTATATCGGGTGCCCCCTCAATCTCCAGGGGGCTGAGGCAGGGGTGCTCACTATCTCCTATGTTGTTCATGCTAGTGTTGTACATTTGGAGGGCCGAGGGCCCAGCATAAAACTACATGGCGGACAGCAGATCATCTCTCTGTATGCTGATGACATGCTATTGTACTTACGGGATGTGGGAATGGGCTTTGCCTTGAATATGCACCTCTTTGACAACCTAAATAGACTCTTTGCCTATGCACAAACTGGTCTCCAACATGTGTATTTCCTGCACCCCCTGTCCGGCAGGGAGCTCTTGGAGCAGTGCAGTAGCTGGGCTTTAAATGGGAACACAAAACTTTCCGATACTGTGTGGTTAAAGTACTTCATAGTGACAGAGATCTCTGAGAACAGAACCTAGGGGAAAATCCTCTGGGTGCCAAAAAATATATATTTTCTCACACCGGGCGCCGCGGAAGGACGAATAGGTCCAAGGAGGAACCAGACCGAACTACTCGGTCTCTTTCTCTGCCAGGCGACCCATGAGGCTTTTTACAGAGAAATAACAGAACAAGCCTGAGGGAATCCCCCTCTAACAGCTACAGCGCCTTAGCGAGCGCAACACATAGCCAACAAAAACACAATCACTTAATATAGTTTATTAGTTTATTATTTAATTGCACTTTTTCACTTAACTCTTTGGTCCTGAGGAAAGCCAGCTTATAATAGAAAAGGCACTGGCAGAAACATGTAGACCACACAGGACATGGGAGATCATTAATCACTCCACTTTGTCCTTTCGCCTTTTTAAACAGCTAACGGAGGCCCAGTTTATTAAACACTTGTTAACCCTCGGGTGCTGGGACCGCTTGTATAGCTTTTTAAACTTTCACTTCTCACCCCTTCACTGCACACGCAGCAATATACCAGCTCCGCAGTCTCCTGGCGTTGCAGCACACCCGGGGCACATTCGGTGCCACTGTGGTGGGCCCGATGATGAAGCATGCCACCGACTAGGTCGGTGGGTGAGGGCTTTCAAAGGAAAACATTGCGCTTTCCTTGTATTGTCTGACGTACCGGAGTCACTCTTTTCCTCCCCCTTAAAGTTAGCTAGCCCCCATTGATACTTACATATAAACCCAGGGGATACGGGCTAGCATATCTAGTCCTCTCTCTCTCTTTGATCTGAATAAAAAAATATATATAGACTTCTGGCGCTCTCTGAAGTTGCTCATGATGGCTCAGTAGACATTGTCTAAGATGATGATGCTACTGTGCGTTCTATACCACTTCAAGAACCTGCCAGTCTAGATCCTCTGCTCCTAGTGCATGGTGCTGGACACATTACTGAGGGAACTAGTATTGGACAGTGGGCGCTGTAGGGTCTCAATGGAGGTAGTGAGAAGGCCTATATGGGAAAGAGCGCTCCCAACTTACAAGCGTACTACCTGGCGGCTAACCTCCAGTGGGTGGCCAAGTGGTTAGATGGCCAGGGACTGTCAGAACTGGGAGCTGCACAGGACAGTGACCAGAAGGCCAGCTTGGCTGCTAGGCGTCAACCTCCAGGCTCACAGACACTCACGACTGCTTAAAATCGTGCTAGGCTATTGAGAGAGGGCCATATACAAAACCATCATCGCCCACTATATGCATCTGAACTCCCACTAGTGGGTATGCCAAAAGTACAGGAGGGGTTCTTCACAGAGGCTGTCGGCATGGACAGAAGTGGGACGGCAGATGACGAGTGACTGCTATCATGATAGGGAATTTCAGAAGTTTGACTACATGGTAAGTGAAGACAGGCTTCTGAATTCGCAGTTCCTGGTATACTCGGGCTCTGAGACACCTAATGGGGGCAATGTGGGAGGACGAGCACACTTTGCCACCATACCATAAAACCTTGCAGATGCTAACCACGTTTGGGGGGTGGGGTCATAGCGTGGTCTCCTGGTTATATAGGACCCGACTGGCTATGATGCTACCCCCCACTTACGAGGCTGAGGGCATTTTGGGGGACTGCAACAAGGAGGGGCGGTGAGGGGGACCTCAGGGATACCGAATGGCCCCAGCCCTGAGCTCTCCAGACTAGTCTCCAGAAATACTGAGTTCAAATACATGCACTTCAACTACCTACATACCACATATTCAACACCTCACAGACTGAATGTTATCGGCAGCACTGATGACAAGAGCTGCCCTAGATGCAACCTAAGAGATTCAGACTTCCTACACATGACAGGGGCATGCCCAGTGACTGCAGCCTTTTGGCAGGTGGTCTCCTCGATGCTGGAAACTGTGTGATTTGAGTGAGCCTCTGCGTATGGAGATAAGCCTCCTGGGACTGCATGCACCGCTGAAACCTGGCAGGGTTGGCTCAATGTTTGTGGCATTGTGCTTAATGCTTGCTAGACGAGCCACAGCAGTGCATTGGAGATCTCCTGAAGGCATGTCAGGTGTCAGTGGGAAGAGGAGACAAGGAAAGTCCTGTGGCGGAGAGTATCGCCCTCAGCATGGAAGAAAGATTGAGACACTGCACACCCTATTGAAGACCAATGAGAAGAACTTGTCTAATTATTCTCTGACACGCCACACTGAACAGGACTACCCTATAGGCCCAGAAGGCATCATGTAGGGGGAAAGGCGAGCACTGGCATCACTATCCTCAATGGTTGGGGAGAACATAAGACTCTAGCTGGCGGGGGAGACGTGCTGTTAGTACAATATGGTCTCTGGCACTGTTGGGTGACTAAGGAAAAACGAGCCAGGCCCGTTTTATATTTTTGGTTGTATCCATCCATTCTTTTGTGCACCGTGCTGATTGTGTGAAGCTGGAGGGAACACCTTGAGACGAATGTATGACGATACAACACAAACATTTACAACACATGCTTTTACAATGCAGTTTTTACACCGCAACATCCTTTACAACACATGTTTTTACATCGCATGTATGTATGTATGTAGCTGATTTATAAAGCGTAGGAATCAATCCCGAAGGGGTATCTCCACGCTGCCGGAGAGCAAGAGTCAAACAGGCAGAAACTACCACAGCTTAAACTTTGAATAATTTAGTCTTCAGGAGTTTTCTGAAGCGGATGTGGCTGGGGCATTTACGTAGGTCCTCCGGCAGAGTATTCCAGTATTTCGGAGCCAGATAAGGCACAGTTCTACCTCCTGATCGAAATTTCCTAGAACAAGAGACCACTAACAGCCCCTTTCCTTCTGACTTGAGTCGCCAATTTGGGCAGTAAAATTTAAACTTGTCTGGCAGATAGCTTGGGCTCGCACTACATAAAGCTTTATGGGCGAGACAACATAGCTTAAATTTAATTCTCTGGCGTATGGGAAGCCAATGGAGAAGTTTCAACAGTGGTCCGGGGGAGGTACGAGGTGGTTTCTTAAGGGGCAGGCGTGCGGCCACATTCTGGACAATTTGTAATCTGCTATGAAGTGATTCATTTGCGGCTGCAAATAAGGCATTGCAATAGTCCAGGCGACCAATAATCAGAACCTGAAGTAAGGTTCTGAAACCAAAAGGGGCAGCCATGGGAAAACTCTACGCAGAAGGCTCAGCCTATGGTAGCAGGTCCCTACGGTGGTCAGACTTTGGTCCTTCATAGATAACTGTGCATCCAGCCGGACCCCTACGTTTTTTGCCACAGAGGTTGGAGAGGGGACAGGGCCCATTACTGTTGGCCACCACTCAGGGGACCAGGCGGTTTGTGCAGCGCCAAACAGCAAAATTTCAGTTTTTGTCTCATTTAGCTGTAAAATATGTCCCGTCATCCACTCTGATGTGGCCAACAGTCCCCTAGTGAAGCGCTGGTCAACTAACTCCATGTCCTTATCAAAGGACAGGAGTAGTTGTGTATCGTCCGCATAGGAGAAAGGTGTAAAGCCGTACTCCCGGATGACTTCAGCAAGGGGGGCCACATAGATGTTAAACAGGGTGGGGCTCAAACAAGAGCCCTTGGGCACCCCCTTAGTGAGGTACAAGGTTTGGGATCGGAAAGTGTCCAGATCGATGGTCTGAGAGCACTGATCTAAGAAGCTTACAAACCAATCAAGAACTTGTCCCTGCAGACCGGCCTCTCTCAGTCGCAATATCAGTTTCTGATAAGACCGTGTCAAAGGCTGCTGTCAGATCCAACAAGACCAACAGCACTGCTTTATTATCATCTAAGGCCAATTTGATTAAATCAGTGACCCCAATGAGAGTTGTATCTGTGGAATGGCTGGATCTGAACCCAGACTGCGAGGGATCAAGGATGCTGTTGCCATCAAGATAGTTCATTAATTGGGTATTAACATAACTCTCTGCCACCTTGCTCATGAGTGGAAGGAGCGAGATGGGTTGATAATTGGAGAGTACTTCGGCCGGCATCTGATCTTTCTTTTTAATAGGAAGCACTTGGGCAATGTTCCAATCCAGAGGCAAGTTCCCTTCACTTAAAGAGATATTCAAGATCTCAGCAATAGGGGCAGACAGGAGAGGGGCAAGGAGAGCATATTTATGAGCGTCAGAATATCCAGAGGAGATCCGGATTTAGCAGTTTTTAGCATGGCTTCCACCTGCAAGACCTGAATAAGATTAAATTGATTCAGCCCTTCACCTAAGCTTTCAATTGGTAGAGGTCCAGGATGAAAAGGCAGCGCATGATCAATATTTTTGGGAAATTGCTTGTAAATTAGATTGATTTTGTCATCGAAGTACCCAGCTGTATTATCGTACAGTTCCTGCGAGGGGGATGGTCTGTTTGGCGCATGCAATAGGGTTGGTGAAGGAGTCCAGAACTTTATAAAAATCCTTTGATGAATTTCCTGCCATGATTAAGTTTAGTTATAATATGAACTTTGCGTGCCTTTTTAAAATTCTTCTGATAGGTGGAGAGGGCCAGTTTAAATTGAACTCTTTCACTTTCCAATTGAGATTTACGCCAATATTTTTCTAAGCGTTTGCAACGAGAATTTTCCCTGCGTAAGTCAACAGTGTACCAGTCTTCACTTTTTTTCTGCGAGTTATTAAGCTGGTATGTCACAGGAGCCAACCTATCTATCACCTCACTTAAGGTATCATTAAAGGCACTAAGTTTCATAGTGACTTCCATACATTCATTAAAGCGTGGAGGGACGTATATTTTTCTACCAGAATCAAGCGAGACTTTACACCAGAGCCTTTGAAGAGTATTCAGGGGACGTCCCATCACTAAGTGTTTGAGGCATCTGTTCATCTCTTTTGAGGCATCTGTTTTAAGTCTCCTCGGCAACGGAGGAATATGTGGAAGCTCATTCTGGAGCTAAAATTGTCTGGGACCGAGGTATAAATTATTGCAATTTGCAAGATAAAGAGTACCATGGAAAGAAAATGTCCTAATTCTTGAGGAGATGCAGCAGCTCAAAGAGTTGTTGTCCAACATATAGCCGATCAGTTAATATGGACTGCAGCAATCTTGAGCAATGCAATAAAGGGTAGGAGAAAATGGAGGGGCAAATACTAGGGGTATGAGTGACTCAAATAAGCTAGGCATCATTTAGTCATAAACTAACCTTCAGTAGACAACTCTAATCCACTAGGCGTAACACTAGTCTACCATGAGGTGTTTAATCTTCTAATTAAATATGAAGCACTGTATCCAACAAATGCTGGCTGCGGAGTGGGCATTACTTACACCCGTTGGTAAATTATTACTATCCACAAGATGAGAATAAAAGGGACATACAGTGTGGGGAACAGGGATGCATAGGGAGTAAATTAAAAAAGTGAAGCTTGGTGCCAGAAGAACATCTTGTTCTAAATGAAAACTCTTATCACCTGTTAATGGGCTGGAAAATCACTGTAAGAAGGAGATAATGTTGGATTATAAATGTTATTACTAGGCAAAGTGCCTAAAATATGCTGAACAATGGGGCCCATTTCAGGGTACTTTTAGAAGGTCTTAGCAGCTGACAGAATGATACCTACCTCTATTAATCATTGGATGGGTAAGGGGCCACAAAGAGACGCAAAATTGGCCAAGGAAATAACCGTCATCACCCATGCCTGGAAAAGTGCACAATAGATGTTGGAAGATGGCTGCACATACATAGATAAGGCATCACCTTAGGTGCATTGCCACTTCCTTAAGGCCATGAAGGAAATAGGCACCTCACAATAGAAAAGAGAAGAGTTCCTTAGAGTGGGAAACTTGTTTAGAGACCGGCCTACCACTGGGACTCAGTTCCTGCAATATTGAAGACTTATACAGACTGTGAAAGAATGTTGTAGCCCACCATCAGCCATTCAGAAGAGTGAATATCTCAAGTAGTGGAGAAAGTATGTATATCCTAGAGAGGGCCTTACGGCTTACCAGAGCTCGGAAACGTCATAGGTTCAGGGATAATGGGGCCAGGTACTGTGTACGGAGATGATCTATAATATTTGGGAAGGGATATGTGCTTCAATGAAGAAAATAAACTAAGACCAACGTTTTTGTTGTAGGAGCTTCTACCTTTATATGGCTCAGCTGCTGATTGCACCTTAAAACACGTGAGAAATCAATTCCCGAGAATAGTCAGGACACAAGTTTATTTTTGATAATAATCTTTCACTGAAAACTCAAAAATTAAGCTTACTTAATCACTTTTCATTGTTCTGTAAGCATGCAAGAAAATACAACTTTTTTCATTGCAAGACTATTATAAAATCATAGTCTAGGCTGCAATTGCTTCCCGTCTGTAATCTGGAAATTCGCACCATTGGTTTTCCTCACTATTTTTTCAGTAGGCCGCAAAGCAGACAGAATGCAGCTGCACGACTAATTTTAGATCTAAAACGCCACAATTTGGTATTGCATATTCTAGTCAAGCTACATTAGCTCCTGGTTCCTAAATGAAAACAATTTAAGTGCATTTTTAGTTTAGGTCTCGCCTAGACGAAAGCAAAAGCAAAGCTTTTGCTGTCTAGGGAGACAACTTATGTCGCCACTTTCTGGGGAATGTGGACGGCAGACTGTTACGAATTTCTTCTGCTGTAGACAGACTGTCACGAGCTTCTCCTGCTGGAGATTTGACCTCGTGAGCGCGCCTTGACTGCATCTAATGTGTGTGGCTTTTTGTGTGGCTTTTTTTTTTTAACGTGGGCCGGGCGCTTGCTTTAGTCAGTTTCACTTTGAAAGTGCAGGCGTCAATGGGTCTGGTAGTTGTTCATGTGGAGTGCCTTTTGACCTCGTGAGCGCGCTTTGACTGCATCTAATGTGTGTGGCTTTTTTTTTGACTGCATCTAATGTGTGTGGCTTTTTTTTAACGTGGGCCGGGCGTTTGCTTCAGTCAGTTTCGCTTTAAGGGGCTGGCGTCAATGCGTCTGGGATTTGGGGATTGATGTACGGCGTGAAGTGGCGGGCGCGCATTACATGTTCATTTATTTGTGGGGGAGGTATTCGAAAGGGGCTGGCGTCGATGCGTCTGTGACTTACTAAGGAAGCTTGACTTAAATGGCTTGTTAAAGTGCTGCTAAATAGCCCGATCTGGGGACTTGAAGCAAGTAGGCTCGCGCAGGCTTCCAGGGGGGGCTTCAAAGCCACTTTCTTTCGAGAGACAAAACCTACGTTTATACAGTGAGAAAAAAAACGGCGTGGTTTAGGGATTTAAAGCCCCTGCTTCCAATGACCATCATAAATCTGCCAGTTCACCTAACACGCTCGGAGAATCTGCAAAGCGCTTCCCAGCCGCCCTCCTGCTTCCCCCACCTCACCAAAACCCCCACCCCTTACACTCGAGCATATTGGCGACACACGGGACATTTGGTGTGTATTTGTCTTGTTTTCTGTTTGGTAACAATCTGAAGCAACGTGTTTGTTTGACTCTAAACTCTGAACAACCCTCAGGGCTGACACAGAAGTTCCCACGTTTCACATAAAACCGCCACACCTTCCCTGCAGTAAATTGTCATTTTCCAAAAAGCAGGCTTATTTTTAAACTGCAAAATGGGCGTTCTGAAACCAGTGAATCCACTGCAGATGCCCCTAAATTCTGCGGAGACTCGTAAATATCAAAGAAGCACGTGAGAGGCTGTGATACGTTTAGCACCTGAACCGGCTAGGTGTAGTAGGCCGATTACACGTGCACTTGGGCTGTGTGCGTTTATGCACATGATAAAAGTCATGAAAGGTTATTATTTTTTGGAACTACTTCCGCCTTCCTCTAAAACGTGCGAAGCTTACTTACATGGAGAAGTTCTATTTACAAGGTCTGTGTGGTTGGGGGGAGGAGGTGGGGTGCGAGCACAACGACTCGCGACTCTGGAGAAGTTTCCAGATCCTGCACCCCCAACTGAACGCCTCTTCGGTGCTTGTATTACGTGGAGGGTGTGCTGCAGTTCTGAACTGGAGTATAAGTAGACCTGTGCCCCTCTCCCCGCGCCAGAGACATGCCCACGAGCAGTGGGGCACCGGGTTACACGTCTGAAACAAAATGGAAGCCACAGTCCCAATAAATTCAGGCTTGACTCCTTCGCCTGAGCTAAATCAAATACAACATTTACTCAGGACTTTAATCTAAGAGTTGCACAGATTAAAAAAAGTAAAGTTTAGAGTTTAACCTCCTGGTTAACAAAGGTGTGTACATTTAAATTTCGGCGGCGTACAGCATGGCTGCGTACGTTATACCTTACAAACAAACATATCTTTCATACATACCAACGTTTTGAAAAAACATGGTTACCGGGGTGGGTGCGCGCTAAGCTCGTAATGTCTTTGTAATTTTTTCATATAAACAAATAGCATGGTGGGAAACGCTGTACATGGCGTGGGGGGCGTGTTATATTACTGGTGTTAGGGACGCGGTATATTTGTTCACTTTTGTGGGCTCAATGGGTTTTGCGGGCTCAATGCGTATAAGTAGGCAGGCGCGCTATATTACTAGTGTTGGGGGCGCGGTATATTTGTTCATTCACTTTTGTGGGCTCAATGCGTTTATTACTTAAAAAACACAATGTACATTATGTAATCTTTTAATGTACATGCATATTTGAAATATGTTGTGCACATTTAAATTTCGGCGGCGTACAGTATAGCTGCCTACGTTATAATTACGAACATTTTTTTGATACAAACGAACGTTTTAAAAAAAAATGGTTACCGGTGTGGGTGCGCACCAAGCTCGTAATGTCTTTTTTTTTTCATACAAAAAAATTGCGTGGTGGGAAACGATGTACATGGCGTGGGGAGTGCAGTATATTTGTTCAGTTTTGCGGGCTAAATGCGTTTTGCGGGCTCAATGCGTACAAGTAGGCAGGCGCGCTATGATGTCTGAATTTGTTTTAATAAAAAAACATAGCGTGGTGGGAAACGCTGTACATGGCGTGGGGAGCGCAGTATATTTGTTCAGTTTTGCGGGTTCAGCGTGGTGGGTAGATTTACAGCGCAATAGCAAAAAGGAGGCGCTTTTATAATTTATACGTTCTTTATGCTGTTTAACATTGCGGCTAAAAGGTTATAGCACTTTTTAAATAAAAATGCGTTGTGTCCTTTTACATATTCTTACATTTGTGCAAATTTAAAATTTCGTTTGCTATTTTACGCTAACATTGTGCTTTTTTCATCCGCTATACGTTTCTTAGCATTTCACAACATTTCAAGAAACGAAACCGAAACACTTTAGATACTATAGCTGACCTTTGATCTTTTATTTACATTGACGTTTAGCAGACCACTTCCTGTCACACGTTGACATTTTCACACCAGATTTATGCATTTGTTAGCTTTCCTTGCATTTTATTGCCCCGAAGATCTTATCTGATGAGAAAAAAACGTACTTAACTAGAGACGTTTCTCTTCTCTAAACACATCGCTACTTGGCCACCGCTGAACTTTTCCACGTTTGCCATCTCTTTGCAAAAGGTACGTACTTGTCCTTCATTATTAACATTTGTTAATGTATTTTGTGCGCTAATTTTACAATTTATTTCAAAGTATTAACGCGCCGCGGCTAGGGCGACTGCCTTCGGAATCTGGGGATCACGGTTCGATCCCCAGCACCGGCGGCAGATTAGCCCAGCACCATGTGACTCTGGGCAATAGCTTGCTTAATCTTCTCAACGGCCCCCAGCGCCTAGAGACCCTTACGTGTGATTGTGCGCTTTACAAATGTGGATTATTATTATTTTTATTATTATTATGTACTTAATTTTAGCATCACATTATATAATGTTTCCTAAACACACCATACAAAAAGTCTTGCTGCTTCTTAAGTACAAGTGTTCACTAACTTGCCAAATTTGTGCTCATATTATTTGTGTCGACATACATGTAAATTAACGTAATTTTATATCTTACGTTTTGCTGCAGTCATTGCAATTTATTAAATGCTGCTTTTATATTACCACTAGCCTTTTATTAATAAATTACCTAGCAGTTCTGTTTTTCAAAATCGGCTTTTGCTATACACTATTTAATTTACGAGCCCCCGAAAAAGTCTTTCTGTTCACGCGCGCATAAAAATCATGCCGCCATTTTACAACGTTTCAACATACAATTTTGTCAATTAAGTGGGCAAATGCGTGCGCACAACTTTAATGGGAACATAAATTACAATAAAATATAAATTGCTATATCGCGTTGTCACTATATGCAGAGTAAAAGTAACAACATTCGTTTACATCTAACTTTCGGCCGGCATTTTACGCTTTATAAAGTATTGCTGTTCACGCGCGTTCCAAAATAACACCACCATTTTACAATGTATTAACGTACAGTTTTATCGAGTAACTTGCAAAATGGTGCGCACTTCCTTAATGGCAACAGTCATGTTTATTAACTTACAAATTGCAATATCGCGTTATTATATGCAGAGTAAAGTTCGCAGCATTCGTGTACATTCTACTTTCTACCGGCATTTTACACTTTGTTATTGTTTTTATTAAAAATCATTCTGCTATTCCATTTCTATTTGTACTTGTAAATGCATGCGAAGTAAGGTTTGCAGCATTCATGTACATACAACTTTCAGCCGCTATTTTGAGTTTCTGGGATTGTTTCAATTAAATATCATTCTGCCTTTGAATATACATAATAATACTTATCGTAATACAAGCAGTAGTTAGATAACAAATTAGATTTAGTAATACACTCTTTTTAAAACTCTGCCATATTAGATAACATGCCATGGCTAAAATGCCCTTTACATAGACTTGCTCGCGCTATGCAGCAAACTTTATAACATCAAAAACTCATTTTCTTTTAATATAAACAATTATCGTAAACATGGGAACATCTTTGTAAAAGTATAACACATTGCCGTTTTCTTATTTGTTATAACTATATTTTTGCTGCTGTTTGCGATTAATTATAAATTACCTTTTCAAGCTAGCTTTGTCATCACTCGAACACCCTCTGCAATGGCTACCAAGCAGCTTTTGCTCATACATACAACAATGTTTCAGTTACCTCCCTTCATACCAATACTGCATTCCTATTGGTCCTTACCAAACCCCTATCCTAACGTTCAAACAACAGTATTAACTATTTCATAGCTAAAAATAAACCGCACGTAAACAGTTCTTTATTTCTCAGTACAGGCTATATTTTCGGTATTCACTTTATGTTCAAATTATTTTACATCAGATAAATAGCGCTATTATGATATTTGGTAAAATGTCAGTCTTTGGCGTGTGTTCAAACGTAACATATGCGTTTTATAAATTGAGCAAGTTAGGAAATAATTTATGTTTAGTTTATCTTTTCAAAATTAAGTGCTTTGGGTAATCAGCTTGCCATTTCACTGTATGCCACGTGCACCTTTTGTGCGAGCCTAATAACTGCTTAGCAATGTAATGTAACATTTATCAACATCGTAATTTTTTCCTGACTGTTATTTAGTGTATGTCAAATATAAATGCTGTATGTACATTGCATATTGAACTGGGTAAAAAGTGAGGGTGGTACTTAATTTGCAAATTTATGTACTTATTTATTTTAGCAATTTTATATAGTGCTCACTTTACACACTTGTGTCATAATATTTTACAATACAACAACGTATATTACATAATCAGCTTTATACCATCAACAAAATGCAAAGCAGTCGTAACAGACATAATAACTGATGTCTTAATTTTACAAGTTTCTTTACAAGGAGAAATATTTAAGATTTGTTTTGAAGGTCTGCTTACAAGTGGTATTCATTAGCCTAATTGTTTGCAACAAAGATATATTCCAGCCTTTCTAATGTATGCTAAGGTGACTTAACTTGAAGTCTATATTAATACAACTAAAATAATTTTACTTTTGCTGCCAGGATATTAGTATCTTCAATTTCAATTTTTTGATAACAGTACAAAGTAATTGCACTAATTGTAATTAAAAAGAATCAATCACCTTCAAGTGTCAATTGCTACATGTAGGATAATTTGCACTCTGCACTGAGTACACTGCATTTACTAATCTGCACTTACTACTCGCTACTCTGCACTTACTACTCTACACTCACTATTCTGCACTTAGTACTCTACACTCACTATTCTGCACTCATTGCTATGTACTAACCACTCACTACTCGGCACTCTGCCTACAAAGTAGTACTGCCCTCAATACTCAGCACTGTGCGCTCACTACTCTGCACTCTACACTCACTACTCCGCACTATGCACTTACTACTCTGCACTTTGCCCTCACTAGTCTGCACTCTGCCCTCACTACTATGCACTATGCACTCATTACTCTGCACTATGCATTCACTGCTCTACACTCTGCCCTAAATACTCTACACTCTGCTCTCACTACTCTGCCCTTACTACTATGCACTATGCACTCATTACTCTGCACTATGCATTCACTGCTCTGCACTCTGCCCTAAATACTCTACACTCTGCTCTCACTACTATGCACTCTGCCCTCACTACTATGCACTTTGCCCTCACTACTCTGCACTCTGCCCTCACTAATTTGCATTTTGGCTTCACTACTCTGCACTCTGCACTTACTACTCTGCACTCTATACTCACTACTCTGCACTCTGCCCTCACTACTCTGCACTCTGCACTCACTACTCTGCACTTTGCACTCACTACTCTGCGCTCTGCACTCACTACTCTGCGCTCTGCACTCACTACTCTGTGCTCTGCACTCACTACTCTGTGCTCTGCACTCACTACTCTGTGCTCTGCACTCATACTCTGCAATCTGCCCTAACTACTATGCTCTCTACCCTCACTACACTGCATTTTGGCCTCACTACTATGCATTGTTCACTTACTACTCTGCACTAACTGCTTACACTCTGCACTCACTACTCTGCATTTTGCACTAATTACTCTGCACTCTACCATCTCTACTCTGCACTCTGCCCTCACTACTATTCGCTGTGCGCTCACTACTCTGCACTCTACACTCACTACTCCGCACTATGCACTTACTACTCTGCACTTTGCCCTTACTACTCTGCACTCTGCCCTTACTACTATGCACTAATTACTCTGCACTATGCATTCACTGCTCTACACTCTGCCCTAAATACTCTACACTCTGCTCTCAGAGAACTATAACATATCTATATAATTGTTGTATAAATGTGTGAAATAAATGTATGTAAATCACAAATACAAAATATATTGCAGAAGAACTACAATATATGTAACATATGCAAAAATTAAAACTAATGCCATTACCAATAACATAACTATTAATTTGCAGAATACCGACAACAACACATAAATAAAAAAAAAAACATTTGCAATGTTAATAGCTTAATCTTAACTAAGGCGAGACCTATTGCATTGCAAATGCTTGTTCTATAATCTTGCAACAAGAGGCAGCATTCTTTCAGCATTTTTTCCACAGTTTAATCAGCATGTTCTATTTCTGCACAAGCACTCTAAATCTGCTAATCTTTGGAAGGTTCATAGTTTTTAGTGTGCAAATTCAAGAGATCATATGTTGCTCTACTGTACCTCTCATACTTTGAATAATAATGGTCATGAATATCAGACGTAAATACTACAAATGGTGTAAGAGTCTAAAATTCTATTTTTTTTTTACTTGTACAGGAGTACAGGACTAGTTATTTTTCCTCCTCAGCTGGAATGCCCCTTATGGACACTGAAGAAAATTAAATCATCATTTAAGTGTCTAGGAACATCAGATTTGAATTATTAAAATGTCATTATCTCCAATAAATGTACAAGGTCACATTTAAATAAGGGAGAGAACATTCAAAGTTGTTGGACTGTGTGACAAATATGACCATGACAGGTAAGAGTGATGGGTACGAGGGACTTGGCAGCAAATTAAAGGCTTGGTGGACTCTGCACATCTGCTAAAAATCAGCTGATGCCCTGTCCCCAATATTTAGAGTGCTTGGATATCTATTTGCTCTAAAGAGGATGGAAAAGAAATCAGCTCACTTTTGGCTGATGTCCACATAAGCCAAACTCTAAATCAGGTTTGAAGTGTCCATTGGATGATTTCCACAGGAAGAAGAAGAAGAATCAATAGGGAAATATGTGTGTGTGTCATTGGTTCTTACTAATAGACTGTTCACAATGACCCATATATTCTCATATCAACATTTGCTTTCTGATCTAGGTAAGTGTGTACAGGCAGAGCTTGTGACAGTAATATGTTTGGGTATCTTGAGAAATTGCTCTACTGTGTGCAGCTTATAAAGCACCATACGATTCATACATGCGTTAATATAGACCAAGCTTCCAACCAAGGAAATAGATTGAGAAAAATAGGATTTGGGCCACGTGCAGTGAGGGTGATAGTCTTTCACATTATTGATCAAATAAACAAACACCAATTTCACTTCTCTCAAAAGGCAAAGTAATCGTTCACTTACTTGCAAGCCTGGCTGCTCCCAAAACAAAGGGATAGAGCCACGAATTTGAATGAATGAAGACACAGCGTCTTCCAAATAAATCACCTAGAAAGAAAAGGAACCAGTTAGCAGACAAACTGAAACTTAGGGTGTTTGTTAGATGCACATTTTGCGTGGCATGATGCGCATGTGCTGTAAAGATGCACTAGTGAGGAAAACCTAAAGAGATGAATGTAAAATACTTTTATTACCACTACATTGGTTCTCATCACTGTTCTTACACAATGAGGTGCATTCTCACCCAAGACAGGAAACACCTATCAAAAGAAATTATTCGCTTATCTACCAAGCACATACTATTTCTTTTTCTTTTAAAAAAAAAAATGAGTCCAACCCTCTTGACTGTGTATCACCTAGACCTCCTATATGATGCCTGGCCTCAAATCAAATGGAACGATGAATGTCCCCATGGCTGCTGAGGGGAGTGACAATGGAAATTACAAAAGGCGAATGGTGAAGAGGACGGCTTAGTCTTGAAGTAATGAACATTCCAGCGAGTAAGAGGTCAAGATATCACCTTAATTTCCGTTCTAAACGGAAATCAACATAGTGGACCTAGATGATCATTACATTGGGTCACATCACCTTCGTGTGGTATTGGCTACAATATTTTACATCAATATGTATCTAACTAGCTTGCCCTGAAACCATGCATTTTATATGTCTTTAAACACATTGTATACACAAATATGAAAATTAGTGAATGACATCCTATTTTGTAATCACATGCACCACAATAATGTAGAAATCTTTTTAAAAAATGCATAAAGTTAGTCAATCAAATCTGAAACAAGAGAGGAGGGAGGAGCTTTGCGCACAAACGAGATGGCCGCGTGAGCACAGGGCTCCCGAGACCCTCGCCACCTCCCGCATCTATCCTGAACTTTATCCTGATAACGACGACGGGTTGTTGAAGACGTAACCCAGCTGATATAATAGCTGCTTTCAGAAATCGATTTGGACTCCGGGAACCGCAACTACGGCACTTTGAATTTTTGTGGCCTGCTCCATGGCACTGACCGGGGCTCGAGTCAATGTGGTGCCCAGCTAGTAGTTGAACAACAACGGCATACGGGGCCCTGCTCATAACCCCGGAGTTAACTTTCGGTTTCGTTTTTGGCTCCTCGGCCTTCTCCTGTCTCAAGACCGCTCTGGCAGCCCGGGATGCAGTTTGACCCTGCAACTCCACTGTATGATTGCCACCGAGTGTCTCTGGTCGTGTAACATCTGGCTGGAACTTGTTTTTGGAGATCCCGGTGGGTGAATTGAGAGGAGTCATTTTTACCAGGTCTCGACGGCCCCTCAGGGGCGCAACATCCAATATGGCGGGCAAACCCGACAGCGAGAAACGGAAGACCAAGACCGTTCAACGGGGGGCGCTGTTCAATCGAATATCATGGATCGCTACACTCATCCCAAGGGGTCCCCCGGTGGTACGAGTAGGTCCCTGGGAGATGCGAGAGACGACTTAGCAGCTGCCGATGATTTGACCCTGCATGATGTCATGGGCGCCATTGCTAGTATGAAGACCTCTATCGGCCAACAATATGAGGCCCTGGCCCTAAAGCTTGACACTGTGGCAATCGATGTCAACTTAATCAGGGCGGACTTATCGAAGACTAACGAAAAAGTCAAATCCTTAGATTTTAAGACCTCCAGCCTTACGACTGATGTGTCCGATTTACAGACGGAGGTTCGCAATCTACGATCCTCCAATGATCTCTTTTCTCGTCGGCTGGAGGATTTTGAAAGTCGGTCCAGATGCAACAACGTACGTATTATTGGGGTCCCTGAAAAATCGGAAGAACCAGCCGTGGATCTCCTTGTTGAAGACCTCATCCTAAATCATCTTGCCCCCAAAGGCCTGAGCAACTTCTTTGCGGTGGAACGCGCGCACAGAGTGCCGGGCGGGAAGCCAAAGATGGGCGCCCCTCCGCGTCCTATCATCGCCAGAATTTTTAACTTTAGAGATAGAGACGCTATCCTGCAGGCATCGCGGGTGGGCGGCCCTACGAAGTTTGAAAACACTACGGTGAGCTTTTACCCAGATTTCACCCAGTTCGTTCAGAAACAAAGGATGGGTTTTCAGGGGGTGAAGCGACGACTGAGAGACATGGGCATGAAATATGCGATGCTTTTTCCAACTCGGCTGCGTGTAGAGTACGAGGATCGGACATTTTTCTTTGACCGCCCTGAGAGAGTGAGTGACTGGCTCGATACATTGCCTATGCAGCGTGATCGCTCAGAACATTCCGAAGGAGCTGAAGGCGGCCCGTTGGAGCAGGAATGAGCAGTGGTTTCTGATTTCCAGACATTGTGCACAAATGGCAGCTGTGGTTCGATGACTTTTACACTTGCACTACTCGCGGTGGGATACCCAGAGGTGGCGGGGGGTGAAACTCTTTCTTCCTCTGGGTTTCTTTTTGTAGACTAGTTTAATGTTAGGGCGACAGGCACACTGCAAGTTGGGGTGGCTTTTGAACCTAACGCAGGGGTGCAGGGTGTAGGGGGGGGGAGGGTGTTTTGGGTATTTGTTGGGGGGTGTGAGGGGGGTTTGGGTGTGTTTCATTTTGTTTCAAGGCAACGCATTGTTTAACTTTTGGACCTGGGTGTTGTGCTCGCTGTGGGGTGGATTCTGCACTTATTTCCTGGGGTGGGGGGGTAAGGGGTTGAAGTTATTGTGCTGAAGTGTTAACGGGTTGGGGGATAGGATAAAACGTGGTGTGGCGTTACAGCTACAAAGACTCCTCTCCCCTGATGTAGTGTTACTGCAGGAGACACATTTGATCGGAAATACATGCCATGAATCGGCGAGGTTATCGTCTTGTGGCAAACTCTGGATTCACAACTGGTTCTAGGGGGTGGGTATCCTAGTCAGGGGTTCCCTCCCACTGGAGGTAGAAGACGTAATCCTTGACGACAGGGGGCGCTATGCTGCTCTCACTGGTAGATGGGAGGGGAAAACTGTCTCACTGCTTTCGGTATATGTTCCTCCTGGCCTGCAGACTACGACCTTTGCAGATTTGGGGAGAGTAATTTTGGGGCTTCCAGAAGGTATCCTGGTGATGGGTGGAGATTTCAATTCTGTCGTCTCCGGTAGGGAGGACCGTTACCCCCCCAGGGATCTCCCGAGATCACAGTCTTGGTTGGGTGGCTTTCTGGAGACGCTGGGACTGGTAGATTGTTGGAGGCTACTGCATCCGGGACGGTCGCAATACACCTTCCACTCTGGTGCTCATGGTAGTCTCTCTAGACTTGATTACGTCCTGATGCCGGCAGCGCAGGTCTCTTCAGTCAGGGAAGTCAGACATCTGGCTAGGGGTATTTCCGATCACTCCCCACTGTGGCTTTTGGTGGACACAAAGTTTGGGGCAGAGGGTCGAGTGGCCCCGATCAATCCTTGGTATCTCCGTGACCCCAAAACCCGGGCGGAGTTGGTCAAGTCTCTGGATCATTATTTTGCCGAGAATGTGGGGTCTGTGTCCTCTTCTGTTTCGCTGTGGGAGGCTTTCAAGACGGTTATCCGTGGCCAGGCGCTGTCGTTAATTGCTGGCGCCAAGAAAAGCAAAAGCGAGGTGGTAGTCCGCCTCGAGACCGAACTAGCTGAGCTGGAAAGGGATTTGGAGTTGGGTATCACTCATGACAAGATTCATCTCCTCAGTCTCAAACAACTTGATTATAAGGCATTGGTAACAGACGCTGCTAAAGTCATGAGTAGAGAGCAGCAGAGACGTTTATATGATGTGGGAGATAAGGCTGGGAAATTGATTGCTTGGCTAGATAGAAGGTAGAGGGCGAGTCGTGTGGTCCCTGTGGTTGAGAGAGTGGATGGAGTGATAGTGACTGATCCTGCCGAGATTGTGGAGTGTTTTGCAGAACATTTTCGAAAAGTGTATTCCCCAGTGTCCGATAGACCAGAGGAAGACTCACATCTGCTGTTAAGAGACATTGCGTTGCCTTGCCTGTCGGATTCAGATAGGGAACTGATGGATGCAGCACTCTGTTGACGAGGTGGCAACTGCTATTCGTTCCGTACGCTCGGGGAAAGCTATGGGCCCTAATGGTCTCCCCATTGAGCTTTAACAAGCTGCGTCCTGACAAAATGGCACCGTATCTTCGTTCTATGTTCCTGGAGTCGCGAGACATCGGCTCCCTCCCTTGTGATCAGCGACTTGCGACCATTGTGGTGATTCATAAGGAGGGGAAGCCGCGGGATCGCTGCGCATCTTATAGGCCTATTTCGCTACTAAATGCGGAGCCCAAGATCCTCGCAAAATTGCTGGCAAACCGTTTGATAAAAGTGATCAGCGACCTGATCCATCCGGATCAGTCCGGTTTCATTCCACATCGTAATACAGCATTGAACTTGCGGCGCCTGCATGGCGTTCTTGCGAGAGCAGCGTCACTGTGTGAACCGACCATCTTGGCTTCCCTGGATGCTACGATGGCCTTTGATACATTGGAATGGCCGTATCTCTGGGCTGCTCTTGCAAAGTTCGGTTTTGGTCCTGGTTTCATCGGCTGGCTGAAACTTTTGTATGAGGAACCACTGGCTCAGATTGTGGTGAATGGTTGGGTTTCTAAGTCCTTTATTCTTGGGAGGGGCACGCGGCAGGGGTGCCCATTGTCCCTGCTTCTTTTTGCCCTCGCCCTGGAACCCCTGGCCAGCTTGGCAGCGGTGGGAGCCATCGATGAGGGGGTATGCGGTGGACCCCGGATTTTGAGGACCGAATATCACTCTATGCAGACGATATTTTGTTGTATCTCACGTCGCCTCGAAAGTCGCTGATTGTGTTGTTTGATGTGTTGAACTCGTTTGGGAAGAACTCCAGCCTTGTGATTCATTGGACCAAGTCCTGTGTCTATGTACTCTCGGGTGACACTCCTTCTTTGCCGCGCGGTTGTCCCATACAAGTGGCACAGACGGGATTTAAGTATCTGGGGGTCTTTATCACGTCATACCCCGTGGTCCGTTATGACTCTAATGTGCTTCCCCCGCTCCAACGGTTAAAATCCGACGTGTGGCCTGGCGCAGATTGCCATTGTCCCCCCTTGGGCGTGCAGCTCTTTTCAAAATGATGTCTTTGCCGCGGTTTTTATACGCGCTTCAGAACACATTTGATGTCATTCCGACAAGCTATTTTCGGGAGGTGGAAAGTTTGCAGAGACAGTTGATATGGGGCGGGCGTTCGCGTATCGCCCTCGCCAAGCTTACGCTTCCCTGGTATGACGGTGGTATTGCACTTCCGGATATCAGGCGATACTATTGGGCCTCCCAGCTGGGAGCAATTAATCATGGAATGTACGGTCCTGCGTTAAATCCTGCGTTTGAGATGGATAAGTGGCTGCTGCCGGGTGGCGATTATAACAGGGCGCTTTATTCCAAATCTGCTGGGAAGAAACTTTCGGGACCCACTAAGATAGCGGTACTAGTGTGGCAATGTGCGAATGCGGCAATGGGATGAAGAGATCGACTGACTCGAGCGACCCCGCTATATGCATCTGAAAGACTGGGCAGCCTGTGGAAGACGAAGGTTTCGAGAAGTGGGATATGATTGGTATTTGCAGGGTGAGTGACATCTGGGTCAAAGATAGGGTTAAGACCTTTGAAGAGTTGAAAGTAGAATATGAGCTGAGTGACAAGAAGTTCTTTTGTTATGCGCAGGTTCGCCACGCGCTGAGTTCGGTCTTTCCTGCAAGTATCGTTATCCCGGAATCATCCCCACTTGAAGATCGGGTGCTTGACGGATATGTTCCCGACAGCACTATTTCTCTAATATATAAGAAACTGATCAATGATCGAGTTGACTTGTTGGTCCACCTTAGAGAGGTTTGGACCAGTGACGGTCTGGAGTTGGATGACGAGGATTGGCAGTCGGCGATATCCTCACCGAAGGAGGTCGCGATTCCGGCTCGTCTCTGCCTCGTACAGCTCAAGATCCTGCACCGGATTTATGTGACCGGCCCTCGCTTGATTTGTATGGGATATTCTGTGGATGGATTGTGTAAGCGTGGATGCGGTTTAATTGGTACTTTCCTCCACATACTTTGGGAATGTCCAGAAGTGGTAGTGTTCTGGAGTCGAGTACATGCTGTGATGGAAGAGGTCACGGGTATCGCGCTGTTGCCTGAAGCAAGGCGTTGTTTGCTGAATGTTTGGGAACCAACTGACTATGATGTGGCGCAGACCCAGTGGGGGGACCCTTGGGAATATGGTTGCCAAGAGAGATATTGCGCAGTTGCGGGGTTCCCAGAGACCGCCCACAGTCCTGGCATGGAAGGAGAACATGGACTGGTGTATGTTTAGAGAAAAGACGGTGTATGTGGCGCGCGGCAGACCTAAAAAGTGGGGCAAAATCAAGGGCCAGTGGAACTCCTACCGGGGTGATATATGTACACCTCCCCTCGCGGATGCTCCGGATGTTCCGCTTTCCCCCTGACCTGACATTCCTAACGATGTTTAAGCTTTGATGTTTGTGACTCTGATTTCCCCCCGGCCCCCCCCCTTTTTGCACTGATGATTTGTATCAAATTGTAATGCACTTCCTTCCACTCCGGGCACATATCTAGCTGTACTGCCTTGTTTGTTTACGTTTTTCATGATAATAAAAAGAAATATATTTTTTTTTAAAATCTGAAACAAGAAAATGGATTCTAAGATGTAGGGCCTAATCCACAAAGGGTAAACTTAGACCTTTGTGTAATTTTACCCTTGCTGTAGTAACTTTACTACTGTTTTTGAAGTCTATGTCAGGACCAGAGGAGAGGACTATGCTTTTCTTTCTTGGCTTTATTTTAACAGTAGCTATGTCAAACATTATCAAGCTACAAATCCCATGAACACTTTGGGAGAAAAGTTCGTCACAGTTCATTCAATCAGAGTGCATTCATCCCTTTTATAGTCCTGTCCTATTGTACATGATGCCTTCTCCTCTTTCTTCGCTGCTCCTCGCAGCTCCTCGCAGCTGTCAATGAAGTGAAGGGCCAGTGAGCTGTACTTTTCTGTTATTTAGTGTTGTTTATTCTATTTATTTATGTTGTTATGCATCTTTACTGCTAATATTGCCTTAAGGAAATCTCTAGATCACTGTGGAAGTGCTGCTCTGTTGTATATTTGTAAGAAACACAAGATAAAAGGTCAAGGCACCCTAGACCTGCACAAGTATATTTAGTTGTTCTAGGCATTGAATCTTGTATATTTGTGCTTCTCGCAACATGGCCATCTGCGGTCATTAGGCCTTACTTTGTGTTCTCACTCCTTCAGCCTCTCAGAATACCTGTGAGTGTTCTAACTTGTACCGCTCCCTCGCTTCTACCCAGTGTGAGGCCCCGCAGGGGCACTCTCCTGTCAAAGTCATGTCGGGCTGAGCACTGTGGTCTTACGACTGCTAGAGGCACCCACATACCTCTTCTGAGGCTTCTGTCTTGGGGAGCCCAAGCTAATCAAGTTGCTCTGATCGCATTCAAAATGCAGTGATGGGATCAGCGGGACTGGCTGACCCCCTCTACACAAAGCCCCGTTTGCCTGGAGTGAGTCGCCCCTAAGACGGATCAGTATTTCACCTTCGGGCTGATTTTCTCTGACCCGCAACAGTGTGCCTGTCCACTCTCCTTACTGGGGTCTGAATTCAAGGTCAGCGAGCCTTGCTAATTACATCGCGCATTGAGCGCGCCACGTGGATACACACCAGCTCCCATAGAAGGAGCTAGGACACTTCACCCAGGTAACTATATACCGTATATACAGTTTACCAACTGTACAATAACGGTTTAATCTTTAGCCCAGTGAATATAAGGGCGTTGATGTCCATTATTACCTGATTGTGCCTTCGAAGGCTCCTTTGATTACTTGGTTCACCCAGCATACAAGTGGCCTTAACAAGCAGAACATGCATGATTCCTACATGGCGGGAGAGTCATTACTTACGTCCCGACTGACTATGATTTTTGTGAAGTCATGGATGCCTCCACGCAGAGGGCGGTTCTCGAAAGCTATGGAACCCCTGGAGCAAAAACTCCTCACCGTACCAGTGCAGAGCCTACCACCCCTCGAGCTGAGAGAAGAACCCAGAGGGCCATCCACCCTTGCACCAACGGGTCACCATGAGACCCCCACCCCCCCACCCCCCGACCTAGAAAAAGAAACGCGTCCACGACCCAGTGTTTGACTTGGATGCCTTCGGCAAGCTGAAGCACGTCTTTCGGGGTCTCAGTACCCTGCCCAAGCCAGTGGTCATTCCCCCCCCAAATGTGCCTCAAAAACCCACCTCAAGCCCGGCAACATCCCCTGCCTCCAACACACAGGCTGGCAATGACTCCCCTGCCTCGGATAGGGATATAGAGCCAGACAGGCTCTGGCACCCATCTGCCAAACCTAAGCCGTCTCCTGGGACAAGATCTTGCCACGGTTAGACTCGGGCATGCTTGACCCGGAGGACCTCTTGCATCCCCGGTCATCTGATTAGGCCCCCGCGGACAAGGTCGTACGTGGCAGAGAGATTGAGAAAATCTCTTGATAAAGAGGTCCGCAACCATCTTAATGTGAAGGGCATTCGCCCATCCCTGTCAGGATGTAAAATTTCTAGTAAAATTACACTCATAATTTGTGAATAACAAAACAGTTGCACTCTGAGAGAGCTACTACCAGCTCTCCATAAGTTGCTCGTCAGTGCAAAGTTGCGGCCCTGGGCTGAAAGGGTGATGGAGGTTTGCAGTGCCATCTGCCTTCTCGGACCATCCTCAGGTGTTCAAAGTTGCTAGAGAGGAGGGAGAGTGTAAATGAAAAGGTGGACTGTAATCCACTATTTCCCTCCGTGGCCCTAGTAACTGGAAAACAAGACCAAGATTGGGGGGGTGGCTAAGGGGGAGAATGCTTCTTTGTGATGTTACAACAGTCCAAATGAAGTTTTGTTCTCTACTATTGTGGTGTCAGAGCAGAGAATAACTGGATTGAGAATCAACTGCTTGAACTACTCGTGTTTTATAGGAGCAATCTATTACAATCCTTCAACTCTTTTTCTGATCATATCTCAATGCTATATTGAGTTTTCATCTACTCATAATATACAAATGTGGGTCCTTCTTTAAAATGGAGATTAAAAAAAACTGTATTGTGAACTGCACATTTGCACTGTACACTGCAATAGCTATCTATGGGAAACCCGCCTTTTCCTGAATGGTCACGCCGGATTATACATCTTTAGCAGGACCCGAATTTTTTTGCAAGCTTTGGAACTCTGTGCACTTTATCACGGTCAACCAGTAGTAAGTGTTTGTGCTCACCCTTTAAACATGATTGAACAGACATATTCCGAATTGGTATATTTAACTTACCTTTAAACCCTAGAATATGGAACAAAATGCACCCAGGGCCATAAAGTTAAACGTCCCTACTGGATGGGGCGGTGCTAGAGTGACCGGCAGCAAGATGGCCGACACTTTGAGAGGTTCTGCCAACAGGAGGCTGTTTATCCTAATTTATACGTCTCAAGGATTGACATCGGCACTTGCTGAGTGCTGAATATTTGTATGCAATCCTGCTGCCTTTAGGGAGCTCCTTTTTGAATGAGCAGGCAGACAGAATTGATAGTGACTGCCATGTTGTTCTGTGCGGCCTAATGAGGAATTGGTGGCATGGGGCCTGGACACATGGCTGCTGGCGAGATTTGGGTATAAGACCCTCCACACTGCTGACTGTGGCTGGCTATGTGCAAAGCCCTGTAAACGGGTGTAAGGAGACGAGGAACACAAGAGGCCCCCAAATATTTGCCACCAGCATGCAGACCAGCCATACGTAGTAGCTGGCTTGCCAGAGGATCGCTGAGACCGAGCAGGTGAAACTAAGCTGACAGACGGTGTTTCTGTGCTGACAGAGATGGCCTTTGCACTTATTTCGGAAAGTTCAACTAGTTCTAACTAAGGTAATAATATCTTTGAGGCATAAATCTCCTTCAATCCATAGCCTGTCTTGGATACTTTTATTTTTTGGGCAAATAACAAGTTAGTCTCTTATCAAGTCGTCATGAAGTACCCCAAATTTGGAAGAAGCTGCAAGATTTTTTAAACTAGAAACATAATCGTCAACGCATTCATTCTGCTGTTGCTTTCTTTTGTAAAATGTCCGTCTAGAAATGGCTACGCAAACAGTAGGAGAAAAAGGATGGTCAAAATCTAAAATTGCACATTTAAATACATCAACATCTCCTGCTCGCTCTGCTTTCTGCATCTGGTTATAAACTCTTAGACCTTCAGGACCAAGGCAGTACATAAGAATTCTTTTTTTTCTGTCAGGGGAAAAACTACCACCATTATCTTCTAAAGTAGCGATATAATTAAGCAAATATTCCTTCCACTCAGTCCCTTTGACAACAGGTTCACCAGGATTGGTGAGGAACTCTTTTGGTGTATTCAAATTAATGCCCACCATTCATTTATTGATAACGTTAGCAGAGGAAGAAGTACTTCCCGAACTTCCCTCCATACTGTTGAATAGAATCAGGAAAATAAAAAAGACAAATATACAAAATAAACAAACCAGTACTTGCAAGATGATACGATGAATCCGTTGGAAGAGAAGCAGAAATTGAATCCTTGGGTAGAGAAGCAAATAGGTGCGGTGCGATGCGTACCGAAATTGACACGATTGAAGTATCAGCGCTGCTAAACAACAGGAAAACAAAATAGCTGCACGTAAAGGTCACGCACCGTGACCTGCGCAAGCGTCCCAGAATGCCTTGCATGTGTGCAAGGTCGTCATCAAGCAGTAGAGCGAAGAAGTCAAAGCGCTGGCTGAAGAATGGAGCTGAGAATGTTTAGCGAGGACAGTGAGTCCGAGGCAAATTTTGAAGGATGCAAGTAGTAACCGCAATCGGGCAACGGCACTTAAGAAACTTGAAGGTAATAAAAAAAATCTTCACCCAAATTCTGTACGCTGCACGCGAGGATGTAGGCAATCGGCGGCACTTAAGTAAATAATGGAGATGGCATCGGCAGTAATTCAGCTGCGGTAGCATTGTCCAGCTAAGAGTAGCGTAGACCAAAGATCTCTAGAAACGCTCTGGGTCCAGGGTTGGCAAATTATCCCATCCTCGTCGCCAAATTTCTGTAGTGAACTCATAGAGAGATACGAACTCAGGAAGCTTTGCATATTGAGCTTAAGGTTTATTGCCAACTCGCAGGATAACAAGTTAATTCCTCAAGCGAAGCATCTAACATGAAAATTCTACAAGCAGATTAATAAAGGTGGAACATGGAATAGAAGGTGGAAGTTCTGACTTCCAAGAACACACTAGATTCTTAAAGAATACATGTGGCAGAAAATGAATACAACATATGAATACAACATACTATAAATGAATACAAGTACCATATATACATAGGCCTAGCTGTCCTATGAAGAAAACCAGAGTAAAGATGATGAACCTAATACTCTATCTGGGGAATGCGACTAACTAGATTATTAAGGAAACTTAACTTTTAGAAAGCTACCTATTTCCTGCCTGAAATTCCAGGATGCCAATTTGTATTTTGTCTCAAACTTCCAGGAACTGGCATTTGGTTATGTATGAAAAGGCTGTGAAATGCCTCCCAATAGCCAACAGTTGGTGACTCCTCTTAAGCTAACAGAATATGAAGGGTGGGGCTATGCGCATCCTTTTTAGCATTACTGTGTCAAATCCGGTTTGACAAGTTAGATGGAAATACAGAGACGTCAGAACCCTCCACAAGACAGATGCTGCCGACCCCAGTGATTTAAAAAATTACAGTCAGATCTTCCTGTTCTCTTAACCGGCCAAAGTCCTTGAGAAAGCCATCAACCAGCAGCTCACCAAATTCTTGGAACCAAACCACCTATTAGATGGCTCACAATCATGATTAAATGGTAACCACAGCACTAAAACGGCAATGACCGCTGCCACAGACCACATCAGAACACTTTTCGACCATGGAGAAACTGAGGGCCTGATCCTCCTCGACCTCTCTGAGGCGTTCTACACTGTCTCGCACAATACCCTCCTCACAGACTCTACAACGTAGGCATGCATACAGCAAGAGGTCCTCAAGTGGATTGCCTACTTCCTTACAGGACGCACCCAGGGCATTAAACTGCCTCCCTTCACCTCCGTGCCCATAGACATCATATGCGGTGTATCACAAGGATCATTCCTCAGCCCCACCCTGTTCAACATCTACATGACAAGGTTTTAAGTTCTAGAGTTGTGCAGGCAGTGATAACGGTTTTAGTGACACAAATATCAAGGTTCAGCAAATCCATAAAGTCACTGAAAGTATCTAACAAGTTTTGAAGACCGTTAGTAGAAAGGTATCGTCTGTGCACAACAGTATGTGGACAGGTCTATTTTTGACAACAGGCATATTACAATCTTTGACGACTAGAGCAGCTTCAAGCCCATTAATGTATAATAAAAAAATAATTGGGGAAAGAACGCATCCCTGCGGAACCCTTTGACCTAGACCAAATGACCAAGGCAGAAAGATCATAATGAAGAGCCCGCAGCAAATTCACAAGGCCCTTCTCCACCCCCATGGACTTCAGCAAAGACTAGAGCTTCGACCTAATCACACGGTCAAAGGCACATGACAGGTCCATAAAGGCTAGGTAGATGGAGCTCTGATTAGCCACAGTATATTTGCCTACCAAAAGATGGAGATTCAGGCATTGTTCAATCGTCCCCAGCATGACCCTGAATCCATGCAGGAACCCTGAAAGAATTCCAGTATTCAGAACCCAAAGTTAGAAAGATCAAAGATGACCCTGCATAGGCTCTTCACTGTACTATTTAGTAGGGAGATTGGGTGATAGCACCCAGGGTCATGGCGACTTCCCTCCTGAAACACAGGGACAATGAATGAAGTCCTCCTAGACGAAGCAAAAAGAAGATCTAGAAGTGTGATTGATACAATGTGTCAATAGTGGGACCCACAGTTCCTGATTAGGTCTACTGGTATCCCATGAGGCCCACGCACCTTAATAGACAGGCTATCTCGCATGGCCCCAATCACTTCTTCCAGAAAAAACACGAGGGAAAAACCTGGAAAGACCTGCTCATAGGTTACCTGAGCAGTGTCCGCTATTTGCCAAAAGTGAGTCACCCAGAGTTTAGGCACTTTATTTGTCGCCTGACTATTGGTAGTGCAGTGAGGGGGCGTGTTATTATTAACTTTGTCACGGAACAACATGGTATTTTTGGCATTATAGGAGCTAACCAACTCAACCCAGATAACTTTGATGGTCCTATATCTTCTTCCTCAAGCCAAGTCTAAACTCTCTTCTGCAATTAACAGTGAGTGATCTATTTGTGAGGATCTGAAAAAGACTGTAGTTATAGATTCCTGCTCCCCGTTGTGGAAGATCGGACTGCGAGAACTACATGCTACTCGGATATATACTAAACAGGGAACGCGGCCTGGGACAATACATACGTTAAAGTTGGACTTTTCAAATTGACTCCGAAAAGCATTTTTTAATACACGACCCATTTATTTTAAGGATCAAGGTCACAGATTCCACATTAGGCACTAACAAATACCAGAAAACCAATTATTTCTTTCACTTTTCTTATTTCATTGCATTTATTCATCATTATATAGTTCTTTATGATTCTTTTAAACTTTTTTCTTTTTTTACAAAGTTATATTTTATGAAATGAGACAGTTTTTTTGTGCAAAATTACAATATTGCACAACTATTTATACATTAAACCTTTACTAATTGACACACAGACCTGGGTAGAGAAAGCATGCAATGTACATCATACATACATACTACATACACACTCTTCACACAATACACTCCATCTGTACGAGTTAACACGTTTCAGTTGTTTATCTATTGATCTCAGTGGATTCACTACATTCCGTAGGATCCAAAAATAGACTTGGTCAACGCGTTTCGGTGGAATAATCTGTATTGGAAACCACCTTCTTCTTCAGGACCCGTCAGAGTAATGCATAGGAATCTCTAGACCCAGGAGTATTCCTTTTTTTTTTTTATTATGTATCGCCTTTATCTTTTTACAGTCAGGGAATCTGTGTATATTTTCCTCTTTTTCTCTCGACTGCATATCCTGTTTGCTTTTTATAGTCTAATCTAGGTATGGATTCAACGCGGTTGTAATTTCTTTAGTAGTTCACTCTTTTGTCCATATTTCTTCCTTTACTCTGGTATTCTCCTTTTCTTTTAGTATTATTGAATTGTTCTCCCTTCTATCCTTTCCCTTTTTGTTTGTAAATCCAGTGCTTTACCAGGCTATTCAATATTTCTTCCTTTCTGTCTTTTTTTCCTTTCACCAGAGCCCGTGACACAGCATCCGTCCACACCTTCCACGGGTCCTGAAGAAGGTGGTTTCCAATACCGATTATTTCACCGAAACGCGTTGAGCAAGTCTATTATTGAATCCGACGGAATGTAGTGAATCCAATGAGATCAATAGATAAACAACTGAAACGTGTTAACTCATACAGATGGAGTGTATTGTGTGAAGAGTGTGTTTGTAGTATGTATGTATGTATGATGTAGATTGCATGCTTTCTCTACCCAGGTCTGTGTGTCAATTAGTAAAGGTTTTATGTATAAATAATTGTGCAATATTGTAATTTTGTAAAAAAAAAAAACTGTCTAATTTACAAAAATATTTTTTTCATAAAATATAACTTTGTAAAAAAAGAAAATAAGTTTAAAAGAATCATAAAGAACTATATAATGATGAATAAATAAAATGAAATAAGAAAAGTGAAAGAAATAATTGGTTTTCTGGTATTTGTTAGTGCCTAATGTGGAATCTTTGACATTGATCCTTATAATAAATGGGTCGTGAGGGAGAGTTCTTATAGTACGGAGGAGGGAGCTTCATACACAGTGGTGCTGCGTAGGGCAGCTGAGGCCCTGAGCTTTCTATCATGGCAGTCAGTACTAACCTCCTGACGGAGGTGCTTCAACCAGCAGCGGCCTTTTCAGAGCTCCTTCTGCCTTTTAATGAAGCCCTCACCGATGTCCTACTGGGCACTTGGCCCAAGCCCATCACAGGAGCTCCTGTAGGCAGGATGACCGCCCGATGCCACTGCCTGCCCCGGGTGACCTACTTTTCTTCTCCCAACACCAGACCCTAGAGAGCTTGGTGGTCCAAGCCTCGTCCTCTAAGGGAGCATTCCCTACTGCTCCCCCAGATAGGGAATCCAAAAAGCTGGACCACCTTGGGAAGAATATGTTTTCTTCCACCACCTTAGCAATGCGGTCGCTGAACACCGTATGCCTTGTGGGCCGTTATACCCATAAGGTGTGGGATACAGTTGCACAAGTGCTGCCACAGTGCCCGGAGGAGGCCTGGCCCGTTCTCACCCGTGCAGTGGCAGAGGGTAGAGACTAACCCTGGGCAAAGCACTACGCTAGCGTAGTTTGCGCAACTTAGCACTACGCGAACTGCACGTAGCACAGTGCAAACATGCATAGCGTAGTGCAGCGGTCATTTTTGACTTGCACGCGGTCCTCAACGCCAAGTTGGCGACCGCGAGCAAGCAAAATGACATCCTCGCAAGACTTCTTCCTTGTTCTTAATCAGCAACATCAAGTTGCTGATCGCGAGCATTGAAGATAAACCTCCCGGCGAGATTCTCAACGCGGGGAGGACAGGTTTCTCATTGCGAGTAGTCACGCATGGTCGCGACCGCTCGCAATGAGAAACTACCAGTCTGCGTTGAGAAAGCTGCAGCTCGAGTAAAAATCTACTCGAGCTGCAGAAAAGTACAGCTCGTACTGTGCAAGATGCTGTTTTCAATGATTGTACAGTGCCGGATACTTGTCCGCACTGTGCAATCATTGAAAACGACATCGTGCACAGTGCCAACATGCTACTACGCAGTTCGCGTAGTGCTATGTGTAGCTCGCGTAGTGCGAAGTGCACTTTGCGTAGCTACGCGTAGTGCTACTTCGCGAACTACGCACACCCTTCGTTGAAACACAGGCAAGTTCACCATCAGATGTGGGCTGGGTACAGCAGACTCTCTGGGCAGAACGGTTTCCACGTCAGTAGCCTTGAGGCACTACGCCTGGTTGAGGACATCTGGTTTCTCTGGGGATGTTCAAACCACCTTAGTGGTTATGTCCTTTTGATGGCCGTCGCCTTTTTGGTGACAAGGCCGACAAGGCACTTAAGCACTTCAAAGATTCTAGGGCTACAGCCAGATTCTTGTGCCTCGCGGTAACCTCTCACCCCACGCAGTCTGCCTTTCGTGCCCCACCCTGTTCAACCCAGTCCAGCCATTGGGCCTCACATGCTACCCAGCCTCTGTTGGGCCATGGATGTGGAATTCAGAGACACTGGTCTGGGGGTCAGCAGGCGGGCCAGTCCACTCATACCCCCCTGCAGCAGGCTCCAAGCCCTCCTAGTGTCCGACCTTTCAGGCTAACCAGAGGCCAGTGGGCAGCAGGATTTACCATCACCTCCCCCACTGGCTAAACATCACGTCAGGCAAGTGGGTTTTGCAGATAGTCCTAAAGGGCTACTCTCTCCCCTTTGAAATGACCCCTCCTTCCATGCCACCATCTTTCCATTGCATTACGGAGGATCACTTGGCTCTTTTCCGCCAGGAAGTTGCAGCTCTCTTGGCCAAGGGAGCTAACGAAAGGGTCCCTGCGCCAGAAATAGGTTGTGATGGTTACTCCCACAACTTTCTGGTACCCAAGAAGGACAAAGGCCTGCGACCGATCTTAGCCCTCAGGGCCCTCAACCGCTACCTCCAGAAGGAGAAGTTCAAGATGCTCACGTCTTGTCTGCACTCGACCCCAGAGACTGGATGGTAGCGTTGGACTTACAGGACACATACTTCCACATTCCCGTCTTCCCAAGCCACAGGCATTACCTACGTTTCACTGTAGGCCAAGAGCATTTTCAGTTCACCGTGCTCCCCTTTGGCTTTACCAGCGCCCCTCGGTTGTTCACGAAAGTGATGGCAGTGGTCGCAGCTCGTCTGCGCAGATCAGGGGTTCCAGTGTTCCCCCTATCTCAACGACTTGCTGTTGAAGGCGGGATCACCCCAGGCTGTCGTCTCCCACCTCCAGACTACGGCGGACCTCCTGCATCCGCTGGGGTTCACTATCAATGTGCCAAAGTCACACCTGACTCCCTCTCAGAAGCTGTTTCAACGAAGCAGTTCTGGATACAGCACAGTTTCTGGCTTATCCTCCCAAGCAGTGAGTCTAGGATATTCAGGCTATGATACCGATGTTTCAGCCTCCATCCCGGATTTCGGTGAATATGACAGTGAGGCTGCGGGGCCTCATGGCCTCCTGCATCCTGCTGGTGGATCATGCCAGTTGCCATATGCGTGCTCTGCAGTGGGACTTGAAGTACCAGTGGACGCAGCCTCAGGGTAATCTTTCTACATCCAGATCTCTGGGGGGAACTGCGATACAACTGCAGTGGTGCTTAACAAACAAGGATTGAGTCAGAGGCAGATCCTTCTCCCTTTCACAACCAAAACTCACGGTGGTGACCGATGCATCACTCCTGGGATAGGGCGGCCACTTGTGAGAGGCGGAGATCAGAGGAGTCCGGTCTCTGGCGGAGTCTGGGCTCCATATCAAAATGTTGGAGCTCCAAGCGATTCGCCTGGCACAGAAGGCATTCCTTCCTTCCCTCAAAGGGAAGGCAGTGCAGGTGTTCATGGACAACATCACTGCCATGTGGTACTACAAAAAACAGGGCAGGGTGGGGTGGGGTCGCGGACCCTTTGTCAAGAGGCTCTTCGCTTTTGGACATAGCTGGAACATCAGGGCATGACCCTGGTGGTTCAACAACTGGCAGGTTCTCTGAATGCCAGGTCGGACAAACACAGCCATCGGTGCCTGGTGGATCACAAATGGCATCTTCACTCGGAGGTGGTGTAAGGTCTCTTTCAGCAGTGGGGAGAGCCTTGGATAGATCTGTTCGCCACCGAAGAGAACGTGCAATGTCAGCAATTCTGCGCGTTGGAATTTCCATGGCAGCACTCGATCAGCGACGCTTTTCGTCACGAGTGGAACAGAGGCCTCCTGTGCACCTTTCCACCTGTACCACTTCTGCCCAGAGTGCTGAAGAAGACCAAGCAGGACCAGGCCCAAGTCATTCTTGTGGCTCCGGACTGGGCATGAAGAGTCTGGTACCCAGAGCTCGAGCATGGCCATCGATCCTACGATCAGACTGCCTCTTCTGGAGGATATTCTGTTGCAGCAGCAGGAGACGGTCCTCCACCCGAATCTGTCCAGCCTCCACCTCCTTGCGTGGAGATTGCGCAGCTACAGTTGACAGCTTTTGACCTTCCTCCTTAAGTCTGTAAAGTCATCTTAGCAGCCAGGCGTCCCTCCACTAAGATGGTATACGCCTGCAGATGGAACAAGTTTGTGGCAAGGTGCAAGGCAAAGTCTGTGGATCCCCTTTCTGCCCCTCTTTCGGAGGTTCTCTTGTGTATACTTTTTTGGGCCAAGCAGGGCACTGCCCTTTGCCACTCTTAAAGGCTACCTTCCGGCTATATCTGCCTTTCTTTGGCTTCCTGATCAGCCTTCTCTTTTCAAGTCCCCTATTGTAAATAGATTTCCAAAGGGCATTACTCACCTCTTTCCTCCTTCTCCGTTCATAATGCCATAGTGAAACTTGAACCTGGTCTTGACCTATCTTACGAGCGCTCCCTTAGAGCCTCTTCACAACTGTCCTCTCAGGCTCCCCACTCTGAAGACAGCTTTCCTTGTTGTCATCCCCTCTGCTCGCAGGGTGAGTGAGCTTCAGGCTTTGTCGTCAAAACCTGCTTTTCTTGCTGTTCATCTGGACAAATAGTCCTTCGCACAAGGCCCTCTTTTCTGCCCAAATTGGTTACCTCTTTCCATACAGGACAGACCACCACTTTGCCAACCTTATTCCCACCTCCACACCCTTCCCTTCCGAGGAGGAGGGACTCCACCGTCTGAACCCAAAACACGACCTAACTTTCTATCTCGACTGCATAAAGGATTTCCGGGTGGACGATCAACTCTTTGTTGGATATGTTGGATGGGCAGTGCAAAAATGCACAATCTCTTGTTGCTGTGGTTCCCAAACTGTGCGCCGCGGCACCCCGGTGTGCCGTAATCAGGAGCCAGGGGCGCCCGACCACAATGTGGAAACCTGAAGTCTCTTTATTCTGCAGCCAAACACATCACCAGCATTATGTTTAGTGTAAAAACGGAGCACGTTAGAAATCAGACATAAAACATAAGCCAAGTCAAGGCCTTCCTCTCGCTGATAGAAAGCCTTGACTTGGCTTATGTTTTATCTCTGATTTCTAAAGTGCTCCGTTTTTAGATTAAACATAATGCTGGCGAGAGGAATGCCCGCGTAGCTAGGGGGATGCGGTGGGGGCGGTCGCCCCAGGCAGCACTATTTTGGGGGCGGCGGCGGCTGTGCTGCACTGGGGGCCCGTGGCAGCATTGCACACGTGAATGAAGTGCAAGAGCACCTCTGTGCAGAATTCACGAAAGCGCTACCAATGACGGCCCTTCGGTAAAATGGAATGTCTGCTGCTGCATAAGTTCAAAGTAGGTTATTGCGAAGAATGCATCTTTTATTCATTAAAAATGCGAGAGGAGGGGGAGGAGCCAAGATGGCGATCGGACTGGAAGTGTAGGCTCCCGGCTCCTCAAGCCTCCGAGCCCCGCACGGACATCCTGTTCACGATCCTGACATTGAACTGCAGCGGGGTGACGGTGAATATGCGCCGACATCGCTCGCGCAATCCCGCAGCCTCTGCCGGCCTTCTAACCGGAGATATCCGCAAGACAGATTTGCGGACCCAGCGACCCTGAAGCCGCGAAACATGGCCGGGTGTTAGCTTGTCAACAACGGCCAGCCGGGCCTGGGCGGAGTCGGTCCGCCGGACGCTGTGAATGCCGAGGGGACAAATTTATGGCAGGAGCTCTGGTTGCTACACAACGCGGCCGGATTGCATCCTCGAGGTGGTGGCTTGCTGGAAATACTGTCTGCCTGAGGAGCGCTGAGGGTGCGCTGTGTCCGCTCCGTCTTCGATTCTGCCCGGTATTCATGGGACGCTCCCGAATTTGCTGCGAGCGCTGACTCGGAGTGGGGATGACCATCACTGTATACCGCTCCTTGGATGTGTGTTTTGCAGGCCCCCGAGAGTTGGATTGTTGTCTATCCGAGCCAGACTCGTCCCTGTCCTACCTTCACTCTCCCTACAAGATGGACCCGCGTAATGGCTGCCTGAACGAGATGCAGCACATCAACCTGCCTCTCGACACACACTGTGCTTGGGACTGCGAGTTACCGAGTGGTGCTGTGATGAGAGAGGCACAGCCCACGGTATCTTGCGGTGATATTCTGTCTGCTCTCGATGACTTACAGTCCGTTTGGAAGGTTGGTTTTCAAGCGTTGGGGAAGAAGCTTGATGATATTACGCTCACACCGGGGCGATTGCGGTCGGATGGCTCTCCGGTGCGTGAGGGCTGGCCCTTTACGGTTTTTGACGGGAGTACTGTGGTTGCACATGGGTGCGGTGGAGACCGGACGACCCTAGACTGGGTTGGTACTTGTGAACAGATGTCCGTATCCCTCTACTATCCTGAAGGACTCCTTTCCCGGCAGGGGATGGTGGCCTCGTCTATCGTAACGCCGCTAATGGCCCAGACACTGTTTCAGCAACGGTTGGCTCCTGTGACTGCTTCCTTTTTCCTCGCCCTTGTGTTCTTGCTGTGGACTACGAGTCATGAGATGGACCTGGGGGTGAGGGTCGTAAGTGAAGAGGACTCTGTCGGTGGTCGGCGACGTCCATTTTGTATTCCCATGTTGCTCTTCTACCATGTGTGGACACTCTGCTCTCCTAGATCGGCTGAGACGGGACTTATTCGGCGGGCATGCCTCGGGGGACTTATAAGATCAGGCCAGGGCTAGGTGGGTTTCTTTATCGATTGACATTTTTGTGGCTGGCAGAGGAGCGGTTTGGCGCGCTCCTGTGATATACTTCTTGGCGCAGTGCATGATGATTCTCCCCATTCTTATTATATTACTCGATTATTGTTGCTTACTGTGGCTTTTGGGGTAGAGGATAAATACATGGCCGGGGAGACCGGGAGCCTGTGTGCATGATCGACCCTCCTCCAGTTTGTTATATATAACTTTTCTTCCTTTTCTTCCTTTCTCTTTTCTCTCTCTATATTTCGGGTACTCTTTTTTGGGCGACAGGCACACTGTTAAGGGGGGGCGGGCCGTAGCCTCTACATGCGTGCGGGGTGGGAGGTTGGGGGGAGGGGTTTTGTTTTGTCCTTTTTAGTTTCTATGGACCTTTATTTCTTCTCTCTTCTTTTCTCAGTTCTTCTTATCCTTTTTCCTTCTTATCTTGGGTCAGTATGGAGGCTGGGTGTTGTACCATTTGCCGTTTCTCTTTTTGTGTCCATATTCACATTCTTGAGGTTGTCCTACGTGTATGGGGTGGGTAATGCTATGAACGAAATTTGATTGTCTGCTTTTTATCCTACCCAATATAATCTTGTGCCGCTGCCCCGATTATGACTCTTTTGCTTTGTCGACATCCTGCTGTGTACATTGCCCACTCTATGTTTCTCGATGGACTGTATGGTCTCTGATCCTTCTTGTTTCATAATTTAGAAAATGAACCTTATTTACTCCTTCACTCGGTGGTCGCATTCCCCTTACGTGAGATTTGGGATACTTGCTGTTTTTGTCTTTGGGGACTGCTGAGATTTCTTATGGTTGTTTTACGTGCAAGGACTTATTTTCGAGGCCGGCCAGTTTGGTTGTGGGCCCGTAACTGTATACCATTGGTGAACAATAAAGGTTTAAAAAAAAAAAAAAAAAAAAAATGCGAGAGGAAATGTTTATGAGGTGTTAAAATTGGAAAATGTATGTGCACACAGTGTTCATCAGAATAGTGGGAGCCTGCAAGGATTTGCATTTAAGATAAGGCATGTCTGTTAAAGATCTTTCCAGATGTCAAAGGGGTTGAGCACTCAGTATTTTTATATATATTTTTTTCTACGTGGTGCTGGAATGATATTCAGAGCGGCGGTGCTACACTCACTGAACTTATACGGATTCTGAAAATGTTCAAAATTAACAGGTGTCCCGCCAGGCCCATCAGATGAAGGGTCCTAAAAGGGTGGGTTTTTTTGTCTCGGAGTTTTATATAGCTTGAACTTGACCGAAGGTATCAGCGCGATTTACGGAGCACCAGTTGCATTTCATATAGACAGATTATTTTGGGCACAGAAACATTAAGAGGCAGATTTACGTTGCCTGACGCATCTCTGCAAATCGGCAGAGATGCGCCAGGAAAGATACGGCACGCAAGTTCATGCTTGCGCCACCCATGATGCTCCGCATTTACAATGCGGCGCACCATGGCGCAGGAATGAACAGATGCGTGTCGCATCTTGGGCGTAAAGTTGGCGCAGTGCTGAAGTTGTGTTGCGTGCGGCACGCAACTCCAGCACTTTTCCAACTTGCCCTATCTTTAACGTGGTGCATCAAGCCTTACGCCTGCTTCAAGCAGGCGCAGGGTTTTGACGCATCAGCGTTGGGAAAGTGACTCTGTGAAATCTTGTAGATTTCACTGAGTCTGTAGATTTCACTGAGTCACTTTTCAGGGGCGTTCCTGAGACAGAACGCCTACATGAAACCTGACGCAGGTTTCATGTGGCGCAGGGCCTTACACCATCTCCATAGATGCGTCACGTTGTAATTGCCTCGTAGGGATGTGCCACGTTTACGCCGCCTTGCCTGACGCAACAGCGGCGTAAACGTGGTGCAAGGGGCTTGTAAATCTGCCCCTCAGTGATTTGCCCAGAATCACAGGATGTTAAACTTCCCCACCGAGACTCGAACCCGGTTCTGTAGTCGGAGGTGTATTTAGGTATCCCCAAGGGTTTTGAAATGCCCAGATGTCAGCACCTTGATAGATGTTAAGCTACCTGGGATTTTCCCATCTTCAAATGTCTTCATTTTTTTTTTGCTGGGGTCAACACTTAAGAAATGTACGAATAAAGGCGCGGAAAAGAACCGGACATTAAAAGGTTAATTAAGATAAGAAGCGTAGAGACATTGATTAACTTTATGACTCCATACAGAGTTTGGCACAAGCACCGGTCATTGCATGTGCCCACAAAGTCACGGGAGTGGTTGTTTCTTGAGCACGTTTGCCTTTCCAGCTAAGGCCAGAAAACTCCTATGTTCAGCATATCCACTCCTGCATCCACCCACTGAGTCAGACTCCCTTTAGCTTTCAGGCCTCCTCTAGCAGAGGCCTCAGTCAACACTTTGAACTGCACGCAGAGCTTGGGGTGGTCAAAGGCAAAGTGGGCCAGTACCACTTGCTTCTGTGGATCTCACTGGGATTGCATCCCAATTATTTAAGGAAGACAACAGGAAGTACTCCCGAGGTCGGGCTTACATCCCACCCCACCCGCCCACCGGTAAAAAAATGGTGGGGAGCCACGGCCAACTGCCAATTAGGTCAAGGGAGCCACGGGTCAAAAAAAGTTTGGGAACCACTGTCTTGATGGGTTGTTCTATGCATTAAAATCTGCTACTCCTTGGCAATGAAGGAAGCCCAAGTGGGACTGCATGCCCACTCCACCAGGGCAACGGCAGCTACTAGTGCCTTGGGACGTGGTGTCCTACTCCTGGACATCATTCAGGCGGCCATGTGGGCATCTCTGCACACATTCACCAAACATTATTGTATGGACAGCTAAGTCCGGAGAGACAGCTACTTTGGCCGCTCTGTTCTCCAAGACTTTCTGGTGTGAAATTGGTTTGCAGACCCACCTTCGAGGTTGGCATTACTGGGGTATCTATTCTAAAGATAAGGAATCAATAACTACAGTCTCTTTCAGATGAACAAATTACTTGCCTTCAGTAACGATGTATCTGCAAGAGACATATATAGTTAAAGATTCCTTACCGCCCCACCCATCCTCCCCGTTCTGTGAACTGACGTCTAGGGATAGGGACTCCCTTCTAGGGCCCTAGTTATGTGCACCAGTGGTCAGTGTCTTGCATGGCTCTGTGCTTCTGGCATGGAAAGTCATGTCAGAACGGACATCAGCATGCAGGGGCGGTGTCTAAATAGACACCACAACGTCATCCCGGGGAACATGATGCCGACGACGGACGGGGAGTCAACCGACGCCAACTACCAACGCTCAAGGGTACTGCTAAGAAAAAATCTCCAGATCCAGTCTGACGCCTGACGATAATTCTAAAGGTAAGGAATCTAGAACTACATATGTCTCTTACAGATACATTGTTACCAAAGGTAAGTAACTTGTTCTTCTCTTGCAAAGCAGTATGTAATCAAGTATTCACTGGCCGCTGTAAGGTGCGACCTAATAATATTATCCAACTTCACAAAACCCCTGATCACAGACTGGGAGTTTGCATCAATGGATAAACAGTCAATAAATAAAGACTGATAGTGTAAGGATAAAATATGCTGAGTGTGTTTCAGGTTGACATGTTTCCATACAAGCCTCTGATATCAGCCATCATCTGCTGTAAACTCCCATTCGGGAGTTCCACTGCAGTTCTTGTGCATCACTATATGGTTGCTGAGGAACCGGTCTTGTTCTACCAGACATCTGCTGCTGGGTATTTATTGGGGGTACAGTGATTGACTCAAACTGGATTTTACTGTTGGATGTAGGAGGGCACTAGGATTACCATAGTATACTCCGCACACACATCCCAAGCCCTCAGAGTCCAAGTTTAGTATGGCCAAGGAGTTTGGTCATCTTGAAAATGCCACACTGGGTAGGGTTGACCCTGGGAACTTTTACCCTGCTGGTTAGGGAGAGCCCAGTAATAATTCCCCACTCACTAGCACGTGCCAGCCGTAAATTTGGTACCCAATTCAGATCACTCCAGGACCGGAGGAAGATCATAAGAGGTCTGACATGAGACGAGCCCTAATGGGCCGGACCTGCTCCCTTTTGTACCCAGGGCATAAAAGTGAACTCCAATGATCATAAGGCTGACATCCTGCTCACGGTGCAGGGATACTACAAGTTGCAAGAGGCCTTTCCTGCAACTTCCCAGCTGATCTGTGGCAACTGGACCCTACCGGACACACTGAGTTTAAAGTGCCTCCCGAGGTCCTGGGGGGGCTTTAGAAATTAACTCATGTGGTGGGTTGGGATTTAAAGGACAAACGTAAGAAGGTAGAATGTTTGAACAGGATGACCCTGGATGTTGTATCCGACTTGCGCTCCATCGCGGTCAGCGTGAACCTAGGTTTTCCCGCGACCACTGACTATCATTGCCACTTTATGCTTCTTGGCACTATTCCTATGTAAAACTTTAAAATTTCATATCTACGGTTCCCCTTATTGGACTTTTGTCATTTTGATACCATTTTGTTATCATTTTATTTGAGTTTACTCCATTTTTCTCATTAGGGTAAGGGTTTTTTATTGTTTTGCATTTCGTTTTATTACTGTTTTGGTACTGCATAAATACTTTACACATTGCCCTAAGTTAGGCCTGTCAGCTCTTTGCCACAGCTTCCAAGGGTTGAGCTCAGGTTAATTTAGTGACTTATTAGGGTTCACCTGGATAAGGGTTGTGATTGTACTTTGAGGAGGGAAGCCACCCACCCGAAACAGTCACCCAATTTCTTACAATAGCCAACTACATGTTGTACATAAAAATAACATTGGAAATAGCGATACTTTGTTTTAAAATATTTCGGTTTATATTTGTTCGCTTAATCTGTTCCAGTTTAATTAAGTGCCAGTTATTGCAGAGTTGTTTTTCCAATGCATATTGATATTAAACTAGCTTTTTCATTACGTTTTAGGAGAGTCATAGAGACAAAAAATATATAAAGTTGCGTTTCTCTTCAAACATGTACCAACCAAAAAAAAAAATTGCATTTCTGTTGCAGGGGTATTTAATGCATGCAGGATCGAACTAGGACAGAAAATAGACCCGAACACCAAAATAAAAGTGGCCCCATTAGGGAATTTGATAGCTAAAAACGTGGGCCATGTTGAACTGGTAAAAAGACACGTTGTTTACGTGTTTTGCAAAGTATGGGACACTGCATGGATTTGACCTTGCTCCAAGCAATGTTTGTATTAGTGACAGCGGTAAAAACAAGGTCCTCCCCTCCTGACCATAAAACCGGCCACAAATAGGCAAAAACAAAACGACGCAAACGCTTTAGGCCAGTCCGATGCTGAATGCATGCTGCTCTGAGGGGGATCGATGCTGGGGACCTTGAGTTCGGTCATTTGTGCTCCGCCATGTCTCGAGGCGGCCGTCGGCTCTTCCCGCCTAATCTCTCCTGCTCATCTGGCCTTCAATAGCCGCCTTTATCACTGCGACACTTCGCTGCGTCTACGCCCTACAGCTCAGAACTTTGGGACCACCCATTACACACATAGGCATACCACCTTGGCGTAGTGTTGACTAAAATTAAAAATAAAAGGCACACTGTGCATCAAACTTGCTTTAAAGTGGTCTCTGACACACCGGAATGGAGACGCAAAATTGACAATGACTAAACATCCCGAAAGAACAATTCAACTTTCCAAAGAAATATGAGATTATGCTCGGGTCTGACCTCAGGCGAATTATTTAAAAAACAGCTCCCTTTTAGTTATTACTAGTTATTTTTAAATGCCATTGCCACTGTTTCTAAGCTCTTTATAAAATAGGTGATTCTATAACCCAATCTAAAGCAATTCATTCACTTGGCCAACTTCAGAAGGAAAGGAGGATGTATTTACCTTGCCACGTTCCAAACTCCACCAAAATGTTAACAGTAAAGTTTTAGCACGTAGAACTGCCCGCAGGCATGTAACTCAAGCGTTCTTGCTTCAAGTTTCATAACTTGAAAGGTCTGCACGACCCGCCCATGTCTTACCAAGGCAGGCTGGGGAGCCAGGCCCGTACTTCCTTATCATCTGCTGCCAGATGAGAAATGCAGCACTTGATATTATTTCTAAACTTCGCCAACAACCAAGGTAAAACCTTTAGTATTTAAATCAAAATACTGTATTACTCATAAAAAATTATCTTTTAGAAATAAAACACCGAAAGCAGCTGGCTTACAAGTTTTAGGCTGCCTTTACTCCTGAGAAATATTTGACTGTACTTGCATTAATAGCACATTATCTGCTGTCGTGACCTAGAAAGGGGGACCGGGCTCTTCTCTCTTCATGAGACCTCCCTTGATGTGCTGCTAGCAAGGTGTGCCCTGCGGGAATACAGACTTTAAACCATGCTCCAGGGTGTCTGAATGAGTTCACAAGTCAGAAACGGATATATTTTAATTAGCCTATCTATGATTGGATACAATTCAAGAGTTACAGCAAACAAATGATGGACGGAATGCTGACAATGCAAACATTCTCCCCCAGTCAAAAGATTTGGGTTAAATCCATCGTTCTTTTGCCCACTATGCCACCCCAGTTTGGACCCAGCCATTTGCAAATCAGTCTTGACCATGTGCCCCATGGCAATAGTCCAGACCGAACTGCCAGGCCAGGTCCTCACTGGACCCAAAACAAGCATCCTGGGACCGGTTTCAGGGCATCACCCTTCATCAGCCAAGCTAGCCGGCATCCAGTGGTGTAGTGAGCAAGGGACCCAAGTCTGCGCGTACACTTCCCACCTAGGGCAACATATGCAAAAAAAAAAATTGATGGATGGAATACTGGACAGTGCAAACATTCACCCCCGGTGACAAAGATCTAGGCTTAATCCATCATTCTTTTGCTCACCACCCCAGTTTGGACCCAGCCATATGCAAATCAGTCTTGACCCTGTTCCTTGTGGGAATAGTCCAGTCCGAACTGTCAAGCCAGGTCCTCCCTGGACCGGAAACAAGCATCCTAGGACCGGTTTCAGGGCATCACCCTTCATCAGCCAGGCCAGCTTGAATCCAGTGGTGTAGTGAGCACGGGACCCATGTCTGGGCATACCCTTCCCACTTAGGGCAACATATGCAAAAGTAACAACGGATGGACGGAATGCTGGACAAGGCAAACCTTCACCCCCAGTCACAAAGATCTGGGTTTAATCAGCATTCTTTTGCTCACTACACCACCCCAGTTTGGACCTATCCACATGCAAATCAGTCTTGACCCAGTTCCTTGTGAGAATAGTCCAGACCAACCTGCCAAGCTATTTCCTCCCTGGACTGGAAACAAGCATCCTGGGACCGGTTACAAGGTATCACCCTTCATCAGCCAGGCTAGCTTGAATCCAGTGGTGTAGTGAGCACTGGAGTCAAGCTATCCTGGCTGATGAGGGCTGAAAGCCCTAAACCGGTCCTAGGATGCTGGTTTCCAGTCCAGGGAGGATCTGGCCTGCCAGTTCAGCTGGAATGTATGATTCATTCAGTATTCCGTCCATCATTTTTTTTGCGTAGCACTGGATACAATTCAAGGAACGGTCTTCCTTTTTTAACTCCTGTACCAAATATCAGTGTCATTCACTGCTCTACCCCTCTTGGCTGCTCTCAGCAGCTTCATCATTCATTGTACTGTTCTAACGAAGTGTTGAAAGTGAGTTACTGAGCTGGACAGGGCTTATGTGTTGATTACTATGAAGGAACCATTTATACAAAGTAGTTGAGACAGCTAACAGCTCATGATGTGGAAATGGCCAATGTGGGGGGTTGATCGAGGGTCTGCTCCATCGGCACAATGTACTGAACTCTAGCGCACTGGCACAGCTAAATGTCATTTGGTAGAACCTGCAGGCAGTGCATGCGGTCGCTTGCGACAAACTATTGTCCTTTAAAAAGAATCTAAAAAGGAGCTTTTAGCCTACCCACTACTTACCATTCATTGGCATTAACAATCGCTCTAATTTCCTTGCTTCCAATTGGCCAGCATGTCTTGACTTCCTGTGCTTTCATCTGTCTTCACTTCTCTGTCCATGCCTTGGAGCAGGGCCAAAGTATAGTTTCCAGTCAATTGTCAGTATCCTTCCACTGGCCACGCAGTTCTGAAGGTACTTCTTTTTTCATTTAGGTTCTAGCACCACATAATAGAGCATCTGCAGGCTTTCTCCTCTCTGGCACGTTTCTCATGTCGTCCCTTTGACCCGCTCCCACTCACTATCACATCAAGCTGGCACATTATAATTTTGTTTGTGTTTGCAGCATTTATTAACAGTGTGTGTAGTTAGGTCAGATTTATTTTCTTGTAGGCAAAGGTAGATTAATTGATTTGCCCAGAATCACAGGATGTTGAGCTGATGCTGGTATTCGATCCTGGTGCTCGCAGTTCAAAAGTCAGCATCCCAGGCTGTAAATCCACATGCTCAAAATTAACATATTTGTGGTTAACATAACAAAGGTAAATCCAATCAATCATAATGTCTTATATAGCTCAACTTGTCATCCCAGGGGGTCTCCAGGTGCTGGGGTTCCACCACAGCCACCCTTTATCGGGGGCTGTGGTGGTCAAACAGCCAGGTATTGTGCTTCTTCCGGAAGGCCTCCAGTGAAGGGGAGGTGCGTAGGTGGAGATCATTCCAAGACTTGGCTGCGAGTTAGGAGAAGGAGCGACCTCCGCAGCAGCTTTGATGGATGCAGTGCAAGAGTGGAGGAGTGGAGCTCCCTGGACGGCTGGTGGAACGTCAGGCAGTTGTTGATGTAGGCAGGTCTGGAATTGTGAAGGGCTTTGTAGGTGTGAGTGAGGAGTTTGAAGAGGCTTCTTTCCCGGACAGGCAGTTGAGGGCTCTGAGGTGAGGGGAGGTGCTTGTTCTTCTGGGGAGGTCGAGGATGAGTCTAGCTACGGAGGTCTGAATGGTCTAAAGGCGCAGGAGCTGTTTGGTGGTTCCGACGTAGAGTGCTTTGCCATAGTAGAGTCAGCTGGAGATGAGGACCTGGGTGACGGTCTTCTTGATTGAGAAAGGGATCCATCTGAAGATCTTGCAGAGCATACGAAGGGTGTAGAAGCAGGCAGAGGAGATGGCATTGATCTGCTGCTTCATGGTCAATTGGCTGTCCGGGACAAATTCGGGGTTGCGTGCGTGGCCAGTGGGGGTGGGAGAAGGGCAGAGTACGGTGGGCCACAAAGTGTCACCCCCAAGGGGAGAGCTTGTTTCTGAAGATGAGGACCTCTGTTTCGTTAGAGTTGAGTTTTAGGCAGTTGGCCTTCATCCAGGTGGTGATGTCGGTCATGGTGTTAGGGAAGTTGGTCTTGGTGGTGTCAGCATGTTCTGTGAGGGAAGAGGACGAGCTGAGCAGCGTACGAGATTATGTTGAGACCGTGGGTGCAGGTGCTATCAGCAAGAGGTGTCATGAAGGTGTTGAAGAGGGTGGGGCTGAGGGAGGAGCCCTGGGGTGCGCGCACATGTCATCTTAGCGTGTGGAGGAGAAGGAAGGTAGATGGATCTTTGTCTAAGGCCAAAGAGGAAGGAGGAGATCCAGCTGAGTGCATTACCTTGGATGCCAATGTGGTGGAGTCCGGAGAAAAGGATGTGATGGGAGACGGTGTGGAAGGGTGCCAAGAGGTCGAGGAGGATAAGGGCTGCTGTTCCACCTATGTCAAGGAGGTGTCTGACGCCGTCCATTGTTTCGATCAGGGAGGTCTCAGTAGTTTGGTAGGGCCGGAAGCCAAATTGGGAAGGGTCCAGTAGGTTTTTTTTCTTCGAAGTAGTCTGCAAGCTGGAGGTTGATGGGTTTTTCCAAAACCTTGGCAGGGAAGGGGAGTAGCCAGATGAGGCTGTAATTTTTGAGTACGTTGCTGTTGGGGGAGGGTTTCTTCAAGAGGGGCTTGACTTCCACTTGCTTCCAGGCAACAGAAACAGTGGCTGTGGTGATGGGTGTGTTGAGGATTTCAGTGAGGACGTTGGCCGATTACTTCCCTTCCTAGGTTGTAGATGTGGTGCGGGCAGGGGCCCTTTGGGGGGGTGGGGATGGGGTTGAGGGGGGGTTCTGGCGTGGGTGGGGTTAATGATGGAAATTGTGCCTTCAGTTGTGAGTTGCTTCCAGTCATAGGTTAACTGTGAAATCCACTTTAGGCAAATCAGTGCTGCTTCCAAACTGATAAGAAAGCCTCTGCTGGTCCATTGAGTCATATTGCGCACTGAGCTCGCAACAGACGCTCAACCCACCAACTCACTGTAGCAGACACACTTTTCGTAAAGCGCCTTGTATTTGTTTCCACTTTGGTTCACACTGCAAACAGAGCTGCCAGGCAGGCACTCAACCCACCAACCGGAAGTAGCAGACTCAATCGTCTTATAGCACCTTGCATTTACTTCCAATGTTGTTCACATTGCACACAGAGCTGCGCAGCAGACGCTCAACTCATCAACCTGTCGTAGCAGACACTCTCTTTGTAAAGCACCTTGTATTTACTACTAGTCTGGTTGACATTGCAGAGAGCTGTGTAGTAGGCAGTCAGTTCACCAATCTGTTGTAGCAGACTCTCGTGCAAATTATTTAGAAAATGTACCGAGTGTTGCGTGCGCTTGTCTAAATTTTGTGGTATACGTGTTTCTATGTTTATTCATTCTTGCAGAAATATTTGGCTATGTTATTTCTTTTTTAATTTTAACTATTGGAACGTAGGAGGTAGCCCTACTGGATCCTCGTTCTGTATTTTAACGTTTGCTCACTTACTTGTGCAGCAGTCGATCAACCCACTGAGCCACGGTAGTGAACATACTTCCTTCTTTTTTGTCCTCATTTTCTACCCTGGTTGTTCCGTTAAAGTCTGAAGAGAGCGACACACTGCCTCAGTAAACTGGATAGCAAGGCTTATTGTAAAGGTAGCCTCCGCCAATCAGTGATGTCGAAGCCTCCAAGACCTTCGTACAGAGACCATAGGGGAGCCACTTTGCTGAGCATGTGTACCAACGATCAGGGCACGACCTGATATGTCTGGATATGCCAGAAGAGGAAAAGAAAGCAAGGGCAGCATAATCATTGGACAGGGTGGGGGGAGTGAGGGGGGGGGGGGAGTGAACATACTTTCGTTGAACATCTGATCCTTGCTTCCAGTTTAGTTCATGTTGCATACTGAGTTGTGCAGAAGGCGCTTCATTCACCGAGTCACCATAGCAGACACTTTGCAAAGCAGCTCATGGATGGAAGGTTAAAAGGCATTGGGGAGAGGGTGGTGGGGTGCTATATAATGTTTGATTTATCCGACGCTGCTATTGTAGGATTCACGTGCGGGCACAATAATTGAATGGCTGTCTTTAATAATGCTTATTTTGTTGGTAACAGCAGGCCTTAATTGAATGCAAGCATGTTTGGTGCATAATAATAAAAACAATACAACTAAATATAGCTTGTCAAAATGATGCATGCACCAGTGCTTTCATCAGCTGCACTACATACTATAAAAATCCAGAAGTTCCTGTTACTTAAATGTGGCTAATGTCTTTTTAGAGGTTTCTAAAAGCTAGTTCGCATAAAATCAGTGGTCAGGATCTGAAGTGCACGACGTGCCCATACTTCTCTAAAATAAGAAAAATAGTTCCCTACTTTCTGTGAAAGGAGAACCGTCCTGCGACGGTTAATTTCGAGAGTTGAAATGTAAGGCAGGGAGTCTCCTGTGCTGTGAACCTGAGGAAGGGGCAGACCGCTAAACAAACCTTCCTGCCAGGGTCCCTGCTTGCCTCAAATAATGATAAATGCGCACATTTGGTTAATCTTCACATGTAAAGGGTGCTTGGAAGCCAGTATTGGGTTTAATTGATTAATTTACCTGAAGGTTCTTGATGACGCAGTTTTATTCTTTTTGTGTGGCAGTGCACGGGAGTTACTAGCTGAGCTGTGAAGTGTGTGCTTGTAATGGACAGTTAAATAAAAAAATGCACTATGTACAGTTACTAAAATCTATATTTAGGAAGCACTTTATCTAAAATATGTTTGCGCACTTTGAAGCAGCGTATCTTATACTGTGTGTAATGCAAGTTTAAAATAATGTCATATGTGCTTTCAGTCACAGACTGGGACTTCGTAGCACTAAACATACACAAGTCACTAGAAACAGAATAAACTTTACTCGATCTCAATAAATAGATCATAAAAGTACAATAAAAGAAAATATGTAAAAAAATACAATGAATATTAAATATGTCCTAGCGATACATGATAAAAACAAGTCTCTATTCTTCACTGCCTCAACCAGGATTCAATTCTGGGACTTTCTGGTTATAGACACACACCTATTCAGCTTTAACTAATAGAAGTTTCATAATGCACAATTTGTGCATTTTTACTTGTTTTTTCTTGTAATTTAAGTTGTGCTTTATTTTTACATGTAAGGTGAAAGACCGAAAAAAGTTACGAAATATATATTGGGTTTTTTAGTCACACCTTTAACCCCGCGCCCATGCTCACTCACCTGACCCCTTTGTGCATAGCATCAAAGTTGCCATACTTTTGATCAATGCACTTTGACTACTGCATAAAATGCAGCATTTCCTGTAATAGATTTTTCTTTGTTTGGATGATGCTAAAAACGCCTTCCCCTTTACGTATGTACAAGATATGCAGACACAGGTAATATTCACATTTACGTATGTACAAGATATGCAGACAAAGTTAATATGCACACTATATTAACGTTTCATTTTCAACACATGCGGCAATAATAAGATTGTGCATTGGCAGGAAGGAGTTTTTTTTTGCTTTAAAAGGGATCTTCTTTAATAACATTCGACAGTGAAACCAAGGTTCCCTTAATTTGAAGATTTTCATTTTCGAAGCAATGATTACACTCTTGGCATGCTATACTCCACTACGCCCACATAAGGCTCTTGATAAACAACGTAATTTTTGTTGTTGTTCTTTTTAGTTTTATATAGCTTGAACTCGGCCCAAGGGCACAGAAGCGCTTTTTATGAACACCTGTTATGGTACACAAGTCAGGTTTATTTCCTTTTAGGCAGATTAACTGATTTGCTCAGAGTCACAAGTTGTTGAGCGAACACCAGGATTCTAACCTGGGAGAGAAGTTGGCCTAACGGCTAGGGCGCTTGACCTCGGACCTGGAGGAACTGGGTTCGAGTCTCGGTAACGACGCCAAACATCCCGTGATTCTGGGCAAATCACTTAATCTCCCCGTGCCTAAAATGAAAGTGTGTCCTCATGTAACGTAACTGGTGCGTAAAGCGCTCTGATACCCTATTCGGTTCGGGTCTAGTTCGCGCTATATAAAACTCTGCAAAAAAACCTGGTTCTTTAAAGTTTTAAACTCAGCAGCTCAGAGGTAAAGCAACATGCTAAAAACGAACATACTTGTGATCAAGATGGCAGAGAAAGGTTATCTGTGAAATCTACTTTAGGAAAACAAGTGCTACCTGAGAACTGTTCCCTTCCTTCCTAGTGCTTTTGCAATGTTGATTTGAAGATCCAGAAGGGGATCCCAAGCCTCAGACCTAGGGCGGCTGCTGAACTGACACACTGCGCTCATTCACTGCACCCTACAACAATACTGGGGGAGTGAAAGGAAGCGACTAACAGGCATTTTTGAGGTATTTTCCCAAAACCATGTAAGTTCGTTGGCTCTCTAGATGTTTGAATTGCAACATTTTCGCAGCATGGTGCTTCTGTTAACAGAATTTATCCTAACAACTTCTCATTTTTTCCCTTCTCATGTCTATTCTATTGCTTCGCAAACTGTAGATCCATTTTTCAGACTGTTTTTAGTTTCCGTTACAGTAAAAGACCACACTAAAGAGAACTCCTGCTTGCTTTTCCCATACACATTACACTCTCTTACGATAACACCGACACCAAAGCATATAATAAAGAAGATACCTATGGGCTTTACCAATGCTTGCTAAAATGATCACCTATGTGCCGACATTTTTTCTATTACGTTATGTATATCACAGGATTTATTTTGTTTACATTCAGGATGTTGTCTTCTTCCTTTGGGCAGGGGATTTTAACCTGCACCCATGCCCCAATAAAAATTGCACTGAGGTAACAAGCGATACGGACACTCCGCCTATGCATTTTTGCCATACTAAATCAGGCATAGTTATGAATGATCTTATGTCTGACCTGGGACTTGCAATAGCTAACAAGCTAAATCCCAAAACAAGAAATTTAGAGCCCACATATGTAGGGAGAGGGCACCAGTCCACTGTTGATTACGTCCTCATATCGGATGGGCTGTTAAACAAGATTAAACATGTTGAGATTCTAGCAAATATATTGAGTGACCATCTTGCTTTAAGGATGGAACTAAATTTATTAAATCAACAATCTCTGGAGACAACGATAGATCAAGCCCTGAACCAGAATAATCTACAGTTGGCACAGATAAATGGGTATAGCCTAAAATGGGGGACAATAGACCCGGGGCAAATTACTGAAAAAGTGATTAAAGCCGCACACTCTCACATTATAAAGTGCCTTGATTTAACTGTGACAGAGGAGGAAGTTATAATAAACTTCTGCAAAATTCTAGCTGTCATCAAGGACCTCTTGACAAAAACGTCTAAGGTAGAAACTTTGAACCAAAAAGGTTGGTTTAATCATAGCTGTACCTCGGCATATACTAAGCTTAAACTGGCCCTTAATAACGAAAATAGAGACTCAAGGACAATCACCAGACTCAGAAAGGAATATCTCTCTGCTAGAAAGCAGAGAAAAGCTGAATTAAAACAGACCCTTTGGGATGAACTACATAAAAGTGCCTTACAGAAAAACAGCGAGGCTTTCTGTCGAGTAGTAAAATCCCCCTTCTTAGCTGACGATAGTGCCCCAAAAATAGAGGTAGCCATAGAAGAAGGAGTCTGGATTTCTCACTTCTCAAATTTTTTTAAGAAACAGGCGTTTTTTGAGAGTGAAGAAATAATTCAACAAGATGTTGATTATCCTATTCTAATAGAATTTGATATTCCTGAAGTCCTTATGGCCATACATCTAAGCAAAAATGGAAAAGCTCCATGCCCTGACGGAGTCCCGGTGGACATTTTTAAACATAACAGACCTATGGGCGCCTATACTGACCAGGGTGTGTACGGCAGCTGCAAAAAAAGGGCTCCTGGAATCCTGGACCAGGTCTGTTATGGTCCCGATTTTTAAAAAAGGAGATCGACAGGACCCTGCCTGCTACCGTCCAATCTCATTATTGGATTCAGTGGGTAAAGTAGCAGGCAGGGTCATACTTGAGCGTCTCCAACAATGGGCAGAGGATAGGGGGATATTGTCAGACCTACAATTTGGCTTCAGGGAGGGGTTTGCTACAGTGGAGCAGGCCTTAAATCTGTCAATAATTGTAGGGAAATATATCCATGCAAAAAAAGATAAACTCTACATGGTGTATGTAGATCTCTCTGCAGCTTTTGACTGCGTGTCCCATACTAAGCTGTGGCTAGTCCTTACACAAATGGGCGTGGACTCCCCAATTTTAGACTTCTTGAGGGAATTATATTCCAAGGCCTCGGCAAGGGTACGCTATGGTGTTAGGGGTGAGTTGACGGCGTCCTTTGGAGTAGAGCGCGGAGTAAGGCAGGGCTGTGTCCTGGCCCCCTTCTTATTCTCCTTATATACAAACAGCCTGGAGATGGAATTGTTGAGGGGGGCTCAGGACCTCCCCGAAGTAAAATCACGCCCTATTCCTGCTCTGCTCTATGCGGATGACGCTGTCATCTTGGCACGCACCCCACGTGAGCTTCAAAAAGCTTTAACTAGGTATGCGGATTTCATGGGCAGCCTTGACCTCCATATTAACATCAAGAAGACCTTTGTGATGGAGGCAGGTAAGGGGAAAAATAGGGTTTAGAAATATATCCCTTAATAACCAAAACCTTGAATTGACAGCCCAGTACACCCCTACCTAGTGATCTTAATAGATCACAAATTAAACTGGAAAGCAGCAGTTGAGGCCAGAAAACACTCACTTAAGAGGACAATAGCTGCATTGATGGCATTCTCACAAAAACTAGGTAAACGATCACCTGTAAAAATGCTGAACATCTATAATGCAAAATGTCGGGCAGTTGCTTTATATGGGGCTGGGGTTTGGGGTCATGCCGATGTCAGCACCCTACAGGTGGCAGAAAACTCCTTTTTAAGATTTCTTCTGGTTGCACCGAAGCGTATTTCTACATACGCAGCCCATCTTGAATTAGGCATTCCCCACATTGAGGACCTAGCGAAAATTCAACCTCTCCTATTATGGAGGCGCATTTGGACCTCTGAAAAGAACATGCTAACTAGAGGAATTATGGTAGACGCTATGGCACTAGATCATTCGGGCGACAAAATGGCTTGCCTACATTAGGAATTTTCTTACAGACTTAGGCCTAGAGGATTATTACATAACACCGGAAAAGATCACGGACATATCTAAGAAGGAGCTAAAAGAAATGGCCCTGAGCCACTTAGATGGATTAAGACTTGCAAGTGAAATAGGGAAACCCTCTGTTCACCATGCAATTATGGTCCATCTTGTCCCTACAATCCAGCCTTACCTAACGCTTGAAATCGGTATTTTCGATCGCTTCCTACTAACCAGATTTAGATTAAATCTTTTCCACCGGATAGTAGCCTTCCCTATGAGAAACACCTGGGAACAAACGTTAGGCCACTGTCCTTGCGATGATATATCTGTACAGACCACCAGACATACAGTATTGTTTTGCAAATATTAGCACACTCATCGCAAAACTTGGCTGGTACCACTGTTGAGATCATGGGACCTAAGACAGTGTCGCCCTGCTATGCTGCGTCTTCAATTTTTGGACTCTGAAATTACCTGCTACCACATGGTAAACTTTTTAAAATGTATTTTTAGACATAGGAATAATGTGTGAGAGAAACTTTCTTAATCTTAATGAACTGTTCTTAATGGAGGAAGATTTGGCCTTTGTAACTGAAAAATGTTTTTATTGTAAATATTGTTCTATTTTTGATTTTTATGCTATAATGTGCAGAAAAATGCATTTATGGATTTCTATTATGAAATGCCGAATAAAGAAATTTATTATTATTACATTCAGGATGCTATACAATTTCCAGCATACACCTTGTACCAGATTAAACATTCTATAAAATGGTGTCCAAAATACACAGTAAGCAATACAATATTTCAAATTAGTAAAAACAGGACACAGGCCATACGATTCTCAATAAAGCAACCAACCATTTAAAAAGAGTGAACATTTTCTATTAACATACGAGCCCTTGAAACAATGCTTTGTACACTTCTCAAAACAACATGCCAACCTACTGGCAACCTTCATCCCGAGCACTGTGAAAACCAAAGCCCTATACTGAATGTCCATAATTGCCTCCAAGCACCTACCAGCCAACACCCATACTCTCTACTTACAGTCAACATCAGCTCCTGCCAAACCCATCTGGGTGGATTAAGGGGTAAATCCAGCAAAATATCAAAGCCACCCACATGCTGGCAAAGTTGGGCTGAGAATCATGCATGTGGGGTTACTTCTAATGTTTGGCGTGACACCATAGAGTTTGTCAACAATGCCTTTTTCATAAAATGAGGAGAACCTGTCTTTTTGAAAAGGCTTATGCTTGCAGAGCGGGAGCCATTGGGAGATTTGAAAGGAATTGGAAATATTTTGGGAATCTAGAACAACTAAAGGGAGGATGATTCGAGAAGAAAATCGAGAGTAGACAATATAAGTTTTTTTCATTATTAACAGCCTTTTCATCTATGAATGTAATATAATAGGTTTGTTTTTAAGGACATTTATACTTTATTAGCATTTGTTGTACTTTTACACTAGCTTGCACTAAGCACTTTCAATATTGCACTTTATTGTACTATTTGCACTTTGTAGCAGCACTTAATTGCAGTTTTGCACTTTTTTGCAGATGCACTTTCATCAATTGTAAATATTGTACATAATGTCCAGAAAGTTTTAATGATGTCTTTGGCTGTTTTTTCTATCTTGATGAATCTCGCTCCCTTTTATCTTTTTATCTCTTGTCTGGTATTTAAAGTTTTTTTTAGATATTTATTGAAATGTATTGATATTGAAATTTAAAGTGAAATATGTTTTGTACCATCGGTTACCTATTGCTCTATTCAATAAAAAATAATTACAAAAAAAAAAAAAATTCCTTTTTCACCAACACACCTTCTTGTTTGCTACAAGAAGAACGATCATTCCCGCCTCTCGCAGAATTCCAGTACCAATCCTAATGCTGAGAAGCTAATAGCCTGTCTCTAATCTGTGGTATCTCAGTAAATTCACAGAAAGTAAGTAATAACCCAACTTCAAGGGCGGCTGGACCGCCACAACATCTTTTCATAAAGACTTTGCAGCTGCAGAAACGCCAACCTGAATCACTTCAAGTTGATGATGTTTCCAGTTTACCACAAAACTCTGACACTTTCTGCAACATTCTCTAACCAAAGATGGTAAATACGCATTCTGCGGATCTTGATGCACTTGGAGTGCCGTCTGCAATTTCAGCATCTTCAACTTCTTTCTTGAAGAGCTTGTTGAGAAATTTCCAGTCTAAAATTGGTCTCAAGCCCCCTCCTTTTTGGTGATAAAGTATCTCAAATAGAGTCCTTTGTCCGTTTCTTTCAATGACACTTTTACTAACACCTTTTAATGTAAAAGAAGCACTACCTCTATCTTCAATGTGTTTGTATTGGGAGAGAAAGGAAGAACAGGTGAAGTTTTCATTATAAAAAGGGAGAATAAAACTATTCTCTCTAATAATTCAATTTCAGGTGAAACAGCAATAGTCAACACCAAACTGAAGAGTGGTGTGAGTTCTGGTTCAACAACCTAAAGAGTTTATGGGACTAGTGGAGGAAGATGGGGGAGTTCATGGTCTACCTCATTAGGAGTCTATACCTTTGAAAAGCCAAAGAATTGCAGGGATGGCATCTGTTTCCAGTACTGCGGATGAGACTTAAATGCCAGCGAGACCAGACCAAAAGCAGGAGCACTGCCCTTCATTTGATTACATTTTTCTATGGAATACTTCACCTCTGTCCAGTAAAGGGAACATCTAACAGCTGTGCTTTAACCTCTCTAGAAAAGCATTTGGGCCCCATCCTTGAATTTTTGTGCAAAACCACTCCAGATTCTAACCATGCCATTCTGACTATAATATGTAGTCCTTTCAGCATGCCGCTTTGCTGCATCCAGGCAGCCCTTCTATAGATTTGGGAGGGGGGATTTCAGTTCTGTCAGTAGAACTCACGGTGCTGGAGAAGCGATCACCCACTATGCATACCAGTACCAGGCGATGACACAATTAGAATGACATGCCCTAAAAGGCAGACTTCCTGATGCAACAACGTTTCTAACTGATGAGTCCATATGTTCGCACTCCCTATCCAATGTAACAGCCTGGATAGCATTTTGACACAACTTGGCAGAAGATGCCTGTACCCCTGAGCTTTCTGGCAGAATGTGCAAACATAATGGGTGTCTTGCAGATGCTCTACATTTAATAGCAGCATTCCGAGCTATCGCTGGTAAAGTCTGTATTTCTCCCTAAATCAGCTTTATGATGTCACTCGGTGCCTAACTGAAAGATAACACTGGTTTAAAAAATTGCTTCTCTGTTAAAATTTGTGTGAAGTCGTTTGAGTGATTGCTCCGAAAAAAAGTGCTCCATCAAGCTTCCTTAACCATTGCTCAAAATGTCACTGGCATAGCTACCAAGTGTCACTCAGGTAAATAAATTCCGCATCTACATGGCTTTCCAAGTCTCTGACGAAGTAACAGATTTTGAGACTCAATTACATCATGGTCATCATTAACAGAATAAGGCTTTAAGTTGGATCTGAACGGGTGCCTAAAAAGTGATGCCTTGGTAACAGTGATTTTCTGTGCCTGCTGTATCACCTGCAATGCAAGTTAATCTGTTGATCTCTCACTAAGGTACAGTTTACTTTTCCTAAAGATCGGTGCCAATGAAGTCAGCAGAGACTCTGGCCAGGAAGACTGGATCTAAGCTGCCGGCATCACAATAAGGTGGCTGATGCTGAAGACACTACGTGAAACATAACTCCCAGAGATGGCCCACAAGAAAGTTCAAGAGTTGCAAATATTTTAACATGGCTTATTATGAAGCTTGCATGTGGTTAGACGATACATCACACACTGAAAAATTCAGACGTTTTGGCTCAAATTTCCCCTGCAATTGGAATGGGCTCTAACAAGGAGTAAGAGTTAACTCTGAATGTCTTTCTGCTAATGAGGCTTCAGGGAAAAGGAACACCCTTTGTGATATTTTCTTCTTCATAAAGACTTGCGCCAGGAAGAAGTCAAAGACCTGAATTTTGAGTCACCTTACCTAAAGTTAAGAACAAGCTTCCCTTCCCTTTTTCCGATGGCTTTAGGAGAGAACAGAGTTCACATGCACTTGAAAGTTGTTATTTTCAAAAACATCAAATAAGCTCAAAATGAGTCTGACACCGACCTACAACTGTTTGCAACATTCAGTCCATGTGTTAAAAGCAGGAAATTTGGAGAAGTACACTGCACCCCTCCCCCCCCCCCAATAATATTTCTCTAATGATTATTGAACATATTAGTATGGGACACAGAGCATTTTTAGAGTGTCTAGCGTCTCTAAGGCCCGAGGAAAAAAGGGTAAAAGTCACAGGTGCTCAAGTAGTCTTAATAATGGACCTACAACGTCACCAATGGTGGAATCTCGTGCATATGCAGCCGAAACCGCACAGTGACTCCTGATGTCAGCGATTAGTACTACTATAGGGTGAAAACATTCACAGTTCAGTCTGGACCTAGGTAAAAGTTCCAAGAAGGAATGTATAGTAATTAGTATACATTAGAACTTCATCTCTGAGGAGTTTACAACACTGTAGTGGAACCCTTTACGTTCAAAGGACTGACCGATTGAAAAGAATCTCAAGAAAGTACATAAGTTGGATAGAAGTGTTTGCAAAAAAGACGAGATTCATACAGACCAGGCCTCTCACAATAAAATTTCATGCAACATGACCATGGTTCGTCCTTTTCGTTCTAGTTTGTAAGTACCCAATACCACTTAATGGAATAACACTGCTTCCTTTGCTAGATATGCAATAACAACCAGATCCACCTCTCCCTGGGAATTTAATTGGGAAGGCTCAACAATGCAAATTGCCTGAGATATGTTTACTACTGGATGAAGGAAATGTATCTTTGCCTGACATACACCACAACAGAGATTCTGGAAATGGGAAATGCATTTTTTTTTGCACTGAAGCTCACAACTGCAGGAACTGCTATTACTCTCACAAAGAAAGGAAAGAACTTGAGCTTAATCGACAAAATGGGAAAGGTCAACAACTAAGTGAACATGCTCCAAAATAACTGACCATTCCTACAAACGTATCTGCAAGTGGTGCTGATCTTGGCTACTACAATGTTATTAACAATGGCCTCTTCAAAAACCGAAGCTAGTCTGGAACAATCACAAAATCAAATAGCTTGACATTTAACATGAAAAAGATAGAGCATGCGAAGTCCGTCTTAAAATCACTCCATTGGCATCAGGTGGAGATAAGGCTTACATTCAACAAACAAAGCTGCTGTATCAGAACCTCAATGGTACATGCTGAAAGAGGTCACCTACTGTCACCAACAAGGAACTTATATTCAGAAACACACATTGCAGTAGCAGAGGCCGAGGAGGAAAAAATAACTGTTCAAAAAAGTATCTGATTGTTGTCTGGTGGTGCAGAGATGATAAAGTAACACCAGATAGAAGTCACACATAATATCTAGACCGGCCTTTGACTGCACTTAGCGTGTGGTAATTATTATTCGCTCTTATAATACAAGTTTCCCCTAATCCTTCACTGGTCACTTTCAAGGAGCTGAAAGCAAGCCTACAAGGTCAGTGCCCCACAGGCAGGCACACAGTTCCTTGTAAACTCACCCAAGATGCTGCTATAAATATTAAGCAATCTGAAGTGATTGCACTGCAGCATCATTAGAGCTACAATAAAAATAAATAAATCGGGAAATAATAATATGTGTAGCATCAGCTAAAGCTAAAGAGTTTGGGCCAATAAAATGACAGCGGTGTACATGAAATGCTAAAATAGATTACATCTTACATTAGAGCACCAAGCTGAACAGTATTCGGTTGAGACTAGAAGCTATGGAGTAGATGCTCAAACTGACAGAGAGCACAAATGACCAACATCAGCTGTGTGTGTAAAAAACAGCTTCTGTGGAAGGCACTACACTGACATCAAGACAAAAGAAAGGCACTGACCCCAACCGATGAGCAAGTCAGTAAGTTGGATGATGGCAACTATTTGAAGCTCATTCCTACACTCACCTCCTAGCCATACATCCAGCTAACAATGCCATTCAAAAGAACTATCTTCAGAAAAAGCATGAGACAAAGTAGACCCCCATATGCAACAAGTGGATCTAACAGTACTTCAAAAGCCGAAGTGCACCATACAACTAAACTAAGAAAATCTACAGGATGCAGGCTCAAATAAAAAGCTGTTTACACTCTTCAGTAACAATGGTCAAGCAATAAAAGAATGAAAAATTACCTTTAAGGAGCATACAGTTCTAATCCAGCTATTTTGTGTATGAGGAGGTTCGACATATAATATGCATTTGAAATAGAAGGGTTTCAGTACCTGCTCGGTCTCCACAAAGTTGGCAGCTTGACCATCATCGTTGGTTCCCCGCACATTAAACCTGGTGCCTGCCCTTTCGCAGCTGAGGCGGGATATAATGCAGGCCTTGGCCTGTTGGTGACCTGCATAAATAGTCCGGATCTCCACTCCACCACACATGAGGCGCAGCAACCAATCATCGCAGTTCACACCGTAGTGCTTCAAATGCAAGTGCAGTGATTGATTCCTGTGGAAGAAGGAGTGGCAGAGATCAATCAGTGCTTTAGAACAGTAATTTTTCCAGGACGACTTCTCGATACCTTATTTACCACAGACAGCTCAAAGCACAATACTCAGTAGCACAAATAAAGCCCGATGCGGTATATTAAACATTAATAGCGAATATGTGTTTCAACCACGTGTATTTCAGACTAACTTGTTTCATCAACAAATCAGTAAACGAGTGTATGCTTGTGGTCGTGGTACAATTCAGTGTGGAACAAATGGAGAAGGCTATTCGAACACGATTTCAACAAACTCTATAAAATTTAACAATGCCACAAAAATCTCCAGTGCTACAGAATATGTAAAGACTTATTAAATAGGATGCAAATATTAGGAACATGATACATTTTGTATTGCAGCTTGCAGATCTGAAACAGACTGGTAACAAGTTTGTCTTAATACCACACAATCCTCTAAGTGTAATGTAATCGTGAGGGAAATGACAACGTATATATTAAACTAAGAGACTTGTAAATCGTCAGTGCTTTTACACAAATGCTAAGTGCAGGGACCCACACTTCTTAGGAGCTCGCAGCGGGTGCTTCATGAGGACGTGGTTGCTGATTCCGCCCAGTCTCCATTCCACCCCCCACGCCTCTTCCTTTCACCGATCTACACTTCCTCTCCCTCTTGCAGGTTCCTGGTAATACCAGCTTTCGATCTTTGTCAAAGTTTCCTATCTTTCTCTTCCTCTTCGTATCTCATTTTTCTGACTTTTCTGTCTGGGTCAAAGGCTAATGATAAAAAATATGTACTGGTCCCCAAAATGAAGGTCCGGGGCCACCACCTACAGCCACGGGCAGGTATGGGTCATGTGCTTGCAGTTTCTCAAATACGATGCAGGCAGACAGTAGAACACTAGCAAAAGTGATTAAAATCAGCCAAGATTTAAGCATATGGCTCCCTAGACTAGCAGTGGCGGCTGGCATCTACGTCATTTAAAAAAAAAAAAAAGAAAAATACAATTATATATATATATATATATATATATATATATATATATATATATATATATATATATATATATATATATATATATATATACTGCTGGCAATTCTACACTCTTTGCCAGCAGTAGCCATCCCACCCAACTTAAGAACAGCATTCCCTACGGAGAGCTATTGAGGATCCGTAGGAACTGCTCTAAGGACTCCGATTTTGAGGCGGCTGCCTCAGAATGCATCGAGAGATTTTCCATGAGGGGTTATGGCACCACCTTACTTACGAATACTCTGAAAAAAGTAAGGAAGATGCAAAGATCGCAACTCTTGGCAACTGAGAATCCTGTAGTAGGTAGGAACAGAAATTCGAACAAGAGTGATGGCAAATTCAGACTCATTACTCCTTATTCAAAAGGAGCAGGGATTCTGAAAGACATGCTCACAAAAAATTGGAACATTTTGAAAACAGATAGCGTACTCGCAGGTGACCTACCGGCTTATCCTCTAATCACATTTAGCAGAGCTAGGTCACTCAGTGACATGCTTGTCTCAAGTCACCTCGACAAACTAACACCGAAAACTAACTCCCTGAAGCGGATGGCAGGCTTCTTTCCTTGCGGCCACTGCAAGGCTTGCAGTGGCAGCAAACGGGTGCTATCATTTGACATACCTGATACCGGGAAGAAAGTGCAGATCAAACACTTCATTACATGCAGCTCCCAGTTTGTGGTTTATTGTTTGGTCTGTCCGTGTGGCTTACGCTACATAGGCAGCACGATCAAGGAGCTCAAGCTGAGGATCCTGGAGCACCAACGGGCGATCGAGAAAGTAGACACCTCATATCCGGTCGCCCGGCACTTTGCAGAGGAGCATAGTAAAGATCGCAAGCAACTCCGATTCTTCGGATTGGACATTGTTCCACCGAATGCAAGAGGAGGTGATAGGTTGAGGAGACTCCGCAGACTAGAGTCCAGATACATCGTAGATCTTTCTACAAAACAACCTGGTGGGCTCAACAGCGGGGAGGAACTAGCATATCACTTGGGAAAGTAATACCATAGGAGGAGTAAACTTCCCTTTCCGATAGGAAGCTTGGTACACTAAAATGAAAATCCAACTAGAATGTGTATGCTCCCTGAGGATCAAATTAACGTGAACACCATAAGATCAGATATACTCTTCCAAACATGTTCTTTTGGTATGTCTCCGATTTTGATACCCATGATCTTGATTTATGAATTTCTGTATCCTAATGTTGAACCTCAATTATGACAAAAATGCAAACTGTGATATATTTTTTGTCCCCCGTTGCAGTTGAGGATAGACTACCATAGGTGTGTAAATATGTACATTTATGTATAATCCAGCTTGCATATATATGCATTGGGTATGACAGGCATGCAACTTACCTTGCATATGTATGTATAGATATTGCCAGCACGCAACATTACTGAGCACGTGAGGGATGCTGTGATTAATATCATGAGTTTATAATTTTGAACATAGGCTTTGTCGTTATCATCAAGGATGATAGTGTACTACAGGAGAATCAGTATCTTGATATGGATATTTGAATCCTAGATATTTACAAACAATGTGTGTCCTGAAAATATCCGTCTTGACAACCTAGCTTCATTATTTATCTCAATACACACCAGACCGTGGTTTAGTCTAACTTGACTTTTGTAAATATTGTAAATATACCTTTTCTTTGCGAGTTCCTTGAACCAATAGAGTATCTTTATGCTATATATCCCGTAAATAGCTATGTTTAGTAATTATGATAAATTATGATGAAATAATTTGGTTCAATTCCACTCAAGGGATAGGAGCATAATCCTCTTTTTCCATGTGCCTGATGACTTTCCTTACTTCTTATGTTTTTTGCACTGTTTTGATTATGTTAGCATTGTACAAAATGCCATAGGACACAAGCCGATCCACGGCTTTATTTTCAAACGTGATAACTTCATGTTTAAATTATAAAAGACCTCTATCTGGATAGAACACCATTCCAAGATGGCGCCCATAGTGGCCTAAAGGGGTATAGTCCTATGTCCATGACAATGCTCACGAATTGTTTGTTTATATAATGGATTGTAGGATGTGGATGAATGACACACTGACGAAGGCTCACGCCGAAACGCGTCTGTGCTTTTTTGTTCCCTCTAATTAAACTCTGGTTTACTCTTGGTCCGCGAGTGCTGCCTCTTTCCTAAAGGATCTTAAGGAGAGTTCGAGCGATTATATTATATATATATATATATATTCACTGAAAAAACCATAGGTTAGAGACCATATATAGTTAGGAATTAGCATTTAAAAAAACCTTATTTTACTCACACAAAACCATTGAAATTCCATATATAGTTAGTTGTACTAACTATATATCGCGCACCCGCAATCCACTGCTGATGATGTCACATATTACATCATTCATGACATGGTCAGTGACATCACTGATGACATCACTGATGACATCTCAAATGACATCACTGATGACATCACTGATGACAACATCCAGTGACTGACTGTTTCTGTAAAGTTAAAATATGTCTTACATATTGAAGAATGAGAGGATGTATAAGTGTCTGGATGAAGGATTTAGTAGGTGCATGAATGACTGTATGAGTGAGTGATTAAATGTGTCTCACTGAGTGCATGGGTTAGTGACTAAACTGTCTTAATTTGTGCATCATTATGTTTGTTGTTCTGTAAACTGCTGCATGTGTTGATCAGTAGCTATATGAGTAACTATATGGGTTATTGAGTGGTTGCCCAAGTATTTGTATGGGAGACTGAGTGTGTGTGTGGGTGGCTGGGAGGTGTATGACTCTGTGCATAGATGTGTGAGCAGTTGATTCACTAGATGTATGGGTTCAAAAGTGCATGTGGAAACAGCTGTATGGGCGGTTGACTTTGTGCATGAGTGTATTGGTGAGTGAATGGATATCTCAGTGCTACATGTCAAAGTAAGTACATATGTAAAACACAGTACATGTGAGAGTTGACATATATAAATAACTGTGCATAAGAGCCAGTGAATGTGTGAGTGGCTGTATGGATCATTGAGAACTTGTATCAGGGATTTTATAAGAGAGTAAATATGTGTTAGTATATGTTTGAATAAATAAGGTGTGTATAACTGTATAGTTGAGGAAATGGAGGTGTGATTGATTCTTTGCATGACTGACTAGGTGTGTGAGTAACTCCATGGATGAGTGACAGTCTGTGAGTGTCTGTTTACACTGAGTGTATCTAAGGTTATATTAGAGTCTGAAGAGGTTCATCGTATTATCACATGAATGATGTCATCAGTGTTGTGATCAGTAATGTCATTTGAGATGTCATCAGTAATGTAATTTGAGATGTCATCAGTAATGGCATTTGAGATGTCATCAGTAATGTCATTTGAGATGTCATCAGTGATGTCATCAGTGATGTCATTTGAGATGTCATCAGTGATGTCATCAGTGATATCAGTGATGTCATCAGTGATGTCAGTGATGTCATCAGTGATGTCATCAGTGATGTCATCAGTGATGTCATCAGTGATGTCATCAGTGATGTCACTGACCATGTCATGAATGATGTAATATGTGACATCATCAGCAGTGGATTGCGGGTGCGCGATATATAGTTAGTGCAACTAACTATATATGGAATTTCAATGGTTTTGTGTGAGTAAAATAAGGTTTTTTAAATGCTAATTCCTAACTATATATGGTCTCTAACCTATGGTTTTTTCAGTGAATTTTCAAGGTTTTGTAAATGCAAATTCCTAACTATATATGGTCTATAACCTATGGTTTTTTCAGTGAATTTCATTGGTTTTTTAAAAGCTAATATCTATAGCTGTAAAATATATTCTTTATTACGTGACGTATCACGTAGCCACGTGAGACGCCTCATGACGCGTCGCGACGTATCGGCTCTGCAGCGCAAACCAAACCCGTAACGTAAGCGCGCCGGAGCACGCTTACAGATAAATATATTTTTTTTAACTTTAGACAAAATCCACACGTGCACATATCTTGAGGCCTTGCAAAGGCACATCAAACAAACAGTCCCTACAATTTTGCCAAGTTTGCTGGAAATCTTTTTTTTTTGTTTCTCTTTGTTACGCTTACCGGGACGCTACCCGGTACGCGAACCGGACGCTCCAAAAACACAAGATGGCGGACTCCCGTTACGCTGCCGGTTAGCTGCCCGGTTCGCGTACCAGGACGCGCCTCTACGGCGAAAAATCGCAAAAATGTAATTTTTTATTTTTTGGCCCGCGGGGCACTTTAATATCCCCCTCATCAATCCTAGGGGGTCAGGAGGGGTCTACCTTGCCCCCTTTCCTTCACTTCCCCCTTCGTTTTTCACCACATCTTGTCTCTCGAACCTACCGAGAGACAAGATGGCGGCCGCTCCGGACTGTTTACAATGTTGACAGCCAATCAGCTTCTCCTCAGACTCCCGTTACGCTGCCGGTTAGCTGCCCGGTTAGCTGCCCGGTGAGCTGCCCGGTTCGCGTACCGGGACGCGCCTCTACGGCGAAAAATCGCAAATTTTTTTTTTTTTTTTTTTTGCCCCGCGGGACTTTAATATCCCCCTCATCAATCCTAGGGGGTCAGGAGGGGTCTACCTTGCCCCCTTTCCTTCATTTCCCCCTTAGTTTTTCACCACATCTTGTCTCTCGATCCTACCGAGAGACAAGATGGCGGCCGCACCGGACTGTTTAGAATGTTGACAGACACCGGAGAGCCAATCAGCTTCGCTTCGCGAAGTTCCGTTACGCGTCAGGTACGCGAACCGGGGCGCTGCCCGGAGCGCGCTTACAGATATATATCTTTTTTTTAACGTAAATTTCTCAAAATCCACTGGAGCACATATATTGAGACCTAGCAAAGGCACATCGGGCTACCAGTCCCTACAATTTTGCCAAGTTTCGTGCAAATCCATTCAGCCGTTCGGGCTAAAAGTGAGGCCAACCGCCCTATGGAAATTAACATGGGAAAAACGTGTTTTGGGACCCCCCTTTTTTCTCGGCCCCCCCTTGACGAACCCCCCCCAAATTTTCAGGGGCTGCTCAGAAACAAAATGTTCCATTTTCCTGAAAATTTCAGCCAATTCCGTCCACAAACGCCAAAGTTATTAGACATAGAATTTTCAAAAAAATCCCATAGAGAAAAAATCCTAACTATATATACCTACTGGCTATCGCCAGTAGGTTATATATATATATATATATATATATATATATATATATATATATATATATATATATATATATATATATATATATATATATATATATCGGCGCGGATAGTACTGTGCTAATCCTATGCTTAAAAACTTTGATAGAAAAACAGACATTTGAGGTTAGCAGATCTAGAGTGTCGCTGGTGTTGAGAGTGCTTTAACAGGAGCTGCTTTCCACCTAAACTTGAGTACTACCCAGAGTTCTCTCCTTTTTTGCATAATTTATGCGTCACTATGCCTGAAAGGGTTTTGTTTTTACTTAATACTGGGTGCTCCCTTGTGTCTGGACAAAGCTATACCTCTCTGAAGAGCTCTAATTAAAGCAAAACACTGAGTCAGGGATAGCTTTTACTCATTTCAGGTTGGCTTGAGTTGGTATTTTATCAATTCAAAGCTGTAATATTGTGCCTGGAGTGATTAATGGCTTTTGTCATTTTACAGCTCGGCAAGGACAGCACTGTACTAGTCCTATGCTTAAAGACTTTGTTGTATAAATGCCAAAAGACTTTGTCTTTTTCTATCTCGGCGTGGATAGCACTGTGCTAATCCTATGTTTAAAAACTTTGATAGAAAAACAGACATTTGAGGTGAGCAGATCTAGAGTGTCGCTGGTGTTGAGAGTGCTCTAACAGGAGCTGCTTTCCAACTAAACTTGAGTACTACCCAGAGTTCTCTCCTTTTTTGCATAATTTATGCGTCACTCTATGCTTGAAAGGGTTTTGTTTTGAGATATATATATATATACACATATATATACATACATACATACACACATACACACACACACACATGCGTAAATAACATAAGAAATAAACTTACCGTACATTAACACGACATCCTCCAGTCCGGAACCCTTCTTTGGAACTGGAACCAGAAGCGATAACTCCCTTGACCAATCCTAGGGCTGCTCTCACCAGCATGAGAGCAGCCCTAGTACTGGTGGGAGCAGACTCACTCGGCGTTCCACAGCGCTCTGGAGGCTTTGGCTTGCTGTAATCCAGCTGTCATAAGACAGCTGGGTTACAGCTGTTCAAAATGCGCATATGTGGCTGGCCGTCGAAAGACAGCAGGCCAAAAAGACATGCACACTTTAAACAGTGCTTTGCCAGTCCACCCACCTCCATGCTGAGTGAAATGCTGCTGTTACTCAGCAGAGGCCCGCCCTGACACTCTGTTCAAGACGAGGCATGAAAAATAAAATGGTTAAAAAAGTTACCATTTTATTTTTCATCTCAGGGGCTTGGGGGGGGGGGGGGGGGGGAGGTTTTAACCCCTTCGATGCTCATGACAAGCTCAGCTCGTCATGAGGTATACCTCTCGTGTGCTCATGACGAGCTGAGCTCGTCATGACCACACCCATTTTCATTATGGCCCAGCACAGCAGAGGATCTTCTCAAGCACCCAAGGTGTTAAAGGAGACAACGCTCCTTCCCTCCAATGGAGGAGCCACCCTATAGACTAGTGAGCTCGGCTCAGATCAACTTGCTTCTCTGTAAGGAAGAGAGAAAAAGGTACTGGAACTAAGATCAAGGCACTGCCACTGTCCTTTGTGTCACTCTTTGCATGTGGTTTCCAGCACCAAACTATTGAACCACTTCTGCTCTAATGGGCAGTCTCTTATGATTTGTACTTGTCCAAATGGGACTTGCCAACCAACACTAAAACGTCTACCTACAGCAATACATTTCAGTTGTTATTCCGGTCACCTTAGAGGAATGATACTAAAGGTAGCTAGTATCGCAATTTGCGCATCACGCCCTCTAAAATGTTAGCATATTTGGGATTCTTACATATTGCGCGTGTGATTCCAAAAGTCCAGATTGGATGGGAAAAAACGTCTTAATACAAAGCCAGAACTTCAGGTATTTGGGACAAGAAGAATACCAAATTTATGGTTCCCACTCCCATCACACTGACCCTCTGCTGCGGTAGAACTCAGTCTATATCAGTGATTTAAACAGCAATCCAATTCCAGTTGGAACAACTCAGTGGAAACCAGGTGGGAATCCTCATTTCTGGAGACAATGTGACCAAGTAGGCACCCTCACATGTTTACTTTGTCATTGCCCTAAAATACAACACTTCTGGACAGAGGTTTTAACTGATATTGATGAAATTCATGACACAGAGTTACCTAGGTTCCCTAGTTATATATTATTGGGCCTCAAGAATGTGTGGAGTTAAAAGTTGAAGACTGGCTGAATGGATAAATGCGGAGGGTTGCCACATGAGAAAAACATGTACAGATAACACATTAGATGATGACAAGAGGGCATGGGCAGCAATGTTGTCAAAGCTACTAACTCCGCTAGACCCAGCTATAGAGAAGGTAGCAAGCAGGCAGGGGGCCATTGGAGGAGGGTCACCTGTGTCATACCTTAAAAAATTTTACACTCAAGATTTATTTTTTCTTTCTATTATCTTTATTTTCTTTGCTCCACTGTTATTGAATACTGGTAAATTTTAATATTGCTATTGACCGTGCATACACTGTGGCTGAGCCTTTGTGGCGTAGAGGGTAGAGGTTGATATTTGGGCATAACTACACAACAGAAATATGGTATGAAACGTTTATTAGATGTTGGGATTGTATCTTGAAAAATGGCAATAAAATATTACACTTAAAAAAAAAAAGTTACCCCCAGAAATCGCATATTGGGCGAGCCATAAGATTAACGCTTGGTGCAGCTAAGCAGGTGCTGTCGTCCCGTTGGGACAAAGATGCTGTACCGACGAAACTGGATTGGCTCCACAAACTATAAGAACTCTTGGAATGGAAAAACAGGCAGCAACTGTAACCCACATGCTACCACGGTTTGATAAGACATGGGGATCTTCTAGCTGGTGAATTTAGGGAGTTGACTTGACCAGTTTATCTCCGCCAACGCCACCTCACACAACTGACCCACATTGCAGATTGACATGTCAAACTCTTTGTCTTATGACGTCTTCCACATACACAACAGCGCTTTTATGGTATCTGTTAGGTCCTGTCAAGTACATGTCCCCTCTCTTATTGCTCCCCCTCCTTTCTTTGTATCCAATTATTTGCCCTCTCCAAGCTGGCTGTTTAAGACTTTTATTTCATTTTCCCCACCTGCCTACAGATTAATTTGATACAAGGTGTCTATTTATTGTGATTTGGAAGACTAATGCATCTAGAAATTGGCGCTTATGACAGGTGCTTGAGTGCCCCGAGGTAAGCACCTAACCTTTTTATATTCTTCAAGTAGCCCTCACACTATTCACATCTCATTAACGCAATATTTATCTTTACAGTCCCCAGAATTCTCTGTCCTGAAGAGACCCCCATATCCATAGTAGGGCCGAAACGTTGTTGGTAACTATTATGATAATATTAGGACAGTCTTGAGAGCACTAGAAAAGACCCTGGTCCTCGATCAGAAAACACTGAATCAGAAGACATCCTTTGTATTCAAATAACCTGTCCTATAACTCAATATAGTCACTTCATGTTTTAAATTTATGTTGGTTATGGTCACTTCTCAGAGGTCACAAATATCATATGTTTCTATTCTTCATATGTATTACGAATATGTGTTTTTTATAAGGATTTTGCATTTATAAATAAATATATCACTCATTTCGGCTGAAGTTATTAATTGCATAACATTTTGGGCTACTTCTTTAAGTGTATTAGGTAAAATACAAATGTTGAGTTAACTTAGACATTAGATTATATTATTATTCTGTTCAAGCTCATAAGAGAGTCCTTGCAAAAAAGTCAAGATACTTGCAACAATGATAAACATTTTCTTAAAATGAGTTCCTTGTTAACAATTGTTTCAGTTTCATAGCCATTACCCAGTTCACATGGACATGAGTTGCTCTTGTGTGTTTGAAATGCGGATGTAGGTAGGCTGGTCTTGTATTGTATCTTGTTTGAAACAAACACATTTAAACCTAAACAGCAATCATTTACACTGTGCACCTTCCACCATACAACCTTAGCGCTTATATTTAAGTGTTATGAGTCAAATCAAATCAAGCTTTATTCGGATCATATAGAATGTCCATAAAAGCATACTATAAAATACAGTAAAATCCATATGTAAACAAAAAAAGAAACAGAAAAGACATCTTAACATAATTAAATACACAAAGTCATTATACAACTATACATATCAAATGGAAAATACACTTTATAATATTTAATTATTCAAATTTTCTAAGTTAACGAGTTCATTCCTTAGTTTAATTGCTGACGTTATATAACCAAGTACTGCATTACAGACTGATATTGTGTCCAAGGTTCTTAAATAGTTAAAACCAGCTTTATGGGAGTACAGGCACTCCGTTTTAAAAACAGGACAAAGGACATTTTTTCCAATTTCCTTATAGAAATTACAAAAAAGTAAAAATGAAGGGTACTTTGTTTGGACCTGCTATCACATGGACAATTTGGAAGATTATCACACCACTTGACCCTCCTAGGGAAGGCAAAGAGAAAATGTAATGTGTTCATCCGCAGTCTGGTTAGGTAGAATCTATACAGAACGTTAGTTATAAAAACGAGGTATGGCTGTATGCCCATAGCAATTGGTCCTTCAAGATATGATACAACAGTCATCTTGGTACTCGTGACCTCTTCTCTTGATGCAATCCTAGCATTCAAGAAGCTCTTTTTTAATTCAACCTTGCTAATTTATTGAATATCCTCCGGTTGATTCCAGTTCAGGGCCAAATTGCATTTGTCTAAAAAACCACTGATATAACATAACCAAGGTATTTTCTTACAACGGTCTTGGGACAGACAGTCTAAAATGATGTCCCTCGTAAAATGGGTTTCTTCCCTATTCCAGACGCGGTGCCACAAATTTAAAGCGGCCATACTAATCAAATCATGTATGTGAGAAGAGCCGGTTTCTCTATGCAAGATAATAGAAGGGGTTGAGGCAGGTACGGCTAGTAAGCGTCTTAAAAAAATATTTCCAAGGGTTTGTATCTGGGTGGTATCTGTCTGGCCCCATAGGGCTCCCCATAACAAGTCCCTGTAATGCACTTCGCTCCGTATAACTTCAGAATCTCCCGTACAGGTTTTTTTAACAATTCTTTGGGAGAATCTGAAAATAGCCTCTACTACTTTCACAAATTTCAACTTGCAGTTATCTGTTTATTCCAGGTACCCTTACTGTTAAAAAGAATCCCTAGATATGAGAATGTGGCTGTTCTCTTTATTAATGTCCTGTTAATATAATGTGTTTTTGTTTTAATATTCCTTTTACCGGAGGACATAACCAAAGTCTTGGTCAAATTAATTTTTTTTTTTTTTTTTTTTTTTTTTTTGAAAACCTTTATTGTGCACGAAAAGAGAACAAATACGGGCCTACAACCATCAGGCCGGCCACGGTACTTTCAAGCACAGGTGCGAGCAATGTGGTCCTACAGCGGCATCAGGCAGGATAACAGTAATCGGTAACAGTTACATTGAATGGAATTATGCCGCCAAGGAGAAGGAGCATCGAAGGTTAAATTTCTAAAGTTTCGAGTGAAATATAAATCAGTAAAGAATAGAGTCAAGAAGAACTGAGTCCGGACATTAGCTACATAACATGAGCGGGTGGCATCAATAAGAACAACATCGGAAAGAACATCCCGTCAATATGGCAGTACCATACAAAACAGCAGTAGCTTCAGTCGACTTTCACGCACCACCCTCAGCGCCACCCACTCCCTACTAACCCCTATTGCAGACCCAGAACAGAAACCACAGCGAGAAAGCGCAGAAATTAGAGAAATAAGGCCCATAGAAACTAAAAGAGGAAAACTAAATCTACCCCCCCACCCTACAACAATCCGGAGGCTACGGCCTACCCCCCCCCGGCAAAGTGCCTGTCGCCCAGTAAAGAACCCGAAATATAGAATTAGAAGAGAAGAGAAAGAAGAAAAGGTAAGAAAAGAAAGACGTTCACACTTGAAGCTTCGGGAGGAAGAAAAGAACAAGCTATTCTACCACTCCCAAAAGAGAAAGGAAAGGAAACGGAAACGGGGGAGGAGCCCAAACACCAACAAGACTCCCGGTCTCCCAGCCATGCTTAGCCCCCTTTATCGAATGAAACAATAATATCGAGAAATACACTTCCAAAAGGAGAATTAAATCAGACACATCCGGGTTACCAAGTCAGTACCGGAATGATCACCCCGTCTATACGGGCAATAGCAGGATACGCACAGTCCCGCCCCATGTGCGAATATACCAGGATAGACATCATTAGCAGAACAAATGTGGGGAGCTACAACCAGTACATACGCCAGAGAGGCGGCAGTGTTCAATGTCGTACCAGCTAGCCTAACAAAGGTGAACCCCCGGAGATCGTCAGCGCTAATCAGGTCGCGAGCGACCACCACACCATGACGCCCAGCAGAAGCACGCCCCAGACGGAACAAAGGGACAAAATGGCCACCTTAATAAGGACGCAGACAAAGGAGAGCAAGATGGACGCTACCCTAAACAAACATCCCCCACGCCACAATAAACTTCCACGATCAGGAGACAGGAACCAAAGAGAACGCGGCGGAGCCGATAGCCCGCGATTCATCAGGGTAGCCAGTAAATGGTGCCGACTATGCCAATAACAAAGGTCACAATATCTCGAAGGACGCCATGACTGTAAAGCATATCTACCAATAGCAATAATAGAGATAGACGGAGGAAACAATCGACATCATACATATGATACATGCAGTCAGTACGTACAACATTCCAACCCCAATCCCCAGCAAGTATAGATCTATTATTACCGGCGGAGGGCCAGATCCAATGTCCCCAAAACTCCCCAGCCATCATTGTACTCCACCACCCCGTACGTGAATAATCACAATAAGCTTGAAGCACAAAACGAGATGGGAAGGGATATTACTGTAGCACATGCAGAGGAAGCGCCAAAGTCCGAGACTCCACCAGACAGTCCAACACAGTTCAGAGCATAGAGACTCCTAGCCCTGGCCTGATCGTAAACGTCCGCCCAGCCATGGCTCCCGGTCAGAGCCCACCACAGATAGAACAAAGGAGCAAGATGGCCGCCCTCGGCAGAATCGAGTCATCAAAGGGCAAAAAGGATTCCGCCAAGCACATTCAGTCTCACTGTCCCAAGGGAGTATCAGAATCAGGGCAGACAGGCATTGCAGAGTAAGATACAAAAGTAACGGAGCCTGCGGGTAACAAATCTGCAGGAAAGACAGTCGCTGCACTGACGGCTCCGTAAACCATGGTTGCACTGCCCCGGTTGAAGTCTCGATGTCCAGCAAGAAGGGAAACAGTGTAGCGTCGCCAAAAGAAACATCCCCCACGTGCTTGGGCGGTAACATCATAGCACAGGAATCGAGCCATTGTAGGGAAGGAGTCACAGTTACCAATGTGGGGGGCAACATTGTAGCCAAAGCCTCACCAAGGAGAGAACTAGCAACATTATCGTCCGGGACACTGCGCATCTCCGCCCTCACGTATTTCAACCGTGTATCAGTCCCAGACAGTGTCAGAGGTGGTAGGGGGTCAGCCTGTCCCGGCCGCGTTACACAAGAGAAAGCACCTTCGAACTTCTCCGCCAGCACCTGGAAGTTACGCCTCCATGTTGTCCCCAAGTCCGCCAAGGCGAGCAGGATATCCCTATAAGTCAGGGTGTCCAGAATCAGCAGCCGGTCCGCAGCAAGCGGCGATGCCCCGAAGTCCACCTCCAGCCCAGTAACAGACCGGGCTGCGCGCGACAGAGATGGCAGGGCAGCCGTCGTTTCGTCCTGAAAGGCAGGCGCCATTGCCGCCACTCAAGCAATCCGCAAGGACGAGAGGGAGGATGGGGGCGATCTCACTGTCCGGGGAGGCAGGCGTTAAACCTCCGACGATGAAGCAGCCCACAGCAAGGGGTTATACAGTACGAAAATCACCATGCCCTTATTAACAATACGTGTGTCACGCAGCCGAGATTCGCCCCAGAATGGGGGATGCCCAGGCGAGAAGAAGCAGAGCGGGGGGAACCGCCGCGCCGGAGCTCCAGTCATATAGAGACCCGCCTCGGTCAAAGTGAGGCACTCTGCATCGGGAGAAAAATGAAAAGTCAGTGCCGAGATCGCAACAGACCCGTGGGCAACGGCACCTCCCCCGCTCGTCTCAACAGCTCGGCATCATGGCGTCCAGTGGTAGTGATCAGCACAGCCACCCGGGCAGCTCCGGAGATCGACAAAATCAGTAAATCCTGCACCAATTCAGCCCGCAGAGGTCTCAACAGAAAGCAGACGGCTTCTGCATCTTCGTGTCGGCAGTTAAACACAGTGTGAGCCAGGAGTAAAGTCAGGATATTCCGCTCAAAGTAGGCGGCTTACGGAGCCGGGAGCTCAGACATCCGTCCCGTTCGCCATCTTGGCTCCTCCCGTCAAATTAATTTTTAAGGATTTTTCTGTCATACAACTTGTAAAATTATCCTTCAAGGTTTGTAGGCCGTTTGCTGTCCTCGAGATTAGGACAGCATCATCGGCATACAATAAGAGGGGCGTAGGTCGATTGCCGACCTTTGGCACATCTACCCCCATTCTGTAATAAAACATCGACACCATTTATATACAGTGAAAACAAGAGAGGTGCAAGATTACATCCCTGTCTTATCCCACGTGTAATATTAAAATTCTTCGTACATTCACCATATTTCCCATTACGTATCTTTGCAGACAGACGAGCGTAGATTTGAGATAGGAAACTAATAATGTCCTCGGTGGCGCCCATTCCTCTCAACGTCTCCCATAGCTTTGAATGATTTACCAAGTCAAAAGCGCTTGACAAATCAACAAAGCAGAGGTGAAGACAGCCATCCCTTGCAAAAGTATATTTTCCTATTATTAGTTCTAAATTCAAACATTGTTCAATTGTTCCAATGCCTCGTCTAAAGCTGTACTGAGCTACAGATAATATATTATTTTCTACTACCCATTGCTCCAGCCTGGCCAACAACATTCTACCCATAACTTTAGAGGTTGAGTCAAGCAAACATATTGGGCGATAGCAACTAGCACTGCCCCTATTCCCTTTTTTGAAAATGGGGACTATCAGACTCTCCGCTCAGGTGGCCGGTATCACCCCCTCAATTGTTGCATTAAAAAAATTTGTGCAAGTCGGGTACCCCAAGATCCATAACATATTTAAATACATCAATTGGGACCCCGTCGGGGCCAGCCGCCTTGCCACTATCACTATTCTTAAGGGCTGTTCTAATTTCGTCCTGAGTTATACTACTTATTTTGGTGTCATGTTATCAGTCCTTTCTGCAATAACAGTTTCCATCTCACTTCTCTGGCGGCAGTGGCCAAGTGGGGTATATTAACTTTGTGATCTTTTCAAATCGCAATAGGTGACTTAAGGAAGTAGACTCTGGACCAAAGAGAGAAGAGCCAGTATTCATGGCTCTGAATAACATAGCAAGGGAGGTACAGTGTATTTTCATCCATTTCTATATCAGAATTGAGAAATATGAAGTAGACAGGTGTTATCTTTATTTTAGACACTAACCAGTGTCAAATGGGCAGCAACCGATGAACTACCTACCAAGCATTGAGGATTGATCCTGGGCACTTTTGTACAAAGGGATGAGCACCCTGGGCTGGAATGAGCTGAACTGTGAATGTCAATTAGGCAAGATTGTGTGAATAGGAGGAGAGCTGGATTTGACACTAGAAGCACCAAGGTAGCAGTAGAAGAAAAGGGTCTAGTAGTTTAATAATTTTTTGATGTTAGTCAAATGGGGTACATGATCAGAGAAAGTATGGAAAAGATTTCATCCTACCAAACTACTCCAAATAAACCGGTAGAAGTGTGTGTTAAGCTCAGAAATAGCAAGAGTAAACGCCACCCAAGAAAAAAGTGTAGACACTAAGCACCTACCAATAACTGTGATCCAGCATTCAGGGAAAGATATGCCAGTGAAATGATGAGTATGTGTATATGTGCTATTCGCATAGCATGAACCTACCCTTACACAACAGAGTGCTGTATACAGTAAAAGGCAAGGATCCAGTAAACAATTGTTTTGGGAGGTCGCTGATTTGTGGAAAATTACTGCATAGTGATGTAGCATTCTTTAAACACGAGAATCTTCAACACTTTCCTGGACTGGAGAATGGCTGGGAGGTTCTGAGGGCTAAGACGGTGTTATTCTAGGTCCTCAACGCATTGTTCGGAAAGACCTGTTGTCTCCCCCCCACGTATTTTGTAAAAACACTTCTTTATTTCCGTTCTGTGAGTGTGCCGAGTGATTGCTTTGTAAATGATGGAATTGGTTTTGAAACTTGTGCGGACTTCCAAGAGGAACCAATGGAGTGGCAATAGAAGAGTAAAGTGATCATATTTCTTCAGGCTCTGGAGTGCTGAGGTATGTAGGATCCTCTCAATGAGGACCAGTGTGGATCTTTAAGGCCATAGGGAAGGGCATTTCCATCATCTACAGAGATCAGCAAGAGTAAAAGGGCTTTAACAGCAGTTTGAAAACATTTTCTGAAAGAACAGTTTCCCTTTCTTCAGAAGAGAGAGCTGGTACCAGGCCATCGTTGCTTTATTGGCAATGTATCCACTGAGGGCAGGATTGGTTTCCAGAGTGACTCCAAGTAACTTGACATTGAGAGAAAGTTGGAGTTAGATGCTTTCAAGGTTGATGGAACTTAGCTAGCTTTGATCTATCTTGAGCTTGTTGTTCTTGGCACAAAAAAAGGAATTCTATTTTGGTGGGGTTGATTTCCAGGTAGGTACTTGACATCCAGATCTAGAAGAGGTGCAGCAGTGTTTGGGGCATTGAATATCTGCAGTAGAAGAGACTTTAATGCAGAGATATGGATCATTGCATGCTAGGGGATTTTATTGCCGCTTTCTGCGACTAGAGTGCCAATGGGCTTCATGTAAATGTTTAAGATAAAACGGGACAGCACTGAACTGTGGGGGACTCTAGGTCCTTCTGGGTCCTGGAGGTGCCCATGTGAACAAACCGATGTCAGTTGGAATCTAGAAATGTATCATGTTCTATGTAAGATGGTTTTCCAAGAGCGGTCATGACGAGTACTGCAGCAGAGATGAAAAGAGGTAGTTTAACAGTGGAATTATCAAAAGTCTAACAACAAAGTAAGGCTTACTATGACACCAAGCCATTTACGGCAGTGGAAACACAACATTTTGTTTAAGAACCTCAGCAGCCATAAGTACAAAGAGTCTGGAAGCAGAAAGGTCTACAGGTTGAAGTGTCTCTTCAATGGCTACGGCTCCGATTCTTAGTTTAAGGCTAGGTTGAAATGCTCGTTGAGCTATGATCTTGTGGATCATAACAACCTGATGGGCTAAGTCTATCAATAAATCATCTGTACTTCCTTCACAGACAAGAGCCCGAGGTGCTCTCTAACCCACTCATCTTCTCAGGTGTGCACAGGAAACACTGCAGACCACATCATATTCAAGAGAGTCACTATGAACTGGTCACTGGCATTTGCCCATGCTCACCCCGGACCAGGGTAACCCCCAAACTTTCCAAAACATGGCTTTTGTCACTCTGGAAGAGGTAGATTATCATTAAGAAACGACCATTTGACAGAGTGAACATCAGAACACCTAGACCTTAGCACCAGAAATTGCTTGTAGCTTTTTCGTTTTAGGCCTTGTAGCCTCTTAAATACTACATAGAAATGTATTCCTTGTCAACGAGTAACCAGAGGCAGCACCAAGATACTAGCACAATCTCCTGGGAATGTATCAGATTCCTCAATCTACACGAGCCACTAAGTTGAAGATTGTGAGAGCAACACCACCTCATAGCAGATTTACTCTGTTTTCTGCAACTTAGAAACTCTACTATTTCCTTTGGGAAGGGACTGTAGTAGGTGAGGTGGAGGATAACCCACATTTATGAAGGTTTCAAGTGCAGTCTTTGGTGGGCGTCCAGGAATTGATAGTACATTTAAAAAAACAAAGTTGACCAGAATCTGATTGTGGAAAAGGAGAGAGACAAACAAGGAGTCATGTTTTTTCACTCATGTATTTCCAAATGGTGAATTCAAGGAGGTAATCCGTTTAATGGGATCTTGAGTCTGATACAGCACCAGAGAGATAGGTTACTTCAGAAGTAATTGGGGCAAATTGATTGGAAGAGGTAGATGGTACTGCTGCTGAAGGTGCTATGACAAACAGCCTGCATCAGTTGAAGTAAAATGCTCCAATCACAATCTCTGTAACACTACAGAATAGAATGGCATGGCCATCTGTGCTAAGGCCACATAATGTTTGCACAGCATCGGAGTATTTGAATTTATCAAATCTACCACATATTAGATACTGGGACCATGACAGATTCGGTCCGTAGTTAAATGGAATGCAGGATCTCATTATGGTCAATGAATAGTTTTAGCTTCCTAGTCAGAGTATCTTCAGTACCTTCAGACGGTATAAAAGTTTCAAAATGAGTCTAATGGTGGACGGGTCAGTCACATCTCAAGGGTTCTTCAAAAGAGGTAGTACAAAGGCCGCCTTGCAGCAGGAGGGAACCGACCCACTGTCCATGGTATTGTTAAGAATGATATGCAGTGGCTTAGGAACTAGCTGACAATTAGCTAAGGTCTTCAATATCACTAAGTGATTAACATTAAATACTTCACCCAAAGCACTAAGTAGGTGCAGCTAGTTTAAGAAAAACTTCCAGAAATCGAGTACTTTTGTGATTTCTAACAAAATTAAAAAATAAGAAAATGTATTGTCTGGCAGCATTTCCACAGCGCTCGATACCCCCGACAAGGATGCAAAGCGTTTCAACCTGCATCAAGTACCTGGTCATTGGTTCAGTGTGCTTGGCTGAAGAGGGATTGGGTCGTATATGGTCTGTAAAGGAGGTGTTCAGTGAGGTGTTTGGGACTTAGAGATGCACAGTAAAAACACGCAATGACAAACGCTCCACCGAAGCATGAAACTTTACATAGATAATGGTGTAGTTCAAATGTTACAGCATAAAAAAATGGCTTCAGATGTACATTTTTGACAACTTTTTATTTAAAAAAGCATCTGCAGTAAGTCACGGGAAGTTAAATGTAAAAAGTTGTGAAGTCCAGTTTTGACAATAAATGCAAAATTCCGACCCACTAAGACTACATGCAGCATTCAAATAACACTTAATTTAGATCAGAGAATAGAGAACTATTGAAAGAACACAGGTGTACATGCACCGTTCTGATAACTTAGAAATAACATGCAGATGGTTAATGCCACTGTGCTTCTCAGAAATGTTTTGCGACCACAGATAAAGCATCATTTGGAAACCTTTTAGGGTAACAAGTCTAATCACACTAGGCGATCTGTCATGCAGTTTATAAAAGGCCATCAAAAGCAAGTAAAGCTTATTCTGCTAAAAACGATAAATATATCTGACAATCAATGTGGTTACAGTATTACTTGTGTTCCACCCATTTCTCAACCACGACCTACAAATACTAACTTGCATCATCAGAACACCAGGCCAGCTGGCATTTTACAATAGACCAATAACATTTGTGACACCATGTTCTATTTTTGAGAATTTTAATTTGCAACAAGTCACGAGAGCAGAAAAGCATAACAGCATGTTTCAAATTTAAATGAATCGGTCAAACTAGCAAAGCCTTTTCAACAGGTTTGGCACACCTGAAGAACCATTGGGATGTAACAAAACAATCCGTCGCCCGTTAAATATATATATTTTCGAAAACAACATTTTTCATGCAGGTTTATGATATTTCTCAGAAAATAACCTTTGTTATAGCACACCGCACACATTGCGCTGACACTGGTACTTCTCACCGTGCATTCACACTGCTCACCCTCCATGCACACCCGGCACTCTTACAGGTACCCTTCACATTACACTCTCAAGGGCATAGCATTCGGTCACAGCATTCCCATTGCAATTGAAGGCTCTCACACAGACACAATGTTGACCTTGCACTCACAGAGGCACTCTGCTTACCCTTTACTCACACAAGCACTCCGTACAGGCAAACCAGTCACCCTGCACCGAAAATATACCAGGTTCATCTCTCATTCACTCAGGCACCCAACTCTCTGTGTTGCAGCGCTCATCCTGCATGCACACAGATCACACAGTGGCGGCTGCTTCAGAATGGGGGTGGGGAATGGATACAAAAAAATCATAAATAAATTTGCCTTCGCTGCCGCAAGCATCTGCTCCGTCCTCACTCTGTGGGCAGTGCCAGAAGCGCCCAGGCTCCTGGACTCTCCCAACCAATCACGACGCTGTATGAGCAGCGTCTGGATTGGTCTGAGCGGCCTGTTTGGCCGCTCAGGCAGTGCCTGGGAGCCTGGACGCCTGGACATGTTCTCCATCGAGCTGTGCAACACAGCCAGGTGGAGAACATTCATGCACACTTAGAGAGTGCAAACTACTCCTCACTTTGCTCAGCAATCCTGCACAGAAAAATAAAATGTTAATAACGTCTTGTAATTAGCATTTATTTTGCACTGCTCTAATAGCAGTGGGGCAACTCTACTCCGCCTTAGCGAAGAAGTCACCACTGAGACTCACACAGAGCCTCACCTCACCTTGCACTCTTACAGGTGCACCCTACACTCACACAGGTACATCCCGCTCCATGCAGTCACACATGAACACCACTCACCCTGCACTTGCACACGTCTACAGATAGGACAATGCAGATCATCCTCTAGGATCTACAAGGTTTTCATTCAATTACTCAGTTTCTTGGTCACTCCTTCTCTGCCAGTTGACATCATACTCTTCATATAAAGACTAAACTCCTTAGGCTAGAGTCCTAACTTGATTTCCAACAGGAAAGCAGCTATTAATATTGGGACCTTTTCAAGGCACTTCATTGGTCATGGAACTTGGAAGATGCTTTGGGGCCAACATCCCACGTATGGCAATAAAGTGAAACAGTCACTTTGTCAGAATGGCTGACATGTAAGTACATATTTTATATGGAAAACATTTTTGGTGCACTACAATAAATTCATTATACGATGGTCTGCACCCAGTGAACCTATGAACTGAACTCCTATGCGAGGCATCCAGCACTACCAGTCTGAAGGCAGTGAGTAGGAGGAGCAACGAGAAACAAGAGAAACGTAACGGGAATAGAGGTAGGGGAAACTGAGCCCATTAGGGTGGGAAAGATTATGTGTCCAGTGAAAAACAAAGGCTCAGAGAGAAAAGAGATACAAGTGTAACAGAACGGGTGAGTAGTTACAAAGGGGAAGTTGTGCAGTGAGTAAGGTTTGAAGAGCAGTTGTAGAGAGTGATGCTACTGTAGTGGAGTAAGGGATATTCTATGAGTTTGCGGGGGGCAGAAGTGGCATAAGGGATTTACCAAGAGCCTAACTTAATTGTTGTAGACCCCAAGACTTGCATAGGAGTTTCATTTTTACCTATCACCATTCTAATATGATTCTCTAACATCCATTACATTCTCTGATGCTGCTTTTCTTAAATTAATTAATTCATAATTTCCTAACAATCGCAACTTTCTCATTTACACAACTTTTGTACTCAATTTTAAAGATGTCCCCCTCTGTTGTTACCTCGCTTTCTAAACACTTGACCAAAATCGGGACCGAATACCGTTAAAATCTATAATGCTCTAAACTTTCTAAATATGCAACAAAAAACTTTAAACCCAAGATCTGAAGAGAATTCCCTGAAACTATGATTTTGATCAATATCATCATGCCTGCAAAGGAAACCTAAAAACAGGCCTACTACTCTTCATGTTGAACACGCAGATTTTGAACATCTCTTCTATTGCACCAAATGGGTCAAAGCTGACAGTATCTCTCGGTACAAGTCTGAATGGCAGTCTTTCCATCTTTAACAATGGTTGGAAAATAATCCATCCAGCTGTAGGACAAAAAGCTACCATTGTTTGACCGCCTCCATTTATATCTGAGACTATCTTGTTGTAATACCCTGCCTGCTCCAATTCCACCCCAAACCAGAACATTCCCCACTGCTGGTTCTAATCCCCCATGATTGCCACTCTTGCACTGTTTTTCACCTCCTCACTAACCTCTTGGTTGTTGGTGGCCTCATCATACGTACCCATAAGAAGACTGCATGCGGTTAACATCATCACTCTATTTTCCCTCCGTTTTGAAAAAACACCTTCATTCTTCGATCTCTCGCGAAAGTCCCTCTTGCCCTATCCACCTGACTAGACTTGACAGTCACCTCCCTCAGTTTCTCTTCAACCAGACATTAACTCACTCCTGAATACCCACACCCAATCCTCATTTCTTCACTTCCCAACCCCTAAATATATTCTGTCCACACCATAAAACCTTCCCCTACTTTATTTTCCATGCTCTTCTCTGCTCCTCCTTTTAGCTCCTCTTTACCTTCTTAATTTAATAATTCAATGCAACCTGAACATGACCCTAAGTGCACATGTTCATTACTAAGCTCATCTTCTGCAGGAGTGATATATCTTGAACTTAAATGATAACTTAGACTATTATTCTGCCCACCCTCACGAAAGAAGTCACTCCCTTCATCCCAACCAGCTCGCTAGTCAGACTTGACCTGCAAACCGAACAGACCGACCAATTAATCTCACACTAAGACAAGCTCTTTAGCAGCCTTTTCTTTAACAAACGCTACTTATGCTCATTGTAAATCATCCCGAGCTACTACTAATATTAGTGTTGTAATAGTGACCAAACAAGACACAATTACATTGGTGACTACCGTCTGCAAGATTACTAGTAGCGATCACCTCAGTAAGTATTGCCAACAATAACGTAAAGAAGGCTTTTTTAAAATGCCTCAATATGGGTGTTACATAGCAGAGATAGCAGAAATGCCCCAGGCATCAAGGTTTGTGACATTAGTAATAAGCCTTTCCAAAGCCACATGATTTATGACTTAAATATAAGCTTTAAATATGTTTCGAAAATGGAGACATTTTTCTCGAAACATCAGCTAGTAAGTTCTGAAAATGCAACCACTTTCATCTCAAATGCATACACACAATTTTGGTAAACAAATAATGCAATCAAGCAAAATCATCTACTTTAGTAGGCTAAGCTGCACTTAGGAGAGCTACTCACAGGTAGGTGGAGAGCTACCAGTAGCTCACGAGCTACTTGTTGGAGAAGCCTGCTCTATAGCCATCTCAGTGCCCACAACCACTCTGTCTCAATCTGACCAGATAACATATAGGTTTACACAATTAGTTTAGATATAACTTGTTCAATTGACAAACTCAACGACTGTCATACATCAGTTAAACAGTTAAACTAAGAACTATCAATAAGAATCTCAGATAATAATCTGAGAGTCTGATTACTTAAGAAAAACCTGTCCCTCACCACATAATCGTATCTTTTCCAGTTTGGTTTCCAGCTCTGCTCTTAACCAAGCATAAATCAAGTTCCCATACTCACTAGCCATAACCACAGACCACTTCACAGCCATCTGTCATGGAACATATTAACATTATTCAAGTGCCTATGGAACAACTGTACTACAGTTTCGAAAACAAACAACTTTATCTTGCTTTGTCTGATGTGTAACTGCAGCTCATAGCAAACACGGCAACATGATGGATGGAGTGATGAAACCTTTCAACCGCTCATCCCAGTCAAGAGATCTGGGTTTAATCCATTATTCTTTTGCTCACTATCCCACCCCAGTTTGGACCCAGCCATATGCAAATCAGTCTTGACCCTGCTCCTCATGGGAACAGTCCAGCCCAAACTGCCAGGCCAGGTTCTCCCTGGACCAGAAACAAGCATCCTGGGACTGTATCACCCCTCATCGACCAGGCTAGCTTGACTCTGGCGGCATGCTGTAGCAGCCGCCACTGCGTAAACGTGTAGAATGGAATTCTTAAAACGAAAAATCAGAATGACAGGTCCTCTGCCTCAAAACCCAGGGTCTTTCAATAACAGCATAATTTACTTAAACGTGTCACATAGCTTGCCAGGGTTGGAACCTTACATCAGGCACCTGCTAGACCTGTCATTTAAGACTGGTATAGTGCCTAGAGACTGGAAGCAGGTGGTCGTTTTACCCTTGAGGAAGAAATCAAACATCAGTTTCGAAAAATTGGAGAACCTCCGACCTATCTCCCTTCTGCCCTAACTGGCTAAAGTGGCAGAAAAAGTTACCAACGTACAACTGATGGATTTCGTGGAGGAGGCTGTCCTCCTGCATGACACCCAGTTTGGTTTTCGTCCCCGCCACTCTACTGAGTCGGCGCTCCTGATGGCAGTGGAGACCCTACGCCAGGGGGTGGATGAAGAGCAGGCCATGGCCCTCATCCTACTGGACCTAAGTGCGGCATTCGACAATGTAGCACACACCACCTTGATTGATTGATTGATTGATTGTGGGTTTCTAAAGCGCTAGATTCGACTCCCGAAGGAGTATCTCTGCGCTGTAGACCGCTGGGGAACCCGTCCTGGCTTTCCCTGTGAGATGGTCCTTACTGGGTATCTCCAAGGTGAAACCAGGCATCCCCGGCGTATGTGGGGGGCCGTTGTGGAGATGAGGCAAGCTAATGCCCAGAGTTGCCGAGTGAGATCCCTAGTTAGAGTAGGCACCAAGGCGAGAATTATCGAGTCCGTTGACCCTGGTCCAAGACCCTGCCGCATCGGGAATTGAACCCTGGTCCCGGGCCGTCCTCTGCTCCCGGGTCTGCCGCCTCTAACCAGTGAGCCACACCACTCCTTGCTACAGTGTCTGAATAATGGTGGAATATCGGGTACTGCACTTAGATGGTTCCAGTCCTTCCTGACGGGGAGAGGCTTCCAAGTCCGCCGGGGTGATTGCTACTCTGGGGAGATCTGTTTGGGACAGGGCGTGCCCAAGGGCTCGTCACTGAGCCCCACCCTGTTCAATTTATATGTCTCCCCAGTGTCCTCTATAGTGGAGGGTCATGGCCTGCACATAGTATCCTATGCCGACGATACGCAGCTGGCTATCTCCCTATCGCGCGCACCCGGTCTTGCGGTGGACCAATTCAGAACCTGTATGCAGGAGTTGGCAACCTGGATGTCCACCAATTCCCTCAAATTGAATGGCAATAAGACCGAGGTGCTCGTGGTGGGGGGGGGGGGGGGGGGAGCCCTTTTGTGTGGTCGTCGGCGTGGTGGCCCTCTTGCCTGGGCGAGGTTCCAACACCCTGTCGGGAAGCCAAGAATCTTGGAGTTTGGCTTGATGCTGATTTGTCCTTTGGACCTCAGATAGGCCGTGTGGTGGGTATCTGTTTCAGCGTCCTACAAAGTTTGCGGAAGGTCTTAGATCTACTTCCCATGTCTGCCCGCAGGACGCTGGTGCATGCCCTCGTCACATCGCACCTGGATTACGGCAACCTACTGTACTTAGGAGCAACCAGTAAGGTATTAAATCGTCTCCAGGTGCTGCAGAACGCGGCAGCCCGCCTCATTCTGAAGCTTCCTAAAAGATCGGCCTCCAAAGCAGCCCTTCAGACTCTTCACTGGCTCCCAGTGAAGAGCAGGGTCGAGTTTAAGGCCCTCTGTACCTGCCACAGTATCCTTAATGGGAGGGCACCAGCTCCACTCCAGAGTCTGGTCTCCAGATATGAACCTACGCAAGCGCTGCGTTCCTCCCATGGTGGCCTATTAATGGTCCCAAGGACAAGAAAGGCTCGCATGGGAGGCAGATCATTTCGCTACTTGGTGGCGAAGGGCTGGAACGCTTTACCCTTGGATCTTCGCCTAGAATTGTCCGAAGCCGACTTCAGGAAGAAGCTAAAAACACATCTCTACACACGATAACTCTAGCTGATTCTGCGGCCTGCCTGCATGAGTTTTTCTGTCCTAGCGCAGGGACACGCTAGTTGAGCGTAACCGCGCGCTTTATAAAACTCCCTTATTATTATTATTATTATTATTACAGGAAGGGATCAGTACTAAATAGCGGCAAGAAAGAGGACCTATTTGGTTTTAGAAGCCTTGTTACGGCCAGCCCTCAATCAATGCCAACCCAGCTGCCACCTGCGTTTAAAAAGCGCATTAGTTCTTTTCAATAATGAAGTATATAGGACTAACATTATCACTCTGTCCATCAAACACTATGACTAGGTAACCTGAAAGCACTAGCTAGAACAGTGGTCCTTAACCTTTTAACTTCCATGGGCCCCTATTTAATCATAACGGGAACCCAGGGACCACAGAGTCATTACTGGAAGCTTGGGACCCCGGCCCAGGCATTTCGATGATTTGAACCGCAAAACAATACACAAACATACATACTCATCCTCCTTTGAAGGCAGCCCCTTAGCCTGTAGCCTACAGGTGTAATGTCACTGTGGCAAATTGTCCATGAGCAGTCAGTTTTGTCTCAAGCACCTGTACATAATATAAACACCTCCACAACACTACTGTCTCACATAATGAAAATTAAGTGTGCAGTAAACTTTCAGAGTGCGCACCATGAATCCCATAAAGGGGGGGGGGGCAGACCTGTAGTCACACATTCATCAAGATCTCTGGCCCACACTCCATACCTATTGCGGTCTGCTTCCATCTGAATCCCGGAAGCAGACCGGAGTAGGTATGGAGATCTTGACGAATGTGTCCGCCCCCCCCCCTGCGGGATTCATGATGCTCACTCTGAAAGAGTCATTGTGTTGAGCAATCAGAGGAATACCTCCTCTCTCAATTAACACACCTTAGCGCGTGTGACACTTACTGGTCTAATAAACAACATTTGACCATCCCTATTTTTCTACGCACATAGGTCCTGACGAAAGCCAGCACACTTTGTAGTCTGGCTGAAACATGTAGACCTCACAGGATATAGGAGACATACCTTACTTCCACACATTCCTGCCTTTTTTTTTTTTTAATACTGGCAAGGGCCGATTCCTAAATTTCTCCAATTGTTGAGGCATATTGGACAGTTTTTAACTTACACTCTTTCCTTTCACTTCACTGCACAAAACCTGCTCCGCTGTAGTCAGGCGTCGAAGCACACCTGAGGTGCACTCGGCGTCTTGGGTGGGAACCGATGATGAAGCATGCCACCAGCTAGGTAGGTGGGTGAGGGTCTTCATAAAAAACAAATGTGTTTTTTCTCTCAGACATGGACACCTAGCTTCCACCCTACAGCTAGTTATCATTGATATTTACCAACAATTATTACATGCATATATTTCTGTATGCATGATTTGGGGTGGTGAGATTCGTTTTTGCGGGATAAACGGAGAGTTGGGGTAGTAAAGTGAAGGAGCATTAAAATGATAAGAAGCACAGTCAGTGCCCATTTGAGTACATTATGTGAGTGAGTACCTATCTGTGGATGGCATTCCAAAATAAAGAAGCAAGCAACTGGAAATATTTAAAACTTTTGGAGAACTTGTCCCGGAAAAATTAGTTGACAAAATTAAAGTGAAAATAAAGCTACTACACGATAGAGAAGATTTAGCAGGTGGAACCACACCCTTGGGTATATTTTATACTGGAGTATATGAAAACCGCTCCAAAAGCACTCTGTGCCATTTCTCAATGCCCCTCCCACTTTTGAAGCCATGACCCTGGCCGGTTGCCTCTGCCTAAGGAACCAGTCACCAAATTAAAACAATAATAATCAGACAAACTCAGTTTGGTCTAATTGCTAGTTACCAAGAATGTCCACAGACTATGCACTCCAAATGACCATGTACTTTAAAAGAAAGTTAGCACATATTGGAATTGTGTTTGAGATTTTAGTACTTCATAAGTCAAATGGGAGATCAAGTCTGAATCCCTGTTACATTTATGACGCTCGAGGTGGAGTTGAATAAGAGACACAGTTCTAATTAGCCCTAAGGAGAAACAAAATATTCTGACTTTTTTAAAGAATATTATGTGACTATGAAGATAAAAAACAAAGGAGATGTTATGAAAATCATGCGTTCCTGAAGATAAATAATAAAAAGTTCCTTCTGAGTAGGTACATCAATCAAGATTATGAATCAGTTCTTTTTTTGATAAAAGGGCCTTTCCCACCAGAAGTGGCATGCTAGAACATTCTTGCTTAAACAACATGCAATTTCTAAAGTACACATAAAAACATAGACAATGGAAAACAAGTCACATAACAAGACAAACTAAAATACACTATACTTGTTTAAGACATGATCAAAACTACCAACTTACCAGAAAAATCTGTTATCTGTTGTTTGTTCTTCCATATTGCGATGAGCGTTAAGACTGAGGTCTAAACTGATACCAGAGGCTGACCATGCAAAATAAAAATTGCCGGAATTCAAAACCTTGCGGACATCTGATATACGATCCTCATCTGAAGGATCAATTCTCAATGAAATAAAATCAGTCGATGTAACTCGAAAAACTTCCGACTCTTGAATCTTCCCCACAGACATGCATCCTGTGACTAGCACCAGATAGTACAACATTGTATCTCCTGCAAAAGCAAAGGTACAGATCAAACAAAATACCAATACACTATCAAATATAAAATTAAGAAGGTTTATCAATTACATTGCCATGAAAATTAACATGTTCAGTCTCTTCTTAAAACGACTAACTATGTATACTGGTTCAAAACTAGACAAAATCACAACACTGAGATTTCTTGTTTTTCAAAAAAGTATATGTTTGATGAATATTAAGAATTTACATGTACCTCTAGAAAGCTGTAACACAATTTCTGAAGCGCTAAGCCAGTATAAATCCCTGATCCGCTACAGCTTGAATTTGGCCATGATAAAATAATGCTTTGAAACATTTGCAGTACTCTTAACCATTAATCATAAAGGTTTAAAATGCAGAGACATCTTCGAGCAGTCTCAGAAACAAAAAAAAGTCTCCTTTGTGGGAGTTGACTTAATAAGGTGGTAGCCAATGAACAAATCGTTTGGTCCAACTCACTGCCTTGATCTGCTTATCATTTTGCATTTCACCTGATTCTTACCAATTTTTTGGACCTTATGTACAAAACCTAACCACAAAATTTCACAAAAACAATTTTTTCAAAAACAATACAAATTTTTCATAAACTCATTCAAACTCCCATCCATACTCCACTCATACTCGCACAGATAAAATACTGCTGGAACTCCCATGAATCTAGGGAACCCGGAAGCCAATACGACATTGAACGCGGCGTCTACACGAAAGGAATAGATTGCACGCTCGGTGCCCCGACCGATTAAGGTAAACACAAGAATACGAGTGCTTTGTTCATTGTAGAAAGACGTTATGCCGGTCGGATTTTAATTCCACCCCGTTTCTTCAACAGGCGGGAGCACTGGACCTCAGGTGAACAAGGAACAGGCAGCGAATTTGCAGGTACAATTTCTAGATAAACTCAGTCAATATGGTACCCATAAGTCGAGAATAGTAAAATACTGAAGATCATTCCGTCCCTCTCATTACAGTTTTCAGCTGCTCCAAGCATTGAAGACCTAAACCTCAACCGTTCTAGCACAAGTAAGCGCTAACTTAAAAACATTGTTACGAATTTACTGCTAATGGTGAGATAGGCTGGTACTGACAGTGAACATGGGTCCATGTTTGTGTTTTCTTGTCTTGGTGCACAAGGTTACATTACCAGTGATTTACACGTCGGGAAACGAAAAAACCTCCCAGGCTCTATTGAACAGAGGTAAGACAAGTAGGTGGATAGCGTAGAAGTGTCCGCAAGCATTTACATAAAAAATTAGTTTTCTCAAAACAAGGTGTTCTCCTCTCTTTACAGACCATCGTCCTGATGAGAACCCCTAAACTAATTCGGATTCGAAACGCGTAGACCGTTGAGAGCCATCGAAAAGTTCCAACAGATTAAGAGACTACATAATACATCTGAATTTTTGCATTGATTATATGGCTTTGCTGTGAACAGTGTATTTCCAGCAGTATTTTATCTGTGAGAGTATGAGTAGAGTATGGATGAGAGTTTGAATGAGTTTACGAAAAATTTGTATTGTTTTTGAAAAAATTGTTTTTGTGAAATTTTGTGGTTAGGTTTTGTACATAAGGTCCAAAAAATTGGTAAGAATCAGGTGAAATCCAAAATGATAAACTGTGTTAAAATTTTTATTAAAAACGAATGAATTAAAAAGATAATAAAAATCCAAAACATTTGGTTTCATTCCAATGTTAAGAGTGAAAAAGTGGTATACTGAATCGTCTAGCATCAGCATCCTCTTTTGTTAATCAGTAGCTTGTGGCTAAGCTGTGCTATTGGGAGCCAAGACCCAGTGGTGTTATTGTGTTGATCTGCTCTACACAACTAAACTAAACGCAGTAAAAGGTTGTTTCATGGAGGGGGTCTTCCATTGTTCTCCATTGCCTTAACAAGAACATTTTAAAAGCATGAGATCAAAGGTTCATTTTACTGAACCAAACTTAAAGGAATTAGACAGAAAATGATAGATTTCATAGCCAATTCCGCATAGGCACCCATGATGTGCGAGGTAAGTCCGAGGAGTGCTTAGGTGGTTTGCCTCTCCCAAAAAGATAAACATTTTGTCAAGCAGAGCATTTTTTAGCACTGGTCTCAAACTATTGACAAAGGAGCCACTTATTTTACAGCTAGCTGAAATAATCTTGGTATGCAATTTGCACAACACACTATCAGCATTTTTTTATTTTTTTTTGATAAATTAAAACATTTTTCCTCAAATATTAACTTGTTGTGGTCTAAAAAATGTAAACACCAGATTTTCATTCTTGCTAAATAAACTAAGCATATTGCATATCATTTTGATAAACACAGTACTTGGCCCCCAAATATCACCTTTTCATCCAATACTCTCCATTACTACTTTTCAACATGGGCAGATATTGCCTCACATGCCCTATCACTATCTAGACATCGACGCACACCATATGCCAGACCTGGACTCCAGATGCTAGGGATGTTCACTAGATGGCACGGATGGACAACAGATGTATTTATTTATTAATAAAGTATGTCCAAATGGAACGATCACCTTAACTCTCGTAACAATTTTTCAAGTGGATACTCTATCTACCATCAGAGTCGGCTCATTTTGAATCTCCCCAAGTGACTGTCTAAATCTGGAGCTGCTTCAAAAGAAAGCTTCCAGGGACTGTGAGGTGGCACCACATGACTCTGGTGGCAGATTTCATCCCTCCCCTGGATACATATAAAATGTCACCCTACAGGCTGATGACCGTTCTCCATCCTTTGTACCTCACTCTTGCAGGTGAAGGTGAGACCGACTTAATGATGGCCAAATAGCAATGCACCCAGTAGAAGAACTACCTTGGAACCTTATTAAAACACACAGCAATACTCCTTTTTCAGAAAGGAAATCCTCTGCTCAGCGAGGAATTTATGGGCAGATGGAGTTTCCACCAAAAAGATTGTTATTGAACATCAGTAATTTGTTCTTCTGATGGATACTTTTTCCTACATAATCCACAACTTATGAATCAATACTGAAACAGTGCCACACAGTGATGGGTCACAGAGAGAGAATTAAACTAAAAAGTCTTGCTGCACAGACTTGCAAAATGATCTTGCCTGTGGACTTGGAAGTCAAGGTAGCACAGCTTTGTGAAGATGTGGACTCAAACCTATAGAGGAGCTGACAGATGCCAAGAACAGGAAGACTCCTGGACAACACGGAAGATGTGGCATTCGCTCGGATTGAGTGTGCACTGCACCTTCATGCAGTTCCTTCTAGGCCTGGACATAGCAACATATTATGCAGAGAACAATCAAACATGAAATTGTCTTCTTCTGGACTGCATTGTTATTCATGTGTACCACAACACCAACGAACAGTTGGTCAGCCACATTATTGTCCCAGGTTCTTTCAGCTTTTACAATGACAGGACAAGGGACCACCATGTGGCTGATAAATCTTTCATTGCCTTTGTGGTTTCAGGCAATGTAGTCACTCCTCCAGAGAAGGATGTGGAGGAGAGAAGAACGCCAGTAGGGGGGTGAAGTGACCCACATTAAGCAGCGAGACAACTTTCATCAGGAAAGAGGCCTGTGTCACAAGCTCAAACTTGACTGGCTAGAAACGGGTGAATAGATGACTGAAAAAGCATCAGTTTGCTCACCCACTGAGCAGAGGTGAAGGTGATAGTGAAGACAGTCCGCAAAGTAAGGAGTCTCAGAGAACAACTATGCTTAAAAGGTGACCAGATCAAAACAAGCATTTGCAATGCAATAGGTCTCCCAGTAATTAAGTTTGAGCTTTTGTCATTGCTAAATTACCAGCATTTGTTGCAGCTGCTCATTGAGCTGAAACCCAGCAGCCTACAGGGCTGCTGGCATTTCGGAACTCCTGATGAAGCCTTCCTGATTGCGGTCGAAACTTTTGAACACGCACTGCCACTTCTTGATGTTGTTCCATAGGTACTTGAACTGGTCAAAGCCCAGCTTCCCCGTGCCATCACTGTCCATGACAGCCACCATGCTACGGCATGAGTCCAGGCTAAAGCCTTTGGTCCTCAGGTCTTGGTGTCGAGTAACCACCTTGTTCAGGATGTTCATCAGCTCCGTTGGGCAAACCTCCATGTCCTCCCCGGCCAGCTGCAGGAAGAGGCGGCGGAATTGGCGGACTTCTGGGCTTTCATCGGCTTCCACATTGGTAAAATTGCTGCGGGGAGGAGGTGGGGGCTCAGGGTTGTAGCTTGCTGCTGCTTCACTGAGGATGTTAATAATTCCTCCGAGAATGCCACCGGCACCACCAAAACCCCCTCCACCACCTCCACGGCTCCCACCAGCACTGCTGCCGCCACCACCTCCACCACCACTGCTGCCACCCTGGCGGGGTATCAACCCTCCAATTACGTTCATGATGCCACCTGCCTGGCCACCTTTTGATATTCCCCCCCGAGTGCCTGTTTCACGAGGAACATTTTGACTGGGTTGGTGGTGGTCGTAATTCCTTGCACCTCGATGCTTAAACAGAGGGCATTCAGCATGTGATGTCACGAGGGAGCACATGATGTTTGTAGCAGATGGAATGCAAAGTTTAGAGATGGCTGGCTCATAATTCACAGAGTAAAGGGAGTATGCGGGTGATAAGCCAGACGAGAGATAAAATCAGGAAAAGAACAGAATGTATGATGCAGTCACAGCGGATGCGCACGTGTGTGCATTCACACGCGCAAGAGGGAGAAAGACAAGGACTAGGAGAATGCAATGGATACACAGCGAATGGCAAATAGGTATCAGGGTGAAACATAAGACCTTATAGAAACCATAAGTGACTCCTGCAATTTGCACATTTCAGACTAACGCCACAACTGAAAACGGAGATGGATACAATCACACAGCAGCAAGCTGGAACAAGCCAAACCTAGAGCGCAACCAAACGAAGGCAGCGAATGGAGAATAGAAAAAAAAACACACGATGCACGCAATTCTCCCTTTAGGAAGCCTCTGTCGTTAAAGGAGCCATATTACGTTCTGCACTTTCCATCTGCCATTTATTACAATGTGTTCGTATTCCAAACTCACATGCACTAGAAACACCACAAGCATTCTCGTGCTTGGAAAGGACTAACAAAGCAAACTCCCTCGGCTTCAGAAGCAGAATGTTGCACACGGCGGACCTGTCAAACATCCAAGTAAAGGAAACACAACCATCAGCGGTTTGCGGTAGTGACAACTAAGAGGCCGGCGGAGGGAATTCCCACCCTTGAGAGAGGTTATTGAAAGTGTCTCGGAGGTGGCAACAGGCAACGCACTAGACCACAACGAGTTTGGCATAGAACTACAAAATGACGTCATAGCGTAGACGTTTGTAGTTCGCACTCCGGAAGCCCGCGCACGCGCCCACGGATGGCCAGAGAAGCAGTGCTGGTGACGCGGTGCTCCCATGCCAGAGGGAGAGCCCCGCGGAGTCTGCAGAACTCAACAAAGCCGGTAAGTGGGGCTTAGTTGGAGAGGGGAGGGAGGGTGCGCTTCTGTGTGTGTGTGTGTGCAGCGGCGGCGGGGGTCTGTATGTGTGTGCGTGCGTGTGTGTGTAGGTGCGCTCGTGTGTGTGTGTGTGTGTCTCTGTTTCTGCGCATGCGTGCAGGGGGAGGCGTGGCTGTGTGGCAGCTTTCCAGGAGAAGGGACAGGAGCTGGCCACAGCGAGCGCGTTCGCGTGCGCGTGGCCCGCTCCATTCCCTGCACGTGGCCAGCTCCTGTCCCCTCTCCTGGGAAGCAGAGTCACTCACAATAGGTCTCTGGCGAGACTGCGCTTTCGCGCGGTTCAACGCCAGGAGACCTAAAAAGCATGGATGAAATTCAGAAGAAATGACTGAGGATTAAACATATGATACATCCCTTACAACAACCTCATCACCAAAATAACTTCTATGACAATGGCTGACCATGCAAATTGTACATCATGCCAGAGTAGTCTCTGCTGCACATCCCCCTCTACAGCACTAAAGAACACATCACTGTGTGCATAGGTGTCTCTGTGATTGCTAGTCTGTGTGCAGGTTTGCCACATGTGTCTATGCTTTGATGTTTCAATAACTGCTTGTGAGCAACTGATTATTCGAGGTATGAGACTACCCAGCTGAAGGAATAATCACAACCCTTGTGAGAATGAAATCTTAAAATCAATAAATTAACCTGAGCTCAAGTTCCTGGTAACTGTGGCACGGAGTAGACCGGCTTAACTTGGAAAAATGTGGCAACTCTTTATGCAGTACCAAAACTGTAATAAAGTTGAATTGCAACATAATAAAAATCCCAAACTGAATTGCAAAAACAGAGTAAAATGAAATAAATACAATGACACCAACATGACCAAAATCTAATAACGGGAATTGAAGATATGAATTTTTAAACTTTTAAGTACAAATAGAATTAAGAAGCACAAAGTGCCAATAATAGTCAATCGTCATGGTAGACCAGGACCTAGGCGCAACTGGACACTGACCATGATTGAGCTCTGGTCGGATACACCACAAGAATCCAGGAGAGGCACACTGTCAGGTCGAGAGTGAAAGCAGGCTTTAGCCTAGGTCCAGTTGCCACTGCTCAGCTGGGGAGGTGCAGGGAAAGGCCTCCTGTGGCTTGTTGCCCCTTGTAGCTTTAACAGATCAGCCTTCATACCCTTGGAGTCAAATTCTTTGTCCTGGGTATAAGATTGTCCAGTCCTTCTGGGTTCCTCTCAGATCACAGACAGCAGATCCAGTCCTCTTCTGTTTTTCTTCGGGTCCAGTACTGTTCCAAAGTGGGCACCTGGAGGTGCTATATTTAAGCCTGGCACTAGATAGTGGGTGGGAATAACTCCTGTGCACACCTTAAACAATGAGGTAAACGTTTCCAGGGTCAAGGCAACCCAGTTTGGGCATTTTCAAGATGGCAAAAGTCTTCGGCCACACTACACTTGGGCTCTAAGGACTGGGTGTGTGTTTGTGTGTGTGTGGCGGGAGGGAAGGGAAGGGGGGAGTGTACCGTGGTAATCCTAGTGTCCTCTCACATAGAACACTAAAATCCAATGTGAAGCATCCACTGTACCCACAATAAACCCAAAGGGTCTAGTAGAAGAACATCTGACTTTTCCAGCAACGATACAGTAGATACACAAGAATTGTCTTGGTATCCTGTTTCATTCCTTTAAATGTCCCCCGTCTAATATGTAAACCCAATAGATCTGTCAATCAGGATTTGACACCGTACTGTCAAAGAGGATGCCCCCCCTCTGCAAATTCTGGGAGATTCAGATGATTTATCTTTGCTTATTCCAGTCAGCTTAATGTTTGCTACTGGGAGGCATGTCACACCTTTTAACACCTATACAAATGCAATCTTTTTCTACAAACGAAAGCTAGGCATGCCACAGTGAGAAATAGCTTTGGGTGCTCTCACTGAAAGTATATATTAACATTACATTTCTACAAGTCCTAATTTTAAATACAATGCACCCTCCCTTGTGAGCTGCAATGCCTACACAGCTGTGACTTACTTATTATTGAAACAGGAGGTTTGACTTGTCAGAAGGTTTTTTTGACAGGCTGAATTGCTGTTTTTACACTGCTGCAGGCAGGTTAGAATGGCAGGCCTGCAGCCATGTTACAGCCCACTAGTGGCATTTGACTTCCAGGCTCAGAGTGCATTTTGTAGCAAATTCTGGGGACTTATGGGCAAATTAAATATACCACTGCTTAAGCGGGGAACATAGGCACTTTACTGCTGGTTAGCCGGGGTAAAGTACAGAGTTCTAAAACCAGCAAAGAATAAGGTTCAGCAAGAGGCAAAACATCTGGGGTTACCATGCAGAAAAGTGCAGATTTACTTCACTGCTATATCTGTGAAAAAAGATTTGCATGTGTGCCCATATGTTGAGTGCGCCTGTCTTAATACAATATTCAAGTGCCAAACCTACTGTCTTTATCAATGCATATTTGTCAGCCAATCACTATAGAAATGGAGGATATAGGGTGTTACGGCATTATATGGCTGTTTCATTCAGATATTCCACTGATAATCACACCAACTACAATACCAATATTCTAGGATTGAGACAGGTTTGTGCCCAATATATACATGAAATGATCATTTGGTAAAAAAAAACACCAGAACATGATGTACTTCTATAGCAAAGTATGCTGCATTTATTTATGCCAGAGGTACAGGAATCAAGAGGACAGCCAACACGTGTTTCGCCTGTACAGCCAGCAAGCCAATGGCTTTTTCAAGGCTGATTTTCAAAGATGGACATAAACTTATATAACAGAAGCAAAATAAGTCCTTTCACAGGCAAGGGTGATAAGCAGATTTCTGTAGAAGATGGATTCGGGCAAGAGGCAGATATTCCAATCTCTCTAAGCAGCAGCGATGGGGACAGGGGACATTCATTCTCTTTCACAGTTGGTTAGGGCTATGGATGTGAAGGGGGGGGGGGGTGGAGAGGCCTGGCAGACATTCCTCACAGTGGGTGGACGAGGGAAAGTTGTACCTATACCATGGCAGAGTTGGACAGGAGAGCAGGGCGGATAACGCCTTTCCGAGGCTATGGTGGGTAGACGATATTCGGGCTCCTCATCGGGTAGGGATAGTGACAGGTGGCAGGATACAACTGTGACAGGCAAGAGCAGAGGTAGAATCTCTCATTTCTAGAAGGGCAGGGATAAAGGTGAGGTCCCGGAAACCCTCTCACAAACAGAGAATGCAGAGATTTCCCTATGGAGGCAGTCTCCTTCTGCCAGGGATAGGTGCACGTCCCTCTATTAAAAACAGAAGAGAATATTCTATAGGTAGTCAGCTAAGAATGGATACAGACAAGCAGCAGGCACCTCTCTTGCCAATACCTATTACAGTAATTCTCGACTCAGAATTAATAGCTTCTTGAAACACGTTATGATTGGCTTTGTCTCCATCGTCCTCAATGTCCCGCCCCCGAAATCCAGAGTCAGGGTGTTGGCGAGGCTGTGGTCCTAACACGGCAGCAGCAGGAGGAAAAAGTTGGAGGCTATCCACGCCAGGGGCAGAGGCTGTCCTTACAGCTCAGCTGAGGTAGGGAGGGCTGCCACTGAAACCCCACCCAATAAACCCTTAGTGAGGTCACCCCACGGAGCACTCTAGGGAAGCTCAAGGCCCAGACATACAGAACTTGTTGGTATATAAGGGGTTTGTGCTGCATGTTCTTGAAAGGAGGTGATATGCAGAACAGGGTAGCCAGGGGAACGGTTTAAAGCAGTTGCTTGGTATTAAAAATATACTTTTAAAAATAAAAAATAAAAAAGAGAGACATCTAATGTTTCCCTGACACCATTTTCAGCCTTACTAAGGTATAACATATATTCCTACAGGGTTGGGAACAAAAGATGTTCGGTGACAGTGACAGTGACGGAGGAGGCCAGGAAGATCCTGGATCAGGGAGGTTCTGCAGCAATCATCCTCCTTGACATTAAGTGCCGCCTTCGACACTGTAAGCCACAACATCCTACTACATCGACTCACCAGTTTTGGAGTCTCAGGAAAAGCAATCGGTTGGTTTGAATCCTTCCTTTCAGACTGCTCCTTCCAGGTTTTTGAGGGTGACATCACCTTCCCCAGCAAGCCTCTTGGCTGCGGTGTGCCACAGGGCTCTTCTTTGAGTCCTACGCTATTTAATATTTATATAAGCCCACTAGCTGAGATAATCCGTCCATTCGGCTATAAAAATCATCACATATGCCGACGACACTCCGCTATTAGTCGCTCTCAATCAGCCAAACACCGCGCATACCAGCCTGAGGGACTGCTTAGAAGAAGTGACCAAATGGATGACATTGTCTTATCTTAAACTAAACGGAGACAAAACTGAGCTGATGCTCTTAGGCAACCCCCCCACGCCCACGGTCAACTCATTGTGGCCCGACTGCCTTGGCCCTGCTCCCACACCAAAGGACACAATCAAGAGCCTGGGCATCTGGTTGGATAAGTCCCTTAATTTCAATTGTCAAGCAGCCAAACTATAATCCACTTGCTTCGGTCTACTCAGGCTTCTGCCGAAGATTCTCCCCTTACTGCCTTTCCAAGCGAGGCAGATTATGGTCGAAGGTCTCATTCTGTCTCTTCTGGATTTCGGGTACGCCCTCTACTTAAGGGCCCCCCCAAACTACCTTGCGCAAGCTCCAGATCATACAAAACTGCACTGCCCGAACACAGCTTCAGATCCCCAGCCGACTTCCAGACAAACCCGGTCTAAAGAGCCTCCACTGGCTCCCAGTCAGGGAAAGAATTGAATTTAAGACCCTGTGCATCGCCCACCGAGCCTTCTGGAAAACGGGTGCCGTCATCAATCAATCACTGATCACCCCCTACCACCCAAACAGACAGCTCAGATCAGCATCCTCTTTCCTCGCTACAGTACCCAGGATCAAGAGAGCCAGATGTGGGGGCCGGTCGTTCTCTTATAACTCAGCCAAACTTTGGAACTCCCTCCCCTTCCATTTGCGATCAGAGCCCAACTTACTTCTGTTCCGTAAACACTTAAAAACCAGTTTTTTTAATAAACCTGAATAATCTTCAATTGTTTTACCTGCACACGTTGTCCGTAGCACTAGGACGCCTGAGGGTAGCTATCGCGCTTAACAAATGGTCTTTTCATTTAATTTCATTTCATTATATGGACTTTTTATTCTCCTGGACTTCACTAATGTAACAAGATGTGATTTTTAAAGTGCACATTGATGATTGAACATTTTTTTTGCACTAGCTCTTCTTAAGTGATTGGGCAGGCAATGCGTTTGTTAAGAGATGAATACTCTACTCACTGAGTAATGGCATATTTTAAGTATAAAAGGGGTGCTGGCTCCACGAAGTACATTCAACAGTTGTATCAATTTGTTTGAAATCTGCATGGTCTATTGACATTTTGCAAAACTGTTGAAACATATCTAGCTTTCTGTGTGCAGTCATGGGGTGGTTATTTATGATCTATTTATGTATAATGAATGTTTAGATATCTGGATGTGGTTTACGATCTTCAATATTGTTTAGGTACCAACATGTCACTCGTAAGAAACTTTCCAACTGTGCTTTTATATTTGAAGTTATGCATTTCACTCTCTCCTTCAGGAATGCAGCAGAAGCTTTAAAAAGTAGCTGCGTGTGCAGGGGTGGACTTGTTCTTGATTGTATGGCCTGAGGCTTATTTCAATTCTTTCAAACACTTGCGATTCTAAAAACAAGCACAACTGGGTTAGGCGAAGTACAGGGCATGCAACGATGGTGAACCAGTAGAAGGACACCGGCTGCTAACAGGAAGCTATACTTAGTCCATTCTCCACCAAAGGGGTAAACATCAAAGAAGAAAGCGAAAGCAGCACATGTTTACCAATGGGAAGGTAAGAAATTGGGAGTTACGATGACGCCAACCAATGGTGAAAAAAGGCGTGCTCAAAGCCTTTTTACATTTTTTTTTACAAAAAATGTAAACCAAAGATGTCAGAAGCGACAGCATAGGGTCTGTTGCAGACAATACCTAAACAGTATTAAAAGGTAAGTAATTTAATGAACAAACATAATTAGACTCAAAAAGATGCTTCATCAAAGTTCCATAAAGGCCAGATTTATAAAACATGTATCCGAGGATCTGTTGAGCAGGGCGGTTTCTCAATGCACCTAATAAAATCCTGAATGTCAAAAAGGCAGCTGACAACGCCACTTTAAAATCTGATCTATTTAAACATCACATATGCAAACATTAACAGTGGCGACCTGAAGGCCTCACTGAGTTAGAGATCAGCAACACTGAAATAAAAGTAATTTATACATTTTAAAAAGAGTTTAAAAGTTGTGAAAGGGCACAATAAGGATGACAAACAGAGTGAAAAGGTCAACTGGGAAGAAAAATTTGCAGTATACATTTAACTCAAAACTGGAGTATATTCCGAACGGGATTAACATTTTCTCTTGTAATTGGGATCTTAGAGGTGTTCATTGCCCTTCCCCTGTGAAGGTACGTACTTGTGCATTTGACAAGATGTGTTTCCCAGATGGGAAACTACCTACTAAATGTTTGTGAATAGCCACAAAAATTTGAGTTTTTGCTGGGTTTCACTTGATTTTGCAGTACACACCTCTCCTAACCGTTTGAGTACACATTCGTATTAACCATCATACGGAATGAATTTGTGCATATGTAAATGCACTTTGTAATCCCAAAATTCCTTTAGTCTTCATTCCGTGTACCAGGATGTTGGAACTAGGCATGCAAATTTGTGTTTCTGCCCTCCCAAGTGAAACAAAACTTTTGTGAACTACATTATCATTGCTATCTAGTTTATCAAAAACTATCTTCCATCTCCACCAAAGTACGTAATGTAATCTTCTCACATATGACATCTTGCTAAATCTGAAATCCGAAACTCTTTACAGTGCTCACACCGCTGCACTTATTAAAAGCAATTGGCACTGCTGGCCACCAAATTGATTTAGCAAGATTATCTATTCTATTAATTGGTGGATGAACAAAGTGCCGCTGTATTATGTGAAGTCAAACTGAAATGTGTCTTATAACAACCATCATACCTGACCCCCCTTAACTTGACACCAATCGCTCAGATTCTGCCTCGAATCAATGAAACATTATTTGTAGAGCATGGCTTGTCACCCGCAAAGGTATCTTGATGCAGGTCTTATTCGAAGAGCCAGCTCGAGCCCCTTCCTTCGTTGGTCAGCAAGGGAAAAGTGGAGAGGTGGAGGGAGAGGGTGATCCAGGTTGGCAGCGAGAAGAAGCATAGACTCCACGTGACGTCGTAGGGATCTCGTTCGTCATTGTCATGACATCCCATCGTCTATGTAGGCGCCACCCCAGTGCACTGACGTCAGTACTTTTCACAACTTTTGATGCCAGAAGCGCAGAGCCATGAAGTGACTGACCATGGCGAGTTAAAAATAACTGGGGCCCTGAAGAGGAAACAGCTCTGACACTGAAACTAATCCACAGTGCGGGGAGGATGATTTGGTCGGTAATGAATCTGCAGCTAGATCATGTCTCTACCAGATAAGGCATTACTGAAGGTAAATAACTTGTCCATGTGAGAGAGATATCTAGCCGCAGATTCCTTACCTTTGAACAGATACCCAAGCAACACCATCCCCGGAGGAGGGACTACGGCAAAGCTTCAAACAAAAAAGTTCAGCAGAACAGAATGGCCAAAAAACTCCCTGTGGACCTAGCTATCCAGGCAGAGATGCCCATGTGGGGGGTGAAAGGCAGACACAGGCCGAGATAAAGTGGTGAGGCTCAGGGAATTGGCCGCAGCCCGCAAGTCCTTGAAATGCTCAAGCGCTGCATCTGCCTGGTCTCCGAAGAGATGGAAGCCATCAAAGGGCATGACAATGAGGTTAGCTTGGACATCCCCGAAAAGCCAGACGTCCTCAGCCAGGCACGGCACCTAATGGCCCCCGCCCGGTCCAGGAAATAGCTCTGCCTAGTGTGTCTGTCGGGTCTAAGCCACATCGTATGGTAAACTTCGCTGCATCTCTCCCATCTGCAACTTCTTGGGAGAGAAGAGCTTGATCCTCCTCAAAGACTCTTGGCAGCACTTGCGCAACCATATCCAATAGCGAACGGGAGTAGCAGCCCAAGAGGCGTGCGGTGTTTACCAACCGCAATGCTAGGCTGGTGGAAGAAAAGATTTTCTTACCAAAGCTGTCCAGCCTTTTGGATTCCCTGTCCAGGGGTGTAGAAGGGAACATACCACAGGAAGTGGAGGCTGTGACCAGCATGCTCTGTGGGGTGGGATGGGTGGAGAGGAATGCTGGGTTGTCCGGTGCAGGACGGTGGCGGCCGGCAATAGTTCTATTCATAGGAGCCCCTGTGCTGCTCTTGGACCAGGTGCCCAGTAGAGCCTTGGTCAAGGCCTCATTGAAAGGATAGCAAGGAGCGCCGGCAGGGTCAGGCCACCCAAATATGGCACAAATGGCAGCATAGAATTCTTTTAGTTGGGCGGAGGCCGCTCCCGGCAATGCGGAGCCAACCAAGGCACCCACTCCGCTGAGCGGGGCCTCGAACGTTGAGACTCTTCCGTCTCGTCTCGTGACGGACCGGGTGAAGTTGAGGCACGCTTCAAGTTCTTGTGCTTCTCATGGTGCTTCTTACAGGACAGCAATGACCCTACGGAGCGGTGCTAGGACTTTCCTCTCGACCGGGAATGGAATCGACAAGGCGACCTCCATGGTGCCGTACGCAGAGCCGCAATTAGCTTTAGGGACCAAGCCCTCAAAGCCTTTGGTAACCTGGCCCGGCAGTCAGAGCACGACTTCGGGTCATGGTCGCGCTCCAGGCACTATAGACACACCAGATGGGAGTCCATGACTGACATGGCGCAGTGACAGGGGCCGCACGGATTGAACCCGAAGGTCTTTTAGCTGGACATACCTACACACCATAAGGACTCAACAAAAAGTCCAAAAAAGTCTGTCAAAAAGTGACAGGGGTAGCTCTTTTTGATGGCTCTGTGCTGGCTGGCATAGAAAGAAATGGATGGATGTGGAGGTCATGACGATGACAAAGCAGATGCCTAAGACATCACATGGAGTCGACCGACGCCACCTATCGGCACGCAGGGGTACTGCTATAAAAAATCATCTGGTTTCAGCCTGATGCCTGGAAGTTCGACGTTTCGAACCCGTACCGATAGGTGTGATACAGATCCTTTCATCAACACGCTGACTTCCACCGTCAGGGCTTCGCTATCTTCGACTTCAAGATATTCCTCATTTGGGCTCTACCGTATTATATTGCTTTCTACCAAACACATTGAAGCGACTTCTGTAGTTAAGGATAGCGACACCATGAAGTTTACTGGCTAAAAATAAGAAAGTCTGGTTCGTTTATTCAATTTTGATGATCCGGATTTCCATGATCGTCTATCTTTTAGCAAGAATATATATGCCCGATAATCTTTGTTTCTCGATCACCCTGTGGAATATTCATCGCCATAATTTCATCATGATCTCTTTGAACATACAGTGAAAGTTCTCACCGATTTTTAGGGAGATTGACATTCCTTCATGAGCTCTGGACTATCAGATCATTAGTACCTATTATTTGAATGAGATACCTACACTTTCGATCAGTTTTCAGTGCAATAAGACTGTGACCTGATGAAGGCGATAATGCCGAAACGCGCATTGTCCACTCTACCGCCTTGACTCCATCAATTTGTCTAAGTTTTGGTTGTACTGTTTTCTATTTATTTTCTGTATAAAGAATGTCCAAATGAATATTTATACTTGATCAAACTGTGAATCATGATATATATTATGTAATCTACACAGAACGGCAAAAACACAAAAAAACATTGAAAATATAATTATCAAATAAAAGAATATATGTTTTTTGCAAATATTGGTTGTATACTTTTGGTTGTATGCTATAATCTATGTATTTTAAGCGGGTTGGCACATTCAAACTCTTCTAGACCTGCAACTGCTCCTGTCAATAATGTGACTGACTCAGCTATATACCTTTACCTATTATGTTCCTACCCTATGTATAGCGAGTCTATCAGATATATAGGGGTCCCCTTTTTCTAAATAAAAAAAAAGCAGATGCCTTAGACATCACAGGGAGTCGACCGACACCACCTATCGGCACGCAGGGGTACTGCTATCAAAAATCATCTGGTTTCAGCCTGATGCCTGGAAGTTCAAAGGTAAGGAATCTGCAGCTGGATGTCTCTATCAAATACTGACAGTACCATATGGTTGAGTTCCTATTCGTGGCACAGGGGTCACATGCTGCAGATGCACTAAACATCCTTTCACAGAGGCGTCAACTCCATGGTTGTCATGAAGATGCATGGAAGTGGAAGGTAACCAAGGCCTACATATGTTGTTTGTCCAACAACAAATCTACTTTACTCAGTAAGTGACTTTGAGACTGGATCCACTGTGAGTCCATTTTGCATTGATTTGGTCTCAAAAGTAGATAACAATTGGATATTAGAGGAATGCAGGCTTATAGCCACTCGAGCATGGGCTTGTACTTGCGAAGTGTCATATTCTGAAAATGCTGGAAATGCTTCCCAGGTATTTGTAGAGTGCACATTCTTCCAAAGGATAAGCTTTCCCCGTTTGTTCACGGAGGGAGCTTCTAAAAATGTAATCCTGGGTTTGGTGTTATGGAAGATGTTCATGCATTGATGGTAAAAACTGTTGCTTGTTTTTTTATTGCAGCCTTTGATAAACCATTCATCGAGATATGGGCATTCACACAGGTGTCCACATCATGATAACCCCATCTTCTGAGCTGTGCCGACACTGGTATTTAGCACTTCCTAAAAATGCACGGTGTGGATTTCAGGCCAATGAGGAGGACACTGAATTGGTAGTGGCAACTGGCTACCCGAAACTGTAGGTACTTTCTGTGCTGAGGTTGTGAAAATATGCATCCTGAAGATACAGCAATATCATATCATCTCCCCATGAAGCAGCAGGAGTATGTCTTGAAAGGTACCATGAGAAATGACTGAGGATTTTGTTCAGATGCCTCGATCTATTATAGGTCTCCATTTTCCTGACTTCATCACCGCCTCGTCAGGTAAGTCTACTGTTTGTTCCTGGGAAGCATTTTACATCTATTCAAGGCTAATTACTGGCTGAAAGAAGTTGGAGAGCCAATACAAATAAGCCTCCAGGAACCTCAGGCAGAAAAAAGGTAACATTATAAACTTTACTTTTCCTTAATATTTATTAAAAATACAACTTCACTTTTTAATTGGATTTTTATTAAACTATTAAAAACGATTAAGACCCAGTTGAACCCTCTTACTATAGGACGATTTCACTTTTAAGTGTGGTCGTGAATATACTTAGTGGTATCCGGGCAGTGAGATTGCTCCCACACTTATGGACACTGATACACGCTGACCAGTGTGGATTTATACCACATAGGAGCACCATGTATAATCTTTGATGCTTATCCCATGCCTACCAGGTACCAGCATATGCTCTTGTGTTACTGGTTATCAAACAGGCGTTCAACACAAGCAGGGTTTGGTGGCTTAGTAGACTAATGCGTCCACTGTAGGGGGCTGTGTTCGACCTCATGGTTACAGGTTCAAATCCCGTCAGGTCCACACAGCTTTTTAGCGGAGGTCGATAAAATGAACACCATTGAGTTGGGTAACAATACACATCTGTTATTCAGGGCCAAGATACCCTTGAACGTGCGCTTTACAAATAAACATTATGCTATGTTAACTGGTAATACCTCTGGCGAGTGCTACAGAGAGTAGGCCTCAGCCCAAAATATATAGCCTTGGTGAAATTATTATATACAGACCTAGGAGCGTGAGTGTGTACAGTTAATATCAGACAGGTTTCAACTACATGTGGGCACCTGACAGAGGTGTCCACTTTTACCTCTCCTGTCGCACTGGCCAAGGGGCCCATGGTGGTCCTGCTCCCTCAGGCACTGGAACGGGGGGGTACATTAAGTACCATATACTAAGAACTTATAGGTAAATAAATAGACCCATTAATAGTATGCCCATTCAGCCATGTTAAAAGGGGAAGAACCGGCTTGTTACTACTGGTTAGCAGGGTAAAGTGCACAGATTTCTAAAGCTAGCAAAAATATACGACCCAGCAAAAGGTGTAAAAGTCAGGATGACCACACAGAAAAGGCAGATTGCCAGGAGTTGTTTAGTTGCCAATGGAAAATACCAAAAAAGAGCATATTTTATGAGGCCTTTACTTCGCACTATGGCCTATGTGTTCAGTGGGCATGCATTCTGTGCTGTTACTGATGTCCAAAGGCCACCGATACTACTGCACAGCAAATGGAGTTACTCCCTTTAAGGCTGGATTCTCCAAGGAGTAGCTTATGAGCTACTGGTAGCTCTCCAGCTACCTAGAAGTAGCTATCCTGTGTGCATTCCAGCCTACTAAAGTAGAACCTTTTGCTTGGTTGAACTAATACATGTATGCCGAGTTGTCTATTCAAGACAAAAAATGTGTGTATTTCTTAGGACTCGGTAGTTGATATTTGAAGAACAATTTCCAAACTTCCAAAATATATTTAAAGCTTATTTGTGAGTGATAAATCATGTGGGGAAATGTATTACTAATATAATTACTTTTGTGCAAGGGCCACTGCAGCTGTGGCTGGCATGTACTAACTAACGAGAGGCATTCCAAATTGCCAAATATTTTTTTTACATTACTGCTAGCAACCCTGCCTAATGCACTGAGCCGCTCACTACTGGCAATCTTGCATATGGTGCTCATTAATGTAATCCTTTCCAATGTGGGCACTATTAAACCACTAATAATATTAGCAGCTTGCAATGATTTTCAATGAACATAAGTATCTTTTAGTACACAAAAGTTTGGAGACCCCTGCTTTAGGCACCTCAAAATCTGAGGTTTAAGTCAAGCCGTCTATTAGTGATATCCACCCTAGTTGTTCACATCATCAACTTCTGCAAAGATCTTTACTTTGGTGCCCTGTGTTCCAACACAACCACCTTAAAATCTTACATAATTCAGAAGGTAGGATACAGAGCATGTTAGGCATCTCCTACTGTCAGGCAGTTGTTTTGGCACCAGATTCATGCCAGAAAAGCCAGACACACCAATCAAGCATTGTACTTGAAGTCCTCTGGCTCACTGCAACCGATCGGCTATAGCTCAATACTTTTATACTGTGATGCTGAAATCCTCTGCTTTCATCTTTTTCTCGCTTGGAGCCTGTTCTATGAAATGCTTTTCTTGCAGTACTTGGGCAGAATGTCATGCTATGTTAGACTTTGCCTGTTAAGAGCCAGGACATTTCGACATACGTGAACTCGAAGTATAGCCTGCATGGACATCACTGTCTTGTGCAGTGTCCCCATGAACACTGTTGTTGTTAAACACCTGTGCGCACAGCTTACTTACTACTCACATGTTTCACAAAAAAGTGACCCCCAATTATGGCTGACTGATCTTCTCTTTAGCAGAGAGACACAAAGTGCAGTTTCACCACAGAGGTATAGGCAGAAAGGCCTCTACCGCTGGACTGCATCATGCTACCGCTACACCTAGTCCCCTTATTGCCAGGTAGCCACTATCAATTGATAGTGTGCAAGCAAGCGCGATGAAAGCTCAGCACAAGAGGACTCATTTACAGAATGAGTTGTGTAAAGAGGATTTCTAAAATGGTACAGTCTAAGAGCAACAATATTTTTAGCTTCTCAACTTGTGGTTAGAGCCATTTTTCATCAAGGGCTCCAGACCTGATTAGGGCAAGCACCTCCTACTACTATTAAGAAATACACACATTAGTTAGAGAAACGTGCAAAATGCATAGAAATGCTTCCTAGGAAATATTTTGGTGTTCAAAAAAGAATTCAATGAATTTGGTAATGAAATGTGTAGACTAGATGGGCTTCATCCTACACATATTTTCAGCACTACACATATTACTTTAAACAAGAAGAAAAAACGTATGCTATTCTATCAGACCAGAAAAGTAAAACTGATGTCGTTTCCACAAAGGGGATTATTTAATCAGATAAGTGCATAACAATGTTCAGCACTACAGATATTACCTTACAAAGGAAAACGAACCAAGGGCCAGATGTGCAAAGCATTTTTCTGGTCGGAAAGAGCCCGATTCATAGAATCGGGCCGTTTGCGACCAGAGAAATGCGTTTCCTGATGTACAAAGTGCAAAATGCGATTCAGTAAACAATTACTGAATCGCCTTTTGCATTTGCGAATTGGGATTTGAAAGGGGAATGTTTAAAGAGTCATACCAAATTAGTATGATATGTGATACTATTTTGCGACCGCATTTCGGTTGCAAAACAGTAATACTTTACCACCAATTTAAAACCCACTGACAAACAAGCTGGGGTGCCCAAGGGATCCCTTCACCTTTGAGAATGTAAAAAAGAGTCTTTAAGAGCAGGTAGTGGTACCATGGACCACTTTCTACTCTTGAAAAATGAAACTTAGTTTTATTTTACATTTTTAAATGCATCCCCTTTTATTTTACGGAAAAACGGGATGCATTTAAAAAGAATAGATTGCCTTATTAAAAAGCAATCACAGACCTGGTGGTCTGCTGACCTCAGCAGTCCACCATCCCTGTGGTGCCTGAGATTCCTAATGGGTCGTAAATTGCGACCTACCTCATTAATATGCATGCGATAGGTCTATTTGCGACCCACTAGGAATCGATAATGAAAGTCAAAAGACTTTCATACAAAAGGAATACCATTTTCCTAATTGCGATTCAGACAGAATCGCAATTAAGAAATGGGTAATCTTAATGTTTGTACACCTGGCCCCAAATGTTTCTATGTGCATGATGTATATTTGAGAAACACCATTGGAAAATCCTTCAATTTAGGCCCATCTTTATGACGATCAATGCTGCAGAGCGGCTTATTTCGGAAAGCTGCTCATCATAAAAAAAGCACTAGTGGGAAAGGCGGTTGGAAGGTTTAATTCAGGGCTTTGAGGTACGCTACCTTCAGATATCGGCAATCCATATACTTAAAAAGAAAAATCAGATATTTAAAAAAGAAAAGGTCAAAGTTGCCCAAGTACATGTTCAAGGTATGAACATTCACATATTGTATGGATATAGAAATTAAACAAATTCATCATGGTAGACATGTGTTCAGTTTCACTACCATCATAAACAGAGTGATTTGCATATTAAGTGATATCAAGTTATTCTTTTTTAAGATCTTAAGGGCTTTCATGCTCCATTTGTGCAGGTTTTGGAGCGCAAGTTCCCCCATGAGAAACCTCACCTGGTGTGAATGCCCGTGGTCGATTCACGAGTCTCCACAAGCAACATCTACAAGTACATAAAAAAACATTATCATAGCACTTGCTTTCAATATGCACATTTCTTGCTCACCAAGGTTGAGGCGTAAAACTCCTAACAGTCCATAAGCATCCACCACCTTTGTATACATGTTCTTGATGGCTTCTTTTTCTGCGGATGCTACAAAAAAAGGAAATTAATTCAGTAAGTGCAATTTTGTTAGATGTTTTCTAAAGCAGGAGAACGGTTTGTTAACATTTTAATGTTTTTATTTCATAAAACATACAGATAAGTGCTTTAGAAGCAATAAGATGTCCGTTAGTATTTCTAACAGTGTTTATATATGGAATTCACATGAACTCAATCCCTAATCATAAGTGTATACTCCAATAAATACAATGAAAATACAATGAGGAAAAACAATATGTTTCAAGAATACATGCCCTCATCCTGGAGAACTTAACAAAGATATGAAAATATTTAATTATATTGTATGTATGCAAACTCCTCACTTAATCACAAGCTAAGACTCTTAGAAGAGGCAGGCAGAAAACCATTGCACATCTCATCTCTGCTATGTCACCCTACACTTCCCTTCCCCCAGCTTCACAAAGAACTGAAACATGAAACTTCTGCATTGCGTAAAGGCACAGTAATGCAGGAGTAATAAGATACAAGCTGGCAGGTACTCACAAAGAAGCTACACATATAATATGAGGGTATTACAGTGGTACAGCATATGAGCAGCTATTACACACTTTATTTACAATTGGCTACAGTTAAGGAAGCTTAGCGTATAAACAACTTGAAAAAACGTCTGTGACTACCTGAATAATTTTGAAGGGCTGTCAACCTCCGAGCACAAACACATGCTCAAAAATTGAAAACAACTGGTGACAAACGTGTATTTGTAGAAACGTAATGGATCTATTTAGACATCTTAATTGGTTGTGATCCGGACCACTAGGATCATATTCGTAACATTTGGGTGAAATGCCACAATCCTGGCAGAGAAAGTGGGAATGCGCACAGTTGCAGACATCATTATTGTGAGTGGATGAAACATAGGAGAGTGTAATAGAAAATGTTAAGGGTACGGATGGAAACATACGCCCCCGGCGAGTGAGCCTGTTGTGAGTGCCACCACACCGACAAAGGCTGCACTATTTAGGTACATCAGAATCTCTTCCTTAAGATCAGACAGGTCAAACTTGAATACAGTGCTATGTGGCCTGACGTACAGGGACCATGATAGCAACTGAAGAGAGCACTTCATTCTAACCAACCCACCCCCACATAGGTACCAGCACATGTCACCCCAACCACCACACAATAAAAACAGAAGGCCAATGCATCAATATATTTCGCTATAGCGGGTCACTCCTAGATCCGAACAACAAACGCTATGGAATCTTCCACCAGTCACGGGTCACTTTCCCTGTGGCTCATATGGAATATGCCACCTCATGGAAATATCCAAAGAAATTGCATTGGACGATACACATAGCTGGGCCCAGAGAAGTCAGACAAACTGTTATATTAAAAACTGTGTATACCTCATTCACTGCCCTTGCTCGCTCTGCTATATAGGCATGACCACCATACCCATCAAAATCAGAACTGAACTTCTCAGCTGACCACAATTATTACCTACACACTGGCTCCTGGTTAACTGCACCAGAGTCCAATTAACTTCATTACACTCCTCCTTAGAAGCGCAACCAGCTCTCCATTCTAGACCTACAGGTCGGTAGAGGAGGGTAGGTCCAAGTTGATAACCGCAACGTTCAATTGGGAATTTGACTTTAATTTACCTGTGCTTTGACCAGAACTTTTGATTTCTATGAGGCCTGTGCACATCATTTACGAGTACATGCCTTTTGTATCAGTTCTGTTCCAGCAGCTAAGCACAGTCCTCTGCATTACCTAAGGTGTACCACTAACTCAACATTAGGGTGAGTCTACCATCTATTTTATTATTACCCAGTCTTATACCTCTGAACTTAGTTGGTGATTTTTCACATTAGCAGTATGAGTGGCATGGGCACTTTTCACTACTGCTGCTGCTGTCTTTTTAACCTTTACACGTGTTTCTGGTCACTGATTAACAGTCCAATATTTTTTCCATGTGTGTGTTTTGACTTTATACACTAGCATTGAGTGCAAGCCAGCTATTCCTGGCTTTTGCTGTACCAGTGGGCAGCTAGTTGCCAGTACTGCATACTATGTTGTTCTCCCTACAATATGTACTGAGAGCCTGCCGGGCACGCTTCTGGCAGCAACTCCCTTATGGCAGTCTCCCTAATTTTTCCTTACATGTTCGATCTCCCTTCTTGCACCACAGCAGGTGCAGTATAATTAATTCGAATTGGAAACCCTTCACTACCACCCGGGGTTCACTCCTCTGTTGGGTAGGCATTTTAAACCTGGTACGGATGAAATGCCACTGACCCTCCAGGCACTGAGGCATGAAACATGTTGACCTTATTGAACTCTCACAGAGGCTGTCATTGTAAATTATTAGTAAAGATAGCTCCGATGTTTAGGTCTCGCCAGCGCATGCGCAGGTCTGGCGAGACTTTTAGTAAGGGCTTCAAAAATGCGACCATGGCCGGCCTACAGCTTGCATGCATGTGCGCGCACTTACGAGCAGAGGCGCCATATGGCTTTCCCCGTCATGCTCATCAAGCGCATCACATGCCGCGCTTGATCATGATCACTTTCGCGGCTGCTTTGATGTTCTCAGTGAGCCAGTATTTTCGCGGCCGTGTTACTTTTACGGCCGCGCACCTTCTCCTTGTGTTATCTGTCCTTCTCCTCCTGTTATCCCTGGCTCGAGCGCCACACTGTTTCTTCTTGTCTGTCTATTCTCTGTCCTCTTTGGTTCTCTGTATCTCTTCTAGCCTGCGATCTTCCCTCTCTCTCACCTTTATCCCACCCCCTGCACTTTCTTACTGCACACCGTCTTTCATAAAATTTTTGTGTCTCTCCGCTGCTTTGTGAACCTTCCCCTCTTCTTCTTTACCTCCTTTATGCACTTATCTCACTTTTCTTTCATGGCTCCGTTGTGATCCCTTCTTCCCTCATTTTCGCCCACCTCTCCTCCCCTTCCTCTTGCTACACACCTCTTTCCTATTGATCCATGTCTTCCCTTCAACCCCGTCTCACCCCGCGCTTCTCTTCATCTGTTCTTTCTCCTCCAGCATCAGATTTCCTTGAACTCCTTTTCCCCGCCTGTTCTCATTTTCGCTGCTTCCCCTTACACCTTCTCCCCATTTCACCCACTCACTTTCGCCTCCTCATCCCTCTGATCTCCCCTTCTCTCCTGCTAGTCGGCCTCCCCTTGTCCGCCTCTATACATTCCTGTTCCCCTTCGCCCCCACCTGTTTCCCTGCAGCTGACACACTCTCATCTCGCCCTGCACCCCCTTCTCGCGGCCTCTCTGCAAACCTGGACCTCTTCCTTCCAGTCACATATGCTCCCTCTAGCCTCTCTTTTTCATCGTTCCTCGATATCTCTCCAAGGCCTTTCACTCACCCACTTTCTTCTTCCCCATACCTCATTTACCCACCTGCTCACTGTCTCACTCCCTGTCTGCATCGGTTCCCTGTCTCTCCCTCTCTCTCTCTAATGCCTTCTTTTTCTAATATATTACATCTCTCTTACTCACCTGCCTCCTCTCTTTACTTCGTTTTGCTACCTCCCCTCCCCACTCCTTTACACCCTCCTCACCTGTATCCCTCCCTGTGCCGCCTTCCCCCTGTCACACCTGTCTCCTGTTTCTCTTCCTCTCTCTGCTACATTCACCCCTCACCACCTTGAAACCCTCCTGCTTGCCCCTTTTAACCAGAGCCCCCTTTTGAATCTCTCTGCGCCCTCCCTCCTTTTGCGCCCACTCTCACCCCCTTCTCACCTTCTGTCCCTTCTATCCCTCCACACTCTCCCCCCTCTCACCTGTATCCCTCACTGTGCACTCACCTCCTCTTGCTACCAGCAGAAGTTTCTGCCCTCATTAGGGCCCCTCTGACTTTAGCCCTCTGTGGTCGCCCCTCGGGCCCCCGCCAGCTCGGGGTCGGCTACTTCCCTAGTGAGACCTGAAGAGAATGAATTTGGGGCCAGTGGTTGCCAAGGACACGTCTCCTTGGTAAACACGCTGGCTGTGATGAGAAGCTTCCAGCCCCAGCCGTGTCTGGCCCGCGCGGCTCTGATAACGGGTCCATGCTGTATGCCGAGAATGTGCTCGTTAATACCAAGCCTGCTGCTGTTTAGAAGCCTCGGCACCATCATAATATGTTTAGAGGCCTCAGCACCATCATAATATATTCTGAGGCCCCAGACACTGCCACGCGCGGGAGGAGACTGATTGCAAAACCGTGTGTAAAGGGAGCACTGATGCAGTCACACCTTGATACAGACACTCAAGGACTCCCAAAGGGACTCTTTTCCTAAGACCCTGCGCTTTGACAGCACCGGTGCTTGTGCTATAAAATCTATGCATAGGTTTTGAAGCTAGCATTTTGTGTTTTTTCATGTCAGCCGACGCATTTGAAATCATTAGTTGGTGGCGTAGACGGGAGCTAATGTGTTTTCGCTTTCCAATAACACTACTTTTAAACTTCGAAACAGGTGCTTGCGACTTGGAGCCCTGCATAGTTGTTTGTATAGGGGTCCCTAAAAACTGCTGACAGGCCTGGTGCTACTAGACGCTCCTCATGCTCTGCCTTGCACCCTTCTACCCCTCTACCTTGCACCCTTCAACCCCTCTGCCTTGCACCCTTCGCCACCTCCGCCTTCCACCCTTCTCAACCTCCGCCTTCCACCCTTCTCAACCTCCGCCTTCCACCCTTCCCCACCTTGCACCCGTATCCCCCTTTGCTTTGCACCCTTCTCCACATACGCCTTGCACCCTTCTCCACATACGCCTTGCACCCTTCTCCACATACGCCTTGCACCCTTCTCCACATACGCCTTGCACCCTTCTCCACATACGCCTTGTACCCTTCTCCCCTTCCGCCTTGCACCCGTCTCCCCTTCCGCCTTGCATCCGTCTCCCCTTCCACCCTTCTCCGCCTTGCACCCTTCTCCGCCTCTGCCTTGCACCCTTCTCTGCCTCTGCCTTGCACCCTTCTCCCCCTCTACCTTGCACCCTTCTCCCCCTCTACCTTGCACCCTTCTCCCCTCCACCCTTCTCCGCCTCTGCCTTGCACCCTTCTCCGCCTCTGCCTTGCACCCTTCTCCCCTCCACCTTGCACCCTTCTCCCCTCCACCTTGCACCCTTCTCCCCTTCCGCCTTGCACCCTTCTCCCCTTCCGCCTTGCACCCTTCTCCACCTTGAACCCATCTCCCCCTCTGCCTTACACCCTTCTCTGCTTTGCACCCTTCTCCACTCCTCCTTGCACCCTGCTCCCCTTCCCCCTTTCTCCCCCTCCCACCCTTCTCTTCCTTGCACCCTTCTCCCCTCCGCCTTCCACCCTTCTCGCCCTCCCCCTTGCTGCATTCTCCCCTTCCCCCTTTCTGCCCCGCCCCCTTGCACACTTCTCTCCCTCCTCCTTGTACCCTTCTCCACCTTCGTCTTGCACCCTTCTCCCCTCTGCCTTGTACCCTTCTCCCCCTCAGCCTTGCACCCTTTTCCCCCTCAGCCTTGCACCCTTTTCCCCCTCAGCCTTGCACCCTTTTCCCCCTCAGCCTTGCACCCTTCTCCCCCTCAGCCTTGCACCCTTCTCCCCCTCAGCCTTGCACCCTTCTCCCCCTCAGCCATGCACCCTTTCTCCCCCTCAGCCTTGCACCCTTTCTCCCCCTCAGCCTTGCATCCAAACATCAACTGTTGCATGGCTAAACACTTATTAGGTAAAAGGTGTAGCCATGCAACAGCTGATGATGTTGCACCAAGGAAATTGTGCTGCAAAACCAAATACTTCTAAGGTCCCAAAAGCGAGACCTATTGGCTATGCCAATGCTTGTTTTACTAGGTCAAGGGGACCACTGTTCAATTAAACCTTTTTTGTTACCCTTTAGACTCTTGTAATCACTTGTCCACCACCCTACACATACACTCCCTCACCAGCACTCATCATACGGCAAAGATAAAAGATTTCTGCTAAAGAAAGGGGCCTGTCGGGCATTGTAGAAGCGGCCCAACAAGGAACGGGCTATGATGAAGCAGGAAAACTTTGGGTGTGTGAGGGCATTCAGATCTGATCGCTCAGATTCCCTTCAGGATCCCTCTGGCCATTTCATCTGATCCACCTGCGAGTGCTCCCCCTTTTCTTATACGAGGAACTGCATACTTCTTCATGCTTTACTGTCTATTTAGGAGAATTGGTGCTGGACCTATCTAAACCACTCCTCGTCCCTCCCTTGATTTGTTTCTTCTTTTTAGTGGTCAAGCCTTTTTATAATGCTCTATTGAATCTAAAACGTACTCCTCCTTTTTCACGCTGTTCTCTCTATCCAGAGACTGGGGCTCTTCTCAGCTTTCTCACGTATTCTAAAAAACTGTGTTTGGCCACTCTTTTCGTCAGAAGACTATTTCGTTAAATGCCTACTCACTAGAGTCCTGCGTAGAAAGTGAAAAATGTCTATCAGTATTCAGATAGGAATACTGAAAGCCCTACAGAAGCCCTAAAAGCTCCTCTTTTCTCCCTAGCATATCCGTCGCAGTAACCCCCCTGCTCCCCTAAGTGCTATCTGTCCGCAGCGCCAAGAAACCGCTCAGTGTTAGAGTGCTTTATAAAACTTTCCAACTTCAACTTCTAGGACTTTCTTATTTTATCACGGTGCCTCAAATTATAACTGCTCCCTCCGAACTTCTACCTTAGCAGAGATCCAGTCGTATTTCTGTTTAGCACAGGTGCACCATAGAATGAACAAGTTTTCAAATTCAATTATAATAACTTCACAAATATGAATGTCCAAAAAGTCCGTTTTGTTTAGATGATTTATTTTTCAACAGAGTGAAAATAGGACAGCCGACGCGTTTCGTCCCTGCCGGGACTTCTTCAGGGCTGTGTTTACAAAAAACAAAAAGTATAAACATACAATTAAAAGATGGAACATTGCAAAACCCAGCCGAGTATACAATGGTCACATTCATTAAAAAAGTGAATCAACACTTATAAGAATGGCATCTAAAGACAACGAAAAACATTTTCGTTGTATAGGACCTATCCTACCTTGTCAACATACCGGTATATTTTCGTAATTGGATATTTTTTCTTATTACCATTATGGGTGGGATTCGGTTACCTTTTACACGCTTGGACACCGTTTTAACATGGCCGCGTGAGCTATATTTCAAGTCCTTTATTCCATGCTTAATTTAGGCATGGAGACTTTTCCATCATGGCCGACACGCTCCATGGCTTTAACGTGCGCTTTATAACAATTACTCGTATAGTTACATCTTGAATCAACAGGCATTTTTTCATTATATATTTCTTTTATCTATCTTGTATGTTTTTGTTGCTTTGGTAAGGTTTATCGTTTCATTTTTACCATGGATAGAACTTTCTTTTCTCAGACGCCCTTATACTGCTCTAAGATGGCCGCCCCCTAGTAGATGCCCTTAGACTCTTCCATCATGGCCGCCACGCTCCAGGGCTTTAACGTACGTCCTATAACGTTTACATGAACAGTCTTATCCCGAATCAACAGGCATTTTTTCGTAATACATTCCTTTCATTTGTTTTTTAGGTTTCGCTGGAGGGCGGAGCTCTTAGCTCCGCCTCCAGAGAAATCTCTTGATTTCCAGTAAGGAGAATGGAATACGCCCCCCTGTCCCATTGGCTAGCTCCATAAATGGAGGCTAGCCATTGGAACAGAGATCTGTCCGTCAAGGCCGGACCAGATTCGGGGGCGTTCCCGAGATTTTTTCCCAGGGCGGAGTTACGTTTTTTCCCGTTCCCTCCCCTTTCACTGATGCGCTGTCCATTTCCGCCCCCCCCTCGCTGTCCTGTGCACGTTTCCCGCCGTCCGTGTCCTCTCCCGCCCCCTCCCGCCGTCCGTGTCCTCTCCCGCCCCCTCCCGCCGTCCGTGTCCACTCCCGCCCCCTCCCGCCGTCCGTGTCCACTCCCGCCCCCTCCCGCCGTCCGTGTCCACTCCCGCCCCGATTGATGGTTATCTAGAGCCGGTGCCCACCCGGCATTTGCCCGTAAAAATCAGCCCCCGCCTGCCTACCTAAGGAGAAGGGCCGCTGCGCTGCCCGCAGCGACCCGGAAGTGGTTGGCCGGCCGGCCGGCCAATCCCAGCGCGGCCGGCCGGAAGTGCCCGCCCCCGCAGCCCGGGGGGAAGAAAGAAGAAGCATGGCGGCCGGTTTGCAGGGCTCCCGTGATGCGAGGGAGCCCTGCTGCATCTGCATGTGGGTAAGTGGAGAGTGCCAGTGAAGTCTCAGAAGCATATACCAAGGGGCTTGTAATTTTCTCTGCGCCCTTTCTTGAAGCTTTTGGGTGGTTGACCATTGTGGTTTTGGTTTAAGTGTGGTGTTTGTCAGTACGACAAGACACTTAGTATGAGTACCTGGCAAATATGGGGCTGTTGAAAAAGCCATCATGTAGTGTTTTATTGTTTCTTTTCAGGAGAGGCTACATTGTCCTTTCTCATGTTATTAGTCCTTTACTCTGTCTCATGCAGGCTGTTATACTTTGCTGTTTCAGGATTGCCTATTAGAGAGCTCTGGGTAAGTTGACTCCTAATTGACATGAGTAAATCTCACTTTTCAACTACACATCATTCCTATTCCTAGCAGCATTATTGTGTAAGAAAAATAAAAAATGTCGCTTAGCTATTCGTTATTTGTGTCAGGTTATTTTGTGAAAGAACGTATTGTGGCACAATAACAAGAAGAATCTATTAGACTTCTGCAATGCTTTGGAAATACTTGTCCTGTCTTACTAAAGTAGCGCTTCTAAATCTTGATGCTACTCCCTTTTATTGAGCGTAAAGATGGAAGTTAAACCGACCTACACAACGCAATCGAACCACTAAAATCATATTCTAAATCAGTTAAGTTAACGTAGTGTACTGTCATAGCAGCTGTTAATCTGATTTGATGTTTTGCTTTAGTCGCTTGATTCTGCAAAAACGAGGGGTATCAGTTATTTTTTATTGCAGACTTCTAATCAGTGTTTTCAACCTGTAGTCTTTCCTGCGATCAAAGCACGAGTTCAGTTCCTGTTTGCTTATTTAAACTTCCCTTGCTTATTCACATTGGCAATGGATGGGGACAAAATAAACTCCCTAGATGCTAAGCGAGGCTTCAGATGAATACATAGCAATGATATATACCTCAGTTGTGAGTTTTATTTTAATAAGGCCCAATTGAACTTTTAGAATGGACATGGTTCTAAGAGTGCCTGACAGATTAATTCCTTGTGAATACAGTGAAGAGGGAGACGTTATAAACCACTTTGCATATATTAAATTGGTGGTATACTTCTAGCTCACGTTTCAAGTCCAAGCACTTATAAGTATTCCATGAACAACATTTATATATTATGTAATATTCTTGATTTAATAGTTACCTCTCGCATCTACACAGTTGAAATGTGTATCAAGTATCATTTACGTTTTGAATTTTTAGACACCCCCATTCCAATAGTACCATTGCTTTTTCTAATTTATGAGAGGTTCCAAATAGTTTTCTTCTGTGTGTTTGACAACGTGTGCAATGCTTGATAGATTTATGGCCGGTCCGGTATCCTGCACAGATTATTCTCTTGTAGCTAGGATGGAGACTGAATAAATGTCTTCTCTGTTACTGCTGGCTGTTTCACAAGACGAGTAACTCTTTAAGATCTGCACTACAGTGATTATCATTAGTACAATACATGACCTATTGTTAAAACGAAAAATATAGCAATATTATTTAATGGGTCCAGCTCGTACAAACCCAATAGGCGTGACTCCACTTACCATATTTCTGTAAGGCTGTGGGCTGCATGAAAAAAACAACTCATGTGTTGTTAGAAGCAAAGAATGTCTGATTAGATATGTGTTCCTCTACAATCAAAGAAAAGATCGGCATCAGGATCAAACCAAAAAGATGTGAAAATCTTTCTGCTGACCAGTGTACAGTGATGGATAGGAGTTAAATGTAATTTCTTCATGCCTTCAAATGGTCTGCAGTACAGTCGAATCAGTGGAAACATAGGCTTGTAGGGTGTGCTTGGTAGGTTGTCCCCAAGCTTATAAATACAAAAGGATGCCCATAAATTGCACTTCTTGCAAACAAGTCACCCATTGAAAGATCTCAGTCACAACTTTAAGGTACCAAGATTTTTTTATTTTTTGCAAAACTGATGTTTTATACCACAGATAATTGTTCTTCATTGATTTTCTGGTAAGAACTTTAAGGAATGGGGGAAAGATGGCTTCTTTTCGGGATGATTTGAAAGCATGATTGTGATGGCATATGGGATACGTGTAAACTGTGAGCCTAATTATAGGGAAATGATGGCGGCGTTAATTGAAAATGTTGTAGTGAATGAATGATTGAGCGTAAAGAGCATAATTAATGTGTCCTCATGTAATGCAACTGGTGCTATGTAAAGCACTCCGATACCCGATTCCGGTCAAGTTCGCACTATATAAAACTCTGGAAAAAAATATACATTTGACTCCTGTAAGCACTTGCTTGCCAATAATGGTGCAGTTAAAGTATGAATACAATATAAGTATGATTAAACCTTCTCTGGTCCTGCCCTTTTTCGAATTTCCTTCGTTTTCGATAAAGCTATGATGATTTTCTTCCAACAGTGCATGTTTAGTACTGTTTAACTGAGTTAACAGATTTAATAATTTCAATTGGTGTGGATAACCCCCTAATTTCCATATGAGGTCTCTTGACTTAAATAAGTCCCACGGGATGTTTGTATTGCTTCATTCATATTTATCCAGGTCCTGTGGGCATATTGAGTTGTCCAGTTGCATGCATCAAAATGTACACCTACAAATGGCTGTCTTCGAAAGGGTCCCAAGATTGTTTTGCGATGCTCCAGCATGCACCGTGACGCACCATGCGCATCCATCTTGATGCAGGTGGTCATTTTAATTTACCATTTATCGTGGCGGATGTCATTATAAAATGGTAAATTAAAATGTATTTCTATTTTAGGTCTTGCCTAAGCAGTGCTGTTCTGTATTCAGGTAAGGGCTGTAAGCTTCGCCCACTCTCCACCCCTCTGTTTAATTGGCTGATGTCACTGTCCTTTGTAACGGTTGTCCTTTGATTTGTTAATATGCTTATTAGTCCCTCCTTAATACGTCCCTATCTTCTGTTGTTTCCTCGCATCAGGACACCCCTTTGTTACATGTGTTGTTACTCGGTAGCTTTCGATTACAGCCCGAGCATTCTTTTGTTAGTTGTCTTCTTCCTGGCAGGACATGCTCTCTCACAATGTTTTAATTTTTTATATTTAACTAACGCGGCCAGCACTAATAATGGTGACGCATGCCTTTTCTTAAGCTAAAATGTTGGTGCTGCGATTACGTCAAAAGCACAGAAATAGAAAAAAATATGCTATTTTTCTACTTCTTTACTTTTGAAGCAACCACGGCACCCGCGCTTTAACTTAAGATGTTCAAAGCCTAAGCGCGGGTGCCAACATTGTATCAAAAGTAAGCCCCCATAATTATTTCTATTTGCTTACTTTTGTTACATTTGTAACACTCGTGCTTTAACCGGTAAACATTGTAAGCTAAAGTGCGGGTGCCGCAATTGCTGAATGTATGCAGCTAAAGAGTGAGTACCACAAAGGTCTCGCATTTGCGAAAGTTTGAGGTATTGGCATTTTATTAATGGGTTTTGAAAAGTTTTCAAAACCCTTACATAAAAGGCAGTCATTTACCATGCCAATACCTCAGTCTCACAAATGCAAGACCAATTTGCATTGCAAATGCAACTTTTCTTTAAAGTGTGCATGAAGCGCGTACACTGGATCTAGTAACCGGACAGTATTATTCAGCTGCTGGGCCCAGTAAATAAATTGTATAAAAGCATTTACTAAATAAATAAATCTTAGGGGACAGGAGAGGGGTATTGAAAGGACTGTGTAGAAGACATGTGTGAAGAATAAAAAAAATGCAGAACAATGGATTGAGTGGCCCGAAAACACTGTAGCTGCTTGGGTCCGTGTTCAAAGGAGTGAGTTGTGGAGTATTGTAGATTGAGGAGGAGGGAATGACAATCTGAAAAATAGAAAAAGTGGCAGGAGAGAGCAATGCGTGATAAAGATATAATAAACAAGCACTGGCAAAGCCAGTTGGACTCTAGTTTTAAAAATCACGGCAGGCCTGCCAAAAAAGAAGAAAAATCTGAAAAAATATTGAAAAAGGACACAACCGGGAGAGGTGGAGGAGTGAGTCAACGCTGCAGAGCAGCAGAAGCTGTGGGGGTGGGGGTTAAACATTGTTTCAAAAAAATAAAAATAAAAAACTAGCAGGGGAGCAATGGAATAGCTGTTGGGCAAGCAACATAGAGAAGGTGGGTGGGAATTGAGGGAGGACGCCCAGGAAACACATGCACTCCCATGGAGTGCTACAAGTAAAAGAAGCCAGCACTGGCCAAGCCAATAGGCATTGCTGAAGCAAGAGCTGTTGGCTTCAGTGTGTTTTAGCCTTGTTGTACACCAGTGTGGGTGCTGTTCAGCATGGCCAAAAAGGAGTGGAGTGGAGTGGAGTGGAGTGGAGTGGACAGACCACCCATTTTCAGTGGGAATGCTATTACATTTGAACATACTGTTTATCTGATAAAACTAAACAGCACACAAACAATAATGTATGGAAAGGGCTTCAGCTAGTGTATTGATTTATTTGAATCACATTGAAGTATTTGTTTTCATCACACTTCAGAATTACAAAAAATGCTTTATTTGTGCTTTACTAATTTGGATGTGTTCTGAAATATTTGCGCAGTTCATTTAGAAACATTTAAATTTTGTTGTGTTAAAAAAACCTTTCCTTTCCCATCCCCAGTATTTAACAAGATTGTCACTTAAATCCTCTCACTTTGAAGTCCGCAAAAGAAAAGTAAACACCATGCTCCCTCAGTAAAAGGAGCCTGACAATTGATTTTAGTCTTAGAATGCACAGCGAATGTTAAAAAAAAAAAAATGTGAAGGCCGGTTTACCGAAAGTGAACACTTATGTAAGAATATAAGGAGCGATGGTAAACATTCTATGCTCCACGGGAGGGACAAAGATATAATGAACAGCCTAAAACAAATACAAAATATGATTGATCTTATAAATTCTCACTCTAGCCCTGTGCATTAAAGTAGCATCAGCTTTTACAAAGTTCAGCAGCAAGTGTATCGGGGACGTGGGAGTGGGGTAGAGAGTGAGAGTAGTATCTTGGTGTCTTATTAGAAAATAAATCCTAGTATTTCATTTAATCTTTCTGACCCACAGTTTTTGTAAAGATGTGTGGGAAATATAATGTTTAATAGTCTTGTTTCTAACTGATCTTTTAGATTCCGTTATCGCAAAACATCCCTGTGGAAAATGAGCCCTTAGGTGACTGTAGACGTGCTTACAACAGCTGGCTCCTAACAAAGTCAGAACTGTGCAAGGATTTCAAATCTATAAATAGTGACCGGTCTGACCTTCAGCCACTGTGCAATGTCCCATCTAAATTAAATGCTGCCTGTCCCTCTCCCCCATACCTTTTATTAAATTTTCTTACTACACACTTTTATTTAATTCTCTCATTATTCTTGAAATTGGTTTTGTTTTTAATCCAATCTTTTACCCTTTCAGACTTTTTAAAAGAACGTTTCAAAGGAAACATGTCTTCCCCTTCTCCCTTAGGTTAATGGCGATGACGGTAAGAGCTATTCAGAACGGTTGGATGTGTTTTCCTTTGTTCTAAAATCCTTGATATCTCTTTACTTTCTCCAGTATGATAATAAGTCAGTACAGGAGTTAATGTTCTTGCTGTTAAAGTGTATAAGGCTTTCTTGGTCTTTATGTTGCAATCCACTCTTCTGAAATCCTTAGCTAAGATGCCTCTATCATTTCTGCTTAACATTGATACTCAGTGTGCCAATTATCAGGCCTCATAAATAAGTTATACCTGACTTGGAAAACAGTGCGGTTAACATCCTCAAGTCATCAGTAGAATAAATAAATGCACTTTTGCTCCTTTTCGACTTTTTTTCCTTTCCTTTAATTGGGTTGTGGGGGGCAGTAGAATAAGTACACAGATTACCAGGATCTATTGCAATTGGTCTTGTTCTTGCATGTATTCTTTCACAATGAAAAGCTGATGCTGACTTTAAAGATGTCGTCTGTTGCACACCAATCAAACTTGATCAGGAAAGTAGTTCATCTAACCAGTAAACACTATTAATTTCTTTCTTTAATGATTGCTTTTTTAGGTTTCGCTGGAGGGCGGAGCTCTTAGCTCCGCCTCCAGAGAAATCTCTTGATTTCCAGTAAGGAGAATGGAATACGCCCCCCTGTCCCATTGTCTAGCTCCATAAATGGAGGCTAGCCATTGGAACAGAGATCTGTCCGTCAAGGCCGGACCAGATTCGGGGGCGTTCCCAAAATTTTTTCCCAGGGCGGAGTTACGTTTTTTCCCGTTCCCTCCCCTTTCACTGATGCGCTGTCCATTTCCGCCCCCCCCTCGCTGTCCTGTGCACGTTTCCCGCCGTCTGTGTCCTCTCCCGCCCCCTCCCGCCGTCCGTGTCCTCTCCCGCCCCCTCCCGCCGTCCGTGTCCACTCCCGCCCCCTCCCGCCGTCCGTGTCCACTCCCGCCCCCTCCCGCCGTCCGTGTCCACTCCCGCCCCCTCCCGCCGTCCGTGTCCACTCCCGCCCCCTCCCGCCGTCCGTGTCCACTCCCGCCCCCTCCCGCCGTCCGTGTCCACTCCCGCCCCCTCCCGCCGTCCGTGTCCACTCCCGCCCCGATTGATGGTTATCTAGAGCCGGTGCCCACCCGGCATTTGCCCGTAAAAATCAGCCCCCGCCTGCCTACCTAAGGAGAAGGGCCGCTGCGCGGCCCGCAGCGACCCGGAAGTGGTTGGCCGGCCGGCCAATCCCAGCGCGGCCGGCCGGAAGTGCCCGCCCCCGCAGCCCGGGGGGAAGAAAGAAGAAGCATGGCGGCCGGTTTGCAGGGCTCCCGTGATGCGAGGGAGCCCTGCTGCATCTAGGAGAGCCCAGGAGGAGAGGAACCCCGCCCGTGGCCCCAAAGCGACCGCCGGAGGAGTGCTGCAGGGAGCAAGGCTCCCGTGTGAGGAGGAGAGCCCCGCCCGCCAGAAGACAGTCGGTGAGTGCGGGTGCATACGTTTTTATAGACAATAATGTGTATTCCAGTGGCCAATCCTACATCTTGTTTCATACATACACAGAGGATCCAAAATGGATTCCTGTCCCCACACTCCATGGTCATCATAACCCACATACGTAACATTTACAGTGTGCAAGCGCACTTCATACATACCCAGAGCCCCTTTACATAACCGTCAACTAACCACATATTAAAAGACAGTGCTTCAGGTTACAGTTCCTAATCCAATTTAAACAGAATTTACAGTGTGTGACATTCCATTTGAGAGGCTCACCACACATCAGAAGCTAAAATACCAGAGGTCAGCAATCAAACACCTGGGAGTGTTCACGGGCTAGATCCCATTTTCTTTACATGTCCCATTCCTCCAAATTAGCATCTCTAAAAGTAATAATGTATTGCTATCACTGTGTTGCACAGGCCTCCTTCAGTGCTGCAGTTCCGGCTACCCCATCACCATAGAGACAAATGATGGTCCCTCACAGGCACTTCTACACAGCTCATTTTACACCGTCCAGTGCTGTGCAAGAGACAAAGCAACGAGCCACTTGAGGCCTGCTCTTGCTTCACCGCCTGTCATCCTCCCACGCAGGAAGTGGTTAATGCTGGACGTTGTCTTTTCCCTCAGGGTCATGCTTTTATTTCCATTTCACACTAAAACAACCAGAGTTCCATTCTAAAAACAAGCATTTACAATGCAAAGGTTTCGCCTTTGGAAAAGTTTGAGCTATTGGCATTGTAAATGACAAAATTTGTATTTATGTGTTGGTTTTGAAAACAGATAAATAAATGGCATTGTCTTTTACATTGCTAATAGCTCTAACTTTTCCAAAGGCGAAACCGTTGCATTGTAAATGCTTGTTAATTTTTGTTGTTTTGGTATATTTCATTGTTTCAGTTCTATCACGGTTTGAACTTTCTTTTCTCAGACGCTCTTATACTGCTCTTATACTGCTCCAAGATGGCCGCCCTCTAGTAGACGTCCTTAGACTGTTCCAACATGGCGGCCACGTTATAAATCCACAATAAACTATCTTATATACATGGCGGTTCAGGCTACTACGACTTTTGATGGTGTATACTTATTCATTAAGCCCACAATTCCCTTCAAGGAATCGAGTAATACCGATTCTTTGCTCACCCTGTATAGGCTTTGTTTACAATTATTGCCACTACACCCTCACTTCCTTACTCGTTTAAGATGGCGGCCGCAAAATGCCGACATCCTGGAGTTTGTTCGTCCTTATTCCCGTGCAGGTGATTTCATTCACTCAATTAAGACAGGTATATAAAGTAGTGCTGCCATGGCCGTTTACCATCAGGCGTTATTCAGACTGAGGGGACCCTACGTCTGGGCGGTTATTTCCCGCTTTTTCCAGCTTCTCCGAGGTGAGTGCTATTCGGTCTTTTTTTATCTTATTTTTTTATCTTATTTTCTTGGATATATTATCTTTTTTTAGGCTTACCGCGCCTTGTCCCCTTTGGTTGTATCCCTTTGTTTATTCTTACCTCTTATCTTCAGTTTCCTATACAAAGCAATTGTTGGGTATTGACTTTTCGCCTCTGCATATGTGGGTTTTATTTTGCATAGGCTTGTCCTCATTCATGCTTTTATTCTTAAAATGTTTTCGCCACATCTTACTATGTTATCAGGTTTAACCTCATACATTGATGGCAGTTATAATAACTACCCATGCCTTAAGATCACTATTCATTCTATGGATACACTTTGCGTCGAGTGTATTTAGTCTATCTCTATTTATTCTGTTACACGTAATGTATAGCTTACTGCTACATTACCTTTTTCTTTTTGATATGTTTGTTTTTTTAGAACTTAGGAGGAGGAATCATGAACAACCACTTTTGATGTCAGGATCTCCGCTACAAGGGGCACTTGGTTATCCTTAGGTATATCCCACCACCTTATGTTACCCCCTTTCTTTTGATTCAACCCAAATCATGCAACATAACTTGTAATAATTATTGCTGTTTTCTCTTTTCTCTTCATTCATTCAGACTGCATTGCACATCGTATTGATGGTGCACCATATATTAATTCTTACGTGATACTTGGATTTCAAAATATTTCCCCTATTAAACGTTGATAGCTTTTTTATAGGTAAGCCGGGTCTACAATTCTTTTTACTCTGGAATTGTTATCTCTCCACTGTATAGTTTTCCTCATTTAGTTTAAATATGCAGTTGTGAAAGGACCATTGGCTATCTTCGAGTGTGTTCTGTAAGGACTTCACACACCAGCTCCTGATTGTTTCTAATATTAACAAAAATAAAAAATTTTGTTCATTCATTTTTTCTTTTCATAGTACGTTTGCCAAGACCCCGTGTATATATGATACTTCATGATTGAACTGTCTCATGAACATCCACGTGGATACTTACTATTTAGTAAGTGATACTTTTTCGCCTTTGTTCGGACCATCCATGTTGGTCTACCGAATATGGATATTCTTGGACGATGTAATAGCTTACCTGCATAGTTGGTTCTCTCCTCCTCTGAATTCCTCTTCTTATCTTATATGTTTTTGTCACTTATTTGTTTTCAGTATTGGAAATAGAGACTGACAGAGCGGACTGCAACCCAATTGGTTTTTACACCTTATCCTGGACATTGATTTAACTCTTGGTAGGTGCACTTTCCCTGTCTTGGGCTTTTTTCTTTAGGTGCCAAGAGGGTTTCAGATTACTTGATTTCGCACCTTCTCATCACCGGTTAAGAGATGTTTTAAAAAAATGTTTAAATTCTGTTCTTATTTCTGTATAAACTGTATCTAATAATGCATTATTTGTTGAAACTGTATATATTCATCCTTCAGCTAGGAGTTTCAAGTTGATTTATAAAATAAAAAAGAGAGAATATGTCTTTTTTCATATGATGTTAACTTGGGGTACCGAGTACTGGTTAATTCCAGGAATGTAGCAATTTAAAGGTGATTGTCTTTAGATGCCATTCTTATAAGTGTTGATTCACTTTTTTAATGAATGTGACCATTGTATACTCGGCTGGGTTTTGCAATGTTCCATCTTTTAATTGTATGTTTATACTTTTTGTTTTTTGTAAACACAGCCCTGAAGAAGTCCCGGCAGGGACGAAACGCGTCGGCTGTCCTATTTTCACTCTGTTGAAAAATAAATCATCTAAACAAAACGGACTTTTTGGACATTCATATTTGTGAAGTTATTATAATTGAATTTGAAAACTTGTTCATTCTATGGTGCACCTGTGCTTTCATTTAACTCATGTTTTAGTTCTGTTTAGAACTGGCATTGTGTTGGCGGGTGTCGTATCGGTGTGCACATGATCCCCACCTAAGGGTTTAGATAAGGGGAATTGTTTACAATATTGGCAATTTGTTTATCAGGTGCATTTGTATCAAGGCTCCGCCATCTACCATGTTTTAGAAGTATTTCTGTTTAGCCTTTTGCTTCTTTTCCCAGCAAAAGGCACCGATTTTGTGCTTCCTTAGTCTCAGCCTTGGGTTAAAGCTGCAGTTCAGAAGGACGAGTACCTAAGGTGTCTTCACTTCTTGATTATATATATATATATATATATATATATATATATATATATATATATATATATATATATATATATATACATATATATACATATATATACACACACACAAGAGCATGTCCAATCTTTACCTAGCTACATCAAGGATACAGGTGACTTCTTTTCAAAACTGGAGGCCATAGCGTGGCAGAAGAACTGGTGCATTATTACTCTGGACATTGAGTCCTTATATACCTGTATCAAACACAAAAAAGGTATTGAAGGTATAAGACACTTTTTGGGGCGTAAGTCTTGCATGTATTACAGCCACAACAAAATGATTTGCAATTTGGTACAATGGTGTTTAGACAACAACTACTTTTTGTTTGGCAAAGATATTTGGAAACAAATACGTGGTGTAGCCATGGGGTCCTGCTTCTCCCCCAGCTACGTGTGCTTGCACGTTGGGCTGTGGGAGGAGCAGGATTTACCGGGCATTTCTGGATTTGAACGTGTTAAGGATTGGATGCGTTTTATTGACGATATTTTCTGTGTATGGGAGGGGGACATTACAAGTGCTCAAACTTTTGTGAACGCACTCAATATGAACCAGTTTAATTTGTTCTTTACTTCCAACATAAGCAATACCTCGGCTGATTTTCTTGATGTCTCTATTAACATCATGGGCAACAAGATTATTACTTCCCTACACAGAAAGACCACTGCTGGCAACAGTATTTTACATGCCAGCAGTGGTCATCCCAAACAAGTCATCATGAGCATTCCGCTGGGCGAACTGTTGCGCCTCAAGCGAATATGCAATACTCAGGAAAAGTTTGAGGAGGGGGCAACGGCAATGCTTAACAGATTAGAGGCAAGGGGGTACAGCAAAACCTGTCGACCCATTGCATTGCAAAAGAGCAAAGAAAGATCTAGGGACTCTTTGTTGGCACCCAAACCCCCTGACACTGACGCTACATCCAATACTACCAGATTAATAACTACGTACAGTAGACAGCACCGTAAGATAAAATCTATCATTAACAAACACTGGGCAGTCTTAAAAACTGATGGAGTTTTACGTGATAGGACCCCTGACAAACCAGTAATCACATTCAGGCGTGCATATAGTATGCGCAGCAAGCTAGTAAAATCCAGCCCCGAATTGCCTATGATCACCCAATGGTTTGGGGGTAAAGGCTTTCACAAATGTTCCTCGTGTCGAGCATGCAAGTTTGGACGGAATACCACCCATTACCGCACTCCTTTTTCTGAAACTGAATTCCTGATTCACGGCAATTACAACTGCCGCACGGAGTTTGCGGTTTACGTCCTAACTTGCACCTGCGGTCTACGTTATGTAGGCAGCACCGGCGCACAGGTGCATGTTAGAATACTGCAGCACCTTCGTGCTATAGTCAATCACGACGGGGCATACCCGGTGGCACGCCATTTCAACAGCAGGCATAACAGGGATCTGTCATGCCTTAATAATTTTGTTATTGATGCTGTTGCTCCCCTAAGGCGTGGCGGTGACCGTGAAAAACTATTACGCCGTTTAGAAACGCAGTATATCATCAAACTCGACAGCAAACAACCCAACGGGTTGAACGCGACAGAGGATATGCATAACTTTCTGTAAGAGCATTGATCCATTGTATATATTCTGTATATATCATATACATCACACAATTCAAGTTCCAACATGAGATTATCCAATATGTTACAAAGAAGTATTTGCAATGTTTAAATATATGAAATCTTGAAGTCAAGCACCTGTTTCAGGTAAATCTGTAGTCCAGTTTCTTAAATCAGAATTAGCTGCTCAGGTTTCTGAGCAGTGCAGTCTTTTAACAATAATTTGGGAAATGTTTTCTTTTGGTGTTTTTTTTACACTGTAAATTTATTCAAGCACTTTTTTCACAAACACAATTGTCTTGTAAATAGTCCTTAAATATTTATGATATATAAAATTTAAAAATGTATACATTTTAAAAATAATCATACAGGACCAAACTTGAAAATGTGTTTTTCACACTAAGGTGCTGTCTTTTGGTGATATATATATTTTTTGTCTCTACATAAAGTTATACCTGGTCATGTAGCAATTTATTATTATACAGCTATGATTTGCATCTTTACAATATTTTCTTCATGCTTTTTGTTTAGTGAATGATCCAGATTTGTTTTTCTGATGCAATGCGAGGTGCGTTATGCATTCATGCATATTACATATATATACATTTTTTTCTTAATTATTGATGTACAACAACATCAGCGCATTCATGCAGTTATTTTGCCATCCGCATAATTCTGTTTTCTACTATGTTAACAGCAATCAATCCAGATTGCTAACAATATGTATTCAAGCATGCAGCATAAATTCGGTTTTTTTTCTTGATGCAACAAAGTTATATTGACATAGCGAATATATGTACTGTGTCTTTAAATTGCTTGTATCTAGTATCAGGTATAACCATGTGACTCACGTTTGGTAGGTGTGGCCCAATAGGGTGGGCCTGCACTGTGCAGATAAAAGAAGTTTCCGTTTTTCAAATGTGGTGTGTGAACAAGAGTACGCCAGTACTCGAAACGTTGCATTTTGGAAGGCACTCGGAATAAATAACATCTTGCCTGGATAACGTGGGGTCTGTCTCTTCTTTCGCCGCTGCATGTGGAGGTTTGAAGATTTTGCAAATTATATATCACATTTACAGTCAGCAGACTTATTGTCTGTGTTGAGGTGTGACTACCCGAGCCACGCATCGCCCTCAACTATCCCATTACTATATATGATTTAAAAGTGTACTATCCAAACACACTATAAATGGTTTGCGTACAATGCATATTATAAACTAAATGTATCCGCTTTTGCAAATGAATACTGACTTACATGGCTAACCAAATGAACAAATGCAGAATAAAGGGGACTCTTAAAATACATATAAAGCAAAATATAGGACAGCACCATCTTTTTCTCTCTCGGACAGATAATCCTGAGAGCTGTCGCGAATGGTGTTCTTGACAGAGGGAAAACTATGGACATCAAATATTTGCAGCGCCTCCTTTATAGGCCAACAAAAAGTCCATGCTGTGACATTCTTATTGTTCATCTGCTGGGACACGGACCCTGTTATTGAGTTCCCAAATTTGATGCTAGCACCTGGGGAGGAGTGGGGGAATGTTTCACTGCAAGACAAGGCTGGTAACGGTGCACAGACAGTACTGATATAGTGTGGGGAGAGGTGATTGACAGTCCTGATACAGCCTTCCTTTCTTGTAGTCAGAGAAAATACCCTGGAATGTGAATAGTGATAGTGGGGAGCACCTGGAGATATCTCGCCCAAGCTCTATGCCGGCATTGGAAGGGAGGCCTTGTTGTGCGAGTGGGAACACCCCTGGAATTGATGGTTGCGGTACACTCAACTTGGGAGAGGCAGTGCCAGCATTGACCCTTTGATGGCCCTGGGAGCTGAGTAGTGGCTGCAGTGTCCTAGTGGCGTCTACCTTCATGGCAGATGTAATTACGCTGTTTTTTGGCCAAGGGCTCTACCCAAATCTACCCAGAAGATACTGGAGCATGTTTGGTACAATGGTGAAGAACAAGGTGTCTAAGGTGCAACAGTGCAACACCATCATGCAACACACAACGCAGCAGGCCCTGCTGCCGAGAAGTACACAATTGGCAGAATTGCAGAGAACACAGGAGAAGGAGGCGCAACAGGAGTAACCCAGAACTATTAGTGGCCATACAGGGCTCCCACGGCCCTGGAGAGAAAAAGAGATAGTATTGGTGGATGTCAACTTGCAGTGAGCTGACCTGTGTATGGATCACGAGGGGGCCCGCACAGTCAAGGGTATAGTGTCCGAGTTGCAAGGTGAAGTGAAAGTACTGAAAGCGCAGATGACAAAACTAGCAACGGTGACCACCATCCTGTAGGAAAGGGTTGAAGACGCTAAAAACCAATCCTGGTGGAAAAACCTAAGCTTTCTTGGATTTCCAGACCAGGCCGAGGGGACCAATAAGGGGGCCTTTGTGGAGAAGTGGGTGTCTCGAGAGTTGAAATCCATTTGCCTGTAAGAGGCATTTGCAGTGGAGAAAAAAAGTGAGGAGTTTTTAAAGTGAATTATGTGACAATCATGCTGGAGTGCAGGGAGTGAGAAAGTAAAGGCTGTAGGATGTCGTTTTTTTGCAACACAACAAAATGTAAGTACCTATAAATTAACTCTATGCGTTCAGCAGTTAGGAAAGCAAAGAAATGTAAACACATTTCTTTGTAATTCTAAAGTGTGCTGGAAACAGAGATTTGAATAGGATCTAAACAAATCAAGACACTTGGTGATGCGCAAATGATAAATATTCACAGAAACATGATTTCCACACAATCATTTGTGTGTTATATAGTTTTATCAGTTAAACTGTGTTGTGCCTGTGCAACGTTATTGGCCATTTTAACGTGAAATGTGCTGTCAGTTAATGACAATGCGCTCTCCCACACAATGCTTTAATTACATTCAAAAATCACCTTTCCCCGTGTCCATTAAAGGTAGGTGGGTCACTAAAGTTTGTTGTTCTAAAAAGTGGGTCATGGTTCTAAAAAGTTTGGGAACCCCTATTAGAAATAGAACATACCTCGAAAGTTTACGATGATTTACCCGGTTAGGCCCGGGTGTGTGGGAGATGTGAAATGCCTTTGGCTGACTTCCTGCATATGACGTAGGCTTGTCCACAGATAGTGGGTTTTTGGGGGAGAAGCGGTGGAAATACTGTTGCACATCACAACACTTATATCAGAAGGGTCGTTGAAACTGTTCTTACTTGGTATACTTAGGAAGCAAAAGCGCGATAAAATGCAAACCTGCATAGTAGCACTGTATATAGTGCAGGTAAAACACAGGATAGTCATACATTGGGTGGCTTCATGAGCTCCTCAGGTCATGGTGTGGAAAAAGATTTGCTGGTGGGTTGGGTGCAGATGAGCAACACATGAAAATAGCCCACAGGGATGAGAGAGTTACAGAAGATCTAGCTGTCTGTGAAGAGATGTTTGCAAAAATTATGTAAGCCCACCTCCCCCAACAAAAGGCCTCCCAGAGTGTATACAAATGGGACACTGTCAAATAGATCTGTACAGATGGGTGGATACTTACTGTCCATGTGATAAAGCGGTTAAGAAATACAGTAACAAATTCAAAATTCATCCTTTTTGGAATGTGAGTCTTGGTTGCACATTCTATTTTCTTGGTGGTTTGTCTTTTAGGTTATAAAATGCCAATAAACTCAAAACATTTTTTTTTTTTTAAACAAAGGAATCGCCGTAGTCTGCAAGTGGAGGATAGCACAATTACAGCCTCAACAATGTTTTTGGGAGGAGCTTCGCGCGCACCCAAGATGGTCGCTTGAGCACAGGGCTCCCGGACCCTCGCCACCTCCATCGACTATCCTGTACTTTATCCTGGTTCGGACGACGGGTGTTTACTGGCGCAGTTCTACTGATCATTTATCTGTTCCCAAAAACTTTTTGGGACTTCGGCGTCCAGAGCTACAGATCGCCGCAGTTGTCTGGCCTGCTCCAAGGTGACGCCCCGAGCTATCTTGTCTGGCCTGCCGTCCAGTAAGTGAGCAACAACGGATTGCCTGACTTGTATGGGCTGGCGACCGCTTTTGGTTTCGATTCCTGTCCGGAGATCAACCTGACTTTGTTAGCTACGTAGACGGCCGGACGTGCCTATACTTTTGGTCTATCCGCTTCTGATGCCGACCTGTCGTGGCTTTCGGTTTTGAGACTGGCACTATCTTCGCTCTTTTGGTCCTGCATTTGCCACCGCAGTCACCATTTTCACCCGACAACAGGCGACCCGCACGGGTCCAGGATCTAAGATGGCCACCAAGCCAGAGAGCGAGAGGCGCAAGACTAAACCGGGCGTTCGAGGGAGTGCTCTGCAAACGAACATTATGGACCGGTACACCCTTACTAAAGGATCGCCGGGCGCAGCATCTAAACCCTCGACGGCAATGCCGGAGGACTCATCGATTGAGGAAGAGCCCTCGTTGCGAGATCTCATGGGCGCCATTACCGGTATGAAGGCTTCATTGGGGCAACAATATGAGGCCTTGACTCTCAAACTGGATACTGTGTCGATTGATGTCAATCTGATCAGGGCGGATTTGGCGAAGACAAACGAAAAGGTCAAATCCCTGGATCTCAAGACCACTAGCCTGGTCACTGATGTCTCTGACTTACAGGCTGAAGTCGGGAATCTGCGGAAAGCTAATGACTATTTCTCTGGGCGCCTAGAGGACTATGAAAGCTGTGCCAGGCGCAATAACATCCGCCTGATTGGGGTCCCGGAATCATCGACTGCTGCCTCGACTGACTTATTGGTGGAAGACCTGGTGCTGAATCACTTTGCGCCCAAGGGTCTCAGCAAGTTTTTCGCTGTCGAGCGCGCACATAGGATCCCCGGCGGTACACCTAAATCGGGTGCTATCCCACGACCCATCATTGCAAGGATCTTTCATTTCCGGGACAGAGACGCTATCCTGCAGGCTTCGAGGCAGTCTGGTCCCATTGCCTTTGAGAACTCAACTGTCAGCTTCTATCCGGACTTTACACAACAGGTCCAGAAACAGAGGCTGGGGTTCCAAGGGGTCAAGAAGAGACTCCGGGAAAGGTCTATGAAGTATGCCATGCTCTTCCCGGCCCGTTTGCGGGTGGTCCATAGGGATCGTATTTTTTTCTTTGACCATCCTGGGGTCGTGAGTGACTGGCTTGACTCGCTGCCTACGGATCAAGAACCTTTTGAGGACTCTGGCAGATCGGATCGAGCGGACGGTGGCCCGACGGAGCAGGAGTAGATGTTGACTTTGACCCCGTACCCTTCATGTTGGCTTTGAACTATGCTATGCTGTGTTATTAATGTTTGCAAGTAATAGTCCTTTTGGGGGTGGGTGGGGGGTGAGCGGGTCCTTTCTCCTCCTGGGTTTTCTTTTCGTAGATTAGTTGGGTGGTTGGGCGACAGGCACACTGCAGTTTATGGGGCTTTTTGGTCTTCAGCAGGGGGGCGGGGTGGGGGGTATAGTTGTTTTGACATTGTTGGGGGGACTGGGTTGTTGGTTTGAATTTTATTGTTATTTGCAAGGCGAAGAAAAGGCAAACTCCTGTTTTATGCAGTTGCTTTGGGTGTGGGGCGGGGGAGGGGCTGAATTCGGGGATGGGGGGTAGGGGACTTCAGATATTGTGTTGGAACGTGAACGGGTTGGGGGATGGGATCAAGAGGAGGGTGGTGCTGCAATTGCTAAAACGTTTGTCTCCTGATGTTGTCTTACTGCAGGAGACTCATTTGCTCAGCAACAAGTGCTACGCTCTGAATAGGCGTGGTTATCGCCTTGTGGCGCACTCGGGTTTCACTTCGGGCTCCAGAGGGGCAGGCATTCTGGTTCGGACCTCCCTCCCCATGGCCATTGATGATGTCATACTGGATGATAAGGGACGATACGCCGCCATTGTGGGGCGCTGGGAAGGGAAGGTTCTTATTCTGCTTTCCGTGTACGTGCCCCCGGGCCTCCAAGCCACCACATTCGCTGATCTGAGTGGACTTATCCTGGGTCTCCCCGAGGGTCTGCTTTTGGTTGGGGGTGATTTTAATGCGGTGGTCTCGGGGATGTGTGACCGTCACCCTCCCAGGGAACTGCCGAAGGCCCAGACTTGGTTGAGTGACTTCCTAGAGACGCTGGGGCTCACTGATTGCTGGCGCTTGCTTCACCCGGGGCAGTTGCAATATACCGATCATTCTGGTGCTCATGGTAGTCTCTCGAGGTTAGATCATATATTGCTGCCCTCGGCCCATGCATCCCTTATACGGGAAGTTAAACATCTGGCAAGGGGTATCTCGGACCATTCTCCGCTTTGGCTGGTGGTTGATGCACGGCAGGGTTCGGCGGGCCGAGTGGCTCCGATTAATCCCTGGTACTTGAAGGACCCCAGGGTCAGGGCTGAGCTGGTTAAAACACACGATTGTTATTTTGCGGAAAATGTGGGCTCTGTTTCCTCCCCAAGTTTGCTTTGGGAGGCTTACAAGACTGTCATTCGTGGCCAGGCCCTCTCGTTGATTGGTAGCGTTAAGTTGGCCAACCGTGCTGAGATGGTTCGCCTTGAGGGGGAGGTCACAGCCCTGGAGGAGTGCTTGGAATCTGAGGTCACCGCTGAGGGGTTACATCTATTGGAGTTGAAACAACATGAATACAGGGCTCTGGTTACGGAAGCTGCTAAGGAAATGGGAAGGGAACAGCAGGGCCGCCTGTATGACGTGGGTGATAAGGCTGGGAAATTACTTGCTTGGCTGGATAAGAGGGAGAATGCTAGTCGTGTCGTCCCTGTGATTGTTGCGGAGAATGGAGAGTGTTGTACTGACCCTGCTGATATTGTCACATGTTTTGCCGATTACTTCCGCGAGGTGTATTCCCAGGTGTCTGATCGATCTGAGCAGGATTCCCACCTGCTATTGCGGGATATTGCACTTCCCCGATTGTCTGACATTGATAGGGATGCTCTGGATGCGCCGCCTACTGTGGACGAGATTGCCGCTGCTGTCCGTTCGGTCCGATCCGGCAAGGCTTCGGGCCCTAATGGGCTCCCCATTGAACTATATAAACTACGCCCGGACACGCTAGCTCCACATCTGCGCTCTATGTTTCTCGAGTCTTTGGAGGTGGGTTCTCTCCCACCAGACCAGAGACTGGCCTCTATAGTCGTCATCCACAAAGATGGTAAACCTCGGGATCGCTGTGCCTCTTTTAGACCCATTTCGTTGATTAATGCGGAGCCTAAAATTTTGGCCAGGCTGCTGGCGACACGTTTGGCGACTGTCATTGGGGACCTGGTTCACCCTGACCAATCCGGCTTTATACCGCAACGCAACACGGCGCTTAACCTCCGAAGGTTGCATGGCGTCTTGGCACGAGCCGAGACGCTACGTGAGCCCGCCATCTTGGCGTCCTTGGACGCTACAATGGCGTTTGATACGATTGAATGGCCGTATTTGTGGGCGGTTCTCGCCAAGTTTGGTTTCGGTCCGGAGTTTGTTCGGTGGGTCAAATTGCTTTACTCCGGTCCCATGGCTCAGGTGGTGGTCAATGGTCGGGTCTCTGCACCCTTTGCACTAGGCAGGGGAACGCGACTGGGCTGTCCCCTGTCCCCCTTGTTGTTTGCTCTCGCCTTGGAACCGCTGGCGGCCTGGTTGAGGTGGGAGCCGTCCCTAAAGGGCATTAGATGGAATTCGGGGTTTGAAGACCGTGTATCTCTCTATGCTGATGATATTCTGCTGTATCTCACATCTCCCCGTAAATCCCTCATTGTACTGTTCGATGTCTTAACGTCCTTTCGCGAAAACTCGGGTCTTGTCATTAATTGGTCGAAGTCCTGTGTATACGTCCTGTCGGGAGACGCCCCTCTTCTGCCGAGTGGTTGTCCTATCGCGATTGTGAGAGATGGCTTTAAATACCTAGGCATTTTTATCACTCTGAAACCTGAACTGCGGTTTGACCGGAACTTGCTGCCCCCTCTTCAGCGCCTTCGGGCAGATGTTGTCGCTTGGGGGAAACTCCCTCTCTCTCCCCTAGGTAGGGCGGCATTGTTTAAGATGATGTCACTGCCCCGCTTCCTCTATGCATTGCAAAACACACTTGACGTTGTCCCGGCTAAATATTTCCGTGAGGTTGAGAGTTTACAGAGACAACTGGTGTGGGGGGGTAGGCCCCGGATCGCCATCGCTAAACTGTCGCTCCCGTGGTACGACGGTGGAATTGCTTTGCCTGATATCCGTCGCTATTATTGGGCGTCTCAATTGGGGGCAATAAATCACTGCATGTATGGCCCTTTGCCGAATCCGGCCTTCGAGATGGACAAATGGTTGTTACCGGGGGGTGACTATAATAGAGCCCTCTACTCGAGAATCACCCCTCGAAACGTAACGGGCCCCACTAGGACGGCTGTCCAGGTGTGGAGACATGCTTCCATGGCGCTTGGGTGGACTGATAAATTGACTCGTGCCACCCCACTGTATGCATCCGATAGACTTGGCTCTCTCTGGCAGTCGAAGGGGTTTGATAGGTGGGACTTGATAGGTATCAGCAGGATTGATGATGTTTGGACTAAGGGGAGAATGAAGACGTTTGAGGAATTGAAAACCGAGTACGCTCTGAGCGATCGCGAGTTTTTTCGCTATGCGCAGGTCCGCCATGCGGTGCTCTCGGTCTTCCCTTCGGGTGTGGAGATTCCGGAGTCGTCCCCGCTTGAGGATAGGGTACTAGACGGACATGTTCCTGATAGTACGATTTCGCTTATTTATAAAAAACTGATCAACTCCAGGTCTGATCTCCTGTTTCGCCTTAGAGAGGTCTGGATTGGTGATGGGCTGGAGCTGGACGATGAGGACTGGCAGGCGGCGATCTCCTCCCCTAAAGAGGTGGCCATCCAGGCGCGCCTTAGATTTGTGCAACTTAAAATCCTGCATAGAGTGTATGTGACTGGTCCCCGTTTGGTACACATGGGCTTTTCTGTGGATGGTTTGTGTCGGCATGGATGCGGTCTCCTGGGCACCTTTTTACATATCATTTGGGAGTGCCCTGAGATAGCGCGATTCTGGACCAGTGTGCACGAGGTGATGAGTGAGGTTACGGGGGTGCGATCGATGCCAGAGGCTAGGAGATGCTTGCTGAATGTATGGGAACCGAACGACTACTCCGTATCGCAGCTTCGATGGGTGACCTTGGGCAATATGATCGCCAAAAGAGACATCGCGCAACTGTGGGGCGCTCAGGGGCCACCCGGGATTCGGAGGTGGAAACAAAACATGGACTGGTGCATGTTCAGGGAAAAAACTGTATATACTTCCCGAGGTACCCCCCGAAAATGTGGGAAGATATGGACTCAGTGGAACACTTACCGTGGCGATATATGTACCCCCCCTCTCCCTGACCCAGATGTTGAGCCTACGTCCCCGTAACCCGAGGGTTCCTCCACTTCTTACTGTGTATTGGATACATTTTGTTCCTCTGCCCCCCCCCCCCATGCGAGACTCTTTCTTGATGGAAAATACGCTCATTGGTTGACCTTCCCCGCTCCCGCACCATGTAATGCAACGTTGTTTATATTGCTGTCTTCTCTTTTTCTTTATTCCTTGCAAGTTGTTTGTGTTTGTATTTATAAAATTAATAAAAAGTTTCAAAAAAAAACAAAAACCAATGTTTCATTCAGGACTGGTGCAAACCGAGCAACTGTGTCTTGATGTACTCGTGGTTTCCAGGGCATCCAGGTAATATGGATTCCATCTTAAAAAACACAAATAGTGCATTCCTAACTCCACCATCATCTTTTACCACCTAGTAGACATTATTATGCATGGCTTGACTTCAGTTCCTTTAATCATTATTATCTGTGCCCACTCTATAACTTGGAACGTTTGAATGTCTGCTGCTTAGCTTTCATATCTATATCTGTAGCGCACATGCTTACCGGCCACACAAGCAATACTTGGATTACTTCAGCTTTCCTGGCTTAACACCTCAAGGTACCGAGTATGTGGTGGAAATTTAGAACACATGGGTGCGTTACTGAATGTAGCACCACCTCCTGTAGACACTATACAAATGTGTAAGCTGTGCCCAATTACATGACAAACAGAAATTGGGAAAGGATTCCAATGATCAAATAGCCCAACGGCTGAAGTGCCGAACAAACGATTTTGAAAAAAAAGGAGAAATAGATGCACTCCGTTAATAGCCTTAAATCTTAGCATATAAAACTTTATAAATAAATATAACTGCAATGGAATGCCCAGTTCCATCGCTAGGATGTTGATGCCTTTTGTCATGCAATGTTTAGCGCACTCTCCAGATTTACAAGCACTGCAATAAGATGGCAACGCATCCGTAGACATGGAATCACTAATCCTCTTTCTTTGCCTTCTTTTTGCTTCTAAATGGTTATATTTTAATACTAAAGTGACTCCTAATTACTCAAGTAGGCATTGCCAACTGCATACAACCTCCCTGAAATGACGGCCTGTCCTCTTGGTAAAGTACCTCATTACTTTCCTTTTATAACTAACGAAGTGGTACCACAAAGTCAAAGACCCAGTGATAAAGGTGAGACACCAGCTGCGTTTAGTTCCAGAAAACCCATCTGTGAGAACTCCATCTGTGATGGAGTTCACACCAAGGGCGATAATGTATCGAATCGTATTGACCCTGTAGAATACTCACCATATAATGACGTGCATTGAAACTCAACACACAATGTTCCATGGGGCACGTTGGTTTGGCTTTCCAGCGCCAAGAGCGTTTGGTACTTTCTCATCCTGGTTTGGAGGATTCTGTTGCAGACCTATCGCTGGTGCGGTTAGTGAGTTGTGGAGTTAACCAACATAAGATTGACTTCAGCATAAAGTATTATTCTGAAAATGCTTTTTTCGCAGTGAGACACAATGGACACATTCCTAAGACAACTGACTATTGTAATACCCTGACACCCTTCAATCCCTTTCACATCAATGCACTGTCAGTACATGCACAGCCCCAAACAAATCAATGCATCCTGCAGCTAAAAGGTTTAACACACTAATCTGATTTTCACTTGCGCTGTTAATTATTCACCGTGTCTTACTGCTGCCTGTAGCCGCTCTTTGGAAAAGCCACACACTAAATGGATTTGGAAGTAAGAGCGTGTTGTGGGTATGCCCAGCCAAAGGATCAGGGAGAGCCACAAAAATGTAAATTACGTGTGCAGTCAAGTTTACATAAAAATCCTCTTTCGTTTATTTTGCCCAGTACAGTGGGTGCGAACTTGTTAACTCTCCTAGAACTGCATGCCAGGGCTAAAATAATAAATATGTATTGGAGCAGTTTGGACGGAACATCTAATTTTTTAACAACTGGGCCAATTTGCAAATAAAATCCTGAACATCAATGTTTATACTTTCAGTTTATTTCTTTTATCAACAAAAAAAGAAAGTGATTAAAGTATTCAAAAAGCAGGATTTTGACCATATTCAAGTCAGAGGATGGCGAGACCCCTCCTCCAAGTTCTGGGACAGTCTGGTGTTATTAGAGTCCTGTTCTGTACCATGGTTGGTTAATGGGCCTTGGTTACTACTGCTCTCCATTTGGATAATCCAGTACACCACCCTCCTTGTACTCCTGATCTTCAGTATAGCTCAGTGAGCAGTCAGGGCTTAAACCAAGGTGCTGCCATTATGGTACCCAAAACGGGCACAGTACATGTAAAGCACAATCTGAGATATTGTGTGTTATAAAAACTGGTCTTTATTTAGAGATAGGAACGGTAGGGCAGTTAAAGTAAGGCACAGAAACAAGAAGATACGAATGCCCCAGCCAAGAAAGACCACAAAGGTTATATTAGCCCTCTGAGGTTCTATCCTCGACAGCTAGATTGATCAGCAAGAGCTGTATCACACTAGAAACCTAAAACAATCAGTGAGGGATTTTGCTTAGTGAACATGATTTTGAAGACAGACAGAACAGAGCATGGCTAGCAACAGCTTAAACTCCCTGAATAAACACAACTAGTACAGCACCGGGTGCAGCAATGCATTGCAAGCTGCCATGCCACACATGAAAGGTACAGCATGGCCAGTAGCACTACAATTTTCCCGCAAATTAGGTATTGCCTAGGCAGCCGCAGCGCAAGTTACACACATTCACAAAGCACTGCCCAAGCTAAAGAAGTCTATGCTCCTTCGAAGGAGTACATGGGCAGTAAGAAACGGTAATGTGAGCATCCCCCAAAGACGGTCAGGTTTACACACAGTTAACAAATACAGCACAAGCAACAGCAGTCTATGGTCCTTCCAAAGAGTACGTGGGCAGTAAGAAGCAGTAATGTCAGCATCCTCCAAAGACGGTCAAGTTTACACACAGTTAACAAATACAGCACAAGAGACAGCAGTCTTTGCTCTTTCGAAAGAGTATATGGGCAGTAAGAAGCAGTAATGTCAGCATCCCCCAAAGACGGTCAGGTTTACACACAGTTAACAAATACAGCACAAGCAACAGCAGTCTATGGTCCTTCCAAAGAGTACGTGGGCAGTAAGAAGCAGTAATGTCAGCATCCCCCAAAGACGGCCAGGTTTACACACAGTTAACAAATACAGCACAAGCGACAGCAGTCTATGGTCCTTCCAAAGAGTATGTGGGCAGTAAGAAGCAGTAATGTCAGCATCCCCCAAAGACGGCCAGGTTTACACACAGTTAACAAATACAGCACAAGCGACAGCAGTCTATGGTCCTTCCAAAGAGTATGTGGGCAGTAAGAAGCAGTAATGTCAGCATCCCCCAAAGACGGCCAGGTTTACACACAGTTAACAAATACAGCACAAGCAGCAGCAGTCTATGCTCCTTCGAAAGAGTAAGTGGGCAGTAAGAAGCAGTAATGTCAGCATCCCCCAGTCTATGGTCCTTCGAAAGAGTAAGTGGGCAGTAAGAAGCAGTAATGTCAGCATCCTCCAAAGACGGTCAAGTTTACACACAGTTAACAAATACAGCACAAGAGACAGCAGTCTTTGCTCTTTCGAAAGAGTATATGGGCAGTAAGAAGCAGTAATGTCAGCATCCCCCAAAGACGGTCAGGTTTACACACAGTTAACAAATACAGCACAAGCAACAGCAGTCTATGGTCCTTCCAAAGAGTACGTGGGCAGTAAGAAGCAGTAATGTCAGCATCCCCCAAAGACGGCCAGGTTTACACACAGTTAACAAATACAGCACAAGCGACAGCAGTCTATGGTCCTTCCAAAGAGTATGTGGGCAGTAAGAAGCAGTAATGTCAGCATCCCCCAAAGACGGCCAGGTTTACACACAGTTAAATACAGCACAAGCAGCAGCAGTCTATGCTCCTTCGAAAGAGTAAGTGGGCAGTAAGAAGCAGTAATGTCAGCATCCCCCAGTCTATGGTCCTTCGAAAGAGTAAGTGGGCAGTAAGAAGCAGTAATGTCAGCATCCTCCAAAGACGGTCAAGTTTACACACAGTTAACAAATACAGCACAAGAGACAGCAGTCTTTGCTCCTTCGAAAGAGTATATGGGCAGTAAGAAGCAGTAATGTCAGCATCCCCCAAAGACGGTCAGGTTTACACACAGTTAACAAATACAGCACAAGCAACAGCAGTCTATGGTCCTTCCAAAGAGTACGTGGGCAGTAAGAAGCAGTAATGTCAGCATCCCCCAGTCTATGGTCCTTCGAAAGAGTAAGTGGGCAGTAAGAAGCAGTAATGTCAGCATCCTCCAAAGACGGTCAAGTTTACACACAGTTAACAAATACAGCACAAGAGACAGCAGTCTTTGCTCCTTCGAAAGAGTATATGGGCAGTAAGAAGCAGTAATGCGAGCATCCCCCAAAGACGGTCAGGTTTACACAAAGTTAAAAAATACAGCACAAGCAGCAGCAGTCTATGCTCCTTCGAAAGAGTACATGGGCAGTAAGAAGCAGTAATGTAGGCATCCCCAAAGACGGTCAGGTTAACACACAGTTCACAAATACAGCACAAGCAGCAGCAGTCTATGTTCCTTCGAAAGAGTAAGTGGGCAGTAAGAAGCAGTAATGTCAGCATCCCCCAAAGACGGTCAGGTTTACACACAGTAACAAATAAGCACAAGCGGCAGCAGTCTATGCTCCTTCGAAAGAGTACATGGGCAGTGAGAAGCAGTAATGTCAGTATCCCCCAAGGACAGGTTTACACACAGTTAACAAATACAGCACAAGCAGCAGCAGTCTATGGTCCTTTGAAAGAGTAAGTGGGCAATAAGAAGCAGTAATGTCAGGACATCCCAAAGACGGTCAGGTTTACACACAGTTAACAAATACAGCACATGCAGCAGCAGTCTATGGTCCTTCGAAAGAGTACGTGGGCAGTAAGGAGCAGTAATGTCAGGACATCCCAAAGACGGTCAGGTTCACACAGTTAACAAATACAACGTAAGCAGCAGCAGAAGCTTCACTCCATCACAGAACAGGCAGAGCAAGGAGACAGCAGTGCATATTTCCTTAAAACAGAACAGGTAGGGCACAGGTTGTGCAGGTCAAGCTCCACTCGTACATAGACCAGACACTCCTTGCAACAGTAGTAGAAGTATCACTCCTATGCAGATCAGGTACTTCACATGCAGTGGTAGTACTGCAGAGATCGCATAATTACAACAGGAGGCGTGCAGGTTGCATACAAATAAAAGGAGCAACACAAGCAGCTGCACTGCAGCCACAAACACACACATACACACTCTTGCAGTAGCACAGGAAGCAGTTGTGCAAACTCCCTCACACATAAAACAAGCATTGAATAATCAACAGAAGGCTAAACTTCCTGATACCCAGAAGACGTTCAACAGGGGCAGCAGAACAGCAAGTTTTCCTAACACACAACAGGTGACTGCAGACAGGCGTAGATTATAGGTCAGAGCTGTGAAACAAGTGCGTGTGATGGCGGGAGGAATAAAGTGACTTGAACACCCTTCTTACAGGGAGGCATCAATATGCATTTAAGGATGGTGTCCCAAGCTGAAAATAATATGAGCCATTTTCGGACAGCAGGCTATGGCCCCAGGCTACTTGCTGCCTTTTATCCAAATGCCTGTAATATCAAACCAATAGTTTTTTTCCTCTCTGCACTATGCCACTGCGAAAAAATCATTAAAAAAATATACATTGATGGCACTTTTTAATTTTATTTTGATGAACACAACTGTGTGACAATTTTATGTATTTATATTTTTGCGCAATATTCACCATGAGCAGATGGCAATTTCACACTTGATTTCACATGTACAGACTAATTTAATATGATTGTCTTTGAAACGAGTTTTCTGTAATGAGTAGAAGTGGGATTTTTAATGTATATTAATTAGGCCACATTTCAGTGCAAAACACCATCTTAACCAAGAAGGAAGTAATCTGTCACTCACACTGTATGCATCCCCTCTGCCCCATCCTCTACCCCCACAGGCTCCCTGGTACACAGTTAAGTGGAAATATATTAGGATTTCCACTGTTATTCTTGTTTTGTTCATGATGAAATACCCTAGTTTGGATGAAGCTTAATGTCACCATGTTTTCCATCTTTCACTGAGACCTATTCATTCACATAATGGCTCATTGTATCTTGTTCTGTTCGCACATCTCCAGATGACATCAGCATAGAGGGTGCTGAATAATTATTCGTGTAGTGGGTAAGTGCTGTTGTGGTATCTATTTTTATTGTGCTCTGTTTTGCTGAAGAAAGGTAACATTAACGCACACCTCTATGATTCTACAAAAACTCTTATTTTCTATGCAAGAAGTCTATGTAGAAATCCTCGATTCTGGGAGTGAGCCAGAAGCTTTTCCTACTCTACCATGGATGATGCCCGATTCTTTCCTGATTTTACTGCCCATTGAGACTTAGAATATTTTCAGTTTTTTACATATTGTATGCAACTATGCATTTCAAATCCTTCCTTGCATTGACTCTGTACCACTTATTTTGAATTTTGTAATAAACCCCTTTAACTTTTCATTGACTTAGAACCCAGGTGTTGATTGGGCTCATTCCATTCCAATGTATTGTACTTCTTTCCATTGATCTTTGGTGTTTTGGGAGGTGCCTTAAGAGGGGACACATTTACTCATGAAATGGAGGTTAACATGGTCTCCAATCCAGTGGACTGTGGGAAATCTGATTGAGGTAAATGTTGGGGACTCTCAATTTCGGGGTACTCTTTTGCACCCTACAACCAAAAGCCACACAGGCCAAAGTGATAGCATTACTCAAACGGTAAGCTTCAGTTTTAGCAGTATGCTCAATAAGAACCATCAGATGGTTGCCGCAAGCAAAGTCAGGCAAATATTTGTGCCAGATAGCCTACGTCTCTTGAGCCATCAACTACAGTATTCAACTGGATATGGCCCTCAATAGCTCGATACCTCAACCAAGTCTCTGTGACAAAGTGGGATCAACAGTGCCTCCTTAAGTATCCCCTCTAATGCAAATCAGCTCTTAGGTAATAAAAGGGCCATTTGTACACATGTTCAAGAATAATCGGTCTTATCATTCTTTGGGAGCAATCCCAGGAGTCAGTAAGGATTCAATAATCTGTTTCACAGTAATTTTCCTGCAAACGTCTCCCCACGTGTTCGCCACCAGACGGCACGTCCATATCACATATACACCAGTGTCCCAAGTACGCCTGCCACAGACATCAAGGGAAGTCACTTAGCAGCTCAGGTAAAACATAGTTTGATGAACCGGGTGGTATACACCGCATACAAATATTTGATGAGGACTGGTTTGTGTTTTGCATTGAGGGATACCACCGTTGCAAGTTCACAGCATTTACTCCACCGTCCAACGGACAGGTTGAAACATGAATCTGAAGTCCAATAGTTACATGCACCTGTGTCTAGCTTGGAAATAATGTCCCTCTTTGTTTTAGGCACAACTGCACAGCTTTGGAACAATAATAACAAGGGTGTGTCATAGCATATTCTCAGGGGGTAGGTTTGGGAACCCCTAAAGACAGGTAGTCCTAAGGAGGGTCGACTGTTCTAAATCTGTAGGGCAGTCCCTTCTCAATGGAGTGCTCAGCCACCAGTGTGTAACGTACCTTAAATCAGAGATGTTTCTGATCTTGTTTACCCCATCTACACACAGAACAAGGGCATCACTCTTCCCCTGAAATGTGCTGAAAGATAGTGGAAACAGTCTAGCAACATCAAATATTGCAAAGGGAGATTTAGCATCTTAAACCCTTAACATCGTCTACACATTTACACTTGCTTATGTTGGTCATTAACCTTAGCACTTCCTGCTTATACTCTTTAAATGGCGTATCTGCCAGTAGTGTCTTATCCATGCCTCTGCTCTCCATTTGTTACTGATGGGCACTCCAAGAGTCATTTAAATCATCCTGCCCTTTGCTGCAGCTGGGCTGGCCATATATAGTGCAACATATTGCAGACCAAGACAGTGTTGTTTTTATGCCATCTGCATCACAGGGCACTTAACTCATGGTGTGCTGCCTCGCCAAATAGGACTCCAGAACGTAGAGTCAAGGGCCCTCGTTTTGGACCAAGTAGGGTGAATTGGCAAATACATTTAGACGTTTTGGCAGTATAACCGTTTTGATAACTTCTATCACACCCAATGTTAAGAGAGGGAGTTTGCTATCCATCGTTTCATATGGTGATTCTGGATTTCATGATCAACGCTACCACCAGAAAATGTGCTTGGTCCCAAGTAACAGAGTTCATCCACAGCCCAGCTCACTGAACTCCTCACAGCTTTCGCTGTAAGGCAACCAATTCAAGGTTCTCTCGAAAAGTTGAAGGGTTAGAGACTCAGATACAGCATGAGACAGTACATAGTACACAAAGTGACTGATCAGCCAGTCAGTGCTTTAAGAAGCAGACTTTTATAGAGTTGTGCATCAGAATTCACATCAGCACATACAATAAGAAACATAAAACACAATTGTGCACACTTCCAGCAGCTGCGTTTGGGAGCCCAGAGACAGGAGGATGCGTTTGTTCTTTGGGAGTGCCAGTGCACCCAATTATGCTTTCTACATGATAATGGACAACGTTCAACAGAACACAGACAAACCCCCAAGCTCACAAACAACACAGCTCATATATTTCCCACAATTGGGTATCTTCAAGCTCACAACAGTACCAGCAATAAAAGTTAACAATCACAAAGTACTACAGGACGCATAGTCAAACCAGCACTCATAAGTCCCTTACAGCTGAAAGGCACTACTGTAGTTGGACTTTCCCGATCCGTCATAAAACAATGTTCCCCTTTCAAGACAACACTACACCATAACCGACCAAACACCCCACAGCTCGACAGATTTAAAGGGGTATTGTGGACCCACCAAGACACCAGTCTCAATTACCCTACATCATCACATTAATCAAGTCCAGCAATGCACACACCAGCCCTTCAGATTACACATACTTGAATTGGTAATGGTCTCTGACTACACACAACAAAACATACTACAATCACACACATATGTAATATTAACCACAGCCAGACTACCAATGATCCTACTCAAATAGAAAAGCAGTCTCCGGTGTGTGATGGAGTCTTTGAGACATGGACATGAAAGTGCCCTTTAGTGTGGCCAGGCAGAGTTAGCCAGTACAAGCATGATTGGCCAACCCCCTAGAGTTAGTCCCAGTACTACTATAAAACCACAACTTTTGTGTGATACGCCTTTTGTTATTTGAGCAGACCAAGAACCCCAGCCCACGCAACCGTATCTGCCTTCGAGACTATCCAAATTTGCAAGAATTGGCAGCTTGCCAAGCACAGGCGTACTTGGGCTTCTGCAAATGTCAGGAATCTGCCGCTTCCACCTATTTTGCTGCATCCTCGGGCTTTCCACACCACGTATCAATGTCTGCAATGCCAGACTCTGCCTGACCAAATCCCACAGTGGGATCTGCAGCACAAAGGGAACATAAACCAAGATCTATTTGTACACCACTCTCCAGGCTGGCCATGTGACTCCCTCTACAGGGGACACGTCTTCAGTTTCAACCGTCCCTCTACACAATAGATTTCTCAAGTTACAAGGCTTCACAAGTCACTGTAATGCAAATCTTTGGTAGCAGGCCCTTCCATTACCCATGCCATGTCTTGGTGACGCAGACCACATGCTCATGAGGGAAATAAGTTGCGAACTGCAGAACCTCTATCAGCAGACGAGGGCCGCAGTCAAGCGGAGTGTATTCAATATGTAGTGAGCGAAGCACAGCTCAGATGATCCTTTAACACAGATGAAGCTCCACACAAGTATTAGAATGTCTAGCTCCATTGACAAAAGGAGTCCTCGCCAGTGGAACAACTACAACAAGGGCTGTTTACAACATCTTCTCAATAATCTATGCAGCATAAAACGGTGGAGCTACAGGCTGGCTTGAAAGCAAAGTTAAGGAGCTAAAGACAAAGCTCCAAAAACAGTTCGATAAAGAAACCGAATCGGCCATCAAGCACTGGCAAAGCCAACAAGTTTGGATCATTTTAGGTGTGGCTGTATTTTGTTGCAATGGTTGCATGTAGTTGTGTGGTGTGTTTAGGTGCTAAAACTGGCAAAACATGGAAGCAATACAGAATTTGGCCTATGTGATTAGGCAGTACACTTTCAGCACACGTGCAGCAAGACAAGACATATACATACGAATGCAGATGCATGGATGGATTGATGGCTGTTAGTGTAGATGCATAGAGTTTAGATGGTAGTGGGTTCAGATAACAGTGGTTGATTGATGGGGATGGGTTTGTTGCAGGATGAGTGAAATTATTATAATAATTGTTCTTGGGCTGCTTTCCCAAGAATGACGTTTTGCAAAAACCATTGCAAAAAAAAAAATAGGCATGGATGAAGACAAAAGGCTAGCAGCCAATACCAGATCTATTATATTAGCTTTGCAAATGCTTGGTAATGTAATGTTTGTCACCAGTTCAGCTCAAAGCGCCTAATGAACAGTTATTTATGGTTGTGACAGGAAGTCTCCACCTTGAAAAGATTTCCCGAAGAGATCGGTTTTGTGATATTTGTATAGCTCCGTGTGTCGTCTAGCTAGCTACTTCAGAGCACTATCTGAAGAATGCATTAGACACTTTCTTTCGTATTTTCAGGACTGTCGAGACATTTCAGAGCAGAAACAATCGAAAATGTCTGAACGACAGATAGGGCTGGAGGGAGACAGCAACAGATCGGATTCTTCCTAACGTGCCAATGAATGACAGCCCCAACCCTCTCTGCTTGTAGCCTGCCTCTGAAAAGTTCGTCTTTAATTGAGTGCACTGTATTCTGACTTGTCCTCGTTTTGCCACTAACACAAGCATTGATAATGTGTATTAAAGTACAAAATAAACTGGGTTTACATGGCTTCTATTTACTTCTCCCACAGCTCAGGATAACTTCACATGGTGCTCACACTGCTCGACAAGAAACTAAGTATAATTACAGGAGACGAGTTATTTTCTTCATTTGTGACACTAGAGAAAATGTGGTTGTTTCTTTAATTATCTTTATTACAATCTTTACATAAAAAGAAAAACAGAACAAAACCAAACATGGCACGATATCTACCTTGCAGCACTGTCCGTCCCCCAGTATACATAAATCGGCGATACACAATGCACGATTAATTCAGCCTGGGTCGTACCACGGGGTACCGATCTCCAATTCTCTTTACGAACGAATAGAGCATACTGGGACCAGATCTAGGCCTCGCACGTGGCTGATATGGGGCATTTCAACACCCACCTTGTGGGATGTGAGGGTGTGGGGGGGTGCAACAGCATTCCAGGGAATACCAAATGGGAGAATCACCATCCTTCCATTCCACATTCACCAGGCTAAATCACGTTCTGCATTTTCATTCATCCGTAACCTTCTCAACCTGCATTACTCGTCAACAGCTCACTCCAGTAGGTCTGTCAACCACTTGTGCAGGGGGCAATCTTTGGGGCTACATGCATGGACTCAGTGTATTGCAATACGTCGTTTGGCCAATACCAGTCCCAATTGAGCATATCTGTGCCCCATCTTTCTCTCTGTTTTGAGGGGCGGCAGTAAGCCTAGGAGGCAATGGCGAGCTGTCAGTTCTAGCCAGGCACCATAGACTCTCCCCGTAGTGATTGCACTGCTCCACCCCAATAGGAACTAAGTCTGTAGCATTGCCCTGTTACATAAAAGAAGACTGCAGGGGTCCTCATGCACCTGGTGAAACCTTCAGAACATCTGGCCATATTCTGTGCAAATGCTGCGGCAATAGGTAAGCCCGGTGCAGATGATAAAATTGTGTGAGCTAACAACGCACATTGCTGGCGGTGTCCAGGACTTGGGCTCGAGCCCGTTTCCACTTTCATCCGGATCCACAGTCCAGCTATTACAAACAGATGCCATATCAATGCACCTGTCGCCTTTCAGAGCCCTTATAGCTGGTATTTGAGACACCTACCCAAGCCCGGGTACAGCATGACATTCAAGAAGGGTGATTCGACCGGCTCCACCGGAGACATTGCCCAGATCAGTTGTACTTGAGATTTTTTCGTATTGTAGAAGCCGTCCCGGACCCACCCCAAACAGGGGTCCAACCTCTTCCAGTGTCACGAAAGTGCCGTTCAGGTCCCCCGCCCTCTGGCAACCACCCGCCGTCCATTGAGACACATCCATCAGTGACTGAATGTACAGAAAATACCATAGCCACCAGAGAGGGAGAAGCCTAGTATACAACGTTCTACCCAAAGCGCGGGTTACCGCCTGTTCCCAGACCGTCGCTAATTGTTGTACTATATAAAGATATGTTGCTCGGTACCTCGAGGCACTACATCAAAATTTTGGGAAGGGCACCCTTCTGCACCAGACCGGCCAGGACCCTCTTCTCTCAGTTGGTACCATCTGCACACCACAGTGCCGCATACTGCAAAAGCCCTGCCATGTGATACATCTGTAGGTCCAGGAGCGCAACCCGCCATCTTCAGGGTCTAATTTGAGAACATCCAGTCTAAGTCTGATCCTCTTACCCGCCCACACCAAGGACACTAGGAGGCTGTTGAGTTTCCTGTAGGACACCGAGGGAGTTCTGCATTACATACAGACACTGAGGTAGCATCACCATTTTACTCAAGGCAACACTGCTCAAGACGGAGAGTGGCAGTGTGTTCCAAAACCATATAGAAGCGCCCAGACTGTCGACCACCCGGCAGATATTAAGATCATACTGCGGTGCATGCGCCACTTGTAAACCCAAATATCAGAACTTCTCTGTTTCCCACAGTAACCCCACCTCAGAGAGGTCAGTCTTCCGTCGGGTCGCCATGGCCTCCAAGAAAAAGAGGACCGTCTTATGCTAATTGACATGTAGCCCAGACGTAAAGTCCAAAATCCTCCACTATCCTCATTAGTACTGGTAGCGAACCCTCTAGCCTATTCAGGCATATGAAGGTATTGTCTGTGTACATTGACACAATATGGATGTGACCTTGACCCTCACCTTCCCACTCCTTCAGATCTTGTCTCAGGCATAAGGCCAACAGCTCCATGGTCAGTGCGAAAAGGAGCGGGGACAAGGGGTAGCCCTGCTTCGTACCCCATTCTATAGAAAGAACACCCACTACTATGTTTCCCGTCCGTACCCTTGCCATTGGCGCTGTGTATAACAATCGCACCCAGAACAAGAAGCCAACCCTATTCCCATACGCCGCAACACCTCCCACAGGTATTCCCATCCCAGGGTGTCAAAGGCCTTCTCGATATCTAAAGCCACCAGTGCCGCCTCCATGTCTGACCCTTGAGTCGCGAGCAGCACATGTGATAGGGGCCAGGGATTCATATGTGTACCCTGACCCAGCATAAAGTTGCACTGGTCATCACCCACCAGGCTCGTGACCAAGCGACACAATCTCATTGCGAGCACTTCCACAAGTATCTCAGTGTCCATATTCAGCATGGACAGCGACCTATATGATCCGGAATCTCTTCAAGGGCCTGAAGCAGTGTGATCCCACTCGCTACAGCAAGGTTATCATCCCATCTCCTCCGTCCTCAGTAGACGTCCCATACACACTTGCTAAATGGTCGCACAACAACATGTTTATTGCTAGCTGGTCTGCTATGGGAGTGCAATCTGCACGGACCAGAGATAGTATCATTGGGGGAGGCCTCTCTCTTTTGAGCAGCCACGCCAATAATAGTCCTGACTTTTCTCCTTCTCTATGGAGCTGCAGTCTATAATTGCGTTGGAAGTAGCAGTCCAGTCTCTCCCACAGATTCGCTACCCTGCGTTATGCCGCGAGGAGTGTTACTTCAGCTGCCCTCCGGTCTCCCCCATCTTTGTAAGTCGGGTCAAAATCTTCTCATCAACCAAGTCCTGTTCCAGGCTCCATCTAGTACCCTAGAGATTCCTGAGGCTCTCACCCCTCACCATCAATGCCCCCATTTCGTAACTCTCTCTTTTTCCACATGCATATATGTTTTAAAAAAATGAAAAGCATGAATGGAATGACAAATAAATGTCTATGATAAACAGAAGAAACGTGTTTACCATTGTTGCTTCAGTAACTGCAAAACTTTGATAGTACATGAAGGGTAGGCAAATCTTTTGTTTCAATTTCAAGCTCAAATAATGGGCATCTCCACATATGGTAGCATCTTCTCCTCCAGTGTACCGAAGGACTCCCCATCATCCCCATTCGATACATAGACATTAAGAAAGCACATTTCCACCCCATTCATTACACCATCCACCAAAACATATCTCCCCTCTATATCAGTCATGCACCTGCGCAATTGGAATGGAACATTAGGTGCTATCCAGATGGAGACCCCTCTTCCCCCTCCCCAGCAAAACTGGAATAAGTAAGGGAGTAAAGCTGTCCCCTCCATTTCTCTGCAACTTCTACACCTCACCTCCATCAAATGTGTTTCCTGAATCATTACAATATGTACTCCCAGTCATCTGTGGTAGGCGTTCACTCTGTAACATTTGACAAAGGAATTCAGTCCCCTAAGATTACAGGTGACCATGCATATAGTTCCCAACAGTATGTTCTTTCGGTCGTGGTGGAGCCTGCCGGCCCAGACATGCCCCCGTCCCCAGGACCACCGTCCACTGCATCACCCTTGCACCCCCATTGTGGGGAAGTAGGACTACTTCGTATTGCAAAATGAAAAACCCAAACAACCGCGCCCTTTCCACACTCCCAGGTAAACACTTACTAGCCACCCTCTCCCAACCTAATCTATAGAAGCGAGACCCCTACAGCGTGTGGCGGAACCCAAATCCTGTCCCCCGCTCCTTACTAAAATGTATCTTGGGGGCTTGTAATACCTCAGGAGTGACCACATATGATCAGCCCAAGATACACTCTGACCCCTGACTTCCCTCCTCTACAGCTGCCACACGTACCAGTCAACAGGTAGTCACTTTGCACCACTCGCGCTAAACTCCCCCCCTGGGAAGCCAGTGGCGGTCTCTCAGTGGGTTGGGATGTGGGTTCGTATGGGGAGGACAAGAATGAGTCTGGCTGCAGCGTACTGAATGGTCTGAAGGCATCCAAGGAGCTGGGGGAGATGTCAGCATAGAGGGCGTTGTCCTACACCTACCTTACACTAAGTTAAGTGTTCTGATTGAATTGCTCCTATTTAAATCTTTGTTGGCATCAAACTTCTGAATTGCTACTTTTAAAAAAATTATTTTGTAATTCCAGATATATTTCGGAATACTTGTACTATTCATTTACAAGCTGTTTAAATGTTGTGTTAGAAAAAAAAAAAACTGACATCTTACAGTTTCACAATTGTCAGACAGCACACTTAGCAACAACCTCGAACTGTAACAAGTGTACGAAAAGTAAACACCATTTTCCAGGATAAGATAAGAAACAATTAAGTAAAAAGGCAAACTAACATTTGACCTCTGTCCTTGAACCGACAGCAAAATGTGTCAAGATAAAACCAAGATTTATTGCTCATTCACTTTCTGGATGACCAGATTCAGGTGCAGCCCATGGAGGTAAGCACGGTGGGGCGTGGTGGGATGATTTGACAAATGACGGAATATAAAATATCAAATAAAGAAAACCACCTGCCTTGCATTCGCCGCATTGAGTTTTATTTAATTATTTATTTTCCCTATTCCGTCGTTTGTCACTTCCACCCCCCACTGTGCTTACCTGCATGGGCTGCCACTGAACAGAATACCTGTTCTTTCCAGCTTAAGTTCACTTGGCAGAATGGACGGACGAGTAGGTGCTAAAAATAGCTTGCAGGATAAAATCTGACTCGCCATACTGAGAGGGCGAGTAGATTTTTCAAGACCTGTAAACACATTGTCCCTCAGGCTCATACCAAATCGACAGTCAAGCGCCTCCAACCATCTCCAGGCGCCCATTGCGGAGCCTACATGGTAGCAAGGTCTGGTGTATCCTCCACCATGTCCGAGCCACTCTCGCAGTGAAGGTTGAAGACGTGACCGTCTCCACCTGGGCTCCTGCCTCCTCCATTTCCTGCATCTTGCATTTCACATAGCGTTCCATCTCATTGCACCACCACACGAATGTCCAACGCCAACCTCCTTCTGTTTCTGCCCCTTCGCCTCCCTGCCGATCCATTCCAATGTGTTCATGGGGACAATGCATGGACTCCACCGGCTGGTGACATCTATCCCCTCAAATCTCCAGCCAATCCCGCACCTCATTCGGCTTTATAGAAAAAATTAGGTATACCGCATGCACCACCCTCCGTTTTGCAGGGTATAGTAACATGCATTTTAGGCCCATGGCTTTCATTTTCTGTTTGAAGCCCCCAAATGTTTGCCATATTTGTTGGACTTGCTTTGTATAATCACGGAAAATACGAATAACGCGGTCTTCAACAGAAGGATCCCCCATTCTCTGGACCACCCGCAAGACAGTCTCTTTCCCTGTAATTAAGGATCTTCGCAATTATGGACCACGGCAGATTCCCCCCAACCCCTCATCCTCTTCGGCAGCGCGTGCCACCACAAAGACAGGTGACAAGCGAACCTCCGGTATCTTCGACCTAAGCTACCGTTCCAGGAAGAGTTCTGGTACTGTACCTTCTACGCCCTCCGGGAATCTCTCAAAGGGCAAATTACATTTCCAGAAGTGACCTTCCGAATCGTCAGTGGCATTTACAATTTCTGCATCTGCGCCATGAGGGTGGCAACAGTAGTCTTAAGGGAAGTCATCTTTTCCTGCAGCTTATTAACTTGCTGCTCTGTTGCCACAGACCTTTCAGCAACCTTGTGTAGGTCCGCCCTTAGTTTACATCTAGAGAGACAGTTTCTACCATCCCAGTAGCTCTCCTCAGGACCTCTTACCTGGCCCCATCTCCACCTCAAGCTGCCCGCTCCGGGGGGCAATGTCAGGGGTATCACTGCGAACACACAGGGCCAGGTCTCATAAGGGCATCCAGTATTCAGGTAGTGCCATCAGTTCGGGTGTTCAGGTGTAAGAATATCTCTGGGGCAACTATCCCCTCTAGGGCACGTAACAGTACCTCCGCCAGGGATCCAGAGCATCACAGTCCAGCTACTTTGACTGCCTGGGTAAAACTCTAAAAATGCCACAACTCTTAGGCCACCAACTGTTCAGACCCTATGCTCGGTGCACGCCAGGGCCCCCCCCCGCCGGCTTTGGGCATCACCTGGGCAGCGTCGCAAGCATCAGGCCACCTGAACCATATGAGCAGGGGGAGGGGTCCAAGCCATCCTGTGGGAGCCCCGCTTGAAGCTCTCCTCAGTGCAGATTCTCTCGGGGCTCAACTAACCGTCACAGCACATTCGCATCTCTGGCTTCTGCGGGGCAAATCAAGGCCACATGCGTGCCTGACTTAGTGAAGGGGCTCCTATTGCGTCTCTCCCTCTTCCACTGCCGTCGACAGCAGTACTCAGGCACAGGGGGGGGGGGGGTTAGGGGGCTCCCTCACTTCCCGCTCTTCTCCTTAGCTCTCCGGGTTCCAGCACCCACCTCACATGAGCCCCGGAGAACAAGCCCCGAGCTCCGATTGCGCAGGCCACAAGGTCTCCTAATGCACCGTGTGCAGAGGCTTCCCGGGGAGCAGGCAGTCCATGCCATGTTGGAGTCTGCCCACAGTGGCGCCCACTACAGGTTTTGCCACCGCCTCGGAGCAGTAGGATTGTGAATGTCTTTTACAAGCTGGGAGCCTCTCACTAGGGCTGCGGGTCAGCCATCTTGCCGGCCACACCTCCCTACTAGAGAAAATGCTTATAAATCATGAGTTTAATTACCTTTTATATGTAGATCAAACAAATTCAATGTATGCAGGCATCCAATGGCTCCCCATCCAGGAAAGATGCCAGTTCAAGACGCTCGCGCACACCTACAAATCCCCCGCATCCGCCGCACCAGCAGCAGAGGCTGCTCCTTTTCCATCGCAGTTAAGACCTGGAACAACCTCGCCCTCCAGCTCCATACACCCCCCTCGCTCGCAGACTGCAGAGAGAGACTCAAGACCTGGCTCTTTGAAAGAGACACTGCGCCCAGATACCCCTAAGGGCGACAGACTGTGCTTTACAAATGCGGATTGATTGATTCCCACAAGGAAGGAATGGCCATTGGCAAAATAACTAAACAACTGTGGGAGGGGCCTCAAGTCCCAGAATTGAGGCAGTTTGAAGCCATGAAAGGGAGATTAAGCCAACTAAGAAGGGCTTCTAGAAGGTAAACTGTTCTAAAGAGAGCTGCACTGACCTCTCTGAATAATCTAAAAACAGAAACAAGGAACAGCCAGAAGCTGTTTATCTGAAAATCTGCCATGTGTACGGCCACCCTGGACAATAGACATGCTTGACATAGACCACCAATTTGCGGTGCAGATAACCCTCTTTCCTGAATCACTCATCAAAGTCCAGCCTGTGGGTGATATTTGAGAAAACATTCTCCGCTTGAGACACACGAAGATGAGTTCTACAACGACATTAAATAATTAAGTCACTAGACTTAGAACCCTGGTCTCCGTCCTAAGAGTGTTCAGGATAAGTCTCATTCTTTGGCACAGAGGGGAACGTTTTCCAATATTGGTCCCTCCTACACCCTGAATACCTTTTTGGAACATGTAACTTTCTCTCTTCTACTGATGATGACGTATGCAGCCTGAAATACTTCAAAATGTGTTACTTTCTTTGTTCACAGGACAACTAAGTCGGGTTGTGAAATACTCCACTGTTATCTACAGCTATGAAGAACTTGGTTAGAATTTCACACAAAATAGCAATATGCCACTAATACTAGGATTCCCGGAACCTGCCATCCAGGAGATCTGCTACCAGGCCATGTTTGTAGAAACATTAAAGGCAGAAGTGAGTCCTACATGGAGACACGTGGGTAGGAAGCAGGTGACAGAAACGGCACAACAGCCTTGCTCCACTAAATGAGCATCCTGTTGAGAAATGGAAGTCTATTAGGCTACACATTACAATCAATGTTGGGCATAAGGGGGTAGCCTGTGCAACTCTGCAGGGGAAAACTCTAAATGTGGACTGCAAAGGAGAGATAGTCACTGCATGAAACTTTCAGAGGAAGAAACACTGTATCCAGTCAATAGCAGTCCCCCATCAACCCAGCTTCCCATTATCAATAAGGAGTGAGAAACAGTAGCAAAGGCACCAGAGATGTTAAAAACATAAGGACGACTGTCGCTCGTTTGACAGTCATCCATAGCAGCCAACAAGATGGACTCAATGCGGTGGTATAGGCGCAAGCCTGCTTATGCAATCAATGTGCTCTATTGTCAAGTGACATTGTTGATATCATATTAACTAGCTTTATTCAATGCTACTCACAACTAAATGTTGTAATTCAATTATAATTGTCCAATCTAAATAATCTCAGGTTTTTTATTGTTCCCACAGATAATTAAGAATGTGTCCATATCCAGTAGAGTATACATGCCACTAAAAGTTTACCATTTTTCTTTCCTTTGAAGACACTCTGTATTTTAAATCAGTAATGAAATCTATTAACTCCGCAAAGCTGGCCTGATCTCATCTCATTACTGCTTCAAAAGACACATGTCCAAGAAAAGAATGCAAACAAGAGAATACAAATAAAATAAGAGTGCTGCATTCCCGACAAGGAAGTCCTCAAATTGCACGAATAAACCCAGCTAAATGCTATTACTTTGCCATGGTTATTATTGCATTTCACACCCAGCTTCCAATATCCTTTCATAGATATTAAGCGATGTAGCATAACTCCTTTTTTTTCATAATCCACTTTCACGTACTCCTGGCCAATTCTATACTCCTAGCCTTCCATAGGTATTTACCACTCTCCTGCCCCAAATTACTTTTTCATTGCAAAAACATATTATAATATTTATTCTCTGCTCTACCTGGCTTCACTGCTTGCTTCATTTGATGACAATTTAATAAAAAATAGATACAACAACAAAAAGTAATGAGAAGTATCATATAGCAAATCACCCGGCAACGGTTTGCATTGCTCCCACTGAAAATAGCAATATGCAGCAGAGCACATTAGAGAGAATAATCCACAAACACCCAACAGTTATTTATGTATGGCGATCACATAGCTGTCAACAGTAATTACCACCAAGATACGCAACAGAAAGATCCAACAAAACACATTACACGCATTGCTACAAATACATCAATCACAGTACAGATGTTCCATACAGTTGCCTGTCAAAGTACCCAACATTAACTGGAAGCAAAACATGCCAAGATTGAGCATACTATAAAAATGCATGTCACACAAAAACATCCAACAGAACACATTAGACACAACAGCTCACATATATCCAACATCTCAGGCAGGACATAGATGGTGTAATCAACAATGCTTGTTTTCTCACACAATTAATGTTGAAATACTTAGCTCTTATAATCTCTAACTGCCCGGTAAAGGGTATATTACTCACCTGCCAAATTTCCCCAAAGTCAAACTAGTAAGCCTCTCCGACAATACTTTCTTGGATGCTCATTTTTATAGATCCACAGTCCATTCCTGCCAAATCACCTCCAAACGATCATAGATGATTCAAGATGTACCTCTGAATAAACCACATTGCGCAGCAGTCTTACAGATGGACCAACTTTATTTATTTTCAAGGTTAAGTAAACCCTTTGCAACATTAAAATCATACTATAAAATTCTGTTAAAACTATTTCCACATTACAAATAATCCCCAAAAAGCAGTTTTGTTGTAGGAGCAAGGAGCGTTCTACTTTCAAGAATACAAATATTAAAACATTTCTAAAAACACTCAATGTCAGTCCCAGAGGTTAGCCCTGACAAACAATGTTTCAACCATCCAGCATGCAGGAGGGCCTAGCACAGGTCAGTCTTGCTGAGGTGGTGAGAGCCACTCTCAATGCAGAGAAAAAGATTCAGTAGGTTAATTGACGCAAACTATAACAATTATGCAGTTTTTTGTGCAAAAAGGCAATACATTCATACAGCGTGTCGTTCTTGTCTGGAGTACGAGACATTGCTTGAGTAGATAACATAAGAAAAGGCCGAGTTATTGGCATTGCAAAACGGGTCAGGTATCTTATGTGCAAAGAGAAATAATTCAGAGTGCACAGATTCAGGCCCAACAGCCAGCCATGATTATTAACTTTACGATATAAGTCCTATCTACAGTAACACAACCAGATTTGATGGGTTTGTCGGTACTCCTATGAGACTGCTACGGTCTTTTAAAAAAAGGCAAGATGCTCATACGATACATCCATCCCTCTTGCTTACCAGGTAGGACATGCCGTCAGCATGCATGCTACATGGTCAACACTGACGCAATTGCCTGCCAAGAAAATGTGCAGTACAATATATGAAAACGTGCTGAACCATCTGTAAAGTGAGTATTTTCTGTTTAGAAGTGCGTGTGCAAAAATAGCCACCGTTATAGATGGACCAGAAAACCCTAGTCTGTCACAATCTGCTCTGGGATGGCTGCGCTGGAAGGCATGGACCGCACCAAAGACAAATGTCAAAATTATGATCAGTGGTTGACTGTGCTACACAAATTCTAAAGACCTAGCAGCCCCCACCAGAGGTCCATCCAGAAGGCTAAGACTAGTACTTCATAAGCGATGCAAATCACTGGCTAGAATGGGATCCAAATAGGGAAATCACTAGCATCAGAGTGTAGAGCAAACAAGAACACTTCAATCAAACAGGTACCACTCTGCTTCTGGGTACACTCAGCTGTAAATGAGAAACAAATAGGACAATTTCGCAGAATGAAATGATGCAAAAAAAAAATCGACATAACCAAGAGAAAGTATTATATCCTTCAAACAGTTCTTGGGATATTTCTTTTGTGAACAAAACAGGCCTCATCTATAAATCAGGAAATCAGATTTCATTAAAACTATACAAATAAAGATTCTGTAGTCCTACGTTTTTTCTTACTGTTTGACACAAAAAGAATGAGTGAATGCTATCCGTAATAAAAAAAAAGTTACATTAGAGCTACCATCACTACTTTCTACATCAAATTGTGACATATTAGCTGGAGGAAAGACTAATTCCAGGGAGAAAGAGGGTCTGAACTTGCTCATTATTATACAAGGAACAACAAATATGAAATTTAAATAAAAGTAAAATAATGAGCGCTGTGAAGTGAAAGATCCTCTAATATAGCCTAAGAGCCCAATATAGCGGGCTCTATGGGCCATTAACCCCTTGCATGCTGCCGCAATTCTGCGCCTGTGCGGCAAAATCGCGAGTGGGCGGGTTTATGACGGCCCCCAGCCGTCATCAGCACACAAGCGCCGTAGAGCATGACGGATGGGGGCCGTCATCAGCATGCAAGGGGTTAAAGGCTCCCTCCAACTATAAAGGTCCGAACCGAAGGTGTGGGCCCTTAACAAGGGAGCAGGTCTTTAATGGCCGGTAAAGCCCACTACGGAGGGCTCTAAGGCTATTAGAACATTCCACCACTAAAGGGCAAAATGTTCCAATTAGTATAAACAAAGCCCACACGGAGCCCGAGGAGATTAGGATCCCCTGAGGCTCCGTGAGGCCTTTTTTTCACAGCAGCACCTGTGAACAAAAATTGAGATGTTGGAGCTCCGGGCTTAGAAGCCAGAGGCATGCCATTGTTTTCAATGGAGCTCCCAACATTCCAATGTTCTAATAACGAGAAATGGTTCAATATCTGCAATTTTAAATGAGATTCACTGGTAGTGTCCTCTACTGGTTCTTCTCTTACCTTTGCAACCGAACCCGTTTTGATCACATTGGCATCACCAGATTTCAAAAGATCCCTATTAGAGTCCCCTAGGATGGCTCCATATTGCCCTATGTCATCTTCATCCTCTAGATGAAGCCTTTTAGGGATATATCTACATATAAAACATTGAAAGCCACCAAAAGGACAACAATACACAACTCTAATCTGCTCTAGACTTCTAATGGCTCAAAAACAGTTTGACCCCCTGCTCTCCCATTCACCACCCCGCTCCCACCTGCTCCTACCTCCCACATTCCCTCATATGGAGGCCGCGCAGCGGTGAAAGGAACGACCTCTGACCCTGCTCGCAGGCAGGTCGCTCCCCACGCTGCTGCATTGCTTTTGCCAGACTTTACCTTGTTTTCCTATTTTTGCTTTCCTTCCGCATTTCTTGGGCCCTGTTGCCCAATTCGTGTTTCCCTTCTGCATTTCTTGTGCCCTGTTGCCTAATTCGTGTTTTCCTTCCGCATTTCCTGTGCCCTGTCGCCTAAGTCGTGTTTACCTTCTGCATTTGTGTCCTGTTGCCTAATTCGTGTTTTTCTTCTGCATTTCGTGTGCCCTGTTGCCTCATACGTGTTTCCCTTCTGCATTTCTTGCACCCTGTTGCCTAATTCATGTTTTCCTTCTGCATCTCTTGTGCCCGGTTTCCCTTAGCCCCCCCCGCCATCCCTCACCCGCTTCTTTCCCGCCGCTGCGTCCCTGCGGCCCCGCCCCCCTGCTCTCCCATTCGCCACCCACTGCCGCCTCCCAGCTGCTCCTCCCACCCACATCCCCTCATATGGAGGCTGCGTCGAAGGCGCACCTAAGGCAAGCCTGTCTGAGCCCGTCCGGGCCTGAACCGCGCCCAGCGCCAGAACCCCTGGCCCCCTCGAACACCACGACACCCGCCATGAAGCCAGCACCCTCCACCGGACGATCCTTGACCTGCTTCCTGGCAGCCCGAAGCGCACCCAAGGACCCTTCTCCTGCCAGAACTGAAGCTTCACCAGCATCCGGCCCGCCAACCCACCGAGCAGGAAAGAAGAACCAAACCACCTCAGATGCATTCTTCTCAACACCCGCTCCGCCCCCAAACACGCCGTTGAACTCCGTTGAACTCTGGGACCTACTCGACTCAACCACCCCAGACGGAGACCTGGCTGAACCCCTCCACGGCACCCGACATCGCCATAGCCATCCCGGAAGGCTACAAGATCACCCGAAAGGACCGCACCAACGGAGTAGGAATCGCAATCGTCCACAGGAACACCTTCAGAGTCTCGAAAAACACTGACGACACACTCAGCACCGCCGAACACCTGCACTGCCAGATCCACACAGACCCCAACACCACCCTCAGAGGAACCCTCCTCTACAGACCCCCCGGACCCCGACCACAGTTCAGCGACTCCATCGCGGACTTCGTCAGCACACACGCCCTCGCCTCCACAGACTACATCCTACTCGGGGACCTGAACTTCCATCTCGAGAACAAAGACGACACCAACTCCACCATCCTGATCGGCAACCTAGCCACCCTCGGACTCAGACAACTCGTCACAGCATCCACCCAATCCGTCGGCCACACGCTCGACCCCATCTTCTAAGCAAGTCCCCAGGTCTCCTTCAACCACACCACCGAACTCCACTGGACCGACCATCACTGCATCCACTTCACCTTCCGGAAACCCACCACGCACCACCGCACCCAACAGATGCCTCGCCGCTGCTGGAGCAAAGTCACCTCAGACCAGCTCACCACTATCCTCGCCCAGAGCCCACCCACCGACCCCGCCGCCCGTAACCTCAGACAGTGGATCGACGACTGTACCAACACCCTCACCCGGGTCAAGAAACCCTCCAACAGCCACACCAGCAAGAAAGCCAGCTAGTTCACCGAAGGCCTCCAGGCCTCCAAGCTAACCTGCCGGAAGCTAGAGAAGAACTGGCTCTGGGAACGGACACTGGACAGCTACGCAGCCCACAAGAACCCCCACCCGCAGATACCATCACCTCATCAGAGCCGATAAAAGAGCCTCCTTCAAAGACCGCCTAGACAACAACGCACACAACAGCAAAGAGCTCTTCAACATCGTGAAGGAACTCTCCAACCCCAGCTCCAACACCAACGACATCCCAATTTCGCAGGACCTGTGCGTCTCAATGGCCACCTTCTTCCACCGCAAGATCACAGACATCCATGACAGCTTCAACACCACAACCGACCCGACAACCAGTTAGACCTCCGCCCCCACGACCACCATCCGCACCAACCACCTGCTCTCCTGGACCAACATTAACGACACCATCAAGATCATGAACACCATCCACTCCGGATCTCCCTCGGACCCATGCCCTCACCACGTCTTCAACAAAGCCAGCACCACGATCGCACCCCATCTCCAGAAAGCCCTCAACATTTCCTTTGAGACAGCTACCTTCCCGGAGAGCTGGAAGCATGCCAAGATCAACGCCTTACTCAAGAAATCCAAGGCTGACCCCCAAGGACCTCAAGAACTTCCGGCCCATCTCCCTGCTCTCGTTCCCGGCGAAGGTCATCGAGAAGACCGTCAAACAACTAACCTGCTACCTCGAGGAGAACAGCATCCTGGACCCGTCCCAGTCCGGGTTCCGTAGCAACCACAGCAGCAAAACTGCCCTCATTGCCGCCACCGATGACATCAGGACCCTGCTAGACAACGGAGAAACCGCGGCTCTCATCGTCCCGGACCTGTCAGCTGCGTTCGACACGGTCTGCTACCGCACAGAGCGTCCGCCTCCCCTCCTTCCGCTCCGAAGCCACCAAGATCATCTGCGGCGTACCTCAGGGCACATCCCTCAGCCCAGCGCTGTTCAACATTTACATGGCCTCACCAAGGATCCCCACATCACCAAAACCAACATCCACGAAGGAATGAAGGCCGTCGCCGAATGGATGAGGAACAGCCGACTGAAGCTGAACTCGGACAAGACGGAGGTCCTCATCCTCGGACCCACCCCTTCGGCCTGGGATGACTCCTGGTGGCGACCGCACTGGGAATAGCTCCAACACCCACCGACCACGCACGCAACCTAGGACCCATCCTTGACTCCACCCTATCCATGACTAAGCAGGTCAACGCCATCTTCCTGCTTCAACACCCTCCGCAAGATCTACAAGTGGATCCCCACCGAAACAAGAAGAATGGTCACACAGGCCCTCGTTAGCAGCAAGTTGGACTACGGAAACGCCCTCTACGCAGGAGTCTCGGCTAAACTCCTGAAACGGCTTCAACGCATCCAGAACGCCTCTGCGCGCCTGATCCTCGACATCCCTCACCACAGCCACACCACACCCCACCTGAGAGACCTGCAATGGTTCCCCGTCAACAAGATATCACCTTCAAGCTCCTCACCCATGCACACAAGGCACTCCACAACACCGAACCAGTGTACCTCAACAGACAACTCAGTTTCCACACCCCCACCTGCCAGCTTCGCTCCGCCGACCTCGCCCTCGCCTCAGTCCTTCGCATCATTTACAAAGCCATCACCTTGCCTATTTTGCAGACAAACTCACCATCTCTAGTGGCTCTTAGCACACCCACAGCGAGGACACCATCCTCCTGGAGATGATGCGTAAACAAGTAAAAACAAGGCAGAAGGCCTTTTAACAACATCTCAATGTACATCAGCACCGCCCCAACACTGTTCCAATTTAGAAAAGAGTTGAAGAAACACCTCATAAGAACAATGCATGAAAGTGCAGTAATAGTATACTTCTGCTACCAGAATATGCTACTTATCGTATCATTTGATGACTGCATACTTGCCTTTGACCTTGTACAGAGCTCTGTTCTGTTTTGGCTAGGGTCGCACTATACAAATACCACATGCACACATAAGGATTAAGAGTTTGCTACCACACTATAATATCAGTATGTTCATCTTCTAACATAAATACTGCACAGCTTCTACAACTTGATTAAGTCTTCATTGCATAATTAATAAAAAAAACCTCTGCAATATAGTACATGATAAAACACATAGAATGACCCATTTCATCACAATAAGGTCAATTAAAACCCATTTAAAAAGTCATTTATGTTACTTTTAAAGAATAAAATGTAAAATCTCAGAACGGTGCAAGCATTAATAAGCAATAAGAGCATTCAAGTGCTTGGTGTCGATTTATAAGATCCATTTTTCTATCTGTTGAGACAAATATTAATTACTGGGCTTAGAAGCCTTGACCGAGCCAGTAGCGTGGTCATCAAAGCAGTCAAGGTGGTACAGTTCAGAGTAAAGGTGCAATTAGTCCCTCCGTCTGGGATTAGGCAAATGGTTTGGGCACAATTGCGGGCAGTTGCGAGAGTTTAAGGAAATAAATACTCATGTGGTAACTTCTGAAGCAAATCCCGCCTCTCCACCTGCGCTGAATCCTTATTTGCAGTTTTCTTTTCAAATCTCTATAGGTATTTAATTATGGCACAGTTCAGAATGATGTCCGTAGGATCATAACAGGCCAGCACGGCCTCCCTGCAGGACCTTATACCCCGGATTCTCCACTTCCTGCACAGAAGCTCACGTCGGACCCCCATACCGGAGCGGCACAGGCATAAGACGCGTACAATGTTCTCTGGTTCCTGCATGCATAACCGACAAATGTCTTGCCCTGGCCTTCTTCTCCATGGGGGTGAAGTGCTTTACTAAAGGTAAAAGTCCCAACCTATACTTCAGGACCTTGGCCCGATTGCCATAGGTTTAGCTTAGGTAGCTCTGTGGTTTTAGCCTGGTATAATTTTGAAGTGTCATCCACCCTTGACTACGTTTGGACAGTTTGTCTTTATCCTTAAGCATTGATAGTAACTGTGCACTGGATTTGGTTCGTTTTTTGAGTTTCCGGTGGCCAACCGATAAGTCCCAAGGGTTTGTTAAGGGGAGTGAGTTCAAAGTCTGGTTTAGATAGACACATGCCATGGAGCTCGGCCTGAGTTTCAGTTACTGCCAAAGGTGGTCAACCCAGGAAACCTCTGGAGACGACTTAAGTCTATGACAGCAGGACCCAAAGGCCACCATCCAAGCCAAATACTGTTTGGGAATACCAAATTCCAGCCTTATTTGTGCGGGCGATGAATTCGGACCTGTACATTTTGAGAACCATTCTGTCGCGAATGGCACAGTCTCTTCACCTGGGAGCCTCGCTCCCTCAAACCGAAAGTCAACACGTTGCCCTTCTTCCTGATTTTCTCCAGATGGTCCCCATAACTTCCATTCCCGTTGAAGTACACTCCAAGATACTTGAAGCTTTTTACTGAATCAATTCTTTCATCCCCCAGGAGCCAAGTAAGCTTCTGTGCTGGTTTTTTTTTTTCTTGCACTAATATTTTGCTTTTTTTTTTTTTATTATGGTCAGTCCCATTTTTTTTCTAGAGTAGGAGGGGGTTGCATTAACCCCTTCGACGCTGATGACGAGCTGGGCTCGTCATGAGGTAGCCTCCTCGCACGCTCATGACGAGCCCAGCTCGTCACGTAAAGTGCGATTTTAAAAAACCCAGCGTACGGGCGGAATTCCGCCCGCACGCATGCGGTTAAACAAGCACTGTAAACCGACCTTGGTTCTACTTAAAAGGACTAAATCGTCCACATACAATAGGTTAGATAGCTGGAAACCCCCCAGTTTGGGCAAATGAGAATTCACTTCTGCAAGAACAGGTTAAACAAGGTTGGGGCCAAGACACATCCCCGTTTCAGCTCTTGCGTAGTTTTAATTTTCCTTGATAAATGGGAACCTTCCCCTACCTTGATCATAACCCAGGTGTCTGTGTGCAGTAGTTCCAGGGCTTTTAGCAACCAATTTGGGATGTTTGAATTTGCCAATATCTTCCAGAGCTTTCCCCGAACCAGCATATCAAAAGCGGATTTAAAATCAATGAAATCCAGGCTAGAGGGCGCGCACGCAGAATGGCCGCACTGTAGTGAGGCTCCTGCAGCCTGGTCAGAAGATCCTTCAATTATCCTGACTTACCAGCACCAAACCCGTCTCAATCCTTGCAAGGGTGTCGAGTATATCGAACTGCAGATCCGGTGAAAGTTTGAGGGCGATCGGACCTTGCAGGCCGGGGTTATATGCGGCGGAGTGCCAGACCGAGATCTGCATTGGAGCCTGGTGGATCGAGCTGCGGGGAGCAAGGGGCTACTTTACACCATGGCAGCACATGAGGCGCACAGGCCTCAAGAGATAGACCGCCGGAGGAGGCCCGCCTTGCGCTGCTGTGGCGGAGCCGAGGTGAATACAGCACCGGAGCAATCGAGGACACTACCCAACCCATTGTGGCAACCCGGCGGAGCTCCTAGATACCGGATGGTGATGAGATAACAGGCTTGCTGAAGAGAGCCTAAGCATTGCGGTAAGACGTGCTGGCTATCGGGAGGCGGAGGTGCGGGGAGCCAGACGGTGTGCAGCGCGGCACCGGGGTGACTCGCGATTGTGACCGGAGCTCAGAAGCGAGACATGGGGCCCCCCCTCCTCCCCGCTGCATGTACATGGCTGATGTAATTGTGCTCACCTGAGCGGTTTTGTCTGGAGCGCTATACGGCCCATATTAGACTGCGCTGTCCGAGGTCACTCAGCGCTGGGCTCAGAACTAAGCCATTGATATCGCACCAGGGCCCGTGGCGGGTGACGGACCCCCCCGGCCTGCATGGCGGACGGATAGCGCATAATCACAGCGCGGGACCTGGAACACGCACATGGGCCTGTTCCGCGGTGCTGGGCGGGCAGAAGATACCGAGGCAGCTGAATTGCAACGGCAAGGACCACCAGTGATAGATCATGTGGCTCCCTACTTGCCCTTACCTTATTTGTGGACCTACGTTTGGCTACCGCAAGGCAAGGGAAGGTGACTGACATTTTACTGATGGTGGTGTGTCGTGCTCTTACTCTTGCAGGAGTGATACCTGAGGGCGCGTCGCCTTGAGTGGCCTCTTCCATTAATAGCGGATTTGTCCGGGCACGCTGCACTGTGCTCATGAATAGAGGATCGGACCTGTCCAGAGAAGAACGTGGGAAACGACCCTTGCTAGCTGCTTCAAAACCCTACAGGAGACTCACAATGGGGAAACAGGACAATAAACAGCCGAAGCTGACATTTGAATCCACGACGACAAAAAAAGGGCTGCGAAGCACACCGGACACAGTGGGTTCGCAAAGCCCATCTGCGACTGGTGCGAGTCCTACCTCACCCACGCCAGACATGCAACAGATGCTGCAGGAAATGAGGCCGGGTTTTGCCACGATAGTGGATAAAGTGGACCGCATGTCATCCAGGATGGACGCCATTGTACAAAAAAAATTGATGTACATGAAGAACGAATCACCGAAACTGAAAGGCGAATCTCTGTTAACGATGACGCCACGGCCTCACACACCACTCAACTTTCGAGAATGGATAATATCCTTAAGAGTCATAGCAGCGAAAAATGAGGAGTTGGAGGCCCGCAGTAGACGCAACAACATTCGCGTCACGGGCGTGCCGGAGTCCACAAATACAGGGCGGATGGAAGAGTACATGGAAAAGATTCTCCTCGCTGCGGTTGGGTCTGAGGCGTTCTCCAAACAATTTATAGTCGAGCGGGCGCACCGCTCGCTTGGCCCGCGGCCTAAACCTGGAGCTCCGCCAAGACCCATCATTGCACGGCTCCTAAATTACCGGAACCGGGATACTGCGTTGCGAGCAGCACATACCAACCAAACATTGGTGTGCGATGGAGTCCAATTTTCCATCTATCCGGACTTTACGCCCATAGTACAGGAGCAGAGACGTAAGTTACTTGATGTCAAGAAAAAACTCCGGGCACTACAGATAGACTATGCGCTCCTGTACCCTACAAAACTGAGGGTGACCCATCAAGCAAAGCAACATTTTTTCACGAATCCGCAGCAAGTGGACGATTTTTTGAAAGCTCTGCGACGGACAGCGCCGGGACGTCGAGATGAAGATGATGAGGGACAGGAGGATGAGCAATAGATGAACAAAGACATTTAACCCGGAGTTTATATTGAATATAGGGGTGTTATTATGTCCCGATGGAGTTCACCAAGACGTCTACAGAGATGCCTCTACCGTGTGAGAACACCGCTGCTGGCCGCGAATACCATGGACGGGTATTGGACTGCTGGTGGTAACGTATTCCAGGCACCACCCCCTTCCCTTAGACTATGCCCCCAAGTGGCCGTACAGAGCGATGATCAAGGTGTAGGGGGTGGGTATGTGTGTTCCCCAGATGACCCCGATAGGGTGTACCCCAATGGTCATGTTTAGCGCCTGTTGGATGTTGGGCTGTTTTATTGATGGGAAATGCCCTTACTGTTGCTCTCTATTTAGGGCATATTTTGGCCCCTGTTCTTTGGGACTTTCTGGGTGGGATGGGGGGTAATGATACTGGCAGGTCGGGGTTGCTTCAGTGGGTGGGGGGGGATGTGGAGGGAAACGTGGGGGTTGCACAGTTTGAATGTGGACAGAGTGCACAGATGTGCTTCGGGACTACACGCATGGCCTTTAGGTGAGAAGTGCTGGGTGACTACACAGCGACCAGTGATATGTACACAATGGTATACAAAAGGACGGCGTAAGAGAGAGCAGGTGGCGGATAGGGCCGATGAGGCGGGATGGGATGTGTAATGGTTTCCAGGAAGGTTCTGCAGGAGCGCCAGGAATCCAAAAATAATTCCACAGTCCTCCCCTGCGGCCTTCCGACTCTATCAAACACTAGAGTATCGAGAGGCTCGCCAGGGGAAAACAGGGAGACAAAACAAGGAAAGGCGGGGAAGGTACAAAGAAAGCTTGACTGTAATCTTCTACTTGATAGTAGCACACACAGTACGGGTTTTCAGGTGGATGTAGAGCTGAAATAAATAGGCACGTTATGAAACAACAGCGTCTTATAATCATGTGTGTCTATGCTTCCTGTCTCAATATTACATACCATCAAGGTTTTGTCTAAGCCTCTGAACGGATGTATATGAGGTATGGAATTCTTCTTGAACTATAAATGGATTGATAGAACAAGATTAATGACAGGTCTCCTTCAACTAAACACCTGTGATGAAAGCACCTAAACACAATATTCTTACTTGGATCGATGTACAAGATTTTCCATAGGAGGTAGTAATCAAAACACACTTGATTGTATTCCAAATGCCAACTCCAATACTGTGTATTAACATCTATAATGTGAAAACACATAAATTAGAAAACTATACTTCTTACACAATGTTAGATAATCAAATAGGCAGCGCACAGCGCTGTTACCGTATTTCTTCAAGTGATGGGACTGGACTCCTGTACCCTGATTAGCATCCACGCAAGTATCCCCAAACACGAATGGATACTGGCACCAGTAAAGGATGATGAAAGAGCCAGCCGTAAAACAGCCAAGTCAATTAGGGAAAATGATGGAAAATAATGGGCTTAATGGTGATTGAGGAGTACTTGATCAGCCCAATGATGTGTGCCAAACCATAAATAATAACAAAACCTAAATACCTAAAAAAGGAAGGGGAGACCCACACCACCCGGCGGAGAACAAGCCCGGCCGTCGGACGGAGCAGCGGAATGCAGGTGGAGAGGGCAGGACAAGGAAACCCAGCCGGACGGCGGAGAACAAGCCGACCCGCCGGACGGAGTAGCGGAATGCAGGTGGAGAGGGCAGGACAAAGAAACCCAGCCGGACGGCGGAGAACCAATCCCGGCGGTCTGGTGGGGCAAAGGACAGGAAGGGGTGCAAAGAATACAGCGCCCGGCAGGACGGCGGAGAACCAATCCCGGCCGTCTAGCGGGGCAGAGGAAGAAGGCGCAAACGCGCCCGCAGGGTATCGGAGAGGTAGCCTTGAACCAACGCGGGAACCACGAAGATCAGGGAACTCAGATCTCAGTAAACAGACGGATAGGAATCAACAGGAAACCCGGAACAAGAAAACAAGGCGGAACTGAGAGCACGGAGCTTGACGCAAGAACGTAAAGCGTCGCTCCAAGGGCTCAGGAAGCTTATGTAGGGAATTCTCTTAAAGGGACAGCTCATCGGGGATCTCGGGGCATGACAGGATGACTGCGGCTGTTATGGGCACTTGTTGGATACATGCTAATCATTTCCAATGGGTAACATAGACTCAAATGCATGTACTGTATTGTCATGGAATGTGCGTGGTCTAAAAGATGCTCGTAAATGCAGACAAATGTTATCTCCCTCAGGTTACCCCTACTTTCTCTGGCAGGTGGGCTGGGATCAGAGCGTTCTCAAACTACTCGTCATATGCCAGAGGCACTGCCATCCTTATTCATCGCTCTGTTCCCTTCACACTGCTGGGTCAGCGGATAGATAAAGTGGGGAGATATGTTGTGTTATGGGGGAGATTGGGTGGAGACATTATTACCTTCGCTACTTGCTACGCTGCCAATGTAGACACTCCTGAATTTTTTACAGTGCTATGGGGAGTGATATCAGATATTGGATCGCGCCACGTCGTATGGGGGGGGGAGACTTCAATGTAGCCATGACTCCTGGATTGGATAGGGCAGATGGGCAGACACTATATCATCCAAGGGCAAGGGAGACACAAAGGCATCGTGGAAGATGGAGGACTTGTAGATGGCTGGAGACATACACACCCTGGACTTAGAGAGGGGACACATTTTACATCTTACACAGGAACGTGGGCAAGAATAGACTACTGCCTTCTGACCAGAGAACTGGCTCCTTATAGAATAGCTGCAAAACATTTGGCAAGGACCCAGTCAGACCACTGCCCGGTGTTGATTACACTAGCTATGCCGGGCTATGTTCGCCCCCGGCGTCCTTGGCGGCTACAGCCTACTGCCCTATTAGACACCGTCTTTCATGAAGAACTGAAGATAGACAAAGAGGAATTTTTTCCCCGCAATAAGGATACTGTGGATAGTGTGGAGACGGTCTGGGAGGTCTTTAAGGTTACGGTCAGGGGTTGGTGCATAGCTAAGAGCATTGGTGTATTACGGGACATACAGCGTACAATGCGGAAATTGGAAGGGGAACTACGAGGGCTGGAGCGACAGATGCTGGGAGAAAGTACGGGACTATTGCAAAAACAATTTCGAACCAAACTTTCGGAATATGAGGCAGAGGCGCAGCGGAAGGTGCATTTCAGGGACAAATATTGGAAAGCTCGCCAATATAATGAGGGAGATAGGCCGGGTAGGGCGTTGTGTGTGGCGGTGCGGGATGCACGGGGGACCAACACAATATTAGAGCTGGAGGATGACTCGGGAGAGGCCTGTAGGGACAATGATTGTATTTTGGCCGCACTCCAGGCACACTATAAGCAGTTGTACACCTCCCGCTCCTCCGATGACATTGACCTTGAGGGATTTCTGGGAGAGCTAGCGCTCTGCTGGCTGAACGAAATTGATAGAATGTTCCTCGGCGCTCCACTTGAATTGGATGAGATCCGGGAGGCCATAATGTCCCTCAGTAATGGGAAAGCGCCCGGCTTAGACGGACTCCCAGCTGAGTTTTATAAATGCTTTATCAATATAATGGCCAAAGTGTTAAAAGAAGTGTTTGAAGACTAATTGGAGGTTGAGGTGTTACCCCGTTCCATGAGAGAAGTGGTGATTACCTCCCTCCTCAAGCCGAGTAAAGACCAAACACAGTGTGACTTATCGAGCTTTGTCGTTACTTAACTGTGATGCAAAGATACTTGCCAAGGTGTTGGCTATGAGACTTTCCTTGCTCATGACCAGCATTATCTTACCCGATCAGTCGGGATTTGTTCCAACGAGATCGACCTCCCATAACCTACGCACCATCTTTTCACTCATACAAACAGTGGCCCCGGAACTCCCTTGGCTGTGATATTTCTAGATGCTTCCAAGGCGTTTGATTCCGTGGAATGGCGATATCTGTTTACTGTCCTGCATAAGATGGGCTTTCCTGTGGTTATTGTTGGGTGGATACGTTGGTTATACACTGCTCCCACTGCAAAGGTGCTAGCCAATGGTCACTTGTCGGAGGCCTTCGCAATTACTAGAGGCACCCGCCAGGGATGCCCACTATCCCCTCTCTTGTTCGCTATAGCGACAGAACCATTGGCCTGCCGTATCTGACAATTACACAAAGATAGCTCTTTTCGGTGTTTTCAGAGACAGCTGTCGATTTCACTATACGCGGACGACGTAACGCTATATGTCAAAGACCCTCGAAATAACCTAAATGCACTATTGAGGGAGTTTGTCGCCTTTGGTGGGCTGTCTGGCGTAACGATAAACTGGGGGGAAGTCACAGCTGTTCCCATTGACTGCTGCTGTGTCGGAATTTCCACTGGATTACCCATTGGAATGGTGCCATACTGATCTACGATACTTAGGTATCCAAATATCCAGAGATAGGGATGAGACACTCCGGCTAAACTATGGAACGGCCATTACCAAACTATCGGACTCGGTCTCGCGTTGGATAAGACTTCCGTTATCGATGGCTGCCAGGGTCTCACTGATTAACCCCTTCTGCGCTCATGACGAGCTGAGCTCGTTATGAGTTGTGCCGCTCGCACGCAGATGACGAGCTCAGCTCGTCATGTAACGCGGCTTTTTGAAAAAAGCTGCGCAGCGCAAAAATAGCGGCCACACGCATGCGGTTAAAATGGTAGTATTGCCTCGCTGTCTTTATTATTTTCTCAACATACCATACTATCCGGGGTCCTTTTTTTTTTTTTTAAAGACATTGAAGTCTGAACTGATTCGGTTGGTATGGGGGGGGTAGACAGGCGCGACTCAAATGGGCTGTTATGGCACAATCTTATGACATGGGGGGGTTTTGATATACCTGACTTTGAGATTTATTATCTGAGCGCACAGGCACATTATTTGTATCACTGGATGAAACCTACCAGCTTTATGCCGCAGATAGCGGTTGAGGATTGGATCGCTCAACCGTTGCCCTTAACTGGTATTGTATACGGTCCTGCTAGTGTTCTGGATACCCCGCAAACCACAGTGACGTGCACAGTGGAGGCGTGGAGGAGAATAGGGCAGCGACTGCGGGCGCACATACTTTACGCACCCCGAATGCCTATTTCCTACCACCCTCAGATAGCGTTGTTTCAACAAGTGGGCTGCCACAATATGTGTCGTCGACTCGATATAGGTACATGGGGCGACCTATTCCCTGGAGGAGTCTTCCGCTCGCGGGAGCAATTCTTTGGTGAACACCCCCCTAGCCCTTTGGAGGTGTTTTATTATATTCGGCTACGAGAAGGATTGAAAACAGTGCTCCCGGATTACCCCAATGAACCCCCTTGCACGGCTCCCCTTAACGTGGTTCTGAATAGTGCGGATGGCACTCATTTGGTGTCTAGTATATACAGCAGCATACAAGGCAATATACCGGCAGTTGTGGGTACGGCCAGGGTGCATTGGGCTGAAGATCTTGGCAGGGAGGTGACAGATGAACAGTGGGAGTACTGCTGCGAGCTTGCGGGGACTTCGATGTCAAGATGCCGTTTTAAAATAATCCACTATAAGTTTTTACATAGAATGTACTACACCCCTGCCCGAAAATTTCGGTTTCACCTCACAGACTCAGACTGTTGTGAACGATGTAAGCAACCTGATGCTGGTTTTATGCATTTGGCATGGGAGTGTCCGCAGGTGAGGCTATACTGGGTGCAGGTCCACGAGGCGCTGGAGCTTATGATAGATGACACGATAGAGATGGAGCCTCTTCTGTTTTTATTGGGCTATATGGCACAAATCCCGAGGAGTAGCCGGAGATTTACAAATGTAGCATTATTATTGGCCAAAAGACGACTGGCGTACAGATGGGGGAGGGGGCGTGCTCCCAAATGTAAGGAATGGATGCAAGACATGGTGCACTGTCAGGAGCAACATGGGATGTTCGGAAATGCAATTGATGACATCTAAACCGGCGGACATCTGGGGCCCGCTGCACGCCTACCTCATACAGACGGCGACTCAGTCGACGGATAGCGCCCTGTCGGACTTAGAGAGAGTATTAAACATTGCATGTGGTGGTCTGCACTCCTGATTCTTCAGCGTTTAGTCCGCGTCGTTTTTTCTCAATGTTTCCGTAGTGCGTGCAAAACTGGGTTGTGCTCTGCCCAGACCGCACCATAATTACATAATGCATGTGGGGAGCGTGATTAGCGCTCCACTCCCGGTTGTACTGCATGAATGGATACTAGATCCTTAGCCTTCATTTTTTAACCTTAGTCCTTTTAGCCTTTTTTACTCAAACTCGTCCAATATATTTCACCAAATTCATCATGTTTTCAAGCCATTTTTCGAAAGTCCACACAAAACTTTAGGTGCTTTTTTGCTCATTAATGAAATGACCAAAATGTAATATATATATATATTTGTTAATTCACAGTTACCCCTGAAGAAGGGCTTTTATACGCCCGAAATGCATTGGGTCAATAAAGAAGACTGCTTGGAATCAATTCGTGCATTTTTGTAATCGTTATTTGCGAAGAGGCTCGGATGGGCACACGTGATAATGAGAAGCTGAACAAAAAAAAGCACCTAAAGTTTTGTGTGGACTTTCGAAAAATGGCTTGAAAACATGATGAATTTGGTGAAATATATTGGACGAGTTCGAGTAAAAAAGGCTAAAAGGACTAAGGTTAAAAAATGAAGGCTAAGGATCTAGTATCATTAATGCAGTGCAACCGGGAGTGGAGCGCTAATCACGCTCCCCACATGCATTATGTAATTATGGTGCGGTCTGGGCAGAGCACAACCCGGTTTTGCACGCACTACGGAAACATTGAGAAAAAACGACACGGACTAAACGCTGAAGAATCAGGAGTGCAGACCACCACATGCAATGTTTAATACTTTCTGCCCATATTGGTCTTTGCACCCTAAGAAATAACAGGTATTTGAAACTGAGATCGTTTTCACTTGAAAAACTCCACATAATTCGAGCAGCAATACTCGCAAAAATGTGAATAATTTAGAGAAAGGACACTGATTGAATATGTGCTAAGCAAGGTTCTTAAAACAGTGTGTTTTTGAATCACGTAAGCTGTCTGCTAATGCTGGGGTTTGATTTTGATTTTTATCACAAAGTTCACGATTGTTCTGGGGGATAAAATGCAGTGTGGGAACTGTAGTTCACAGAGAAAAGTAACAAAGACACGTGATTGAGAAACGTAAGAAAAGGGGAGGAGTTGAGAGGGTTAAAATCGGAGAATCTGGTGTGAGGAATTGGGTGATGTCAGGCGCACGTGATGCGGCAAGAATAGTCATGAAATGAGCAGGTACGCGGTACATGTAGGTTTTGAAATCAAAGGTTTTGAACGCTAGTTTAGAAACAGCAGATTGTCTGTAAGAAATGGGTGGGCAGCTCGAGAAATTCAGGCAAAGGACCTTTGATGAGTGGTAAACAGTGAAGTTTAATGAAGATGTAATATGTGTCATGGCTGAGTGAAAAAAAGGGGGATTGCCATAATTGAGCACGCAGATTCGAGGAAAAAGTAAAAGTTGAACATCTGACACGTGAATAGTAGTAGTTACTCATAACACTGTTTTATTTCATTTGGTTGGTGAAGGGTAAATAAAAAGCGAATGAAATGGTGGGAAGCCACAGCATATAGATTATTGAGCGCAGAACGTACATTTTTCTAATTCAATTAATGAAATGACCAAAATGTAATATATATATTTGTTAATTCACAGTTACCCCTGAAGAAGGGCTTTTATACGCCCGAAATGCATTGGGTCAATAAAGAAGACTGCTTGGAATCAATTCGTGCATTTTTGTAATCGTTATTTGCGAAGAGGCTCGGATGGGCACACGTGATAATGAGAAACTGAGCAAAAAAGCACCTAAAGTTTTGTGTGGACTTTCGAAAAATGGCTTGAAAACATGATGAATTTGGTGAAATATATTGGACGAGTTTGAGTAAAAAAGGCTAAAAGGACTAAGGTTAAAAAATGAAGGCTAAGGATCTAGTATCCATTCATGCAGTGCAACCGGGAGTGGAGCGCTAATCACGCTCCCCACATGCATTATGGACGTAGAGAGAGACCATACCCAAATATAGTCACTAGTTCTGATTGATACATGCTAGGCCCCCGTAATAGGCCCACTGGGGAGTTTAATACGCCCCTCTTGTACGACCTGCACCGGGCAATATGGGGAACATACAGTGAAAGCATTTCCTGAGACCCAATTAGGAAGGGACACCTACACATTTAATGAGAATCAGGACGATACGGTCCCAGGCAGGTGTAATACGCTCACACCTTACCTAGAGAGATACCCTGGTCCTGGTGAAACACACTGACACTAAACTTTACCTCTCGGTAACATTGAAATCGTGTATTCGCCCATTTGGGAAGTATGAAACTACTGTGGATATACTTGGGACATACATATGAGTGTACTAAACAAGGAGGGTGAGAAGTGTTTTGCATGCTAAATATATAGTCTACGCATTTGTATTGCTGTGTCCATGTTGCTCCGACCTCGCCACTCCTGCTATGAAGAGTATACTGGACCTAGTTCCATACGCGGCCGGCCCGAAGTGGTTGTAGGTGGCTTGCTGTGTTAGACTACTGTTCAAAATACTTCACATATTGAGACTCAATGATTGAAATAACTTGCTGTCGGCCATGCTGTGGTTGTGGGCGCAAGCTGTGTATATGTGCACGAATGTTAAAGGTTTTTGAAAATTAAAAAAAAAGAATAAAAAAAAAAAAAAAAAAAAAAAACAATGAAATCCAGGTGGACTGGACGTTTATTCGTTTTTGCAGGATCGGTCAGCAACCAAAGCGCCATGATGTTTGCTATGGTTCCTGCTTGTTTAGTAAAGCCGGTTAGATTAGCGGTAATAATGGAGTGTGCCTTGGCCCAAAGTTGTAATTCCTCCAATAGAACTCCCGCATAATACTATGCGTCACTATCAATTAAAGCTATTAAACTGTAATTTCCAGGGTCACCCTTATCCCCACCCTAATGCATTGGGATAAGAATGGAGACCATCCACGAGGAAGGAATGCTATGGAGCTGAATAGCTGCATTAACGCCTTGGGCGCTGAGGCACAGTGAGGCAGTGCTCATGACTAGCTCTTCTTGACTGCCGCGGCACGCCCACGCGGGGATAATTCCCTTGCTGTGCTGAACGTTCCATGAAATCGGGCGTGGTCATGACGAGCTGAGTTTGTCATGAGCACAGCGCCACCGTGCAGCCAAGCACGTCACAAGCACCGTGGGCGGCCCCCTTCCCCCCCCCGCCCCCAAGCACCGCGGGGGAATTAGCCCCGCGGCAAAGGGGTTAAAAACCGGGGCAAGGTGAACCTCCCAGAACAGTGGATCCTACTTGTAGATGACTGGTGGAATGCCATTCGGGCCCGGCGCCCCAACCCTACATCTCCTTGCAATGTGCCTCTGCACGGAGCAAGGACTGATTGTGCACCAGGCTGGTGTGGGGACCCTCTCCCAGTGTATTTAGTGGCTCCAGGTGGTCTAATTACACCGGTGTTGTTCCTCCTGTACCGCGTGGTTATAGTAACTACTCAAAAAACAAGCATTTGCAACAGTTAGAGCTATTGGAGTTGTAAATGATAATGTGTTTTACTTATGTGTTTTGGTTTGGAGTGTAGAAGATGTATGTGGGGTGGAGTGGAATTATGTGGGTTGGATTGGAATTGTTAGTGGTGGTATGATGTGTAAATCTGTGGTGTGAATTGGAGGTATGTGGTGTGTTGTGGAATTGAATTGTGTATTTGAAATAAGTGGTTTGGTGAGGAATTATGTGGTGTGTTTTGGAATTGTGTAGAGTTGAATTTTGTTATGTTATGTTATGTTATTGGGTGTCTTATAAAGCGCTCAGCTACTCGGACAGAGTGTCCCGGCGCTATGCAGATCAGCCGATAGGCATCGAGGGAGACCCATGCAGACTATTGTCCGAATAACCAGGTCTTAAGCCCCTTCCTGAAATACAACAGGTTGTCAAGTTTCCTGAGGGCCAAAGGAAGGTTGTTCCAGAGTTTAGGGGCCAGCTGTCTATAAGAACGACCTCCAATGCGTGCTCGTTTGGTTACAGGCACGAAGGCCAGTGCTTCCGAAGCGGATCGGAGAGATCTGGAAGGAAAATTGAATCGTACTCTTTTCCTTAGATACTCGGCACCAATGCCGTCTAGAGATTTGAAGGCCAAGATCAGAGTTTTAAAATGAATGCGTTTCCGCACCGGCAGCCAATGGTGTGAGTTTAGTAGAACCGAAGTATGGGCTGTACGGTTAAGGCCATAAATGGCCCGTGCCGCCGCATTCTGTACTGATTGGAGGCGGGTGAGAAGGTATTCAGGAAGGCCCAAGTATAGGACGTTGGCGTAATCCAACCTGTGGCGTGGAACTGTGTGGCGCTGACCAAAATTGTGCTTATTGGAATTATGAGTTATGGTGTGCATTTATGTGGATTGCTGGTATTTGGCATAGAGTGCATTTATGTGAGGTGTATTTATGTTGTATAGAGTAGAGTGTAATTATGTTTTCCCATGCGGACATAGAACTACAAACAATTATGCACTTTAATTTATTGTTAAAAATACTTTACTCTGCAGCTTTCATGTTGGGTGGCCTCAATGTTTTAAGCTGCTTGCTCAGGCAAAGTGGTCTGAAATGCTCAGGTAGAACTAGAAACAAGGGTTTCCTCGTATTACTGAAGGAGGTTGCATGGCACTTTTATTGACACCCCTGCAATGCTTTCAGCCTCCAAAGCCTGTTTAGCCTGTTTCCTCAGTGAGGAGCAGTTGTGAGGGAAGGAAAGCTTGCCTGGTGCACCCTATTATGCAGTCCCACGCCTTCAAGTGATTTATATATGAGTGATATATTGCCTTAAGAGACAAGATAGAATCACAGATGTAGCTTAGTCAACAAGTATTGGGGGGGTGAAGGCTTCAGATTTCCCAACAATGACGCTGGGATATTTTGTTAAAGCACAATTTAGGAGAAGCAAAACACAAGGTGGTACTGTAGGGGCATTCGAAAGCAATGTGAATTTCTGTAAATGGATGTTGATTGCAGTCCAGAAAATCGACAGATGTTAGCAATACCGAAAAGAGGCCTCTTAAAGACCGGTTCATATGTACTAGTACAGGGACGTCAGAACGACTTTAACCCAGATGCATGGAATCATTGCCTTGTGCAACATGCAATGTGCCCTTGCAGACAACTGCAGTGAACTCCCCCTTTCAACCATACCACATGCAATTAAACAAAGCAACCCAGCATGCACTTCCAAGAGACTCTTTAGGCACGTCTGCCAGAACTACAGCCAACAACGCCCTGTTGTTTTCCATCACAGTTTGATATAAATTGACAGTAATGAAGTTCCAGGAATTCATTGTATCTAATGCCTGAGCCCCGAAGTTGCTAGGAAGCACATTTGCAAGCAATTTAGATGCCAGCATTTTTAAGCAAAACATGAATAAGCCTGAATTCTCCAGGTAGATATTTTTACCCAAGTTACGTTTCCGATAAGTAAATCTGTAAGGAGCTAGGACATGTATTAATATGGACATAACATTTTCTCCTTCACTAAAACTAAATAAAAATAAAACATTCAATGCTTTTCGAACTAAAAAGCTGACGCAAGGATATTTTGTGAGAAGCACAACATGAGGGGAGCTGTAGGGGCAGTGGAAATAGAGAGGAGAAAATGATTTGGAGCTCTTAAAAACACCATTTTAAAAACGAACCATCAACAAGTGTACGCTGTCTTTCCTCTGCAACACCTGAAACATGCATCTTAATGGCTACACTCATTATGTTTGGCTGATGTCTGTATGCAAATGGCATGGTCTCTGGATGCGGCTAGCCTTTCCCAAAAGCCAGGGTAGGCGAGGCATACTTTATAGCGACTTCATAGTACACGGCCGTCATTGCCTGCTATGGAGGGAAAAGTAGGGCTCGGGAAGAAGGAGGCTGTGTCTACGCTGCAGCTGCATTACTTACAAAGTTTGTTAACACACTTGTTGGCAAATGCCGTCCAAACAATAAGTGTGGCGTCGTGATGCGGGCAGAGAGCAAAAAAAAAAAAATTTTTTAAACACAAGCAGCAACGGCTAAAAGACGACTGGTGCAGGGGCTATGTGCGCTTGGGAGGAGGGATTATAACGTGAAGCAGAAGGGGAAGCAAAACAGCCAGAAGCAGCGACTGGCCAAAAGCATCAATAAAGATAAAAAAAAGTTCTCACACACAGGAGATAACGAAGGTAAGCGGAAGTACTCTGTACTTTACCGGTGCTCCTGAGCTTTCAAAGGAAGGGAGCTATGGGCTGCCTGAACGAGACAGGAGGCAGCAAAGAAGAGCGGCGTTTGAATGAACCAATTGTAAGCAGGAGGCAGGAATAGAGTGGTTTTATCGATTACAGCAGTTCTTGCAGACAGCGCATGGGCGCTCCCAACGCTCAACCTAATGATACCATGTGGCCTTGAATTCAGCACATTCACTTTCCATAACATTCCTAGCTCCAACAATAACTTTAGCTATTATATACGGCACTGTTAATATAGCATTACATACATCCACATAATCTCACTTCCACAAAAATAATTGATTACTTCTCACTCAATATTTTAACTATCAGAGACACAAAAACAATATATGAACACAACCTTAGGAAATGTCTAGTGACTTTCAACAACTGACTTTCCAACTTCACCTGTCTATGTAATGATAATGTAAAAATAAAGAAACACACACTTGGCATAGTTGGCAAATGCATAGTATCTGAAATACTGTACATCTAAACAGCAACGCCAAGAAAAATCATTTTCCAAACTCAACCACCAATACCTCTTGCCAGACTATAATATTGGAGAACTGAAATAAAACTTAGTGTTCAATAAATACTACCTCTACAATTCTGATAAAACAAGAAAGTATCCGCTGCTTTGCTTTTTAAATGAAATTAACTTCAAGGATAGCAGAAACCCTGTATTAATGTATGGATTTAACAGCATGCTTCAACAATAAAGCCATTACCAAAGCTAACCCACAAAAAATACTTGAGATTTCTCTGCAAAATTAACTATGGGAGAAAGGTTCCTTGAAACTACTCAAAGCATTCAGATCAGCTAATTTCACTTAATCCCAGTTATTTGTTGCTCATAGGACAATTTGGCACTCTGAAAGACTATATAGAAAGCTGGCCTATGCAATACGTTCTCTTGCTAGAAGAACCAGAGTGCAACTGGACCTTCTGCTAATATGTTACTCTTTTGCCCAAATGAGTATGTTTGTTTTAGCTACGTGGGACGATGCTACATATTCACAGAGAAACCTCTTTAAAAATGTTCTCCTGCAAAAGATTCAATCGACAACATACCTTTATATTATCATGCTAACCCTTGCATTATCCCTCAAACCATTACTCAATACTGAAAAGAAGAAGATTGCACACTAACAAACAAGGTGGAATTTACTTTCTTTTATCCTTAAGAGGTAAAGAACACTTAAGAAATACAGAAGACATGGCAGCAATAAATGCTACGTTGAACGACTGACAGCATGTTTTTTCATTTTTTATTGTCTCTTCCATACTGACGCAGTATTACTGTCTGACTGAGAATCAAACTGTTCTTCCGGAGTTGTAAAATGAAAATGTCGTCATATCTTCCTCCAATTCCCTTCTTCATAGTTTCTTACAATTTTGATACAAGGCTTCATCATTGTTTTCTGGGTGGCCAAACCAGAAACTTCATGTTAGAAATATATTGTAAATATGCTGTAATGCAAATCTTCTGAAAGTGACATATCTATGACTGCATGACCTACCAGTGGCGCTGTGGATATACAAAGGTATCAGAAAATTACCTTTAAAAGTAATCCAAGCTTCAGCTTTCTAAGGCTTTGCATTTTTTTTCCTAAACTGTATATTGTGAAATATGAAACAGGATGTATTAAGCCAAATATTTCTTTGGTAAGCACCAAGCTCCTGATGAGCTCTTTGAATAGGCTTCATTAGGTCTAACTACTCCACGGATAATGAGAATTACATCTAAAAGATGTATAGGATGGTATTTAATAAAGGTGGTATTTTTCTTATGGCAGTTATTTTGGCTGACACCTTTGCTATATTACGTATGAACGTTGCTGTAACTGTGGGAAAATATGCCTCTGCAATTTGGCTGAAAACTCTGAAGTACTCAATGAACTTTTAAGATACGTTTAAGAACAACCCGCTAAACATATTGTTTTACACAATATATTTGAAAAGTGCATTTTAAAATGTGCTACTTCTTTAATAAATAAACATGTTTAGGACAACTGAAACTATCTCTATAGAGGTTGATGCGTTCTTTTCAATGGCTGAAAAAAACAGGGATACAGGAAAAGAGGTAGTGATGGGTGGGGGGGGGGATTTCGACAGACGACGTCGAGGGAAATGTAAAACAATAATTAAATTTCCCTCGTCGTCATCTGTAGAAATCCCCCTCCAACCGGCCCCACTGCTCTTACCTGCACAGGCCGCGGCTGGCAAAACCCAGGAAAAGGGCCGCAGCAGCAGCCAAGGAAGGGAAAACTAGGCAGTTATATGTTTAGTAGTTTAGAACGGCAGTGAATGTTCAAATTTGAGGGGACTGTCTGTGCTGAATCTGCAAGAGGAGAGAGACAAGACCCTCAAGAAGAACTGCCATAGCTAGCACTACACAGAGCAAGAATATGCCTGCAAAAAAAACAGTCGACATAGCTGAGAAAGAATGAGATGAGATCCACTTGGAGGGGGGTTATGCATCAACCAAATGAGATGCAGAGTCCAAACAAAAAAATAAATAAATAAATAAAAACAAGAGACATAAACTAGACAAGATTTGTGGAAAAAAAAGCCCACAAGAAAGGTGGGGTGGGGGGGGGGGGGGGGCGGAGCGGAGAGGGAAATAAAAACACTTTGGTGAGATACACGAGTTAGAGCGTAGAACTTTAAGTGGAAAGACTTCCACAAACAAGATCGGAAGCTAGTGAAAAAGGTGCACAGCTGTATTTGTGGACATAATAAGACTGCAATGATTTAGGGCTCAAGTGGCACTGGCAGTGGGGCTTAGCATCTAAGTGACATACCACTGAAAAAAATACAACTCTGGAAGCCTGATCTCAAAATCCAGAATATTTTTCTACTCAAAGTTCTAGCAGTAGCACACAAAAGCTTAGTTTTTTTCCATTTTCATACAGCAATTAATACCAGGGCAGACATGATTCTTTTTATTGACAAATAGAACATAAGGACAATAAATCTCTGAGAAATTAAGATATTGACCTATACTTGGGGACAAAATACGAAGCTCTTGGCTGAACGGGATACAACTTAGACACTAACCCATATTGCCTACTAATGATCTTGCTAGAACTCTTTGTTTGGAATTATAATGTTTGGTGGGGATACCAAACAGAAAGGCTACCATATCCCTCACCTCTATTTAAACACTACCTTCATAAGAAAGCCTAAATAAAGGCCTGGTGTACTTTAGCAATAGAATACAGTGCTCAAAAGAACAAATCTAACAAAATCTGTCATACTGGCTTGTCAAGAGAAATACATTCTACTCAAAATGCCACATTATAGTGTTTCAAGGATAAAATGAATGATAGGGCTGCATCAACTCACACAAAACTGCTACAGCTCCAGACTCAAACAAGAGGCATTCTTCGCGGTTTCTTGTTTCCACAATTACGCTGAAGGGAGGAGGGTCGAGCTTGTGATAAATCCGATATCCTTTACTAAAAGCCATGGTGCCTCCTGTCAAAAGTCCCTCTGAAAGAGACCATCATATCATTAACATAAAGAGGTGCACTGAAAATAGCAGTTACAATAACAGTGAAAATATATACAACAGTGACAATCAATACAAAAGTACAGTCAGAGACAAAGTCTAGTTCTTAACATATGTGCTTATTCTTTAACCACCCAAACACGGACTATACCTCTAGACGTAGGTGTACTCAATTGTACTGGGTAGTGTGTGGTGATGTATTGAACAAATTACTGCAACAGCTTTCTGCTTTCATTAAGCATGCAGGTGCCTGAGGGTGTCTGGACGTTCGACTCAAAGTCAGGAGATTGTGAGAAGACATTTAGAGCAAGAAGCTGTAGGTTTCAAAGGGTCTTCCTGAACGTAGTATAGCAGGTAAAGGTTTATATCTCAAGTGGAAGGGAATTCCTGAAATAGGTTGTTTTTAATTAAAAAGGCACAAACGCCCTGGCAAGACTTTACTGCAATATTTAAAATATCAATTTAGTAACACAGCAAGGGATAAGCAGGTTGCAAGGAATTTGACAAGGTCCTTCACACCACTATACAACAGCCACTGCTCAAAGCAAATAAACCATGTACATCAAGATTAATCATTGCTACAAAGTAAAGTGTGTTCTTTGTTGGCTAAAACAAAGATATTGCCAATGCACCAAGACAAGAATGTAGTATATGAGCATAGCTTCAATGCACTAACAAATTATATGGTTATATGTCTTAACTAATAGGAATGTGGGTGCAAGCGTAAAACATAAACACTTATCACAAGTCCTTCCAATAAACAAGCGCCTCCCAAGACGGGCCCAAAATATCTAAGTCTGGAAATAACATGAGGTTCCAAGACTAAGCGCAGATGAAGTATGTGGGTGAGTTTCAGGCACATACCACCTCGAGTAATGAACAACTATGGGTAAAGGCTAACCAACTGTGACAGACTGGTTTTGTAGCTGTTTGGCTGAATACGCATTCAAATACATTCAACACATCAATATGGACAGGGCTCATTTCCTCACACTAAATGAGCCACCAAAATAGTCCATTTTCTCTGAGAAAGGCGTCACCCTCTTTACCAATTCTGTCCCTGCAGAGCATGTGTTGGGGCCTCTTTCCGCAGTCACAAGCCCCTTGTAGCTCATATTTCTTTGTGGTTAGCCCTCTCTTTCGGCAGGTAATTACTTACACCTGTATCTGTGCAGAAGGCTATGGAAAAGGCTCTGCTATTTGGCTCAAGTAGGTGGGGCATTAGGGATGGATTCAGTGCAGCTAATTTGTCCCTTGCAGGCATATCTCTTGGGAGGAGGACACTCCCTGCTTGTGGTCATTTGTTCCTAGCGGGCACGTTACGCAAGGACAAGGAACTCTGCGGTTACTACTGAAGGCATTATCAGCGGAGATGACTGTTGGCACTGCTTGCGGCTCTGCTCTCAGGGCTGCAGCTCGTGTCTCCTTTGCAACCGCCTCTTCGTCTCCATGTAGGAGGCGGCTTTGGTTTCATCTGCCCGGTCGTGCCTCTGCCTCACAGTCCCGCTGACAGCACCTGTCACAACGCACTCACAGTGGGGCTCCTACATCCCTGCTCAGACCTCGAAGGTGGCGGCTAGCTGGGGTTACCTGTGCAGCACTGCCACCCCAGGGTCCGCACCACCCGACCCCCCTTCCTGACAGCGCCTGGGGCGATGCTACCAACTATCCACATAAAGAGGGGGGGGGGGATATCCCAGGCCTTACCTCCCGCTTCCCGAAACAGGAGCCGAATTCCGACGTTTTTCGCTTATGGTTTTGAGCCGACTTCAATACCTGAAGGGCTCTGTCAGATTTCAATAAGAGAAGGAAGGCAGGCAATAGGAAAGCTGGTTTATTTTGATTGACAGCATAAGGGGCAGTACTACAAGGGCCCGGTCGGCCGTCCAGACCCACAGCTCCTATGATTGGCTGGTAGGAAAACAATTACCCGCCCCCGGAAAAGACGGCCCACCCACCCCGGAAAAAACGCTCTAGCCGCCGACCCGGAAGAGACTGAGCCAGTAACGTTAGCTCAGCTGTGCGTGAGCCGCCATTGCAGGCTGGGAGTTATGATTATTTGCGGTTTATTGCTTTCTATTGCTTCTTTTTGGATAAAATGCGTTTAGTCGGACATGGGCGTCCTTCGGGCTCTTAGAATGCGGTACTGTTGGTCGGTAGAACGGGACAGGCTTAGCTCTGAGTTCACACTGGGGACCAAGAGACAGCATTCTGTTGATGTCAGTTCATTTAGCTTGTGGCATGTGGCGTTTAAGGAGCCTGAGCCAGACTTCGAGTTGCAGAAGGAAGTGGTGGAAACGTGTGCGACTTTGAGTTGCAATGAGGGGCCAAATTACTTTGTTGGGGGTAAGCTTATAGGTTAATCAGGGCACAGGTCGGGAGTACACGCAGGTGCACGGCGTCCACCCACTATTTTCACAGGGTGGATGCCATCCCCCTGCCAAGAAGTTGGGCCCCACAGAAATATGCTGAACTTGGCCCGCTGTAATTTTCAGACACTAGGACACGTTCAGCAGCACCGTACTTTGTCTGCTTTCTATTCCCAGCAGCAACGTGCAGGCAGTGAGGGAGCTTTTTTATGTTCACATCCAGGTGGGCCGAAGTTAAGGGGCCTCCTTCTGTGTGAATAGCCTGACTGGAGGTGGCCTAGAACCTCACACTTAAATTTAAATGCCACGGAGGGGAAACAAAGACACACAGCTTGTTATCGCTTCTCAGGTACTAAAAGAGGCATGCTTTTGCCTTTGTTCAGTCCTTGAATATGAGATGCATGCATGGAAGAATGTCAGGTGTATTGGTCTGTCCCAGTATTTACACAACAATTTCAATAGCACTATTTTATTTCTTTCATAGCGCTAGGCAACCCAAAGCAGGGTGTCAGAGTTCTTTAAGTAACATGCACATTATACATTGACAATAAATCATGTACAAGTGGAAAGCAATGTACAAGATGAGTTACATGAGACAGGGATACAAGGTGCAGTAGTCACATGTCCTTCATAGCTCATTGTGTTATGTGATATATTACAATTTAAGAGCTGGAGGTAACAAAAGTATCCCTGTGTTAAAAGCAGTAACCCACTTTACTATCTACATGAAATCAAAATCTGTAGTTTTCATGTTACGTGATGCGCTTTGCAGAAGACACATTAACCCACTATGCTACTTTGATTCAAATCTGGGACTTCAAGAAACACAGATCTCTACAACAAACGCGGTCACCTCTAGAGTTATCTCACCATTATTATGTAAATGTAAATGTATTTCGATTTATATAGCGCACGAATCACCCAGGGGTCTCAAGGCGCTTGCTTAGGGAACCCGTCCTGGTATTCCCCTGTGAGATACCCCGGCAGGGTATTCACAAGGTGAAAGCCAGGCATCCCGCCGCGAGGGGCCATAGTGGAGATTAAGCAAGCTATTGCCCAGAGTCGCAGAGTGTGACCCCGTGAGTCGAGTAGGCACCGGAGCGAGAATTGTCGAGTCCGTGGAATTTTTGAGCCCGAGACCCGCCGAGGCGGGGAATCGAACCCTGGTCCACGGCTGATCTCAGCTTCCAGGTCTGCCGCCTCTAACCACTGAGCCACGCTTCTCCACCACCATTATTATTCCCTGAGATTTACTGGGCACCTTTTACAGCAGATGCCTTAACCCATTACATATTTTAAAATGCAGATTTTGCAACCAATTAAGCAGAACAGATCTACTGCCATGCTTCACCTTGTTGCCAATTTCTGTGTGACAGAATTTACAAAAATAAATATATTAGTTGAGACCCAGATTTTGCGCCGGGATTGCCCCACTTTTTTGGCACAACCCCGATATCAAATCTCATTTGTTAAATCTCATAATGTGCTTAAATGTACTCATGATATACCTGATAAACATATGTGTGAGGTCTTAATATCTGATGTCACTTCTTGTGATGGCACATCCGGTAAGGTCACTTTTCTTTATGTCACGTGCAAAGCCACGCCTCGTGACATGCACTTTGATGGCACGCATCATGATTTCATTTGCATACTGCCTAACCTGATTAGTCCCCTGTAGGAAGTGAAATCCTTTCTCCAAATAAAAGAATAATCCAAAAAATTGTTGAAAAGAAGTTAGATTTATTCCATAGAGAAGACCCACGACTGAACACATCAGGAACTGCCACAGGACTGAAAGATGCATCTTAACCATTCTAGAATGTAGAATACATAGACACAGAGCAACATGCCTATCTTAAAGAAGTACACTCTCTACACACCCCCCTCCCTATAATATATAACAGAAAGTAAAAAAAAAAGTAAAAAATAATAATTCAATAATAAACAAAATCATTAAAACGGACGGGATTCCTAATACGAGAACTACATCTAATAGTTGCATGATCTCCGGAATCCCCAACAGAATTTTGTACATTTTCAACATTTGCATGAACAACATTGTAAGAATCACCCTCCCCAACATTTACAGTTGAATGAAAAGAAACACAAAGCTCAATATTACTCCTCTGAGGAATAACCTAAAAATCAAACCAACTTGAAACAGTTTGTTTGACAGATATTTCATGAATTATTTTTGCCTGTTCTTCAGAAATTTTAATAACAGCATTTCTGTTCCACCAACCACGATCCTGTAACATCACAGCCATTTTTGAAACTTTCAAAACTAGCAGGCATAGAAAATTTTGATTCGCCCTTAGTAATTCTTATAGGTTTCTTTATGATTACCCAGTCACCAGGAGACAATGAAGTAACTTTAACATGTTTTCTTAAATCAAAATTCTTCTTATATGCAGCTTGTTTACTCTCAACCTGATTTCTAACTTTGTGTAAATCTACAATCGGACTTTCATCTCCTACTTTACTTTTTAGCCAAGCAGGATTAAGCGATGAAATTGTCTTTCTTCCTCTAAGCAATAAATAGGGAGAAACCCCCGTGGTAGAATGGGGAGCAGTATTATAACTCCACACTTTCTGACAAAGATACTTGCACACATCTAGATTATTAGAAACAGCGGTTTGGATACCTTCCTTTAGCAACCGGTTAGCCCTTTCCACCAGACCATTTGAAGAAGGACTGTACAAAGGTACCAAAACATGTTTGACTGAAACTTCACCCAAAAAATTCTCAAACTCACCAGAGCCAAAATGAGATCCATTGTCCGTCACAATTTCCACCGGTAAACCTTCAACCATGAATAAGCGTTGCAAAAAATTAATCACAGAACCAGAATCAGGCCTCTTAACAAACGAAAAATAGAGCCATTTTGAAAAGTAATCAATGACCACAATTAAATACCTATTTTCAGAACTGAGCAAATCAAAAGGACCTGAAAAATCCAAGCCCAATTTTTGCCAAGGACCGGAAGGCCAATCAACAGAACATAAAGGTGAAGTAGACAGGCGCCAATGTTTATCTGAACACAAACATTCAGGACATTTATTCACAAAATCCTTAACTTGTCCATCAATGCCAGGCCACCAGTACGTATCCTTAATCTTCCTGACTGTACTTGAAGTACCTAAATGCCCATCATGAGCAAATGAAATGATCTTTGGACGAATACCCTCAGGAGGAACTATTTTGTCTTCCCTAACCAAAATATTGTCTACAACAGACAAATCTGCCGCAACCTGTGCAAAACATCTATCTTGCATTGACATACTCATATCACAAGGCCAACCATGTACCAAAAATCTCTTAACTCTTCGAAGACAAAGATCATTTTTATCTGCAGTCAACCAGTCATTTTCAGAAATATTACTAGATTGTGTCAGATGTAGTGTCTGTTACATCCAAAGGAATACGAGACAAACAGTCCGCCCTAACATTCTTTCCGCCTGGAATATAATTAATGTCAAAATTATATTCCTGTAACCTAGCTAACAATCGGACTAACCGGGAAGAAGCTCTATTAGAAAAACTATCCCCTAGCATATAAATCAGAGGCTTATGATCAGTAAAAAGTTTAAATCTAGAACCCCAAATATACATGCGGAACTTTTCAACTGCCCAACAACATGCTAAAGCCTCTCGTTCTATCGTGCTATAATTGGACTCAGCACTATTTAAAACTCTAGAAGCAAAAGCTATAGTATATTCTTGTCCATCAATCAATTGGCTCAATGCAGCCCCTAATCCCTTAGAACTAGCGTCCACTGTGACCATAGTAGGCTGGCCATGAGAGAAAGCACTAATAGCTGGTGCTTCCAAAATCAACTTCTTAACATTAATAAAAGCCTCTTGCGTATTAGTAGACCAAATGTATTCAGCATTTTTTTTCAATAAATCTCAGAGAGGCTGTACAATCAAAGCATAACTCTGTACAAAACGAGCGTAATATTCACTCAACCCCAGAAATGCCCTCAAAGCATCCTTATCTTGCGGTCTAGGAGCATCTTTGATGGCATTGATAAGAGACAGTTTGGGTTTTATACCATGCATAGAAATATTATGACCCAAGTAATCTACATCTTGAATAATAAACTTACATTTGTTTTTATTTACAGTCATACCAAAACTCTCAAGCTTTTGCAAAACCCGTTCCAGAAGATTGTAATGAGATTCTAAAGTAACAGAATGAACCAAAATATCATCCTGAAACGCTTGTATGCCGTCAATATTAGAAAATAACTGATCCATAAGGCATTGGAACACACTGGCAGCGGACGCAAGTCCGAATGGCAAGCGTTTGTACATATAGACTCCAAACGGAGTAATGAAAGTGGTTAAATGTTGGGAATCTTTAGCTAAGGGAATCTGGTGGTAGGCAGATTTCAAGTCAATAGTTGTAAAATATCTGCTACCACCTAAATTCGCTAACATTTCCTGAATTCTTGGCAAAGGATGGCAATCAATAAGGATATTACGGTTCAGTGCCCTCAAATCAGCACAGAGACGAATCTCGCCTGAACTCTTACGTGCTACGACACAAGCAGAAACCCACTCAGATGATTCTACAGGAGTAATAATGTCTTGAGAACACAAGTCTGAAAGCATTTTTTTAAGATCATCACGAGCAGATAATGGAATGGGTCTACATTTCTGAACAACAGGAACTGCGTTCTCCTTAAGAACAATGCTGTGTTGAAATCAATGAACTAATCCAACTTTATCAGAGAACACTGGAGCATATTTACCTAGTAACTCTGATAAAATAGGGTTATCAGTAGTTATAGGAACCTTATCCAAAACAGAGAGGATTGGAAGCTCACCCAAAACAACTGGATCTGCATGCCCGGGTTTCAGCATAATTCCCAACTTCGCCTGATCCTGCCAGCCCAATATGTCACGACCGTTAACAGCCACATATACTTTTGTAAAAATTTGTCTCCCTCTGAAATTAATAGAATCCGAAAAATAACCACACATAGTGATATCGAATTCACCAAATGCCTTTGGATTCACATCAGTAGGCTTCAGTAAGACATTGCTCCAAAATTTTTCGAAGGTTCTTAGATCCAAGATGGTGATTGGAGAACCCGAATCGGCCATAACATTGATATTGATTACTCCAATCAACATATTGCACAAAGGACCCTTACACTTTTTCGTGTCACTATCCAAAGTATTAATCTCTATAGTAGATGGCTTGGCACAATTCATCCTCATCTATTTCAAGAGAATTTACCTTTTTCCCATACTTTGCAGTTCTACACATAGTATTAAAATGCCCAATTTTCTTGCAGGTGATACATTTTTTTCTATGAGCTGGGCATGTAGGATTATTGCCCATATGGTATTTAGAACCACATCTATAACAGAACCCTTTACTTTAAAAATGTACATTGGTGTTCTTAGATTCAGTAGCCACAACATTGACAGTGGGATCATTGCCTTTTATACTGGTGGAAGAATCCACAGTTGTGAATTTACCAGAAGCATCTTGTGTCAAAATTTTTGAAGAGACTACAGACCTCTCAATACTACAAGCAATGTCCATAACCTCATCCAGAGATGGATGTTCCTGAACACATCACGAACTGCCACAGGACTGAAAGATGCATCTTAACCATTCTAGAATGTAGAATACATAGACACAGAGCAACATGCCTATCTTAAAGAAGTACACTCTCTACACCCCCCACTTCTTTTTTTTGGACTTGTGCCCTTATAGGTTTCATGTGGTTCAGCAGTAGTCTGTGAGTTTTGGCATTTATACCGAGAGCGAACATTGGCGGGGAAGACAAGTGTATCATTCTAGGGTCAGGGGCCCCTGTAGTAGGATGTGACTTGCTGGGAGGTTTAAATGAAGGTAACACGTTAAGTCTAAGGTGGCATGTACCGTTAAACACCTTGTAGAGTTGTAGGTCTATTATCTATGCGTTATTAGGTATAACTTGTGTTATAAGGTATAACTTGTGTCTTAGACTCCACTAGGAGAAGGTTTTAGTAAATGTTCAGCCCAGGTCTTATGCCTCAAACACTACCACCACAGAACCCCAGGAAAAATCACATTCCATAGCTTCACAAGGGACCCTAGGCACAACAGAATGCCACACAGCCATAGTTTTGTGGGCTAAACACATGAGCCTTTGGCAAGTGAAAAACTGTTGTTTGAATCCTCCACCTTGATGTATTTCTGCCAGCTGTCAAAAGGGTTTGTTCTAGCCTCAGGAGTTTATGGTGCATGTTATAGTGGTTTTCTGAGGTTGCAGGTGTCTCTTCTGGGTGGGCATTGGGTGGATTACTGAGAATATATGCCATCTTGTGGCCAGCATTCTATAGGACCCAGCAGGTGAAAAAAAACACCAGTTTTTTAATGCCCTGATCCCTAGTGCACTGAACAGCAGGCATTTAATGAACGTTTTTTTCCTAAAATAAATATGGGAAGTGTGATCCTGGGGGCAGTGTTGGAGGTGGGCTATTAGAAATAAAGTATTCTGTAACTCTTTTGTTGGCCTTTCACCTGCAGGTAATTGCATATAAGCAAGAATGCCTTAAATGAAAAAAGGCTTATTAAACTGATCTGTGGGCAATGCATTGTTCTGGCAGGGAAGAATAGTGGGTTAATGCAGTCACTTCAGATGTCTGTGGGTGTAACTGGAGAATCACTGATATGAATCTTGATTGGTTAGTGTTAAGAGGTCCCAGCATGAGACTGGTTTGTTTGTCACATGACTAGCAGGTGCTTGCTGTGCTGAGTGGTGAAAGAACAGCATACGACCTGCGCATGGTCCTTCATGCAGCACATTTAAATCCAGTTCCTACCCCAACCTCTATCCCTACCAGGCCTCGAAAAATTCAGCCGTCCACTCGCAATGTCTAGTGAGATTTTATCAGGTCAAGCTATTTTTAGCATTTACTCGTCCTACTAGTGAGTTAGTTTATTTAAACTGGAAGGAACAGGTGTTCTGTTCATTCAGTTGCACATGTTGAAGGGGTAACAAGATCACAGACTCTTACTAGCCAGTTTAATGAGCTTCCAATCTGTTTATGCTTCCGCCCTCAGCAGGGGGACACCCCTCACCCCCTTGTTTAAATGGAGAATTGAAGAGTTGTGCTGGGGCTTGAAGATTTAAATATTACTTCTTTAGAGTAATTCCAATCAATCGCGTTAATTTGTGCAAAGCGTATTTATTGACACATCAGATGAACAGCCAACACGTGTTTCACCCCTGATTGGCCAGCAGGCCTGGGGCTTCTTCAGGGCAATTGTGATACGATTTTTTAAGTTCCGGCTCTTAACGTAGTCAGGATGGGTAAGGTTCGATCTATAAATCACGGCGTAATGCCTGGTCTGTCCAGCTCCGGTTTGGGTAACTTGCCGGTCTAGCGAGATCTACTTCAGAAAGTGAATGAGCAATAAAGAGGCCTTTAAATCTTGTTTTTGTCTTGACACATTTCCTGTCTGTTCAAGGACAGAGGTCGAATGTCACTTTCTCTTTTTACTAATGGTTGCTTATCTGTTACTGGAAATTGTGTTTTACTTTTCTTTCTCTTATTATAGTTATTGCTTTTTGTCTAGTGTTATCTGAAAATAATTGTGAAACAAAAGGCTGTAAAATGTCAGTTTTTTTCTCTAACACAATAATTAAACAGCTTGTAAATGAATAGTACAGTTACTTCAAAATATATCAGGAATTATGAAAGAACTTTTTAAATAATTTAGAAGTGTGATGCAAAGAAAGATTTATGTAGGAGCAAAACAAATCACAACACTTTACTCCGTGATGTGCAAATTACAAATATTTGCAGAAACTCGATTTCCACACATTGTACCCAATATAGTTTTATAACCACTTCAGTGGGAAATTCCGTGGACATTTCAGTGTAAAATCTGCTGATTGTAAATGACAGTGTGCTGTTACCTCATGCTTTAGTTATGTATTTATTAAAAGTGACAGTTTTTAAACATGAGTTCAGAAATATTTCTTCCCCTGCACTGATGATAATGCGGTTAATTAACTGAGGCTAGTAAACGGTCATGTGTATCCTATATGTGGCTAGATTGGTATTATATATGGAGCAAACGTTTAGTCTATTAAAACAAACAAGAGTTTGTTGTACAACAGACATGCCGAAGTTGCAAAATTGTAGGTGGTCTCATGTGATTAAGAAGAAAATGGCGTCTCAGTGAATTAAAATACTTGCCCAGGATCACATAATTTGAAACTAGTCTATGGGTCAAGAGCATTATAATTTGGTTGAGTAGATTTGCAGGTCTAGAAAATTTTTTAGGATTTTTCGAGGCCTGCCTACCCCACAAACTGTAGGGGTGTCCTTGTCAGCCACAGCCGTGGCTGACTAAACGATCACAGGAAGGCGGAGGATACAAAGGCACAGCAGTGAGGGAGCCAGTAGATCATATTCACATCAAAACTGTCCCACACAGAACAACACAATTATATAACGTTTTTGTATTTTATTTTCAAAAAATATATAAATTTACATTTCTTTCAATTAGCTTTTCAATAAATACATTCTACATCTAATTCAAATGATTCCAGATGACTCCCGTCAACATCTAACTCAAAGGAGTCCCAGTATGGACGAAGCAATGTGTTGAATTGAGGTACATGTCTCAACAACAAAAAAGAAAAAAGAATACTATATACGCACACAACAGCCACACCAATTATAAATTATAAGGCAGATTAACAATAAGAACAAAAACAGTTTAACAAAAACAGTACATAACAGTTATAAACATAATAGACACTTTAAACAACAGAAAATGCGTCGACACGCGTTTCGGAATCTCATGTACCATCCTTCCTCAGGGCGCTGATGGTAAGTTCAATTTATTAATAAAATTCCATTCAACAAGAAATTGGTAACTTATAATTGAAGCTTCATCAAAATGATCTGTGAGAACAGTAATAACACCTTTAAATTCATACATAGTGGAAACTAATTCCATAAACGTTTAAAAAATCACATAAGAGCAAAATATAACTATAGGCTGAGAGACACAGTGCAATATATAAACACATGAAGAGTGTTTTGAAGAAAAAAGAAACCAACCATCACAGGAAAGCCAGAATAAAAGAACTTAATAGAATTCACAAGGTGGAGAAAGTTTCTTAAAAGTGAAGAGCACCTTACAAACCCAATAATTTCACATATAGTAAGGCTAGGCTAAACATACTAGTTGCAACTGGGCGACAGTAGGATGAAGAGTATATCCAGAGCATAAATTCCTTTTCTTAATTCGGCACTATATGGCATCAGTCACATGTGCATAGGATTCACAAAGTCCTATATATAAAAGAGACTAGACATGAGATAAATGCTCAATGCTATTGAACAAACATACCAAGAAAGAGTCGTAATAAAGCTGTACGCCTACTTGATAGATTATGATAGAGCCAAAAAGGTCAGCAAATATATGCGCAGTAGACCAATTCAGTAAAACGCGGGAGCTACAGGCTGAAACAGATAAACACACAGGCAGTAAGGTTCCATGTAGAAACTGCTTGCGAAAATTTGGTATGCATCACCGTGAAAATTATCTATACTAACAAAAATCAATATAAATTTGAAGTTAAAAAGATATATAAAATAAGGATTACGTCACAGTATAGAGTCACATTCCCGTCTCGTCTCCAGCGGTTACTAGATAAAGAGGCAGAGTCACTTATACACCCCTATTATAGTGCATATCGGCAAGACTTACTTCAGTAATTCATTTTCCTGTGTTAAGAAGTAGCCCAATGCTTGCTTGTGCCCACTAGTCCAGGTTAATCCGAAGTCACCACTCTAACTCAGCCGAGTTAGAGAAATCTACGCAAAAAACAGATCTGAACACTATGAGAAACCCAATACGGTCTGCAACCCACATCAGAGGCAGAAGGTACTGCCTATATCCATGATAGTTAAAGTCGAGATAGGGATGCCCCTAACCGCACTTGCCCAGTATAAACATGAGGGTGCTGAGATGTACTACATCCCATCTAAATGCTAATACAGTAAAGATAAAGAGGGAGTGTAGCTGGCTCCATATGGGCTCCATACGGGCTCAAAAATGGCCATTAGAATAGCAAACAAATGGTCCCCAGTTCAGAAAACCCGACACTTACTTGTTCGGGGAGTAATCCCTCAGCAACTCGATTCTCGCCATATGCCTTGTGCTCTGCAGGTAACATACTATACAAATAACAATCCTGCTTATATATAGTCCGTGGAGCCTAGTCAGGTTAACACCGACAGGTTAATACCAAATACCTGGACACACGTACATTATCTAGACCGGCATAATCGAGAATCGTCAGTCAAAAGGGCGCCGCCATATTGGAATTCCGAGAGATGGAAAACACGAGTAATATAGGTTCCCCTCCGAGCCTGTATATGGATAACAGAAAAGTGTAGAATAGTATCACTGGGATTCCTATTGGTCGATTAAACGTCAGTATGGTGATACTAATAGCTGACATAGAAAAGAGTCTCCATTAAGTGTAAACATGCTCAAAGGCACTAGCATAGAAAAGAGCTATAGGTATAGTAAATACAGCCTCAAATACCTAAAATGGCAGCCATCTTAGTATGGGAGGATCTTGAGAGCGAATGAAGGCTCTCCAGAGATCCATATACAGTATCTAATAGATAGTGATCAAATCTGACATTCAAGACAATAGATGTAGTATTAGCAGCAACCTATAGGACACTCATCCAAGAAATGCGTAACCAAAAATAAATAAAGGCCACAAGAACCAGTTTGTTACAATAAAAAATCCTCATAATAGGCCTTAAAACCTCTAGAAAGTACAGAACACAGATACCCGATGAATCCTGTCTAGTTAGAATTGACATATCAAAGGGATGCAAAGAATAGACACTTTGCAAATTGCATTCTCCCATGGGAGATACTCATTAAGACCTGTCTTAGTTGTCTGGACGGTGTATATCGAAAAGACTTAATATAAATATTTGCGACATTAGGGACACAAGCTGCACCCATACTTATTCCAAGAATCTGTTTATAGATGGTTTTATCAAATTCAAAATAATTTTCCTGTAGTACTACAGCCAGACATTCCAAAACAAAAATATTATCAGTGTGGCCATGCTCCTTTCTAAGGCGCTCTTGACAGCTTCTAGAGCCCCAATTATAGGGATATTCGAATATAGAGCCTCGACATCCAGTGAGACTAACAAATCGATAGTGGGATTACATTCGATACCTTCTATTTTTACTTATGAGATGACCCGTATCTCTTCCGTATGCTGGAAGCTTGCTAACCAAAGGTGCCAAAAATACATCAACATACTTGGACAATGGCTCCGTAAGTGAGCCAATCGTGTAGACTATAGGTCTGAACGGGGGAGTCTCTATATCTTTATGAACCTTCGGGAGGCCATATAACACAGGAATCTGAAAATAGACTTTATTAAGGTACTCAAATTCTTGTGTACAAATACTCCCTATATCTAGGGCTCTCTGAGTAATGTCAAGGATGTTATTCTTAATTCTGTGTTCGGGATAGCTCCTGACCTTTGTGTAATTCTCAGGGATCTTCAACATCTTCTGTATTTCCAATTTGTATTTATTGCAATCCATAATCACAATCCCTCCCCCTTATGGTCTTGAATGTCAGATTTGATCACTATCTATTAGACACTGTCTATGGATCTCTGAAGAGCCTTCATTCGCTCTCAAGATCCTCCCATACTAAGATGGCTGCATTATAGGTATTCGGGGCTGTATTTACTATACCTATAGCCCTTTTCTATGCTAGTGCCTTTGAGCATGTTTACACTAAATGGAGACTCTTTTCTATGTCAGCTATTAGTATCACCATACTGACGTTTAATCGACCAATAGGAATCCCAGTGATACTATTTTACACTTTTCTGTTATCCATTTGCAAGCTCGGGGGGGGGCCCTCTATTACTCTTTATCTTAAAAGAAAGGAAAATAAGATTTTTTGTATAATATGGGTCTCCTCGTTCTTTCTGAATTAGGCGTATTTGCTGAGGCCTTTTTGTTCAATATTATTGGACGGAATAGCCCTGTGTTAGGTTCTTATTCCCCGGAATTGCAAGATGGCGGCGCTCGTCTATTTCCTGAATCTGACATTGTCGGTCTAGACATTGCGATATGGTCCCCGTGCTGAGGCATATTGGCTTAAGCTTATTGGATGGAACAGCCACGTGTTTTCCGTCTCTCGGAATTCCAATTTGTTTGGTTTTCTGAACTGGGTACAAATTGTTTGTTATTCGAATTGCCATTTTTGAGCCCATATGGAGCCCATATTGAGCCAGCTACACTCCCTTTTTATCTTTACTGTATTAGCGTTTAGATGGGATGTGGTACATCTCGGCACCCTCATGTTTTATACTGGGCGAGTGTGGTTAGGGGCATCCATATCTCGACTTTAACTATCATGGTTATAGGCAGTACCTTCTGCCTCTGATGCGGGCTGTAGACTGTATTAGGTTTCTTATAGTGTTCATATCTGTTTTTTGCGTAGATTTCTCTAACTCGGCTGAGTTAGAGTGGTGACTTCGGATTAACCTGGACTAGTGGGCACAAGCAAGCATTGGGCTACTTCTTAACACAGGAAAACAAATTACTGAAGTAAGTCTTCCCGATATGCACTATAATCAGGGTGTATATGTGACTCTGCCTCTTTATGTAGAAACCGCTGGAGACGAGACAGGAATGTGACTCTATACTGTGACTTGATCCTTATTTTATATATCTTTTTAACTTCAAATTTATATCGATTTTTGTTAGTGTAGATAATTTTCCCGTTGATGTCTACTACATTTTTGCAAGCAGTTTCTACATGGAACTTTACTGCCTGTGTGTTTATCTGTTTCAGCCTGTAGCTCCCGCGTTTTACTGAATTGGTCTACTGCGCATATATTTGCTGACCTTTTGTGCTCTACCGTAATCTATCAAGTAGGCGTACAGCTTTATTACTACTCATTCTTGGTATGATTGTTCAATAGCATTGAGCATTTATCTCATGTCTAGTCTCTTTTATATATAGGACTTTGTGAATCCTGTGCACATGTCACTGATGCCATATAGTGCCGAATTAAGAATAGGAATTCATGCTCTGGATATACTCTTCATCCTATTTAGTTCTTTTATTCTGGCTTTCCGGTGATGATTGGTTTATTTTTTCTTCAAAACACTCTTTGTGTGTTTATATATTGCACTGCGTCTCTCAGGCTATAGTTATATTTTGATCTTATGTGATTTTTTAAAAACGTTTATGGAATTAGTTTCCACTATGTATGAATTTAAAGGTGTTATTACTGTTCCCACAGATCATTTTGACGAAGCTTCAATTATAAGTTACCAATTTCTTGTTGAATGGAATTTTATTAATAAATTGAACTTACCATCAGCGCCCTGAGGAAGGATGGTACATGAGATTCCGAAACGCGCGTCGGCGCATTTTCTGTTGTTAAAAGTGTCTATTATGTTTATAATTGTTATGTACTGTTTTTGTTAAACTGTTTTTGTTCTTATTGTTAATCTGCCTTATAATGTATTATTTGTGTGGCTGTTGTGTGTGTATATAGTATTCTTTTTTCTTTTTTGTTGTTGAGACATGTACCTCAATTCAACACATTGCTTCGTCCATACTGGGACTCCTTTGAGTTAGATGTTGACTGGAGTCATCTGGAATCATTTGAATTATATGTAGAATGTATTTATTGAAAAGCTAATTGAAAGATATGTAAATATATATATTTTTTGAAAATAAAATACAAAAACCTTATATAATTGTGTTGTTCTGTGTGGGACAATTTTGATGTGAATATGATCTAGGGCTTTATTGCTGTATATTTGGCCCTGCCCCGTCTGTACGTTAAGCAAACCACAATGAGCCGCCAGCAGCTGAGATAGCGGGGCCACCTGGCCCTTGAGTTGGGTTGAGTATAGGACCCTGGGATTTACCGACAGCCAACTGAAAAGCCATTGGAGGTTTTGTGAACTGCAGCAAAAGATGGTAAAAGCTGCAGTCTCCGCTTCTAGTGCATTTGCCTGTTTGAGACCCATTCAAGACTTGTTTCTTCCTGAGGGACCTGTTTCCTTATACCGGCCTGTCGTTACTCACTGGTGATGGTTGAGCGCTTGAGGGCGGTGGGTATTAGACCATCCTCCCCGGCAGAGGGACAGAGTGATGAGCGTGCACCTGTGTGTCGGTGCGCTTATGCCTGGTGCTCCCTTGTGTCTTTGGTTTCTACCCTTCTTCCCACACTGGTGACTTTTTAAAGAGAAGCATAAGACAAGGAATACCTGCGGAGAAATCCCAGTCACCAACCAGCGCATTGTCTAATTACCAACCATTTGCCACTAGTAGTCCGTTAGACTCCTTAAATCACCTTCCTAATGTCAGCAACTCCTCGCAAGCTAGTCAACCCCATCTTGTACAACCAGTGGTAAATGAGAACAAGAACATGGTCACATTGGCACCAATGACTCCAACAGCGCCCAGGACAGACTAATAGAAAACATAAAATGCCAGGCGTCCCAGAATCAGGTAAAGCCAAGCTCGCAAACTGGCAAGTACGGGAAGAGCAAATAAAGAACTTGAATTACAGATGAGGCCTGAAGTGAATAGTTTAACGCCAACTATTCTCACATTTTTCAAACCAGTAAAGAGTACTAGTCCAAACATAGTGCTGAGCAAAGAGCCCACTCGCCTTAAAACAGGAAAGGGAAGCCTAAAGAAAATTAGGAGGTGCTTACCCCCAGTAAAGGCACAAATAGAATCAGACAAACATCCAAGGCCAACCAAGTGGTGCAAGCAGGGCTGAGAGATCATACAGCCTCCAAGAGGAGCGGTTCAATAGATAGGCATTTAAGTGAATAAACTTACCATGAGCAGCGAATGGCAGTTCAACCCTCAAGAAATCATTATACAAGTGACACAGCTGTACGCTAACTCCAAACTTAAAGTGTAAGCATGGAATCAGAGATCCCTGGACGCAACCCAGAGCACAGGCATCAAACCACAACTGCTGAACCTAATCCAGGCACAGTACGGCCATGCAGAACCAGACACATCCATTTCACGTTGACCCCTATGGAACTAACAACCAGGAAATTAGGTAGCATTTGTACGGAGAACAAATCATTGGGGTCTTCAAATTCTAAAACAGTTTAATGTTGGCGGATGTTGTTGTCTACATTGCACAGCATTGTTCACTCTCTTAAATTTCACTGTGAAAAGTTAGAGGTCCAAGTTGGTCTAATAAATACCTTAGCTGTGTTTGTTTTTGGAATTGATGCCAGGCTTAAAACATTTAACAACTTCATAGTGCTGGTTCCTGGCCCTTGTACCTGTTCTCCAATAACAGACAAACTCTATTCACTTCCGCAAGTCCTGTCATCCATCATTACAGACCTAAAAAAACAAGTCATGGCATCTCCCCTGATTGGAAGCCCTAATTAAGGCGCACCAGAAATCTATTCTGGCAATATGCTGACAAAAACCGAGGAGACCTCAAAAATGGGCCCCTACAATGACTCACCAATTATGTCTGGTCTACAGTCACCGTGTATACCTGAAGGTCACACGAAGCTGACTCTGGGTGTCTCAAGGACCTAAACTGCTCAAACACTCAAAAGGAGCCTTTGAAAATAGGCCCCTACAATGTCTCTCCAACTGTGTCAACAGTGTGCATAGCTGAAATTCATGTGAAACCAGCCCCTGGGTGTTTGAAAGACCTTTATACAAATACTTTACATCCCTCATTAAGGATACAACAATAAATGAATGATGTGGAGAGGCCCCAGTCATATTTACAATGCAGCCTACCCAGTGGAGATCAACTCAAGTCTACAATTGTGCCATCCCCCCCAACCGCTGAGGAAGTACCCTTCAAAGCGTAACCAACTAAGAAAGGTAAGAAAAATCATCATCAGGCAACCAACCACTGTAAATCTAAGAACCAATAAAAAAATATCTAATCTTTGAAAAAAAGAAGGGAAAGCACACTGAAATGTTCTCATCTACAACCTCAGCAAACGATCCAATCATAGAAACAGAGTGCAGCTGTGAGTATAAGCAAAAATCATGGCGTCCTCCCACCATATGGAAGGACAAGTGATGCGAACACTAGTGCTCTGACAAGTCGCAATGTACCCTCTGGTATCATTGCAGGAAAAGAGAGAAAAAAGTCAAAGGAAATTTCCCTGGATTAACTAAATGACATCTAACTATGACACAGACATATTATTAAAAAATTTGGCCACAAACTAAAATGTAACGTTTACACTTTTTCTTTATTAAAAATTCTCTCACTTAGCAAGGTATTTTCCTTAACATAAGGAACCAAGATCAATAATTTCAGAGAAAACAGTTTTCCTGAAAAACAGTTAATATAAACATTGCTTGATATACAATACCAATTAATAAAACATTCATCCATACAACAAGCTATTACAATGTGCATGAAAAACAATTATCACAGACTATTTGCATAGGACTAATTATAAAAACAGACAAAAAAAAACTATTTTCAATGGATCAACAAATGTTGCTCCCAGATAGTCAGATCCAATAGCCTTTATGTTACTCGTGTGAGGCTTCCAATGTCCAAAATTGGCGTATTTATGAAACCCACCCGACTTTACTTGGTTTCTATGAACATTATGCGTCAACGCGTTTCGGTGTTTAAGCCGTGGATATGGTTACACCTTCCTCAGGACAGAATTAATTGGGGTCATCAACACCAAGATGGTGGTATCCTTCTAAATATTAGAGAGATATCAGTCAATACATGTTTTTGTATCTTATATATAATTACATTACATGTTTCTCAAAGAACATAACACCTTTTTCATGTATCTATAATACAGTAGCTTTTACATAGAGTAGACTGTACTTAATGTAATCCTTCTATACATATCCTAGATATAGTCAATAAATGTACTCCAATCTTCTTGCTCACACACATTTCATTTCTAGTTAAACTGTCGTTGGTTACATGTACTCTCTCATCCGGCAGGGTAGCATTCGTATACTGTTACATTTTAGATGTTTAGCTTGCCTTGGGTTGGTGTCCTGACATATAGACAACCTATACTAACCTTTATGGAAGATCTTGCATTGTCGGGGTACTTAGTGGGGAGGTATACACTATTTTATCCGATTTAATGCTCATCATCTCCTCATTTCACTGGATATGATTGAAACAATATCCTTGTTGGAGCTAGAGAAGGCAAGAGGTGCGCTTTAGGTTCAATAACTATAATTGACACTTTGTTTTACTCGGAGTAGATATCCTCCTTACCTTTTGTAATTTTTATACAATCCTTTCCTTTTTCGATTCTCATAGACTGTACTGTTTCCCTCAATGCTCCATAGATTTTACATATCTTGGGTTTTGATGCAGGGTTCTATTTTGGGGATAAAGTGGGAGGGTTTTTTAGTTATATCTCACTACTCTTTTCTAGCATGTTTTTATTTCTAGAACTTTCTACATACTTTCTTACCCGTAGTCCTCATATATAATACGTTCACCGCGGTAACACCTTGGATATCGACTTTCAGGTTAGTCACTCGGCAAGATTCTTTGAACTGGATATGTTCTAGATGGAAAGAACAACATACGCTGATTTCATGAAATAATGGGATTTAATATAATGTTATGGTCTTAGTTTTATTTCTCTAACTTGAGAAAAATATAATTATGAGAGAGCTCTTCTAATTGGGAAACATGCGTTATGTTTTTGTAGGAAATCAGACCTATTTTACTCTTGTTTCTATCTGTTAAATTAAACAGTTTTTGATCGCCCAAGTCTTAAATTTTACCCATATATTTCAATTACAGCCAGAGGATCGCTTCAATCGGCTCATTGTTACATGACGGTACATATTCAATAGATCGCTGCTAGTTAATCTCCGGTTTAGCTACAATCGTCTATTAATAAGACGGTTGTTACCCATTCTTTCCTATGGTTCAAACTCCCCCCACCTTTACTGACGATATCCTCTATCCGGTTTAGTGACGGGGGCTTACCTTTCTGCTCTCTCCCTCCTGCTCAACCGCGGGTCTGTCTCGTTCTGCTCTCCCGTAGGATCGGGCGCCTGTTATATATCGTTCCCTAATTGCCGATTATTTTCAGCTGCTGCTATTTGATAGACGCTAATCTCACGCCTGCGCATCTTGCTTGCGCATGCGCATTCTAACAGCTCTCTATGTGTAACGTGGCCGCCATATTGGAATGGTCAATATCTATACTAGATCTGTTTTGCGTGATAATCTGTCATCCCCCTTTGGACTGATATCCCATTATCACCTCAAAGAAAGTATGTCGATATTAAGTATTTTTGCCATACAGTTATTTTACAACGGGTTTCTCTGTATAACAAGCGCCTCCTTTAATTCTATTTTACTGCAACTTACTTGCGCATGCGCACTCGATCAGCTCTCTGTGTGTTACGTGGCCGCCATACTGGAATGGTCAGTGTCTATACTAGATATGCTTTGCGGGACAGTCTATCATCTCCCTCACTATTCTTGCCCTATAGTTGTTATACAACAGGTTTCTCTATATAATGATCGCCCCTTTTAAATTCTATTTTGCTGCAAATACTTCAAGTACATAATAAATTACGAATTCTGTGTGGCTCACCTCATGAAGACTAGATTGCCTCCCTATTTGAATTCTATTAGCTTCCTTCTCCCTAATGACTATACGATTGGATCTAAGGCTTTTCATATTAATCTTGCCTTAATGCGGTCGCTTAATATAAGGACTTTACTTTCACTCGTGTATCCCGTCATTTGGGACTATTTGCTTTACACGGGTAGACAGATCCTTATATACAGGATCGTCCAGAGGGTGCTTCCCGTATCTGACAAGAATTAGGTATCATTCCTTCCTAGTTTTTACAGTATAGTTTCCCAGTCCTCCCTTGTATTCAATCCACATTTTATTGTATTGAATTTAATCATATACCACTGCTCTTGCTATTTCCGTCTTTTTGTGGTGTTGCCCATCCTTGTCTGTTCCTTGATTTTTTTCTACAACCACCCATCTTATATCCGACTCACTATGTTTTTTTTCCTTCCAGTGGCTCACTAGAGGGGCATTCTCTTTGCTTAATCTGATCGCGGATTTGTGTTCCCCTATTCTCACTCTTAACTCCCTGCCTGTTTCACCTATGTATCCTAACCCGCAGGGGCAAAGGATTAGGTACACTAAATTTTTGCTTCTGCAATTGGTCAGAGTGTTCAGACTATACTTAACAGAGTTTAGACAAATTTCTTTGGTAACCAAACAGAGATTACAGACACTGCATGTTCCACATTTGTGGTTCCCAACTGCTTTTTCTCCCGTCAACGTTTTTTGTGTTTCCACTATGTCATCCCTGTAGGTGTGTACTAGAGTTGAACGTAGGTTCTTATTTTTTCTGTAGGCATAAAGTGGTCTGGACAACACAGTCTCAGATCCATCGTTCAGGATCTTCCAGTTACGGTTAATCACATTTTTTATCTGATTTGCCAACCCTGAGAATTGACTTACCATGACAATTTTATCCCCTGTTGAGTTTTTCTCCCTCTTCTCAAGAAGACTTTCTCTATTGTAATACCGGGCTCTTTTAAGAGAGTGGTTTACCAATTTCTTATGGTAACCCCTCTCTCTAAACTTCTGTTTGGTCATTTCAGCATGTTTGTAAAAATCCTCTAGTGAGGTGCAATTCCTCCTTAGGCGGAGAAATTCACCGAAGGGTATACTGTCCTTCTGACTGTTGGGGTGATAACTTTTATAGTGCAAAACTGTATTTTTGTCTGCTTCTTTTTTAAAAGTTCTACCGCAAGCTGATTATTCTCATTTTTTATACTAATATCTAAAAAGTCTACTTTTTTGTTACTGTACATGGCTGTAAATTTGAGATTACTGTCTCCAAGATTAATCCATAGTAGGAAATCTTTGAGAGTATCTACCGGCCCGGACCAGATAAAAAAAATATCATCTATAAATCTGGTCCAGTTTCGGATATTCTCATTGAAAGGGCTCATATTATTGTATATGTGTTTCTCCTCAAAGACACTGACATAGATGCATGCTAGACTCGGTGCGCAAGTTGCGCCCATGCTCGTTCCTTTACGCTGGATGTACAAGTCTTTTTTGAAGAGAAAGATATTATTCAATAATACCATAGATACACACTTCACTATGAATTCTTTGTTAGCACCAATGATCTCTGTTTCTTCTAGAAGATTCTTTATTACCTCAATCGTGTCCTTTTGTGGTATATTGGTATAAAGTGACTCTACATCGAGAGTCACCAGATACTCCTTCTCCCCATCAAACTGGAGTCCCTCTGTTTTTGTAATCATATCTGCTGTGTCTTTTATGTAAGACTTTTGTTGCTGGACTAGAGGCTTCAGAAACCTGTCAGCATACTTGCTGAGAGGTTCTAGCAAAGAGTCAATGGAGGCCACGATCGGTCTTAGGGGTGGATCCTCTACACTCTTATGGACTTTAGGAAGTCCATAGAACGCTGGTGTTTTCGGGCTTTCATTGTGTAAAAACTTAAATTCTTCCTCACTGATATCCCCCTTATTTTTTGCAGTCTGTAGTACAGTTTCCACCCCCTTCTTTAGGGCATCTAAGCTGATTTGGGAGACCCTAGTATAGTGTAATTTATTCGATAGAAGCATCATAACTCTCTGATCGTAATATGTGGTGTTAAAAACCACTACCCCCCCCTTATCTGCTGGTTTAATTGTAATTAGGGTATCTTGTGCGAGGGATTCTAATGCTTCCCTTTGTTCTTTAGAGATATTATGTGCTTGGTATTGTTTCCTTTCCAGTAGCTTGCTAATTTCCATTTTTACAATGCTTTCGAAAATATCAATATTTTTGTCAACCATCCCTAAACTCGGGGTAAAGTTAGATTTGGCCCTCAAACCTGAGTCCATTGCATTGGTGGCTCCCTTTCTGGTCTATTTTCAAAGAACCTACGAAGTCTAATCTTTCTGAAGAAGGACCGTAAGTCTTTTTTGAAGTTGAAATTTATTGATGCCCGCCGTGGGGACAAAACTAAATCCCATCTTGAGAACCTGCTCCTCTATTATAGTCAATTTTCTACTGGACAGGTTTATTATCGGTGTTGTCTCTATCTCCAGTAGACTTTGTTTCTTGTCCTTTTGTATTCTTGAGGGGCCTGGTTGTTCTGGTAGTCCTGGTCCTGTTCTCTCATAATGGGTTTCCTTGTATAGGATCCCCTTCCCCTGTTTGAGAATCCCCTTTGGGGTCTTTGTGGGCGATGGTCTAAAAAATCCTCATACTCTCTGTTGGCGTGAGAATGTATTGCTTCCTCTCGCTGGGGTATGTCTTCCTCCCCACCACTACTTTCAGAGGAACCCGAAAAGTTCATATGTTTGTGTCTTCTTTGTTGGAACCTTACTCTAGGTCCCCTTTCCCAGTTTTGTTCTGACTTCTCTGTGTAGTAGTCTTTTTTTAGGAAGAGATATATTACCTCCTAACTAAACTTATTTATGTCCTTCCTAAGTTTTTGGGTCTTTTTGTTGGTTAGGTATTCGTAATATCCATTCATATCCTGATTTATTTCTTCTATCTTTTTTTTGGCTTCTTCCACTGTTTGTATCTATCGATGTTTTTTCTAATTCCTCTATTTCCCTCTTTTCTATGAGAATGGTGCTTTGTGCTGTTTCTATTATTAAAAGCATCCAATCTCCACTGCACCTGTTCGAGATAAATGTCCAGGTCTCTAAAAATTTAGGGTTATTTACAAAGAGGCCGGGCTCATTGTGTATTGGGATAGTACCAGCTCTTACATACTGTGACATAAATTCAGCATGGAGTTCTGTTCGGATAATTTTCTTTTTTAAATTAACCAACTGATTCCATTTCTCTCCCCCATTTGGGATAACGGTTATAGTATTCCCCCTCCTATTGGAACTTAGGATTTTGTTCAATTGCTCTTCACTGAAGCCAAAGGTCTTCAGTGAGTCCATTGTTTAATTTGGACCGGACAGAGTTAGTTTTTACGGAAAACTTAACACTAAAACCTATCTCTCCAGCAATGAGCTGTGCATCTGATTTAACAAGAGAGAGAAAAAAAAAAGAAACACAGAACAAGAGACAGAAAACGAAGTGACAGCTCGGATTTTGAGTTAAAAGGAAAGATTAAATGAAAAGGAGATAGCCTATTCATCTTTGATAAAAACATTATCGCCCTGTTGCGTCCGGAGTCATGAAGCCCACAGAGGTAAACTAACATGCCACCCATACAGCTGAAAATCTGATGTGTCAAACCACCCAAGCACGACAACCTGGCCAACCTCGGCCTCAGACAACTCATCACCGCACCCACCCATGCCGCTGGCCACACGCTGGACCCCGTCTTCTCCACAGGCACCCACGTCGCCTTCAACCACACCACCGAACTCCACTGGACCGACCATCGCTGCATCCATTTCACCTTCAAGAAACCAACCACGCACCACCGCACCCAACAACTACCTCACCGCTGCTGAAGCAAAGTCACCAAAGACCAGCTGATCACCACTCTCGCCCAAAACCCACCCACCGACCCCACCAACCCAGACATCGCAGCCCGCAACCTCAGACAGTGGATCGACGACTGCGCCAACACCCTCGCTTCACTCAAGAAACCCTCCAACAACCACGCCAGCAAGAGAGCCACCTGGTTCACCGACGACCTGCAGACCTCCAAACGTGCATGCCGGAAACTGGAGAAGATATGGCTTCACGAACGCACTCCGGATAACCACACAGCCCACAAGGACGCCACCCGCAGACATCACCACCTCATCAGATTAGCCAAAAGATCCTCCTTCAAAGACCGCCTGGATAACAACGCACACAAACTGTGCAACTCACTAGCCATCTTCTTCCACCTCAAGATCACTGACATCCATGACAGCTTCAACACCATGACTGCCCCGACTACGCCAGACCCCACCTCCCCTGTGAACACCACCAGCGCCAACCGCCTGACCTTCTGGTCCAACGTCAATGACAACGAGACACGCAAGGTCATGAACTCCATCCACTCAGGATCTCCGTCAGACCCGTGCCCACACCACGTATTCAACAAAGCAGACGCAGCCATCGCACCCCAACTACGGAAGGTCATCAACATCTCCTTCGAAACAGCGACATTCCCGGAAAGCTGGAAACACGCCGAAATCAACGTCCTCCTCAAGAAGCCCAAGGCGGACCCCAAGGACCTCAAGAACTTCCGGCCCATCTCCCTGCTCCTGTTCCTGGCGAAGGTCATCGAGAAAATCGTCAACATGCAACTGGCCCGCCACCTGGAAGACAACATCTTGGACCCGTCCCAGTCCGGGTTCAGACGAAACCACAGCACCGATACAGCCCTCATCGCCGCCACAGACGACATCGGGCGCCAACTAGACAACAGCGAAACATCAGCCCTCATCCTCCTGGACCTGTCAGCCCCCTTCGACACGGTCTGCCATCGCACTCTAAAGACACACCTCCTAGAATCCAAAAGAAGGCCCTTGACTGGACCACGTCCTTCCTCTCCGGCAGAACCCAGAGCGTCCGCCTCCCGCCCTTCCGATCTGAAGCCACCGACATCATCTGCGGCGTCCCCCAGGGCTCATCCCTACGCTGTTCAATGTCTACATGGCCCCCCTCGCACAAGTGGCCCGCCAACACGACCTCAACATCATCTCCTACGCCAATGATACGCAGCTCATCCTCTCCCTCACCAAGGACCCGCACACCGCCAAAACCAACCTCCACGAGGGAATGAAGGCCGTCGCCGACTGGATGAGCAACAGCCGTCTGAAGCTAAACTCGGACAAGACGGAGGTACTCATCCTTGGACCCTCCCCCTCAGCCTGGGACGACTCCTGGTGGCCGACCACACTGGTAACAGCACCAACACCCACCGACAAAGCACTCAACCTAGGATTCATCCTCGACTCCTCCCTCTCCAGGTCTAAACAGGTCAACGCTGTCTCCTCCTCCTGCTACAACACCCTCCGCATGCTCCGCAGGATCTACAAGTGGATCCCAACCGAAACAAGAAGAACGGTGACACAGGCCCTCGTCAGCAGCAGACTGGACTACGGCAACGCACTCTACGCAGGAATCCCAGCCAAACACCTACGACAACTACAACGCATCCAAAACGCCTCTGCCCCACTGATCGTCAACGTCTCCCGCTGCTGCCACATCACCCCCCACCTGAGAGTCCTACACTGGCTCCCCATCAACAAGAGGATCACCTTCAAGCTCCTCACCCACGCACACAAAGCACTCCACAACGCCGGACCAGCCTACCTGAACAGCAGACTCAGCTTCTACACCCCCAACCGCCAGCTCCACTCCGCCTGCCTCGTCGCTGTCCCCCGCATCCAACGAACAACCTCCAGCGGCAAATCCTTCTCCTACCTCGCCGCCAAGACCTGGAACACCCTCCCTACCCACCTATGGCAGACCCAAGACCTACTCGCCTTCAGAAGACTCCTCAAGACCTGGCTCTTCGAGCAGTAGCGGCACCCCCTCCCCTCAGCGCCTTGAGACCCTCACGGGTAAATAGCGCGCTTTACAAGTACTATGATTGATTGATTGATTGATTGATATGTCCCCCAGCTGCGAGATGCCTATAAGCTCTGAAGCCCTGCAATTCGTTCACTTCCTTGAGCCAGGTTTCACTCCACAACGGAGTGCACTGAATCAGCGTATGTATCCATTTGGTAATTCAGGAACATTTAAATGAACACTCTTTGCCATTCATGTAACTAAAGATTACCAAAGGGCTCCAGAGCTTGATCAATAAAAGCTATTTAAACACTGCTAGATATCAACTACCATTTTGATAAAGCTTTAAGATATGCATGAAGTATGTAATCATTGAACCTGTCATTGGCAACGATTTGAACTTCAAAAGCAACTCAATTAATGTTTGTTTGATTAGGCAAACTCCACTGTGAAGGCCATTTAAAAAGCGTAAACATGTGTTTAGATTCTAGATAATTTGGCAACATGTGTCAAAGATGGACAAGCATTCTGTTCAATTTATCCAGGGCAGGATCCGGAGAAGAAACTCCATAGTTATAATCGTAATGTTAAAAATAAATGTCTTCACGTCATGTAATGTTACTTACCTCTTGCTAACAGCACCTATCATTCTGCAGGTAGCAAAATGTGCAATATACATATCTCCCTATGATATGTCAGAACCATACACTTATTAGTTTCTCTCTAAGTTTAATAACTAGATTTTTCCTCAAGTACCCATAAACAATGTCAACCTTTTTGACATTCAAGACAAAAAGAGGATGTTGTATGTAAAAGTTGCTGTGCAGAACGCTCCGAAGCTCATCTTCGTTACAGGACTCCTCATTTTCATGTTTTCATCTAGTGGTGACTTTCAAACCTTTTGTTATGGTAAAGAGTGAGACTGGGAGAATACTGTCTCTGGATGCTTCACATGCTGCCTCTACATTCACAGTTCTTCATGCCACATTGCCTATGGGTGAGAGTATGTCCCACTGATTCTCTTGGATGCAGGTTGATGTGACCTCCCTGTGACTGGCTGTTTTGATGTCTTTGACTTAATTTTCATCTTGAAATGGTTCCTTACCTTAAAGTAATTAGTATGATACTTATATTTGCCATTTAAAACTGTTTCAAGATGTTGAGTCACATAAGGAGGACAATAACGCTTTTTTAATGCATTTTTTGTGTCCATTAATTAAGGTGAATGAATGATCTTTATTGCAAAGTTTAATTAAAATCAGAGCAAGAAAACATATGAGCAACATAGATCAACCAATAAAATACAAAAAGAACCTCAATGTTAACATTCTGAGTTTTCATAGGCTAAAGTAATAATTTGGCAAAATAATTGGAAGTGCAATTGTACTGTCAATGCATAACATTTGTTAAAGACAAAACTCAAGGCTAACATTCTAAGTATTCAGAGGCTAAAATGGTTATGTGGCAGAAGGCCCAAAGGTACAGTCATGCCATCAAAAGGACCAAAAACGCAATCGTGCCATCAAATGCATAAGATTCATTAATGAAAAACTCAGTGCTAATATTTTGAGTCTTCATGGGCTAAAATGGTTAAGTAGCAAAAAGACCAAAAGTGCAATTGTACAGTCAAAAACAAAAAATCCATTAAAAGAGGCCATCACTGATAAAATTCATTATTTTATCTAAATAGGACCAAATGCAGAAAGTGCAATCGGGCATTACATATATAATCTATCCTAATAAAATCAGCATCAGCAAAAATGATTTATGTCACAGATAGTACAATCATACAGTCAAAAAAAAAAAGTAGAATCATGCCAGCAAAAGAACCAAAAGTGCAATCATGCCTTCAAATGCATAAGATTTATTAACGAAAAACTCAGTGCTAACATTCTGAGTCTTCATGGGCTAACATGGTTATGTAGCAAAAGGACCAAACGTGCAATTGTGCTGTCAAATACGTAAGGTTAATTAAAATAGATAATCACATATAACATTAATTATCTCTTTTATATAGGGCCAAATGTAGAGCGTGCAATCTTAGCATTACATATATAATCAACTGTATCAAAATCAGCATGGGCAAAAATTAATATGTCATAGATGGATCGAAAGTGCAATCAGAGATTAGAATAAATACATTTAATTACAATTATCAATACAAACAAATAGAAATATGATTTCCATATTTAAGAAATCAAGGAAGAACACTACTCAAAATTATTTTCTTTACAGGCAAGTTTCATGAATTTAAGAAATCGAGATGTTATTTGACCAGATTCACCCATGAGCCAAGTTTCAACTGCTATCATACAAGTTATAATAGATTAACATGTGAACATTGGTCTCAGCCAATATTTTCGGGGTAAAATGGGGCGAGGGCAGATTCAGATGACATGACTCAGTGACTCAGACTTTGCTCCGCATAAACGGTAGGAATGGTCTGAGCCTTGCCCAAGCCTACCGCAACAAACTGCTCTTAGGGGGATCAACCCGACGCGGTATCTAATAAAGCTATTTTCTGCTCCAGTGGCCAAGGTTGCTTAAGATAATGTGGAACCCTCTGCTGTTCATATAGCCTAGGTATCAACCTAATATGCAATGTTTTACTTGAATGTTTGGTATCTTGCTTAATTATCCCGTTTATTTGCCAGTTTGGAAAATACTTTATCTGGAAACTCCTTCAACCAGAGGTCCCTACCTTTTAGTTCTTTCGTGGCCCTTTCCAAATAAAATAAGCAACTGGAGCTTTTATTTAACATTGTCCAAAGATAAAACTTCAGAGTATCCGGGTCCACTCTTTTCTAAAACAATAAGAAATAAATCTGGCTTGAATAAGCCGTTTGCACCTGGTCAAATTAAACTTTAATGTTAATTGTGCTTGGGAGTACTCACGAGGGGGTCTGAATGCCTGTGGGTAACTCTTATAATGTATGTCTCAAGTCAGTTACCCAGTTTATCTTTAAATACAATCATACCATAGAGAATTGTTGAAGTTAGTTTGCACTCCATCACTTTACACAATTGAGCTGTGTCGGAACATGAAAGTTTTTTAGAAAATGATAGAATATTGTGCTTATAAAGGTGGCCGCATTCCTAATGGATGTTTTGTGCAGTGTAGCGTGCCCTTTCTCCTCAAACCGCACCCTTGGATATGTATAGCAAGGCACCTTCTAAATGGATTCATTGCTGATCACCTAGTAGCCTTTCTTATTTTTTTCCTATCAAAAGCTATTATCTTTGTTTTAGACGTGTTCATTTTAATATCATTGCTCATGAAATATCTTGAAAATTGATCTAATTGCATTTGGAGGCCCACTCCAGTTAGATCCAACAGAATCGTGTCTTTGGTATACTGCAAGATATTAACCTTCATGTCTGCTAGCTTGGGCGAGTAGGCTCTTTTTGGAAGAGGGACTTTAATTAAGGTGATCAGGGCTATCCTACTCGGGTGCTCTCAGTCAGGTAGGTTGAACCATTTTATTAGAAAGATTTTGGGTAGCCCATAGATTATTTTGGCTAACGTTGTCAATTGCTCGATAGCTGTAGGGTGTACCTTCCTACAGCACTGTATTTAGCTGTTTCAGTGGCCAGGCTTCTTAAAATGCATAGAGATACTGACTCTGAATTGGGTGGGTTCCCATTTGCGGATGGGCTCCAGTGACATGATCATAGTGCCACTTTAGAAGATCAGTGTCTCTGCCACTGTTTCTCGAAGAGTGGGTGGGCCTGAGGAAGCCTCATGGCTCCTGTCACCTGTATGAATGGAATCAGTGTTGGTAAGTGTAATGTTCCATAAGCAAGAGTTATTTGGGATGCATTCTGGTCTGCCACAGTTTCAGTGTCACAATCCATTCCAAAGAACTGTATATCGTCCTTTCAGAGCTGTGTACTCCAAAGAGCACCTCCACCAGAATCCCACAAATTCATGTCTTCTGTGACACCATCATGAACAAATTTGTTTCTAAAACAAACTGGAACACTACATCGGGAGCAACACAACCAACACTGAGGCAACAGATAACATGACCAAGATGAGAAATAGCACATGCAGGCAACAGTTGCTGACCTTCATACAGGTCTCTGACTTAAAGCACCTTTATAGGCAAGTGGGCCAGCTAACTCTCCATCAGAGACTGTAGACAGAAAAGGATTTGCTGCACTTCTACTGCTGGATCAAATGTGGCTGGGTCAGCTGGATTTGACTTGGTATCCGAAGAAGCATCATAGGATGTATTCCATTCTATCTTCACAGCACATTCAATATCAAGGTGGCCCCCACTAATTTTGGATAGTTTCTTCAATGACTATGGATTTTGGAAAAGGGGGGTGGTGATGGACAGAGTTTCTGAATGATGCAGAATACTCTTACCAAGTCAATAGATCATGGTTTTAATCCATCACCGTTTTTTAGCTCACTGCACCATCCCAGCTCAGAACCTAGCTATATGCAAATTAGTCTGTTCCTGTCCCAGTGCATGATGGGAACAGGGCAAACCAAACTACCAAGCCAATTCTTATACTGGGAAGGAAACAAGCTTCCAGGGACCGGTTTCTGGCATCACAGCCTTCTTCGGCCCGGCTTGCTTGAATCCTGGTGGTGCAATGAGCAAGGGACTCACGTCTGAGTATACCCTCCCACACATAGTGTGGATAAAACCGATTTTGGAAAAGGGGGGTGGTGATGGACAGAGTTTCTGAATGATGCAGAATACTCTTACCAAGTCAATAGATCATGGTTTTAATCCATCACCGTTTTTTAGCTCACTGCACCATCTCAGCTCAGAACCTGGCTATATGCAAATTAGTCTGTTCCTGTCCCAGTGCATGATGGGAACAGGGCAAACCAAACTACCAAGCCAATTCTTATACTGGGAAGGAAACAAGCTTCCAGGGACAGGTTTCTGGCATCCCAGCCTTCTTCGGCCCGGCTTGCTTGAATCCTGATGGTGCAATGAGCAAGGGACTCACGTCTGAGTATACCCTCCCACACATAGTGTGGATAAAACCGATTTTGGAAAAGGGGGGTGGTGATGGACAGAGTTTCTGAATGATGCAGAATACTCTTACCAAGTCAATAGATCATGGTTTTAATCCATCACCGTTTTTTAGCTCACTGCACCATCCCAGCTCAAAACCTGGCTATATGCAAATTAGTCTGTTCCTGTCCCAGTGCATGATGGGAACAAGGCAAACCAAACTACCAAGCCAATTCTTATACTGGGAAGGAAACAAGCTTCCAGGGACCGGTTTCTGGCATCACAGCCTTCTTCGGCCCGGCTTGCTTGAATCCTGATGGTGCAATGAGCAAGGGACTCACGTCTGAGTATACCCTCTCACACATAGTGTGGATAAAACTGATTTTGGAAAAGGGGGGTGGTGATGGACAGAGTTTCTGAATGATGCAGAATACTCTTACCAAGTCAATAGATCATGGTTTTAATCCATCACCGTTTTTTAGCTCACTGCACCATCCCAGCTCAGAACCTGGCTATATGCAAATTAGTCTGTTCCTGTCCCAGTGCATGATGGGAACAGGGCAAACCAAACTACCAAGCCAATTCTTATACTGGGAAGGAAACAAGCTTCCAGGGACCGGTTTCTGGCATCACAGCCTTCTTCGGCCCGGCTTGCTTGAATCCTGATGGTGCAATGAGCAAGGGACTCACGTCTGAGTATACCCTCCCACACATAGTGTGGATAAAACCGATAATGACTATGACATACTGGAAGGTTTGTTCATCTCACCACTTCTTACTACAGTTCAATCTGTATCTCACCTCCCTATTATTATTAAAGGTTTATAAAGCACACAGCTTCCCCTGGGGGTTTTCTGACGCTAAACGTCTGGCAAGGGACCTTCAGAATCAGCCATTCAGAACAGCCATGTTTTCAGCTGTCTTCAAAAGATTGTTAGTGAGGGACATCATCTCAGCTTTTCTGAGAGAGAGTTCAATAGCTTGGAGCCCTGATAAGTAAACAAACGCCCTCCCATATGTGACAGTTTTACTATCAGGATCACACACATGGACAGACCACTAGAACAAGGAAAACTGACCGGGTGATATGATTTAACAAAATCCTGCAGGTACCATGGACCAACCCCAGCTTTGTGCACATAACACAAGTTTTTTAACTGAATTTGCTTCTCTATTGGGAGCCAGTGCAGCTCCCGTAGCAGACCTACAGCTGAGGTCCTCCCCCGGAAGCCTATGAAGCATCCTTGCCACACAGTTTTGGACCACCTGCAACCGTCTAATGGAAGATTTGTCCACACCCAAATAGAGCACATTGCTGAAGTCCAGTCTCGACATGATAAGTGCCTGTACCATCGTCCGTTGAGCTGAAAATGGAAGCAACCAAATGATCTTCCGCAACCATTTCAAAACAGCAAAACATGGCAGCCACCTTTATCACCTGAGGCTTTATTGGCAGCTTATCATCGATCAAGAACTCCAGGTTCTTGACCTTGGAGGCTGGATCTGGGAGAGGGCCCTGATTTTTTGGCCAAAGATGGGGGCCCCATAGGGACGGATTCTTCCACTCTGCTACCTTACTAAAACAGGAGTCCAAGGTTTCTGAACTTTGGTACTGTGCAGATGACAAAGAGAAGATTATTTGTGTCTCAACTGCATAAAAAAATAACATGAGACCACCGTTTTCCACCAAGTCTGCCAAGGGGCGCACATAGATATTAAAAAGTGCTGGACCTAGGGAGGATCCTTGAGGTACTCCTGAATTAAGAGCATGCTATTCTGAGGAGTCCGTGACAGAGATCGCCTAGAAAGACCTGCCTTCTAGGAATGATGTCAACAAAGCAAGGGCTGTTCCTTGCATGCCAATCTCACTCAACCTCTCTATAAAAGAAAACCACCAGACCTCATCCAGTCATTCAAAGTAACCTGTTTATCTGACAGCATAAATATAATCCTAAAACGGAAAAACTTGAAAATGCTAGGCACATCAGGACTTGGCTAATGACTCAGAGCCATTGATGACTAGACAACATGTGACTGCTTTAAACGTGACTCTTATGAGGACCTAGCTTATGTTGAGTCAAACAAATAATATGCAGCCCTATGAACATGATCTTTCCATCAATAACCTCAAATGATGGAAGAAACTTAGTAGAGAACATGGCATGCAAACATTCCCTGAGGGCTTCTACACCATGCAAACTCTTTGATGCATCTTCTCTTATCTAGGCTATCCTCATATGGTGTAGTCTACTATTTACAATGGCATGCCTAAGCTGGACTAAGCAAAGGGGCTCAGCTCTTAACAACTTCAAAGGCTCTAAAATGCTGCATCAATAGAGTTCATACTTTTCCCATGGGAATGCATCAAACCACTGCTCCAAGCGTTGCAGTGGCTCCTTATGGCCACACCATCCACGTTCAGTGGAACCCCCTTCTCAAATTCTCTTCCAATATCCAAAACACTTGAAATGCAGATTGGAAATAAAGTAATGAATCTTCCAGAAAAAAAGTGTTGCAGAATCACACCAACCCCAAACAATTCTTATGGCTCACGAGGAAAGTATGAACACCAGGGCCCCGATGTAGGTAAAACGCAGTTACCGATTTTAAAATACCGAATCATACCGAATCGGTATTTTGAAATCGGTAAATGAAATGTAGGTAAAATAAATCAGTAAAATACCGAATCGGTACCAATCGGTATCGGTGTTCGATAATTACCGAATCGAAAGTTGCCGAATCGGTAAATACCGAATCGGCGATTACCGACTCGGCAACTATCGAATCGGTAAATGCTATACACCCCCATGGGCCAGAAGGCCCATAGGAATGCATTGTAAATACCGAATCGGTATTTACCGATTCGGATTTAGCCGATTCGGCAATTACCGAATCGGTAAATACCGAATCGGTAAACACGGACTCGGCAAAAAAGTGAAAATGAAACTAATGACAACAGCCAATGAGGTTGAAGCACCCTCCCCCACCCTAGCAGGGAGTGGCTACCCAGGCAGGTGCAACTCATCAGAACTTTCTGGAGAGGCAGTTGGAACTGAGCATTTTGAGTGAGCAGCAGTGGTAGCAGTATCCTGAACTGAGTGGAAATGGCAAGCAGCTCTGAGAGCCAGCAGGCTGAGCGCAAACGCAAGGCCAAGTTCAGCACCAAGGAGCTGCAAATGTTGGTGGAGGAGGTGGTGAGGGTCCACAGGCAGCTGTTTGGGAGGCTGTCCCTCACAGTCCCAGAGAGCAACAAGAGAAACCTGTGGATTGCAATAGCTGGGAGGGTAAATGCAGTTGGTGTCACCCACAGGAGCCTGGACGACCTCAAGAAGAGGTTCTATGACATTCGCAGCCTCACAAAGAGGAAACTGGCCGAGCTGCACAAGCAGGCAGGACTAACAGGTGGAGGCAGGAACCCAGCGCCACCCCTCACTGACCTTGAGGAACTTGTGTCCACGACAATTGAGAGAGAGAGTGTGGTGGGATTTGGGGACCTCGACAGCTCATCCAGAGCCACAGCAAAAGGTAAGAAGCATGCGCAGCATGACACACCCTACCAGACACCTCCCCTTCAGCCCCAATGCACAGCCAAACCCCAGCCCAGTACTGCTCGCAACATACATGTGCAATGCATCAAGGAAAATGTAGTCAGCTGCATGTAGTAACAAATGCCAGTGCACATCCAAATGAAATGCACCTAGAAAATGAAACAGAGTATAGAAAATGACATGTGCAATGTTTTAATTGTAGTGACTGTTAGACATTTGCACTCAGTTCACAAATGCTTCTTTATACCTAGGGGCACCATCAGGCAGTGGAGCAGCAGCTACACAAGCTCCAGCTCCAGAAGCATCAGACAGTGCGGTGGCAGGGCAAAGCAGCACTGTACCATCACAGGAGGAGGAGGAGAACAGCAGTGCCATGGGCTATGAGGAAGACACAGGACATACCCTCTCATTTCCACACTCCCCCCTACTGTCACTTACGCCCCATTGCAGTTCTCACCTCAAAAATCACCAACACAGACCCACCCACCACCTGCCACATCTCCTGCCAGGAGGATCACCGTTGCACCATTAAACATCATGGAGGGAGCAGCGGCTCAGGATCCAGCACCCACCCCTGCAACAGCCGTGGCACCCCAGCCCACACAGCAGGACAGCAGCAATCGACGCAGGCCACGCACATCCAGCCCTGCTGTACCAGCACGGGAGGGCAGTGTATTTCAAGGGCTGGAGGGGAGTATGGTCCGGATCCAAAGGATGCAGGCCAAGTCGATCCTGGCTTGCCATCGCCAATTGTGGGAGCACAACCTGCACATGGGGGAGATGAGAAAGGGGTTCAATAGTTTAGTGGAGAGCAACAAGGAAATTGCTAATGGACTGGGGCGCATGACTACTGCCATTACCCAGCTATGCAGTAAGATGGAGGAGCATGAGCACTGTAGGCGCAGGGATGCCCGGCTGCATAACAGGTCACTCAACCGCCTTGCTGTAGCTACCGCCCAGCTATGCCGTCGAGGGGCTAACATGGAGGACTGCCTCACCAAGAACACTTCTGAGGTGACCAGGGGCATGTCCCGCATCACCACTGCCATGGAGGCATTAATCATTTCTAATACGGTGGTGAACCCTGCCCTGGATGTGGGTGAGGCTGAGGACAGCAGCAGCCGCAGCAGCCCGGCCAGCGCTGTATCTGAGCCGTGCCGGAGCAGCAGGCGCTCCGCAGAGGCTGCAGGACACACAGAAGGGGTGAGCCACATCCAAGTGGGTCAGCTAAGCGCAGCAAGAAGTAAGACTGCCAGGGAGGGTGATGCAAACCGGACTATTTACTATACCCACATATTCTGTTTTTGTTAAATGTGTTGCACATCAGTGCAGTTACTTTGTGCCAACATTAGTAAAACTTTGTTATTTCAACATCCATAGACGTCTCTGTGCATCTGTACTCACTCAGAAATAGTTGGCTGTTATCTCCTCACGTCTGTACCTCCCGTCACTTGGTGTAGACACTCCAGCAGGTTCTGTTAGTGGCACAGCTATGTCATCGTCAGGGTCCTCGTAGTCAGACAACTCTACCTCTGTGCCCTTCTTGACCGCAAGGTTGTGCAACATGGCAGATACAGCAATAATCTTGCAGCAGGTGATGGGGGTATATTGTCTAGCACCTCCGGTCTTGTGCAGGCATCTGAACCTGCTTTTCCAGATGCCGAAGGTCCATTCAACTACATTCCTTGTGCTTTTGTGCGCACGGTTATACCTCCTTTGGCTGGGTGTTGAGGGGTTGAGGTAGGGGGTGAGAATGAATGAGCGGAGGGCATATGCACTGTCGCCTAGAAGAGAATGGGGTTACATTACTCACATGCATACATGTACTTCACACTGCTATTTAGGTTATGGGGGTCTGACACTGTGTCTTACCTAGGAGGTATCCTTCACCGAATTCCCCTGCTGTCAGCCGTGCATAAATGCCACTATTTTGAAAGATATAGGAGTCATGGGTACTCCCTGGAAATTTTGCTACCACGTCAGTGATGACACACTTGGCATTATATATTACCTGCACATTTATGGTGTGCGTTGATTTCCGATTTCGGTATATGTATTCCGTGTCAGCAGGGGGACAAATCGGAATGTGTGTGCCATCTATGCAGCCAATGATGTGGGGGAATCCTGCCATCTGGTAGCAGTCTGCTTTTGTCTGTACCAGTTCAGCATGGGTTGCAGGGAAGGAAATGTATTGGTCCATCCGTTCGATCATGGCGTCTAGGAACTTGTGGAAGAACCGGGACAGGCAGCTCTGGCTCACCCCTCCTACCGCAGCTACTGCACTTTGAAAGCTGCCAGACGCAAGCAGGTGTATGCTGCATAGCACCTGCACGTGCACTGGGATTGCGTGTGCCCTTGGGGTGGGGTGCTGCATCAGGGGTTGGAGGTCCCTAATGAGCTGTAAGATGGTCTCTGGGTCCAGCCTGTACCTCTGTAGGATCTCTGCATCTGTCTGCATGGACAGGGTGAGACGCTCTCTATACACCTGCTCCTCTCTCTGCCATTCCCTCTCTCCATCCTGCTGTAGCCGTAGCCATCTTGCTATGACATAAAAAGCTGCCATGGTGCAAGCAGAAATGCATTTTGGGTCCTTTTTTATAGGTTGCACCTGGTTACCACCTGATTGAAATCTATGGTAAATACAGATTCTTAAATAACGAATTTGACGCTAAATCGGTATTTCAGAGCTTTCCTACATCTCAATCTTCAGTTTTGCACACAGATTCGGTTTTATACCGATTCGGTAATTCTACAGATTCGGTAATTTTACCGATTCTGTATTTTTTCCCGCTTCTGTGTTTTTCCGATTCGGTATTCTACCGAATCAGTGATTTTTCCGATTCCATATTTTTTACCGATTCGGTATATTTGCCGATTCGGGGTAAATTCCGATTCGGTATTGTAACGAATCGGTAACTTTTCCGATTCGGTATTTTCTACGATTCGGCCGGTTTTGGGACTGCTACATCCCGAGGGCTCGATACCGGTCGGTAACGGCCGAAAATGGCCGAAAATACCGATTTTCGGCCGTTACCGACCGACCTACATCGGGCCCCAGATGATCTGAGATCATACCCATCGAAATTTAGAATCTCTTCACCCTCAAGGATGGTAGGCAAATGCAGGTCTCTTCCAAGAAGTGTACACCAATACTTGTCACTCACAATACAAAAATATTTCCTAGATGGGCTGCACTGATAACTAAATACAACTTCAAAAAGCAACTGAATATAAAGCTCACGTGTATTATCCCTTGTTTCTCTTTACTTTTCACTTACACCAGTGTAGCAACCAATGTCAGGGCAAGATCACCACCCTGTTTATCATGTATATCACTAAATTACCTCTCACATAGCCCGCACTCAAATTGTGCAATCCACTATCAAGCCCTCTCACAGAGGTCCTCAAAGAAGAAGACCTCGAAAATGGTATGAAGGGGCACCAAACACTGGCCAGGAGGAACATCATGATGAAAACAGTTCTCAGATTTTAGGAAAGACAAACCAGAGAGGCAATGATCCACTCTAGCCAGAAACATCATCTGTCCCTGATGTCCTGGCTGGGGGTAGGTGTCGGAGTGTGGAGCTCCAAATAACCCTTAAGCTTCCCACCTCCTTTTCTGATAAAGGAGCAAACTGGATACTTTTACACTTTAGGGTGACCAAACTGCCCATAGCATATTAGCAGACATGTATTTGATTGCATTATTAAAAGGGATAACTGAATATCTGCTTCCAGCGGCCACTAGGAGACTTCTCATCCAGGGGCTTATCATCTCGTGGCTGGATTTCAGCAACGCGCTGTTCCTGGGTGCCCCAGAAGCCACCCTGAACAAACTACAGCAAGTGCAGAATGCGGCCGCCAGGCTCTTGACAGGTCTCCCCAGGCATCAGTCTGCTCGCCCCGCGCTAAAGGCGCTGCATTGGCTCCCTGTGATGGACAGGGTGAAGTTTAAGTCACTCTGTATCGCTCATAAAGTCCTGCAGGGGGTAGGTCCACCTATTCTGGGGGAGATGGTTCAGCCTTATAAGGCCCCTCGCTCTCTCCGATCCGACCATCAACATCTTCTGCAGGTAGGGAGGGTGAAGAAGGCAAGAACTGGTGGCAGAAGGTTTTCTATAAACGTGGCCACCCTGTGGAACTCTCTTCCCCTACATCTACGTTCGGAAGCTAGCCTTCTTCGGTTCCGCAAACTTTTAAAAACTTTTTTGTTCTCTGCTTAACTTCCGCACTATTCTGGTAGTTTCATTCTCTGGTGAGCGCTGGGATGCCTAATGGTAACCAGGCGCTATATAAAACTCAGAATAATAATAATAATAATAATAATAATAATATAAGTACAATGTGTGAATTGTGAAATATGTTTAGAGTGACCAATTTTGTGGAATATTTGTGAAAAAAGATGTCATTTTGGGTAGCTATAGAAGTTTTTTCTTTCTTTTTTTTTACGCAAGGGAGGTACACATTAAAACGTTTTAAGACTACTACCCTATGTTGAAGAGCACTACCCATATGCTAATACACTTGGGTGCCTTGTCAGTGATATGCAGAGCTATACAAAGGAAAATGTAATACAGTACAATTTAAGAGGGACATATAAGGAAACATAAACTATTATTGTTTCTACAGTTACACTGAAGGGAGGAGGATCCTGCTCATGGTGAATCCATCATCCTTTCCTAAAAGCCATATTTCCTCGATGCAAAAGATGTGAGCATTGACTGAACCTCCTAACGCAGTGAAGCTGTTTTGCATTGGGTTGGGGGGGAAACTGTTACTACCGCACTCGGCGTGTTTACAATATTAAATAAGCAGCACATTGTCTAAACGGTCCTTCACAATACAATGCAAAGGTACTTGTTCATAGCAAAGGGACCATGGACATCAAGCCTACAAAGTTGTACTTATTCTTAGTTGACTAAAGTGATGACTTTCTCAGTGTACCAAGCAAGAAAGGATAAAACTCAAGAATAAATGTAGACTGACTCTCCACCCATCATCTATATGACAGTGACTGGCTACTTTGCTTTTAAGGAGAGCCTGTGAGCATACGTGCAATTAGCCAGCACGGAAGACATCTGTGTTGCTAACTGATTCATAAAATGATCGTGTGGTTTTTGAGAACACATCACAAGCAGAAATTGCGCTGCCTTTCTTGCAATTAATTGCTTCTGGCAACAATATCAGATGTGGACAAAGTGTTTTCTATTGGCAGTTGTCTGTCGCTAGTATATTTGTTACATGCGGAGAGGTTTGCTCTTCTTCATGGCCATATAACCCATATATCTCCTGGTGATTAGTTCCTATTGGAGAGCAGTATCTATAGAGAAGTGTATACTATATAGATACTCCTCTCAAGTATCAGGGGTTGAGTCAATATTGAGGTTCAGCACACATAACAAAGCAATTAACTCCACCAACCGAGAGACCCGCTGCTCCACTGGGAATCCCACTCTCCATATTCCACGATGACAAGCCTAACAATATACATCCCCTTATGCTCCCTTCTCACAAACACGTTACAATTGTGCTATTTAACACACACTCATGGCAGCATAAACCACCACTTATAACAAAACAGACTTGGCACACACCCACAGACATGAACCATAGACAAACTTGACAAACGTCAATAGAAATGAATCAGACCTCACATGAACCCCAAAGATCCCTAATGAAAGAATGTACTTGTGCACAGCCCAGGTACTAATAGTACACCTGAGCTTTCCAATACACCAGTGGCCTGCTTCATTCAATGCCCCTTACATGCAGCTCTGCTCTTGACTCAGTAACGATATTGTGCTCGACCCCTCTGTCTCCATCACTCTTGTTTAGCTGCCCTATCGACATCCTGATCTCCCACTGGAATTACCAGTAGCATTCTTTCTCCACAAATACTTGTTGACTTTGCTCTCTGCCATTCCTCTTTTGATAGAACACTTTATTGATATTGCTTCTCTGTCTGTTCTGAAAAATAATCAAATTACCAATAACTAACAAGGGGGGGGGGAGTTGGCGTAAATAGACCAACTATGTCAGCCATTTGTAATAAAACCCTGACAACTCTCTCTGACTTAATGTTAAGAAAAAAGGTTTGCACCCTTTTCCTTCTCTCAATGTTTCTCATTTGAATCCATATGATTCTTTCACTATCCATCCTCATGTCTCTCTCTCGCCCCTACAATCCACATCCAGTCAGCACAGATTCATATTTTTGTATAGGTTTCCATCCTCTCAGTTTATATGGAAAACAGCACATCGACTCATGCCTTGTACTCCTATATGCACAGAACCGTTTCTACACCACCACTTCATCATCCCTGTTTACTGCCCTTTTATCAGCCGGTTCTACTAATCCATTTGTTGAGGTGTGTGTTGTTTCCTTGCTGGCCATATCTGACGTGCTGTCATGAAAGCCTTCATTTCTACTTAAACAATTGCCTGAGAATAATATGATGGTGCCTGACTGTGCTGTATCTCATTTGCTTCCAATGACAACTCTTTGTTTCCCCTTATTCATTTCACTGCTGTTGATATGGTGGTGTCTTGCTTTGCCATATTCCATGTGCTATCCTATGTGCTTTAATACTACTCTTGGTTTCCCCATAGCCATTTAACTGATGTTCATATAGTGATGTCTTGCATTGCCGTATCCTGTGTGCTACCTATGTATTTTGATACAATCATTCATTTTGCCGTAGCCATTTGACTGTTGTTGATATGGTGATGTCTTGCTTTGCCGTATCCTGTGTGCTGCCCATGCACTTTGATAGAATCCTTCATTTCCTGAGGTAAGAAATGGACAGCATTACCTGCTATCGTTTCTGCCTGAAACTGAGCCTGAAAACCTCCATCAAAAACTGAATGTTGCTTGTTGCAATTATGGCTCTTAAAAACCTTATCCATACATTTCAAAATGTAATTGGCTGTGAACACTGCAATCCTTCTATCACTTGGCAGATCATCCATGTGCCAACAAGGTCTATCCTTGTTTTCCTCACACATTAGTTTAACCACAACCATGCTGGTTATGGTGGCAGTGCATGTAACTAACCTTATTCCTATAATTTTTACGTTCTTTAGGACCACCTACTACTATAATGCTCAATCCACTGATGGCCAGCGGTACTCTTCTCTCAATGTCTGTTGAAAGTTAGGCTGAAAACCGTCAACATTATCGGCGCCCTCTTGCTCTCCTTAAACCTTTTGTGCGCGTAAAACAGCCGCCATTTTGAACACCATGGCTTCCCTGCTCTCGCCGAGAGCCAGCGCGCCTCTCTCTCCCTCCTAGCTTCACTGGCAACCCCCTGCTTGCGCCTGCCTTGAGTCATAAACCCCTCTTCGGCGCTGCTCTCCCCCAGGCCCTCATCCTGTTCCCAATGCGACACCTCCCTGCCTCCCTTTCATGATCTCCGGCCCTTTGACGAAAACCCCTTTTCCCCGTGTGCCCGTTTGTCTTCCCCGTTCCCAGACCGACACCTAGCTCTGCCGATACCAATCCCTTGCCCCTCCCCATACAATAGAAAGCTTCCCTCCTCAAAGGACCCCCGAGATGATCAAAGCCCCCCCATCCCACGAGATCCGATCGAAACCCGCACACTCCGTGAATCGGCGGAATACCCAGCTGCGCGATGACCATCACCTGTTGTGAACGGGGCGGGGACTTCCACTGTAACCTTGCGTGGGAACGGGCTGGGAAGGGGGGGATTCTGAGGATGTCTTTCCGTACATCAAAGTATCAACGAGAATGTGTTACATGTAATAAAGAGATAAACTTGTGTATAAGAGGCCAGGCCTCAGGGATGCAGTTAGAGCACCTCAGAACGATACCTTCTGTCCGTTTCGTTGTGTTCTCCTCCGGAGAGAATAAAAACCTTGTTTCCTGCCTTCCAGTCTCCAGCGCCTGCCTCTTCAATAGTTTAACTTCTTTGTGGGTTCAAGAGGCGACACCGCCGGGCAAATACTTAAGGATCTTATATTCTGGTTGGTAGTGCCCCCCAGTTGCATTTTTCCACAATTGGCGTCCCAAGCGTGGGGCCCATCAGCGACCCATGGATCCAGTGGGAGAGGTCCTGACGACAAAGTGAACGACTGCAACGATCGGGAACGCGTCTGTCCGATAGACCCTCGTCTGACAGCCGATCATCCGAACTTCACTGGTTCCGAACAGACCTCTCTCGAGTGATCTACGGTCCTGACTGGGAACCATCAGGAGTGCCGCGAGGATAACGAAGAAGAGAGGACGATCGGGCGCTGGATTCGGAAGTCAGGAAACTGTCCATGCGGTCCGGGTAAGGTCGTGTTACCACGACAAGTTGCGAAAAAATTGCTTGATTGCTTGTTTGTTAAATACTAGTATTGCTCTTTTTGTTTATTTGGAGATTCACTGTCTGCAAACGGAGAAACAACAGGCTCTCTCTTTGCAAGCAGTGGAGGATAGGTAGGGCAGACAACCGTGCTTATTTTTCTCCCCCACTCAATAATCACCTGAAACTGAACTGTTGTTCACAAACTATTGTTTCCTGGAGATTCCCTGTCTGCAAACAGGGAAGAGACCACCCTTTTTGCAGATAGTGAAAAGGGTAGGTAACGCAGATCTTTGCGGACCTACTCATTCTCCCCATTGTTATTTATCGGTCTTTTGTTATCTTGATCTATGAGGGATTCACTGTCTGCAAACGGAGAAACAACGGGCTCTCTCTCTTTGCAAGCAGTGGAGGATAGGTAGGGTAGCAGCCGTGCTTATTTTTTTCTCCCCCACCCAATAATTGCTTGAAACTGAACTGTTGTTCGCAAAACTATTGTTTCCTGGAGATTCCCTGTCTGCAAACAGGGAAGAGACCACCCTTTTTGCAGATAGTGAAAAAGGTAGGTAACGCAGATCTTTGCGGACCTACTCATTCTCCCCATTGTTATTTATTGGTCTTTGGTTATTGTGATCCATGAGGTATTCACTGCCTGCAAACAACGTAGAATAGAAATATTCTGTCTAGTCTTTGCACCTAGTGATAAGATAGGCAGTGCTGACTTTTTAGTCCCTCGGTCATGTCTGTCTTCTCCCCACTGATGAGTAGCCTGTTTAGCCCGGACCGCCTATTAGAGATGGACCATCCAGCCCCGCTGGAAGGCACCCCTAATAAGGACATGTTCATGAAGCATGGATTGACCGCTATAGCCTATAGTAAACTATGGCATAAATATACAAAAAAGGGTCAAGAAAGTCAATGGCCCCTGATAGGATCCTTCGATGATGATAAAATAAAAACGCTAGAAACCGCCCTGGGTAAAAACAAGACAACACCTACTATGCTTGACAGCTTCGGCATGTGGCGAAAAGAAACTGAACAGCGTAAAAAGAAAACTGAGAGTAGGTTGGAAAAAGAGCTGCAAAAAGCAGCCCACCTAGCTGCTCAGAAACTAAAAAAGGAGATAGAGGAAAGAGAGAAAGCTAAACAGAAACTAGAAAGGGAAACGCCAAGCCAGTGTCCGGTTAGAACCCCCTCCATGCTCTACCCTGACTTACCCTCGAAACGACAAGCCAATGAGGACCTGCTGTTAGGTCCTCCTATCATCTACATGCCCCCTCCATATGCCCCTTCTCAACCCTTGGCGCAGCACGCGCCACCCCCAGGTACAAGCGAAGGTACCGCCACAGCGTCGGCCCCAATAGCCCCTGTGCCAGCCGAACCCCTTGTATTAAAACCCGCATCAACAACAACGTTAGATGACCATGAGACTCGAGGGGCTGGCCCTGCAAGAACAAACAGACTAGACAAGGATGAGCGAGCGGGGATCGACAAAATAGCGAGGACACTGGTAGAAAGGAAGGATGATGAAGAGTACATCACAGATATGTTCAGCTCGTATACAGGGAGTCACAGACGACATTTTACCGTACGACTGTGTTATCATGTCTTGAATGCATACGAGGACCGATATCGAGACAAAGGTCCCGAGAGCCTAAGGACTCTGTACCGGAAGGTCGATATCGGGGATGAGGGCGAGTGTGATGTGTCGGACCTCCTTACGCGTACGCTTGAGGTTTTCCGCCACCTCACTGAACGAAAGCCAGGAGCTAAATCCGCAGCCCCCGTAGTGACCGAACCACCAACCGAGCAATCTAACACCATGATGCCGATACGTGAGGCTGCCCCTTACTGGGTTCCCCCTCGAGGTACAGGGACTCACGATGATGCAAACAACCAAGATGCAAAGGGAAGGGTAGTATACAACTGGGTCTACCAGCCATGGGACCGGCAAGAGATACTGACATTCCGGAAATCTCTACCCGACCTACGTAAAAACCCCACTGCCTTCTATACTGAATTAGGTACAGCCCTGGGTTCAATGATCATGACCCTGGCTGACATCGACTTGTTCTTCGGGTTATGTCTGCCAGCTGATGTGTGGAAGCAAATCCGGAAAGTCGACCACCTTGAGCTGTTCGGACACACCTGGTCACAACTCGATGACTTGGACAAACAACGGGGACCAGGACAAAAGCCGTTGAAATCCATTCTAGACCTCCCAGATAAAATCGTAGAGAAATTAAAAACCCTAATCCCAGAAAAGAAAGTGGACTGGTCGATAGTAACAGCCTGTCGCCAAAAACCCCAGGAGGATGTATCGGAATACTTCTCCCGGTTTGAAACGGTGTTCTCCGATTACAGCGGCCAGGACATGACCACTGCAACCGGACACCATCTGTTTGTCCAGAATTATGTTAAGGGCCTATCATTGGACATCTCCCAGAAACTACAGGCCAGCGAGAGTAGTTGGGCAGCCTCCAAACCTACAGCGATTCTCCAAATGGCCCAATATTATGAGCATCAGAAAAATGAAAACGATAGGGCGACAGAGAAAAAGAAGAAAGACTTAAAAGAGAGGGTGATGATTGCCAAACTGCAAGGGGTGACTATAGGACGAGACCAATACCGGGGAAACTACCAGACAAACGTCCCTAAGACTGCATTTCCCCAGGACCGCACTCTGACTCCCTACAGTGGACGCACAGACCTTAGAGATGACCAGTGCGCTTTCTGCAAAGGGACTGGCCATTGGAAATCCCAGTGCCCAGTTCTCCTGGAAATGATCAGGAACAGAGACCCCAGGGATGTAGCAAACGGACCGAGACCTAAGGGACCACAACGAGGGCCCCCAAATGACGCGACTAATGACAGATCAAGCAGACCAAATACGTTCGATCGACCCAGACAGAACCAATATCAACAATCTGACTATGACGACACTCACACCTTTGCATAGGACAGCCAAGGGCGAGGGAGGGATCCAGTCGAGCTCTATGTTGACCAGCAGGGCCCTTATGTCACTGCTAAGGTCCTGGGTACCAAGTCTCCATTTCTGGTAGACACTGGCGCAACACGTAGTGCGTTATCTAAACGACTGATTCCAAGGGCACCCTTGTCTGGCTCACTCATAACATCGACAGGTTTCGATGGAACGCCCTCCACCAACCCTTTGTCTGCCCCGATTCTCTTTGACGTAGAAAACAACACCACCGACACCACGTTCTTGCTTTCCTCCAATAGCCCTGACGCCATTATGGGACTTGACTTACTGAAACACTTCCGAGCGACGATTAGGTGTTCTCAAGATGGAGTTCGAGTGTTTCTTTACGACAACCCCGTTCTGCTTAGGCATTGTTCCCCCCGACACATGTTTTCCATCACCGACGTCGACGCGTCCCTGCTTGACACTCTACCTCCGTATCTGTGGGCCAAAGCGGATTCGGACGTAGGGCGTATGTTAATTGACCCAGTGCACATTACTGTCCGACCAGACGCAACACTCACAAAACTCCCACAATATCGGATATCGCCAGAGGGCGAGAAGGCATTGGTAATGATTATCCAGTCACTGATAGACGCAGGAGTGGTAGAGGAAGTGGTTAGCAACGTTTGCAACAGCCCTATCTTGCCCATTATCAAGAAGCAGGGAGAGGGAGATGAGAAAGCATACCGTTTCATCATCGACCTCCGAGAGATCAACAAAGTGGTGGTACCCCAGTACCCTGTGGTCTCAGACATCACCACCATCCTGACCTTGATTCCATCCACTGCCACCACCTTTTCCGTCATCGACCTCAAGAACGCATTCTTCTCCATCCCCATCCACCCAGACAGCCGATATCTCTTCGGCTTTACCCTAAAATCCCGCTCATATAGGTTTTGCCGAGCCCCTCAAGGCTACACGGAGAGCCCTAGCATCTACAGCCAGGCCCTCAAAAGGCAACTAGACCAAGTCCGGTTACCCGACGGGGTGGTGTTGGTACAATATGTCGATGACATCCTTTTGGCAGCCGACACCACCCCTCTAGCGGTTACCGCCACCATTCAACTCTTGCACTTCCTTGCGGAAAATGGCCACAAGGTCTCCAAGAAGAAGTTGCAATTCTGCCAACCCCAGGTCACTTACCTGGGCCACCTTCTGTCCAAAGATGGAAGGAAACTCACCCCTGATCGAATCCAGACCATTCTAGACACCCCTGTCCCTAAAACCCAGAAGCAGGTTCGCTCCCTATTAGGCCTCACCTCCTTCTGCCGACAATGGTTGCCAAACTTCAGCCTCGTTGTAAAACCACTGCTCTCTCTCCTAAACAAAGACGTCCCTTTCCCACTCCCTTGGACTCCTGAGTGTCAAACTTCCTTCACGGAACTACGAGATGCCCTTTGCTCAGCCCCTGTCCTGGGTACCCCTGATTACAGAAAGCCCTTCTCCCTTTTCACTCACGAAAGGGAGGGGTGCGCTTTATCTGTCTTGACCCAGGCCATCGGTCCTAAACAACGACCGTGCGCTTACTTCTCTGCCACTCTTGACCCTGTCGCCAGAGCCTTGCCTGCCTGCCTTCGAGCTGTAGCTGCTGCTGCAGTCTCTATCCGACAGAGCGAGGGGATTGTACTCTCGAATTCCCTCACGGTACTGGTACCCCATGCAGTCGACACCCTCCTGAACCAAACCAAGACGCAACACCTGACGAGTGCACGACTGACTGGATACGAACTGACCTTGCTTGCCCCCCATATCACCCTGAAAAGATGCACCACACTGAACCCAGCAACTCTGTTACCCTTGCCAGAGAACGATCCCAATGTGCACCCTGTACATGACTGCGTGACTCTTACGGACGAACAGACCAGGAGTAGGGTCGATCTCAGAGACACAGCTTTCCCTGACCCCGACGGGGAGTTGTGGGTGGACGGTTCTTGCATCAAACTCTCCGATGGTACCACTTCCGCTGCCTATGCAGTCACCACGGCTCGAACTGTAGTAGAAACAGCCCGCATCACCCAGCGATCTGCCCAGGCAGCGGAACTGATTGCTTTGACGAGAGCCTGCATCCTGGCAACAGGAACCACGGCGAACATTTACACCGACAGCCAGTATGCCTTCGGGGTGGTTCACCATTTTGGGCTCCTCTGGAGGGAGAGAGGATACTTGACCTCACACGGCACACCCATTTTGCACGGGGATTTAGTCTCCGCCTTAATCGAAGCTGTCCTCCTCCCCAACAAACTTGCCGTTATCAAATGCCAGGCACACAAGAAGGTGACAGACATTATTGGACAGGGAAATGCACTAGCCGACATCACCGCCCGAACGACAGCTGAAAATAGAACGACAACACATATGTACGTGACCAGGTCACAAGCAGAAAACTGGACTGACGCCAAGGACACAATTAGAGACATACAAACGGCTAGCACACAACACGAATTGACTGAATGGGCACGGGTGGGATTGAAAGACGATGAAGGCTGCTGGCGGACAAAAGACACGAACAGATGGTTGCTACCTGATTCATACTTGATTCCCATATTAACCATGGCACACTCCCCTGCCCACATAGGATCAGCCCCCATGATCGAACTTGTCTCCAGGGTTTGGCACAATGACAAGATCCCAGATTCCGCCAAACGCCTGGTCCAACAATGCTTAATATGCCTGCAACACAACCCCGGGAAGGGAACTGTAGTACCCCGGGGGGGATTTGGGGTCCCAAACCACCCATTTGAAGTCCTGCAGATGGACTACATCCAGCTAGACAGATGCCAAGGCCTGAAATATGTACTCGTCGTGGTGTGCGCATTTAGCAAATGGGTGGAAGCATATCCAACCCGTGACAACACCGCTATGGCCACTGCAAAGGTCCTGTTAAAGGAGTTTTTCCCCCGTTATGGCCTCTGTCGTGTTTTATGGAGTGATAATGGCCCCCACTTTGTAGCCAACGTTATCCAGCTCATCCTAAATGGGCTGGGTATCAAACAGAAATTCCACGCAGTCTTCCACCCTCAATCTGCTGGGCTTGTCGAACGACACAATGCCACACTAAAGCTTAAACTGGCCAAAATAGTGGCTACGACGGGCCTAAAATGGCCAGACGCCCTCCCATTGGCATTGCTATCGATGCGCTCTACCCCCACCCGACATCACTTAACCCCTTATGAAGTTGTCTTCGGTCGACCCATGAGCGTCTGGTCTGCCCCGAAACCAACTTCCATTCATGACGTTCCGGATGTCCTAATGTCTGATTATCTGTACAAATTGACTGAAACTTTGTCTGTCCTTCATCAGCAGGTGCAGCAGGCCATCCCCGATGCTTCCAGGGGTCCGGGTCACGCCATCCAGCCGGGGGACTTCGTGCTGATCCGAAACTTTCAGCGATCAAAGAGTTTGGAACCCCGGTGGACGGGCCCCTGGCAAGTGCTGATCACCACTCGGACCGCACTTCGAGTGGAGGGGAAGAAACACTGGCTGCACGCTCATCACTGCAAGAAGGTCTCTCCAGCCCTGGCCACGACAGACACCGTCAACACCCAAGAAGAGCTCCTGAACCAGGACCGACCATCGTTGAACTGCTACCCTGATACAGAGACACTTGAACTTTCAAAACATCCTGACCCCACTGTGCCATCTCGAGAAGGGTATTTCCTGCGTCGAAAGGAGGGAGCTTCGGCTAAGTAGGCCACGGACTAGGTTAGAGGATCTCAGAACGGTGACCCAAACTACCAAGGGTTACCTGGAGAGAAGCTAAAACTAAGTCTGTGGTCCTGCCCACTACCGAGCACCTTGAAGACGAAGATGATGGAAGCGCCAGATAAGAAGATGATGGAAGCGCCAAATAAGAAGCCGACGGAGACAGCAGGAAATACCCACTACAGAAATCCGAGAATAGACAGGCTCCATAGCTCAAAGACAATTGCACTCTTCATCGTAATTCTCCTCTGTTTTCTCCTCATGACTACGCTCTGGATTATGGAAGAACATGCACCTGCTCACGAAACATTCCTAACCACTGCTCAGCCTACCACCGTGAAGGAACATTATCTAATTTCGCTCTCTCCTCAACTAAGAGAGAGACGAAAGGAGTTTTGGAACAACTCTTTCGTGCAACTACTTCACCAGCACAATCTTGCCACCAACGCCACCAACTGCTGGATCTGTGGGTTGCTACCCCATGCCACTGGACATTCAATACCATTCATCCCTTCACCCTTCTCCGTCCACGGCTCCTGCCTTGCCTGGCTGATCCTCTTGCAAGAGAGCTATACGGACAATGCCACCTCCAGCAGAACTGCAGCACATTCTCCTCATGGGGCCGGGCGAAACAAGACAAAGACACACTTCTGCCCGCTGACCCCCAGCGACTCGATCCAAATGGACATCCCGGCCAAAGAACGAATCGAAATGCAGGTGTTCAACAATCCAACCAGACCCACCTTCTCCTATCTGCGGAAACGAACGGCTGCCACTCTGACTGTGGCCCTGACGGTCATCAACGTCACAGGCCACATGTGTGTAGAAGGACTTGGGACACAGCTGGTGGGTCGCAGCGCTTGCCGCTTTACCAGAACTTTGGACTCCACGGATCCACCTTCCTTTGTGTCATCCCCAAACATGTATTTCATCTGTGGCACGAAGGCCTACACCTGGCTCCCCAAAGGCTGGGGGGGCACTTGCTACATCTCCTTCGTCCTTCCTCCAACTTATGTGGCCCCAGCGAATCACCACAGACAAAAACGAGCCAAAGACGTTGAGCAAGCCGACTCAACAGGGGCACAGTTCCTCGATGCTATGAAAGGACTCGTCCCCCTCTGGGGCCCGATGGCAAACAGCCGTGCCATCCGACATTTGACTCAGGCAGTCGAGACAACCATGAACATCACAGCGGGCATCTTTGCCAACAACACTGCCGAGCTCCAAGCGGTCCGTTTGGTGGCTCTTCAGAACCGCCTCGTTCTAGATGTGGTTCTGGCGGACCGTGGAGGAGCATGCCGCATTATTGGGGCCAGCTGTTGTACATACATACCGGACAACTCACCCTCAGTGTACAAAGCCATCGAACATCTTCACAGACTCTCTTCGGAAGTTCACCAAGAGCAAGAAGAATGGTCGCTTGGTGGTTGGTTCTGGGACACCGTCAAAAGCTGGGGCTGGAGACTGCTCACCATTATCCTGATTCCCGTAGTTGTAATATGTGGCCTATGCTTAGGAATTCAATGTTTGCCACCTATGTGTTCTTTATGTGCGAGTTGTATTTTTCCCAAAACTGTGGACATTGGAAGCGAACATATGAGAGCATTGTATGATACCGAAGTTAGGAATTTGATGAAAATTGACATTGAGTAAGCAAGTTGGCTAGATATGTTGAAAAGGGAGGACTGTTGAAAGTTAGGCTGAAAACCGTCAACATTATCGGCGCCCTCTTGCTCTCCTTAAACCTTTTGTGCGCGTAAAACAGCCGCCATTTTGAACACCATGGCTTCCCTGCTCTCGCCGAGAGCCAGCGCGCCTCTCTCTCCCTCCTAGCTTCACTGGCAACCCCCTGCTTGCGCCTGCCTTGAGTCATAAACCCCTCTTCGGCGCTGCTCTCCCCCAGGCCCTCATCCTGTTCCCAATGCGACACCTCCCTGCCTCCCTTTCATGATCTCCGGCCCTTTGACGAAAACCCCTTTTCCCCGTGTGCCCGTTTGTCTTCCCCGTTCCCAGACCGACACCTAGCTCTGCCGATACCAATCCCTTGCCCCTCCCCATACAATAGAAAGCTTCCCTCCTCAAAGGACCCCCGAGATGATCAAAGCCCCCCCCATCCCACGAGATCCGATCGAAACCCGCACACTCCGTGAATCGGCGGAATACCCAGCTGCGCGATGACCATCACCTGTTGTGAACGGGGCGGGGACTTCCACTGTAACCTTGCGTGGGAACGGGCTGGGAAGGGGGGGATTCTGAGGATGTCTTTCCGTACATCAAAGTATCAACGAGAATGTGTTACATGTAATAAAGAGATAAACTTGTGTATAAGAGGCCAGGCCTCAGGGATGCAGTTAGAGCACCTCAGAACGATACCTTCTGTCCGTTTCGTTGTGTTCTCCTCCGGAGAGAATAAAAACCTTGTTTCCTGCCTTCCAGTCTCCAGCGCCTGCCTCTTCAATAGTTTAACTTCTTTGTGGGTTCAAGAGGCGACACCGCTGGGCAAATACTTAAGGATCTTATATTCTGGTTGGTAGTGCCCCCCAGTTGTATTTTTCCACATGTCTTTTTCGGAATGGTCTTACTCAGAATGCCTCCTATGAACACGTCAAGCCCAGACTTTCCAAACAGTCACTAATAATAATAATAATAATAATCCACATTTGTATAGCGCACAATCACCCGTTGGGGTCTCTAGGCGCTGGGGGCCGTCGGGAAGATTAAGCAAGCTATTGCCCAGAGTCGCATGGTGCTGGGCTAACCTGCCGCCGGAGCCGGGGATCGAACCGTGATCCCCAGATTCCAGCGTCAGTCGCCCTGGCCGCGGCGCCACACCTCTCCCTCAACTACAGCAATGAAGGGTCCCCCATCAAACTCAAATAAGATTTTACTGTCAACTCTTAGTGCATTTTCCAAAATACTTGCAACCTAACTTCCCCTCTTATTTCAGAGGAATACCTCTCCTTAAAAAACTTTGCAACTTTTTTTTAATACCATGCATCCCCTTGCTCCTCAAACCATACCTTCCTAGAAACAAACCTTTCGAATTTTCCATCAGTTCCTGACTGTTTTCATATTGCAGTCACCCAAAACTCTGTTCTTGATAATAACCAGAAAAACGTATACATCTACATTGATAAAGTCCAAACTCACACAAAGCTTATGTCATTATCAAGAACAGGTAAATATCAGTGAAGCACACTGATATTTACCAAAATAAGACAGGTAGCTGTTCTTGATAATACCTAGGGTGGCTTTGCTTAGTGGTCTGGTCCAGAAACTTAGAGCCACTTAGACTTTTCCTAAAAATGCCAATTTCCCTCGGAGCTCCATTCTTGGTGATATCCCAACTCGCTCTAAGCTCTACTCTTGATTTCTAAACGTCATACAGATCTCAGCTCTGCTTATGATACCATCCAGATGAATTAGGTTGGAGCCCTGTTTTGATAACACACAGAATAGCTCTTGGCAGTGCACAGATCTACAGTGTCATCTCCCAGAGTTACCGGTTCTGTTTTTGAGAATATCTAGACCTCAAGTTTTGATTTATTTGGCAAAACCGTACAATAGAAATTAAATTCCTGTTTTGTGCAGATTGTCAGAGGTTATTTTTAGTTTGTGGCTTGGTTCATTGTGGGATTGGCTGGACTCATGGGTCCGCTAATTTCTAATCATGTTTGCTTATGTTTAGGGGTTTTGTAAAGCTCTTTGTGTCGATATAACAGCATCTGAGTGCTTTCTTGGGTGAAGGGGCCACATTTGTAAGCCTATTAAGCATTTAAATGGCTGTGACCAATTTCAATCAAAGTTGGTGATCTTTCAATACTTTTATGAATTTCCCTGGAAGGGCTGATGATGAAACTTTGATAGATGATAGTTCTCTAACAAAAGAAATGGATTTGTTGTTTGGTCTAAAATGATGAACTGACATAATTTGAGGGAGGACGACATATGCTGGAATCTTGTAAATGCCTGTGAGTTTGGGCAAGTGAGAACTCATGTAGATTTAGAGACCTAAATAAATATAGTGATAGACTATTTGGAAAATATCTGCCTCCCTTGTCTGGTTTGAAACCTGAATAAGTCCCCTTTGAATCTCAAACTTGCAAGGATGGTATTCCAGATCAGTGAGTTCTGGGTATGAAGAGCTCTTTCAAGAAAGCTTTTATTCCTTTCTGGGGCAAAGACATGTACGTTCTGAGTGGCTGACCTCATGTTTTAGTCTTCCTTTAGTCTCCCACATTGCGGTCATTCTCCCCTCTTGGGGGCCCATTAAGATGGCGGGCGGACTTTCGTCCACCCGCCACCCTAGCAGTGCTGGGACCGGCCGCCAGTGGTGCGGCGGTCCCACACCGGCGATTAGGATGCCACCACCACCATGGCGGTGGCATCCTCCATTCCCAGCATTGTGGCAGGCGGTGCTCACAGCACCGACCGCCACGGAAAGGCTTGTTCCCCCGATCGACTTGTCCGCCCGGTCGACTTGTTGGCCGGGCAGAAAAGCGGAGGATGGTATTCCCATCTGCCGCGGTACCACCGCCATACTCAAATGGTGGGGGAAATGGGTGGCGGGCGGGGAAGGATGTAGGGTGGATTGCCACCGCCATGCGGGTGGTGACGATCCGCCCTACATCCTAATGGACCCCTTGGTGTTGTTGCACTTATGGCTGTTCCACAAAGCCTTCTCTGATCAAAGACTTCACTTTAGTGAAGACTGAACTGTACTATCAGTTTAAATGTAATGAGAATACCTAATTGAAAATTGATTCTTTTTTTGCTGCTAAATAATAATCGAAAAGTTAAATGAAAGATGCAAGGACTACTATCGACTGCGATAGAGACTTGTTGAAGGTAGTCACCCATGAAAGGTTATGCTGATTAATCACAACCAAAATATGTTTTTATGTCTCGGAACCTCACCAATCCTGCATCATTGCACCTTGACTAGATTTCATGTTTGGATATGCCATGGGGATGATATAGGATAATGGAAGACCCCTACCACACTGGCTAGGAAGACTAAACTGGACAGGTCCCTTACCAGTGCATAAAAACCTCTTCTGCGCCCCAATCAGCCTACAAGTTAAAAGCTGAGCATTTTATAAAAATAACTTGTTTTATAAACTGCGTAATACTGCATTTTTCTGGAGTCTAAGGATTACAAATATCAAGTGCAACAATACTGAATGTATTTCTTCTCAGTGTATTGACTTCAGAGGGATAAAAGGCTGAGTTGGTCTTGCTGTGATTCTAATCAGTGATCTCCTGATCATAGAAATGTCATTGACGTCTGTGCAACTTGTGGAGCCGCATTGTCACCTACAAGTAGTAAATATGTGTTAGTTGGTTGCAATACCAATCATTTACATGCAAGACAATTGGGAACCTGTAGTCACCTAATATTTGTGGGATTGACATTCCTACTCGATAGTATCGTTTTACAAGTAGTTCCCTGAATTTCTCCTAATTGTAAGCCTGGAGATAAATATTGTTCAAATAAGTTACACCTAAATTTGTGTTGAGTTATATCAGCACTTTATTTCCGGTACCCTATGCATAGCACAGTACTCTCGTTGCAATGGAAGGCCAAGGGGTGTTCTGTTACCCAGTAGGCGAGCACCAATTAATAATTTAAGTGTTAGAGTAATTCAGGCTGACCATGTGCATGCTGTGCAGACTTCAACATTTCTTAACGCCTGAATGTATATCATGAATATGCAAGCAATGAAGTGACGTCAGTCATGAGCTGGTGCTTTAAAAATATTTCAATAAAAAAAGTAGGGTTATATATATATCAGAGATTGCATAAAGCATAATATTCATGTGTTTTACTTGCTATAATGCCACATAATGGGACGCCACAAAATGCACTGTTGTGTTCATATGCAATTGCGTCAATGTCTGGTGAAAAAACACAAGGCTTAGGACAGAGCAATCGAAACCAGGTTGCATCCTATAAATATACAAATCATATAGTACTTTTCGAAGGTGATTTGGTGATCTGATTCACCAAAAAGGATGATAGAAGTTTGGTGGTTCAAGGATGGAGGGATTAGGGGCCCGATGTAGGTGGCCATTACCGATGAGATGTAGGGGACCTTTTTTACAGAATTGGTAAATTTACCGAATCGGTAAATTTACCGATTCTGTAAAATACCGAATCGGTAATTTTACCGATTCGGTAAATCTCACATGTAGGTGGCACTGCAAACAGTGCCACAGGCCTTTAGGAATCGGTATTTTACCACCCAATCCAATTGGGTGGTAAAATACCGAATCCAGGTGTGCATGCACATTTGTGCATGCACACCTGTGCCATGTGACACACAGACATGCCCTTAGGGCATGTCTGTGTGCCACATGGCACACATGCCTGTAATTGGGGTGCCAGAGGGTGTCAAAGTGACACCCCCTGCACCCTTGCAAAATTCGGTATTTACCGATTTGGTAAATACCGATTCGGTAATGCCCATTGATTCCTATGGGCTTCAATGCCCATAGGAATCAATGGGCATTACCGATTCGGTATTTACCGAATCGGTAAATACCGATTCCTTCCGATTCGGTAATTATAAAAATAAAATTACCTACATCTGCCCTCCTCTTTTTTACCACTTCTTAAATACCGATTCGCTATGAATCGGTATTTAAGAAGTGGTAAAAAAGATTTACCTACATCGGGCCCTTAGTGACGAGGAATTATTGGAGTTCATTCCTGAATGAGTTTAGCGTCATAAAAGAAGAAGCTGATTGTTTTTACCTCTTTGTGTTTTAAGAAGCCATTGCTATAGATTTCTCCTTTGTCTTCCCTGTGCCCCAGCCAGAGTGCTATCAGCTTCATATAAAAAAAATAACATGCTCACATTTTGCTACCAGACTCGTAAAAAACTTGGAAAATGTTGTTCTTTGTCTACGGGTTGTTTGTGTTTGACAACTAACTTTCCTAGATAAGTCTTTGAAAGTAAGTTTCCAAAACAAAAAAGCAACTTTATATCCGTTTTACAGCAGACATTCTTTTCAGTTATCCGGGAGTCTTGCAACAGTGTTTATTTTGCATCAAAGGGACTTGGAAAATAGAACTGCAGGCACTGGCTGCCCACCCCAGCAAAGCATCATTCTCACAATTTAATGCTGAATTTACAAAACTGTGAACCTCATCGAAATGAGGGTCAAATCATAACCGCACCAAATAGCATTTATTTCAGAGGGTCACAGGGGGGGCCCTGTTAATTTGTTTGGCAAATGGTCTGTGAGCAAGAACAGCTCTTTTCTTATTAAAACATAGCAGTGATGTAGAGCCATGCCTGTGACATTTTAATAAAATTGGAGCTACATGCTGAGAATTTCCGGCAATGCCCTATCACAAATCTAGCAATCCTGCTGGAGATTTCCTAGCAGCATCATTGAATTTATCGCACCCTGCTGAGAGAGTCTGGCTCTGCCAATTAAAACTATAGCTGCCCTGCTGAGAATTTCCAATACTGCCCCGCTGAAATGATTGCAGTCTTGCTGAGAATTTCTGTAACTCCTGCATTAAAATGATAGCATATCTGTTGGAAATGTCTGGTGCCGGCTCTTTGAAACATTACAGACCAGAGCATATTACACAGAAGGTACAGTGCCCCTTTGAAGCAAAGCTGCATTCGGCAACTCCTTTGGATGCCACTCAGTGGCATAGCAAAGTCACTATGATGCCTAATGCAAGCAAGACAAACATAGGGGCCCCTTAAGTGATAGCAAAATACATCTATAATTCAGATAAAGCGGGCCCTCACACACTGAATCCTGGTGCCACTGCACCAATGCCCACATGCATCATTGGTTTTTGCATTCGCAAACGGTGCGAATCGTAAAATTCGGCCGTTTGCGAATGCAAAAACGTTTTTTGGATGCATCATTTCTTTTCCATTTTTCGCCATTTAAAAATTCGCAATTTTTTGCGATTTCTTAAATTGCGATAGCATTTAAGAAATCGCAAATTATACGATTTCTTAAATGCTATGCATGATATTTTTTAAATTGCGAATTCGCAATTAGGAAGGGGAAACGTGTGTGAGTAAAATGTACTTACGTGACATTTCAGGGGTGCAGGGGGGGTCCTTTGGACCCCCCCCTGCACCCTTGAAATTGCATTCTCATTTTGCGATTCCTTAATTGCGAATTTGCAAAATGAGAATGCCTTCCCATTGATTGCTATGGGCCTCTGGGCCCATAGGAATCAATGTAAAGCGATTCCTTATTTGCGATTCGCAATTAAGGAATCGCAAATAAGGAAAATTAAGAAATCGCAAAAACTTTTGCGATTCCTTGATGCATAGGAATTTGCGATTCCTAAATTGTGATTCCTTAATTTTCGCAATTTAGGAATCACAAATTCCTACAATGATGCATGTGGCCATATATGCACTAATGAGTCCACCCACGGCAGACAGCAAAACCGCAGACTGATGGAGGTTCCACACAAAGAATTCTCGGTGATGACTTGGCTTTTGAAAACAGGATAAAAACAACCTTAGTGCCAAGTAGCCAACTCATACTCCACCGAGACAAGCACATACTCAAAACTACTGCATCCAATTCCAAGACCGGAGATGACTGACCAAGGTCTTGAGTCCAGCACAGCAACTGTTAAACTTGGCCTTGTACTAGCCACCTCTTTGTGGACAGCTACCGCAAGTGCCTGCATGTGGCTCTGCTACCATACACAGAATAATTCATCAGACCTTTTAAACTCTTTTACGTAATGAAGTCATGTTCGGAGAGTTACCTGGAGGCAAGCAAGGGGTGTGCCTCCAGCAGACAGAATGACGAGAATGCATTGAGAGTTAAAACCTGTATCCTCTGAGACTGGATTGATAAATGGGGACTTCAAACATTACTGATGCAAGACTAATACACAATTGACCAATGCACGCATTACAGAAGTGCTCGGATCTCCACAAGAGCACTCAGACATAGTCTTGTAAACAAACTCCTGCATTGGCTAAAACCCAAACGAGGTCCAAGACTTGTGTGGGCCTATGACGTAAAGTTTGTCTGCAGAATCTCTAATCCTGACTTGGATCCATAAGTGGGTAGCATTCTAATTGGATGCGGTCAAATCAACCAACCTTCCAGCACTCCTGAGAGAGAGCCAAAGCTTTCACTAGTTGTATTCACTATGAAGAGACTAGCGTGAGCCTTAAAGGTGTGATTGCTGTTCATTCATGTTTTTCTACCCATGACTTACTCCTCTATCAGGGGTGTAGCTTCAAGGGGGTGTTTGAGGTGTTACCCCCCTAAATAAATTATTATGTTTTACATAGTCCTCTATACGTTAGCTGAGTGAGCCTCAACTGGCCGCACTTGAGTAATGTTTGAGGGTAACCCAAGCTTCTGGCAATGGTAAGTTCTTGGGCGAGTCTCAGTGCATTCAAGAATAGATATGTTTTGTTTCAGTAAATCTATCTATACTATACGGAATTTAGGTGATCAGAAACATTCTACTGCTAGGGCATTTCAGTGGAGAGTCCACATGGGCATAGATAATGATTGAAGTCTATGTTGTGGAAAGTTTGAGGCCCCTTCAGCCCTTGTGGACAGTACAGAGCACTTTGCAATTGATGCTAGTGTCTACTTGAAGCCCATGTATAATATTCAGAGCTACGTTTGATGGTCACACCTATCAGGTTTAGGCAGAACATGATTATCTAAAATAAAAGTAAATGATTGGAAGATTTCATAGCAGTCATTAAGTAAAATCCATGTTATCTCCCACTGATATGTCTGTGTTTCTCTTCTGGCCAAGTGTCATCAACCATCTTCAATGCAGGGTTTGGTAAATGTGGTGCCTCACTAAGGTGTTTCTATTGTAAAATGGATCAGGACAGGGCCTGGCAGATGAGTACCCAGATGAGTGGCCTGTAGAGCCATAAGGAGTGGTAATAGATATGCTGTCCAACTTAGTTTCACTTCTAAAGCACACAGTAGGTAGGGGTTATGTGCCAAATTAAAACCAAGGGTATATTTATTCACTTAAACTGCCTTTCTGAGTCCACTTTTACTTTTCTTGTGGAGGGGCACAAGTCTCCACCTCTCAGGTGATGTTTTCAGAACACGAGGCAGGAAGTCATCAGGAGCATCTTGAGTGGTGATGGCATGTCGTTTTTTTTCTCTCGAGCTTTGAAGAAGGCAGTGGAGAAAGGTTTTAGTTTCGATGGAAGATGGTGGTATTGATAGAGTTTGGATGCAAGAATGATGTTGAACTGGATGATGGATTGGGCCAAGTTATTGGAATGGGGGTGAAGGGAGAGATTGCCAGAGCAGACCTTTTTTTTTAATTGGTACTTTTGTGCTAAAAAATCTTAATTTGATTATTTACTGTTACAAATGGCATCCTCCATCTTAAATCAGTACATAAAACATGAATGCAAATGGGACGTTTGTCATTGCTCTTGCGTGCACACCCACTTGATGCATGCACGCGCCAGTGAAATGACATGACTGCCACTGCACTGTTTTTAATTTTGATGATGCTGCACAGCATCCCGACGCTTTAGCACAGCTAAAAGCAATTAGAAATGCCAGTATGTACCAAAGGTGAGAACTATTAGATCTGCCATTGATTGTTTAAATACAGGCAATGTGGCCCTGGCAGTGGTAGTTCTCTTTCCCTTCCCATATGTTTACTTCCTACCAGGGCCCTGCAGCCAGGTATTTGTCAAAGTCATGTAGTGGGGCTGTAGTGTATCTGGACTTCCCTGTAATCTTGGGCCAGATGTACGTGGCTTTTTAAGGTCGCTAACGGCCCAATTTACAGAATCTGTGATTTGGGCTGTTTGCGAGCGTAAAAAAACATTTTTTTTGTAGGTACAAAGCCCTATTTTACTATTCGGTAACCTATTATCGAATTGCAAAATGGGTTTGCGATTCAGTGTTAGGAAGGGGTGTGTTAAGGGCGTCCCTTCCTAATACCAAATCGTAATATTTTGTGTGAATATTTTGCAAGCAAAATGCGGTCGCAAAACATTCACATTTTACCACCTTCTTCAAGTAGGTGGTACCCCATTTGCAAACGTCAAAGGTCCCCTAGGGACCCCTTCCTCTTTGTGAGTGTTTGTAAAAATGTTTTTCAAGAGCAGGCAGTGGCCCCATAGATCACTGACTACTCTTTAAAAATAAAAATAAAACTTTTTATTTTTATTTTTGAAACGCATCCCGTTTTCCTTTAAGGAAAACAGACTGTTTTGAAAAAAGAAATGTTTATTTAAAAGCAATCACAGACCTGGTGGTCTGCTGACCCCAGCAGGCCACCATCCCTGTGATTCTAGCGATTCCCGATGGGTCGCAAACTGAGACCTAGCTCATGAATATTAATGATGGTGGTCTATTTGCAACCCGCAGGGAATCGCAAAATGGGTCAAAAACACATTAGTACATGGGTGTTTGCGATTACCAAAAAGCAAATCGCAAAAATTCACTATTTGGAAATCACAAAACCAAACATATTTCTGTTTTGCCCCTTGAGCTGTTCATCCTTCGATCAGCACTGATTATAATATAAAGACATTGTTTATTTAATATTGCCCAGCCTGGTGTGACTCACCCAGAGCTGTGATTGTGTGAGTCATCCCCAGTCACTGTAAACATTTCTAATCCTGGCAGGGCCTGGCTCAGAAAACATTCTCTCTGCCTGCCAATTCTGAACGATGTGCTGCTGGAAGGGAGAAACGAGATATCATCTCAGCCCATGAACTTGCCAGTGGGCAGGTTAAAAAAGGCTCTGAGTTCTTGAGTAGAGAGTTTTTTGTGTTGATTTTTTCTGCGTTTGATATTAACACTGTTGCCAGGTCATAAACATGAAATACTGTCCGTAAATGCCTAAGTGAGAGACCTTGGAGGCTGTATTGTTAAATTTTGGGTTGGGAAGAACACACCAGGGGCCGTATTACATAAGTGCCCTGGGGGCGCAACGGGCATTTGCGCCTACTTTATGCGCAACAGGCACTTTGGTATTGAAAGAGCGCGCAGGTCACCAGACTAGTCTTTCATCAATATTCGCCTGGGCCCATATTCAATAAACAACTCACAAATTATGCAAGTAAACTTCACTCTACTATCAGTGTATTTTGAACATTTAGGACTTTTGACCTTTCTATACCTTGACTTACCAATTCTCGTCACCGGTACCTAAAGTCCTAAGGGATCAAGGGTGTTAGCATAATAGGATAAAATAACATTTGCACTCATATAATAACCACAAACTCAGGACATTTTAAATTCTTTATCTAAGTTTTCTTAAATGGTCATGATCCACAGATTAAACACAAATAGACTCTCAATAAAGAAGATCGGAATTAAAATATAACTATGCAAAAGATGTATTAAACTGATTTCGATCATTTAGCAATAGGGAAGGTAAAGAAAAAGGAACATAAAATATGATCAAAACGTCTAAGCATTTAACAAAAGGGAAGAAGGGAACATGTCAAATTGTAACAGTAGGAAGGGTAAAGAGAAAAGGAACATCGATATGCAAGCACTATTATCAAATATATAACATTTAGGGAAGGGAAGAGAAGGAAACAAAACAATGACAAACGCACACAATTTTATATTTACCTAAGAATGGTGTTAAGAACTAACCCTGGCCACAGGTCAGTTTGAAGGACAGAACCCCGAAAGTTGCAGTCGCCAGTAGGCTAGCAGGTGCAGATCAGAATCAGGACAGGTAAAGTCAAATTGGATCAGGACAGGACCACCAAAGGTAAAGACTGGCACCTGCAGTTAAGTTGCAACGCCTGCGCTACTCCCTCTCTGCAGTCAACAGTCAGAACCCCGATTGGGTTATCGATTTCCCCGACAGTGCTTCGCCAGCACTTCAGCTTCCCAGAACACCGATTGGGTCAGCGAATCTTCTGACAGAGTGCTTCGCAGCACCTCTGCTCTCGATCACCTGCTGAGTGCGTTGGGTCGGTGACAGGTCAGCTATTCGGACAAGTCTGACGATCTCTCTAGCTAATCCTACGCTAGTTATACTATTTTTCAGGTCAGTGTACCACCCCCCAAATGTTGCAAGTGTAAGGATCCCCAATGTTGATTGGACAAAGAATGAGGAGAGGTCATCACACCACACCAGAAATGAAACTTTTCTCGTCTCATATTTAAATTTATGTTCCCGCCCATCAATTTAGGTTCTCATGACATCTTTATTCCACCCAACAATGAATGTTCTATTGGTAAATACATTGTATTAACATTGTAAAAATGTAAGTTCAATAGTTCATGTTCTCAGGAGCATCTTCTAGTCAGTCAGCTCCTTGGCTGTAGTCCAAAGGTCACTGTTCCAGATACTTGAGACTTTTGTCGCAGTTTCATCAAAGATGGAGTACAGCGTTACAAATTAGGCCAGTTTCCGTGTGTAACATGAAATGGAAAAGAAATAGTTTTAGAACACAGAATAAATGAATACACTGTATACCATGTATCTCTACTCTATACCCATTATTTTATATTTAACTATAGCATTAGGATTAAGCAGAACGAACAGCTTGGCAAAAGCAGCAGTGCAAGCTTCTTGCATGTAAAAACATAGAGCAGCCATATTAATACTAGTGGGCAGAAGCGACAGATTCCCTCCAAAGCAAAGAATACGTAATGTCACGTGAGTGTGACAGACGCATGCGCAGTAGAAACCCTCGTATAGCAGCAGACATTTTAGATGCAAGCGTATTACAGTTAGTAAAACACATAAGCAAGCTTCTCTCGGACACCCATTAGAATTGTGTAATATAATATTAATAGGACAAACATGTTGATTAGTGCTTTTAACGTTTTTGGAGGTTCATGAATACAAACAAGTCGCTTCACGTGCGAATCCTTGCTCCATCAATCTCCTCTTTGATGATATTTTATATCATCACCAATTAATGAAACAGATGCCAACTTTTCACAATCCACCCAACTCAATTTCTTCAAACTTTCTATTATGTTTCTTTTCATTATTACTGTGGAAATTTTTCATTTTCTTGAATATTTTCCCATTTATTTCTTCTAATTCAAGTTCATCAATATTTCTCTTTACTCCTCGCCTATTCACGGAGTATTTCTTTTTATGCTTTCGACATTTGCAACAGATTATTATTCCTAAAATTAGCGAGCCTATTCCCACCATTGGCATCAGTATTCTACCTACAAAACTTTTCCCAGCGTTAGAAATCCAGGTACCTATTGAGGAGAGACCATCAGTGAGCCTCTTCCATGCACTATCAACCTCCAGTGGTTTGAGCTCTTTTTCCAAATTAGTAATATTTCTCACATACCTTTTTAATTTCAACACTTTTGTCAGGTATGTAAGTGCAACAATGTTGCGCTTTCAACATTCTACAGACTCCGCCCTCTTTTGCCAATAATGTATCAAGAGCAAATCAATTTTGTAAAACCATTGATCTGATCGCAACCAATTCGGTATTAACCAACAAGAAACCTCCAGCAGTGTCAGTTGATAACCGATCCACTACTGTTGACAATTTGCAGATTCTGTGTGTATTTAGAGCCACTCCCACTGTAGGTATCAATGCACTAAATATATCACCTACTATTTCACCAAAACTAGCTCTTTTACTACGTACTAATCCATTAGTTTCTTCCTTGTTGCCAGTGATTTTATCCACATGATATATTTTAGGGAAAACTATTCCGAAATAACAACTCCCATACCAGTGATCTGGCAGTTTGTAATAAGCCTTGTTTCCACATATATAATACATTCCAGGAAACATTGGTTCAGTTCCATCTTTGAAACCCCAACCCCCAATTACCTTGTAATTGTGTTCACATTCACTGGAACCAATGAATATATTGTTATAATAACTAGTTCTTTCCCTGTGGAGACAGAGTTTCCCCTTCTTTTCGAAATCCAGCAACACAGCAGCATGATTCCTGCCATTCAGGGTAGACCCTATATTTTCAGCCCATTTAGGAATTTTATGATTCTTGTCATTTGCTTTTCTTTGAAAACTCTCTCTTCTTTTCTCTACCATATTCAAAAATATGTTCTCCTTTTTTTGTAATGAACATGTTAAATTATTCTTGTGTGCTTCAGCTATATCTATTGTACCTATGATTAGAAAGTATTCACCCATGTAACGTGTTACATCACTAGTAGTATGTACAGGATTCAGGTTACTACGTATAGGAAGTTCAGAAAATATCACATCTGAATTAGAATAGTAATACTGTAAAGGTCCTTTCTTATAAAATAAACTAGCTAAACACTACATGAAATTCCATATGTTAGTGGCAAATGGTGGTAGATCACACCTTCAGCTACTGAAGTAGGCAGTTTCATACAAACATATCCATCTTCTATTTCCATAGCTTCTACATAGTGTACTAACAGGTTTGCAAATACATTTAAGTGAGTTCTGTTTTTAAATTTAGTATAATGCAATCATTCCTCATCTGATGCTTCTAAGTTTAACTTTTGTTCTCTAATGCTAAGTGCTTCCTCTTGTATATCTATCCTTCTAGGTGTATCTTTTGTTTGTAGCTCATCTGTATCTACCAGTGGTTGCTTATTGGTATCATTCTTCATATCTCTACTCATTATGTATGGGATAGCTATTGTCAGTCCTATCCAAACTATGAATACTATTGCTATACTACATACACATACTCTACAGCATGTTTTTAAACAATTTCTTTTCGGTCTTCCATTAACAGTACGATCAGCCATTTCTGACTAAGGAGATTCTACCCCTCTTTGTAACTTTTACACAACATTTTACCCTGTGTGAATTTCAGGTTGGTCTCACTTCTTTGTCAGTTTGATCAGCACTCAATTCTTCATCATTTTCATCGCTTATTTCCAAGTTTTCAAAATCTTCCAATACGATGTAGGTCCATTCAGGGCCTTTGTATTTATTATTCAGTCTTTTTAATCTTTTTGGTTGTATCACAGGTTGGTCAGCTTGACTTGATATTTCATTCACTTGTTCAGGTTCTTCATTAATTGTCTTTAAACGTAGTTTCAGTCTTTTGACAAACCTAGGCCACTTGTCTCCTTTTCTTAGTCTTTTAGCTGGCACTGTGCTCTGGCCTTATTCCAATGCTCTTTTATTTTCTTTCAGTTGTGGCACATCTATTTCGATGCTGTCCTCTGTATCCCTCTCTATCTGACTAGGACCAGGTCTTATCTCTATTTCTTCTGCCTGGTTACTAATCTGGCCTTGTTCAGGTGTTTTCTGAATTTGACTTTGACTTTGTTTTGATTTATCTTCTTCTTCCTGAACACCTTTTCTTACACCTATCTGGTCCTGCTTGGGCTCTTCGAACTCTTGATTTTCTTCCGCCTGAGCTTTCGCCCTATTACCTGTCTGTCCCTCCTCAGACTCTGAAGTTCTTGGCGGGGTGTCAATTATCTGAGTACTCTGATCTATCCCTATCTGATCCTCCTCAGAATCACTTTTGACTTGTATTTCTATGATCTGAGTACCTTCTTCTATTCCTCTCTCGTCCTCACTATCACTCTGGCTGTCTAAATAAGTCTGACTTCTGGTTCTCACGTATTCTGCAGGTATCTCAACTACTGGAATCCAGTCATCTTGACTGGTGCTTGGTTGTTCTTCTTCAGCTACTTCATGATCGACATCTGGAGACCCCTCAGCTGCACAACCTTCAGCTTCAGTTTCATCAGGTTCAGTCACTCTTTGTGTATGACTGGCATGAATCCAGTGTGGAACTCCTGCACATTTTACAGCTGTAGTGGTAACTAAAACCACTTGTCGTGGTTTTCCCCACCTTGGTGCAAGGCAAATTTTCGAGTATGTTTCTTTAGCACTACCCAGTCACCTGGGTTCAGGTCTTGTGCTGGTGTTGCTTGCCTGGCGACAGCGTCTTCCCCAACCTGGTGAGAGATAGAACGCACTTGGTCAGCCAGTTCTTTGCAGTACTCCAGTACTAAATCATCAGATATACTTATCAGTTTGTGTCCTGGTACCCATGCTTGCCTCATTGCTCTTCCCATTAGTATTTCATGGGGACTCAAGCCTGTGTTCCGGTCTGGAATACTTCTAAGTCCCATCAGAACAAGTGGCAAAGCATCTGGCCACTCTAATCGGGTAGACTCATACATCTTTCCCAATCTTGACTTGATTGTGCCATTCAGTTGTTCTACCACTCCAGAAGCCTCTGGGTGATATGCACAGTGCAGTTTTTGCTTAATTTTGAATACTTCACAGATTAGGCCAATTATTTCATTATTAAAATGGCAGCCTCGGTCTGATTCAATCGTTACTGGAAAACCGAAAAGTGGTATAAGCTCTCTAAGTAGACGTTTGGCTACAGAGATGCTATCATTTCTTCGTGTAGGGTAAGCTTCCACCCATTTTGAAAACAGGCAGACAATGACAAGAATGTATTTTAGTCCTCGACAAGGAGGTAACTGAATGAAATCAATCTGCAATCGTATAAAGGGACCTTCTGCCTTCCCAATCTTTCCTGGTAGCATCACTGTTTTCTTAGCCGGGTTCACTTGTTGACAAACCAGGCATCTCTGGCAAAGCGCCTCTGCTATGTTCCTGAATTTCGAATTGAACCATGACTGTCTGAACAGACGTATCATAGCATCTCTTCCCAAATGAGAATCTCTATGAACTATCCTAGCCATAGGAGTCTGGTAACACTGGCCTTCCATCAAGATATACAATGACACCATCCTCAATTCTTCTCTGACAACCTATTTTCCTCCATTCTTCATTTTCTTTTGGTTCTGCTCCAATTTGCAAATCTCTCACTTCCTCCCACATATTCACACCTTCTAGCAACATAAGTTGGCAGCTGTTTCCGCTCACCTCAACTTTCTTATTAACAGCCATTTTATATTTCGCACAATGTTGGGCTAACTGGTCAGCATATCGATTACCAGCTGTCACTTTGTCATTACCAGATTTGTGAGCAGCACACTTGACCACAGCCACTTCTTTTGGTAATTGAATTGCTTCAAGTAAATCTTTTACATAATGACATTTTTAATTGGAGTACCTGAAGATGTCAGAAACTCTCTTTGCATCCATAGTTGGCCATAGTCATGCACAACCCCGTAACCCTACTGGCTGTCAGTGTATATGGTTACCTTCCAATTTTTCCCAAATTTGCAGGCTTTTGCTAATGCAACCAATTTGACTATTTGTGCAGACTTGACTCCAGGTAAATAAGATGCTTCAATTGGACCCCCCCAACGTGCACACCGCATAGGCAGCACTTAAACCTCCTTCTTCATGTCACATGCCTGAGCCATCTACAAACAGCTCATATTCAGAATCAATTAGTGGCTCTTCTCTTATGTCATGACGTGGTCTTGTGCTATATTCAGTCAAGTCAATAGTCATGTTCAATCTCTCCTTTTACTTCTGCAAAATGTGAATCAGGTAGCAGTGTTGCTGGGTTCAGAATATTACACCTGGCAATGGTTACATTCCCTGCACCTACAAGAATTTTTTCATACTTAGTCAGCCGACTAGGTGTGAGATACTGGGTCTTAGTCCTGGTTAACAAAATTACAACTGCATGTGGAACGTACACGGTCACAGGATGTCCCATAATAATCGACTCACTCTGTTGCAGGCTCATGCAATTTGCAGCTACTGCTTTCAGGCAACCGGGCATGGCAGATGCTACTGGGTCTAATGTGGAAAAAAAATATGCCACAGGACATCTCATCAGACCGTGAATTTGAGCTAAAACTGAAAGTGCACAATTATCTTGTGTGTTACAGAAAAGTGCAAAGTCTTTTGAATAGTCAGGCATCCCTAATGCTGGAGCTGTACACAGGCATTCTCGCAATTTTACAAAAGCAGTCATGCTTTCGTCATCCCACTCCACAGGGTCTTTTGCTTTTTTCTTTGTCATTTGTATCAATGGCTTTGCTAGGACTGCAAATCCCACAATCCATTGCCTGGAGTATCCTACAACTCCAAGAAACATTCTGATCTCCTTTTGAGTTTGGGGTAAATTCATGTTTCTGATTATTCTGATTCTTTCTGGGGTAACCCTTTCTATCTGGTGCCCCAGATATTTTACTGATGTTGTGCAGAATTGTAATTTCTCTGGTGACACTTTATGTCCTCTTTCACCTAAATGATTCAGTAAAGGAATGGTATCAACAACACAGTCATTTCGTGTTTTAGACGCCACCAAGAGGTCGTCTATATACTGGACCAGAACTGACTGTCCAGGCAGTACCAAAGGCTCAAGGCACTTTTTCAGAATTTGATTAAAAATCGATGGACTCTCTGTGTACCCCTGAGGAACGCGATTCCAAACGTACACATGACTATCGAATTCCTAAGAAAAAGAAATTTGCTATCCGGGTGTAATGGAATCAAGAAAAATGCGTGACACAGGTCAATGACATTAAACCATCCAGCCTCCCATGGTATCTGATATAGAATCACCGCAGGGTTTGGCACGACTGGACAGCATGGAACAACAATCGTGTTAATTTTGCGGAGGTCTTGTACGACCCTATACTTGCCACTCGGTTTCTTTATACCAATTATGGGTGAATTACAAGGACTTCTCATTATTTCTTGCAAAATGCCTGCTTCAACCAAACGTTTTATTGCTGCTGCAACACCTGCTTTTATTTCTGGGCTCATTTTGTACTGTCGAGTATTTGGGTAAACTGCACCTTCTTTTACAGTCACTTTTATTGGATCAATAATTGCCATTAATCCTACATCTTTTCCAGTGAAATCCCATACATTGGGTTTTACCGTCTGTTGTAGTTCTTCTGGTAAGTCCTTTATTGTCAGCCTTTTAGTCTCTGTCTCTTGTTTCGCCAACATTAGTTTATAAACTCCGTCTTCGTCTGGGGTTTGAATTTCAACATCACTTGGGGTGCAGAAAATGGTGCAATTCATTTTGCACAACAAGTCTCGACCTAACAGGTTTACTGAACTTGAATCACATACAACAAATCTATGCATTTCTTTAAAATTCCCTATTCTAACTTCCATTGGTTCTGTAACAGGGGTACTAATTTGTTTATTAGAAACGCCCACTATTTGGATCTCTTCTCCCGAGAGGGGTAGGTTTGGAACGTCTGCTGTTCTTACAGTAGAAAGGGTAGCACCAGTGTCCAACAGGAAGGTGACATCATTTCCTTCTACCTTTCCTTCAAAGTATGGACCTGACTGATCTACCGGCAAGGAGGCACCAAGTACGCACTCCTCGCCCTCCCCTCTCAGGCACCGTCAGTAGGTGTCCTCCCTGAAAAATATATCACACAAAAGAAATTGTGATGTCGCTGTCTCTCTCTTTTCACTTCCTTCCCAATTTGTGGTGTCTACACTCTGTTGTGCTTTGCTCTTATAATTAGGCATAGGTGCTAGGGGTAACTGGTTTTGTATTACCTGCTGCTGTTGCTTCCGTTCTGCATTCTGTCCATCACCTGTTAATTTTTGCATTTGTCACCCCGAGTAAGACGGGTATGCTCAGACGTGAGTCCCGTGCTCTCCATGCCACTGGAATCAAGCTATCCAGGCTGATGAGGGCTGAAAGCCCGAAACCGGTCTTTGGATGCTTGTTTCCAGTCCAGGGTGGACTTGGCTTGGCAGTTCGGGCTGGACTGTTCCCATGGGGCACAGGGTCAAGACTGATTTGCATATGGCTGGGTTCAAACTGGAATGGCATGGTGAGCAAAAAAACAATGGATATAGGCCCAGATCTCTGTACTGGGGTGAATGTATGACATTGTTCTGTATTCTGTCCATCACCTGTTAATTTTTGCATTTGTCACCCCGAGTGAGACGGGTATGCTCGGACGTGAGTCCCGTGCTCTCCATGCCACTGGAATCAAGCTATCCAGGCTGATGAGGGCTGAAAGCCCGAAACCGGTCCTTGGATGCTTGTTTCCAGTCCAGGGTGGACCTGGCTTGGCAGTTCGGGCTGGACTGTTCCCATGGGGCACAGGGTCAAGACTGATTAGCATATGTCTGGGTTCAAACTGGAATGGCATGGTGAGCAAAAAAACGATGGATTTAGGCCCAGATCTCTGTACTGGGGTGAATGTATGACATTGTTCTGCATTCTGTCCATCACCTGTTATTTTTTGCATTTGTCACCCCGAGTGAGACGGGTATGCTCAGACGTGAGTCCCGTGCTCTCCATGCCACTGGAATCAAGCTATCCAGGCTGATGAGGGCTGAAAGCCCGAAACCGGTCCTTGGATGCTTGTTTCCAGTCCAGGGTGGACTGTTCCCATGGGGCACAGGGTCAAGACTGATTTGCATATGCTGGGTTCAAACTTGAAAGGCATGGTGAGCAAAAAAACAATGGATTTAGGCCCAGATCTCTGTACTGGGGTGAATTTATGACATTGTTCTGCATTCTGTCCATCACCTGTTATTTTTTGCTGTTGCTTCCGTGGCACCTCACTCTGTGTCTGTGGATTCAAATCATTAGTTTGCATATTACCATTTTGCACAGCTTTACACTCGTTCTTCCAGTGTCCCAACGTGCCACACCCGTGACAAGGGAACTTCTTTTTCGCTTCCTCTCCATTAAATTTTCCCCTTGGCTTTCCTCCATTTCCATCACCCTGATTCTGGTTACTACTTAGTTGGTTTAACTGGAGTTCTTGTTGCTCTGCTAGTTTTACTTGTGCCCACATTACCTTTTCTTTTAACTCTTTTTGTTTATTGTCGAGCTCATCTTCGCAATATTTAGCATATTTAAGTATTTCATCAATTGGTTTTGCCTGCCAACAAATGGTATGATCTTTAATCCATTGTGAAATTTCTGGTCTTAATCCTGACACAAATCGATAAATAAAATGCGTCATGTCCTTCATATCTATGTTATCCAATCCACTGTATTGTTTGAATACTTGCAATACGCGTTCATAATATGCATGCACAGATTCATCTTTATTCTGAGTGGTTCTGTCTATTCTAGTCCAATCTGTTTCTTTTGCGGGCACCTTCCCTTTGAGGTAGAGTATTACCTGGTTGTACTTCTTCATAACATCTTCGGAAGAACCCGTGTCTTTGGGTCTCTAGGGTACTCAACACTAGGCCAGTCGATAGCAATTTTACATTCTGTCCACAAGTCTACAGGTACAACAATGTCAAATAATCCATCTAAAACTTTTAAAAGACATTTTGAAACCTTCACAAATCTCTCGACTTGTCTGTACCATTCTACAGGTTTTTCTCGAAGCTTTGGAAAGTCATTTGTAAATGACAAAATATCCTGTCGGGACCATGGGGCATGTACATAACCTCCACCTGGTACTTCTCTCATAGGACACAACCTTTCTACTTTTTCTGTTTCTTTTAGAACATATTTAGATGTAACTTTTGATCAAGCCTCTTCTTTTTTCTTTGCCCATCTAGTTCTCCATTTTTCTATATCACCCCATTTTTGCAATATTGATAAAAGCTCTCTAATTTGTACTTTTTTTCCTGACACATTCATATTTTCCAAATCTTTGTCAGAAATTCAGCTCGATATGGTTTCTGTAACACTTTAGACTTGCCAATGTCAATTCGCATATTAGCAGCCATATCAGTGGTATGTCTTCAATGAGTGTATTTAATCTGTCCAATCCCACATTCCCAGCCATTAATTCTTCTAATTCGATTCTTAATTTATATATAGCCAATGCTTTTGGCTGTGATTTGGGTTTCTCTATTTCTCGTGACCATCTTTCTATTTCCTCTGGAGTTACTACTGTGGCACTTCTTGTACCCGATGATGTGTCAATCTGTACTTCTCTAGAATTTATAGGAGTGGTTTTCCTAACCGAGTCACTCACTGGTTCTCTTATTGGTAAGTCCATCAGGGAAATTACTGATTCACATTCACTTGCCTGATCGTCTACTATTAAAGGTTCTTTTCCTGGCTGTACTACTGATGTAGTTATAACAGGAGGTTTAGGACTAGCTTGTTTATCTCCGTACAAGGGAACAACTGGACCAATAGTTACCGGTATCGTCAAGGCTTTAGGACTTGTATTTAATTGGGAAATCTTTTGAATCAACTCATTTCTCTGTTTATTTAATGCTTCTTGTTCTCTATCTTGTAATACCTTTTCTATGGATGTCTCATGTACCACTTGCGGAATCAGAGGTGATTTCAGAAACGGTGCATTTGGATTTACAGTGCTTGGTTCCTCATTATAAAGTGGTGGATTTTTCATTAATAAATCCTCCATATAATCATCATCTGACTCACCACTAGTCAGTAAATGTTTTGTTTTCTCTGTCCTTTTACTTCCAGTGGGCTCTTCTAAAGTTAATACAGGATATAGTCCTTCTACCATCATGGACTGTCTCCATTGTTTCATTTGTTTGTCTCAAGTTTCTCGTGGAAACTTAGGGTAAAATGTACTTAACCCTTTGACACTTCTGGGTCTGTCTCGTTCAAAAGCTTCAATCTCCCATTCTTCTAATGCCTCATACTGTGTAAGTCTAGGTCTGGGATTTAAGTCATTCATACGTGTCCTCAAATTAAATAGAACTCTGCCATTGAAGGTACCATATTCAGGAAATGCCAAAACTCCGTAATATATACCCAATTCCACCCACTCAATTTTCTAACCATACACAAGTGTGGTAGACCCTGTCAAACATCATGTATGATGCGGGCGTATTTGGTGGTGGAATAATAATTCCTTCTCTGGTTTTGATCGGTTTATCTTTCTTAAAGAAATTTGTAACTCTCTTTACGAATGACATTTTTCTTTCACGTCCATACATTATGTAAGGTCTGCCCCTTATCATCTGTTCTCTAGCAAAACGCAAGTATCTTCTCTCAGGTCGAGTTTCTGTAATTCCTGGATTTAAATACCACGTATATTTTGGAAGTTTAAATCTGTGCGATAACACTCGACTGTGTTTACGAAAGATGCTTCCAATACCAACGTGTCTTTTATTTTCCAGCGACCAATCAGAATTCAGACTTCAAATAAATTCAACCAATAGTTGCGCGGCTTCTCTTGTGCGACTGGTTCTTTCGCTCCTGTACTCACCCCTCCTTTACAATTACTACCTCTGCAACACGCCCGCTGTTTCAACCAATACCAGCGTGGCTCTGAGTGATGTCAGTGCAGCACTGCGACTGACTCCCTCCTTTGCACGGTAATATGAAAACGTAATTCTTTTATTGTAAAGTGCAGATTTTTATTAACAACAACGTAAAAACATTTGCCACTGTACCTGAGTGACTAAAAAGGAAAGATATATTTCACTGCGTGTAAATCCCTTCAGCTTACTCTACATATACTACAAGTAGATCCCTTCCGCCTACCCTTCACACAAGCATTGGAGAACCTGCTACTTCTTTAGACTTATCCCTTACTGGGATGTATTAAGGCCAAAGTTTCACCAGTGAACCCCTTTGCTATCAATCAAGCTCAGACGAACCTGCTACTCCTTCTGTGTGACCCTTTCTAGGTGATATCACACAAAAAGTTTTGCTAGCGAACTCTTTGCTGTCATTTATTCACACATTCATACAGAAAACCCTAAGAAGTGCTTCCGGTTTTACCGTAACAATGCACTAACTACCTACAGGTAAGTGACCTCTCTGCAGTGTTGCTTCCATTTACCACCCACTATTCTGCCCCCGGGGATTCCAGACAAAACATACAACAGGTACGAACAATTTTGGTCAATACATAAAATCAATACAATCAATAATACATTTCAAATATGCAAAATATTTCCCTTAACCAATTAACTAACTACCTACCTATCGAAACTAAACCCTAACCATACTGCTGCTACCAAAAGAATATACTGATAGAGCGCGCAGTTCACCAGACTAGTCTTTCATCAATATTCGCCTTGGCCCATATTCAATAAACAACTCACAAATTATGCAAGTAACCTTCGCTCTACTATCAGTGTATTTTTTGACATTTAGGACTTTTGACCTTTCTATACCTTGACTTACCAATTCTCGTCACCGGTACCTAAAGTCCTAAGGGATCAAGGGTGTTAGCATAATAGGATAAAATAACATTTGCACTCATATAATAACCACAAACTCGGGAAGTTTTAAATTCTTTATCTAAGTTTTCTTAAATGGTCATGATCCAGAGATTAAATACAAATAGACTCTCAATAAAGATCAGAATTAAAATATAACTATGCAAAAGATGTATTAAACTGATTTCGATCATTTAGCAATAGGGAAGGTAAAGTAAAAGGAACATAAAACATGATCAAAACGTCTAAGCATTTAACAAAAGGGAAGGGAAGAAAGGAACATGTCAAATTTTAACAGTAGGAAGGGTAAAGAGAAAAGGAACATTGATATGCAAGCACTATTATCAAATCTGTAACATTTAGGGAAGGGAAGAGAAGGAAACAAAACAATGACAAGCCCACACAATTTTATATTTACCTAAGAATGGTGTGAAGAACTAACCCTGGCCACAGGTCAGTTTGAAGGACAGAACCCCGAAAGTTGCAGTCACCAGTAGGCTAGCAGGTGCGACTCAGAATCAGGACAGGTAAAGTCAAAATGGATCAGGACAGGACCACCAAAGGTAAAGCCTGGCACCCGGAGTTAAGTTGCAACGCCTGCGCTACTCCCTCTCTGCAGTCAACAGTCAGAACCCCGATTGGGTTATCGATTTCCCCGACAAAGTGCTTCGCCAGCACTTCAGCTTCCAAGAACACGGATTCCGTCAGCGAATCTTCTGACAGAGTGCTTCGCAGCACCTCTGCTCTCGATAACTTATTGAGTGCGTTGGCTCAGTGACAGGTCAGCTATTCGGAAAAGTCAGAGGATTTCTCTAGCTAATCCTACGCTAGTTATACTATTTTTCAGGTCAGTGTACCTCCCCCCAAATGTTGCAAGTGTAAGGATCCCCAATTTTGATTGGACAAAGAATGAGGAGAGGTCATCACACCACACCAGAAATGAAACTTTTACCGTCTCATATTTAAATTTATGTTTCCGCCCATCAATTTAGGTTCTCATGACATCTTTATTCCACCCAACAATGAATTTTCTATTGGTAAATACATTGTATTAACATTGTAAAAATGTAAGTTCAATAGTTCATGTTCTCAGGAGCATCTTCTAGTCAGTCAGCTCCTTGGCTGCAGTCCAAAGGTCACTGTTTCAGAGACTTGAGACTTTCGCGCAGTCGCAGTTTCATCAAAGATGGAGTACAGCGTTACAAATTAGGCCAGTTTCCGTGTTTAACATAAAATGGAAAAGAAATTGTTTTAGAACACAGAATAAATTAATACACTGTATACCATGTATCTCTACTCTATACCCATTATTTTATATTTAACTATAGCATTAGGATTAAGCAGAACGAACAGCTTGGCAAAAGCAGCAGTGCAAGCTTCTTGCATGTGCAAACATAGAGCAGCCATATTAATACTAGTGCGCAGAAGCGACAGATTCCCACCAAAGCCAAGAATACGTCATGTCACGTGAGTGTGACAGACGCATGCGCAGTAGAAACCCTCGTATAGCAGCAGCCATTTTAGATGCAAGCGTATTACAGTTAGTAAAACACATAAGCAAGCTTCTCTTGGACACCCATTAGAATTGTGTAATGTAATATTAATAGGACAAACATGTTGATTAGTGCTTTTAACATTATTCGAGGTTCATGGATACAAACAAGTCGCTTCATGTGCGAATCCTTGCTCCATCAGTATTACTGATAGTGTTGGCGCACATAGAGCACCAGCGCTATTATTAAAAAGCGTTACCTCATTTGCTTGGGGGCGTGGCCACGTGCAAATGAGGGAATTACTTTGCCTCTGCGACGGCGCTGTATTACCGATGTAGGCGCAGAGGGAAACATGCCTTTAAAAGGCACGCTGAAAGTGTGACGCAAAAAAGGCGGTGCACTTTCCAGTGCGCCTTCTAAATGCAGCCCTCTAAAGGGATGATGGGAACATCCCTTTGCAGGTGGGTGTAGTCACTCACTGCACCTGCTTGCAAGGGGACTCTAATTCCTTTTATAAGTGCAGGTGAGTTGCTGCCTGCACAGAGAAACAAGGAGCAGCTTTTAAACAGCTGCTCCGTATTTCTCTTGAATGTCCTGCCCTGCCTGAGGTCGCAGCTGTCCTGAGAGCAGCATATTCTTCCTGCTAGGGCACACTCTCAATGTTTGCACCTGGCACACCTGCTTTAAGGTGCGCCGTGGCGCGAACATGGAAGGTGCGTCCTGTCTGTAATACAAGCCCTGTGGCCGTTTCACACAAGTGCTCCCGGGGGCGCAACAGGCGTTTGCACCCCTTTATTCACCCCTAGGGCACTGCGGTAGTACAGAAAGGGCCACAAATGCTTGTGCAGTCCCTGCTGTAATACAGATTGCGCCGATGCACATATAGCACCAACACTGTTATTAGAGGATGATCCCACATTTGCAAGGGGGTGTGGGCCCATACAAATGTGGGGAACCACTTTGCCTCTGCAACCGCGTCATATTACCGACGTGGGTTCAGAGGTAAACATGCATTCAGAAGGCGCATTTTCAGTGCGACATACAAAGGTGGCGTACTTTCAGGGCATTTTCTAAATGCAGCCTTCTAAAGGGATGAAAGGGGGTCCCATGGACCCCCCGGACATCCCTTTGCAGGCGGGTGCAATCACTCACTGCACCCTCCTGAAAGGGGATCTCTAATTGCTTTTAAAAGTACAAAGACACATGGAGGAGCTTTAAAACAGCTGCTCCATATTTCTCTTCAATGCGCAGTCCTGGGGGCAGCACAAGTTTGCGGCTGCCCCTGGGCCAGGGCAGTCTTCCTGATAGTGCACACTTTTCATGTTTGCACCTGGCGCACCTGCTCTAAGGTGCGCTGTGTCGCAAACATGGAAGGTGCGCCCTATCTGTAATACGGGCCCTGATAGGTTGATACCGGCATAAGCACATTCTCCTCGAAGGAGGTCTTTAAATTCCGCATAGATCCGTTCAGAGAGTTAAACAGGTGCTAATAGTGCTCCACAGAAGTGTTAACAATTGTTTAATTACTTTCTTCGTAAATAATGCTCCTCTTCTTTTGTTCTGCCAAACTATAGCCACTAAGGGCCATATGTATGAACACATTTTCCCATAGACACAGAATGGGTAAAACCCTTTGATACATCTGGCCCTAAATCACCACAATCGTTAAAAACACCGACTTCCGTTCAATCTTCCAAGTAACAAACCTGACCACGGACCTGTTGCATCTTTCCGAGAAAAGAGTTTGCAAAACTGAAGTCTACAAAGCAAAGCAGCCAGACTCCTCATGCTAAAGAAGACTGATCACATATCATCATCAAAACATTGTTGATTAAAACGGATGAACATATGTAAAATAAAACCTATACTTCCACAGAGGCCAGGTGACACGAAGAACCAAAAAGTGCAATGATACCTAATTACACCATGTAATTACAGCCTTAAAAAACGTATTAAAAATCAAAACATGCGATAACAAACCATCAGGTAGAGCAGAATAAAGAAAGGCCATACCACCCTGTGCCCCATTGTTTTTCTAAAACAGCAATGATATAAAGTTGAAGAACTTTGAGTGTAAAGTTCCACATATATATATAGTTATAGTTAAAGGATGAGGTAGGCCATGCCCCCCCTTTTTTGGGAAGGGGTTACTGTTTATCCCTTGTCTCCTAGCTCCAGGATCGGAGCTATAAATAGTGCAGCAGATGCACCGGAACCCAGGGGACCGAGGGGGGAGACAGCCATTACAACGCGGGCTTTACACTGCGATTCCATTACGACGCAGCCATCACAACGCAAGTCGTTACAACAACTGCGCTGGATGGCGCTATATACTAAGGAATAGTATAATTTACTATTCCGACACCTTCCCTACTGTTACGTAGGCTGGAGTTGGAATAGTAAATCATACTATTCCTAAATCCAGCGCCTACAGCGCAAGTCGTTGTAAAGACTTGCATTGTGATGGATGCGTTGTAATGGTAGCGAGGTGTAAAGCCCGCGCTGTCATGACATCCATCCATCGAGGGACCCTTTGCACCTCAATTGTAGATGTTTTCCATTTCCAAATCAGAAGTTAGGGGCTCATTTTCCGTGATTACATTGGGGCCCACAGCACCCATGGTACGCCACTCCCCAGCTCATCCACATGCCCGTGTCATTTTCCTGTGAAAAGCAGGCTGATTTCAAATTGAAGTAAAATGGCTAAAATTGCCTCTAAATTGGCGAACAGATAAAACTGGGGAAATTGAGAACTGGGAAAAAAATTGAGTGTCAGTCCAGCAAATGAGTTGCACAATTGTAATCCTCATGCAGTACATCAGGTCACACTGGAAGCTCTAAACCCCAACACCTGCTTTCACGCTTTTCTTCAAATGATGTAAAGAGTCACAACCAAACACGTACTAGTGTAATTTAAGTGAAATTTAAGTTAATCAATTTTGAAGGTAACTAGTCTTATAAACTCAACATTTCCATCTGGTCCCATTATAAATCCTTGGCCTCAGATCACATAAGGGGCCTTCAGAAGCCATTCAAAATGTATATACAATGCTTAAAACGTGGTGTGACCAATGTTTCCTTTAATTATTTTTCACTGTGTGTTGCATAAGGGTGTTTGCATCTTTGTTTTGGCTCTGAGAGGAACTGAGTACAATGGTGAGCCTTAATGTAGGTGATCAAAGGTTCTGCTTGTAAAATTGACCCATTTGTAGAATGCAGATGTTTATTTAAGCCTATAGAACTGAACCTAAAAGTGTTGATGGTTGATGCAGACTCGTCTGGTTGCAAGAGGTGGGTTTATTCCACCCAAGAGTAGTCGATTACATGTGAATAAAGGAAAAAAGAGAACACCTAACATCAGTATTAACGGAACACAAATTATAAAATATTTGAATTGTGGACAACAGTGATAGCTCTGGTCACTTAATACTAAATCCGTCTGAAATTATTTTTTTCTCTTTATTTATATCTGATCCTTAAAGATCCACCTTGAACTAATGACTGGCTCACACAATTGACAGAACAGTTTTTAGGTAGTCTTATCTGCATCTAAAATGTAAACCCTCTTTAAAGCAACAAAGCTCCTTATTACACAGCAGCGGGGCCATATTATGATTATAGTCCATGTGCATATGTGCAGTTTGAGCTGCAGCAGAAACCTCCTTGGTCTACTTTGTTTAATTACTTCTCACTACAACCTCTCTGCTTTATGGATAGAGGTCAGGTTTAGTAACCGGTGTGCACATTTGTGTTTGATCATTTGGCTAGTGTGTGGCCAGAGTCCTGACTGTAACCACAGAAAGGAAGAAGCTCAGAATCATGACCTTTAGTATGGAGAAATGAGGAAGCTCGTTTCTCACACATGACTTGCACTTTTTTATGGTACGTTTGGGCTCTTGGTTGCTATGAGTTCATAGTGAGTGGTGGTTTCAGCAAGATAAACAGGTGTAGCGTCCTGCCAGGGACTGCCTGGTGCATGGGCTGTCAAACGTCTTCTAAAGAGGTTGGCAGGTGTGTGTCTGACCTGAGCAAGGGCTCTCAAGGTGGCGCTTGCATGCTGCAAACGACCGAATATGTTTACAGCTATGTAACTAACGCTCTTCGGGGCACATGCATCAACCTATTTAGGAAGTGCAAATGGTGCGAATCGGTAAATTCGGCCGTTTGCGCTTCCTAAATACGTTTTTGGGATGCATGAAACAATTTTTCAAAATTCGCTTTTTTTTGCATTTCCTAAAAATGCGAATGCATTTAAGGAATCGTATTTGTGCGATTCCTTAAATGCAATGCATCAATTTTCAAAAAAATGCGAATTTTGAAATAGGAAGTGCAAATTAACACGAGGTTGACCCTCGTGTTAATTTGCGAAATTCTTTAAAAAAGCACAAAAATGCATTTTGGAAAGTGTCATGTTACACACACACATGTCCTTAGGACATGTGTGTGTGAAACATGCACTTTAAAATACATTTCAGGGGTGCAGGCGGGGGTCCTTTGGACCCCCCTCTGCACCCTTGCAATGCATTAACAAATTGCGAATTCCAAAAAAAAGAAATGCAAAACGGCATTGATTCCTATGGGCCTCTAGGCCCATAGGAATCAATGTAATGCCATTTCTTAATTGCGATTCGCAATTAAGGAATCGCAAATTCCAAAAATTAAGAAATCCTAAAAACTTTTAGGATTTCTTGATGCATAGGATTTTGCACTTCCTAAATTGCGATTCCTTAATTTTCGCAATTTAGGAAGTGCAAAATCCTACAATGATGCATGTGCCCCTATGGTACTTAGGAAACCTTTCCGACTCATAAAGAGGCATAAGTACATAAAAAATTGTATTAATGGTCACACATTGCGAATTAAAGCATTTGCAACCATTAAATGCTAGAGATCATTCATGTGCATAACGAAACATGTCCCTAAGAAACATTAAACCAGGTAACTAGACACCAGGTGTGCTGCACTTTGCGTAGTCCTCCAAATGTGATGTCAACTCTTCATCCTAGTATAATGTAATGTGACTCAATATTCCATAGCAAGATAACTCTGTCCCCTCTTCGTCTGCATTCTGTGATCCTATCAGTTCCAAAGAAGGACAGCATGTTTGGATTTTTTCCATGTGTGTCATTGAAATGTCTGGCTGCCGGATAAGGCTGATCGACATTCACAAGGGGGCACCAATAATCTCCTAATACACCCCACTTGCAGCTACTGAATTGGGATCACTCACAATCCATTTGTATATTACTGGTAACAAACCCCAAATTGGAGCATTTGCTACAGTTAAAATGCTTAGTACCGCTGGCCATTAGTTCCCTCATTGCTAGGAGAGGGTTTCCTATGAACTTCCTTTTAGATGGTTTGGGACCAGGGGAAGAAGTTACCCGAGCCAGCTTTGGGGGTAGGTCAGGGAGTTCACCCAAACAAAGGTTAGCACCAGGTAAAAAAGTGAGACCTTCAAACCTCTCATCAGAGCACTGCTGGACTAGTAGAAGATTTAGAAGAAGAACTGTCCTGTTGTCAGAAGAAGAGGGACTGCCCCGCTGATTGAAGGCCGACTGGACCTTTTGCCTTGATCTCAGGCTAGCTGACTCCAAGGTTCCGTTGGCCGACCTCCAGTGTGAGCTCCAGGGACACAACCAGCTTCCTGAGACCTCATTGAAACTACCAAGCTGACCAGCAAGGACATGCAGGAGCCCTGCTCTTGGTCTCTGCTGGAGTGAGTTCTGCTCCCCAAGAGATACCCATCATGTACTAGACCCTCGGCTGCATCAGTGTCAACTTCTGGAAAAAAGGTGAAGGTACAGAAGCTTGGGCTCCTTTGTTTGTAAAGTGACATCTTCAAGCTGAGAATCGCCCGCCCGTGATGGCTGCCAACGCAAAGCTCCAGCAGGACCTTCTCTTTGTGCTTACAGTGACAGCCCATGACGACTGGCAACGCTCGGTCTGCACTTCGCCCCAACAGAAACAACACACAATGTTTGCCAATTGAAGTTCCATCAACAACTGGCTCTTCATGTTACAACAACCATCAACAAGGCTCGACCTGCTCCTCACGCCTACAGCCTCTTCTTCGCTCCCACCACCAACTACATCACCCTTTGCGTCAGACTTGAGAAGATAACTCTTCAGCAGGACTAGCCTTACTCCTGTATCTGACCCATGCAGCCTGCAAGTGTGACTTCCCCCCTGACTAGCGCAATCAGATAACTGCAAGTTTCACTTTGTGCTTCTTGTTGCTAAGTTCACAGAAAACTTTGAAAACTCAAATCCCAGGTTCTAATAACTGGATTTTTGTTGTCTTGATGTCATGTTATTTATTAAAACTTACTCTAATATTCAAACTTGGTTTGAAATTTTTCTTGTGTTATGGTCACTTCATTACTGTCTGAGTGCTGCATAAATGATTTACACATTGCCTCTAAGCTAAGCCTGACTGATTTTGTGCCGAGTTACCAAAGGTTAAGCACGTTAATGTAGGTACTTTTGAGTTTCACCCTGACAAGGATTAGGTTTATTATTCGAGTGGGACTTCCACCCCTTTAAACTAATAACCCAATTTCTTTCTCCAGTGATTTACAAAATATGTATATAAATATATTCTATCAACTAGAGTGCCTTCTTGGAGTCTCACACTTTATTAAACCCAGTGAATAAATATTGGCATTGTGGTTTGCATTAATTGCTTTGCATTTCACAGTGCTTAGGCAAGGTATAGCTGTTCCTTTCAAGGAGACCACGGAGGGGGAATGGGGACATGGGGTTTAAAAAAATTATTGTAGTCACAAAATGTGATCTATTTGGGTCATATTGAAACTAAGAGACAAGAACTAAACATTGGCAAAGAAAATACTTGCTTTTCTGACTTTTACATAGTGAAATAGTTTCTCTGTTCACTGACACACATAGGCAGGTACCACAAGAGCAGGTTGGTGGCACGCAGAAGGAGAGTGGGTAGTAAAGCAGGTTGCACAATGGTTTTTAGGTTAGGCACGAAGGGATAATAGGATATGGATTTTATTGAGTGTGGGTAAATTACAGACACTTGTATCTCAATTTCTGATCATGATCAAGATTTCATTTCTAGAGGCACTGATTCACAGAGGTGCACCAACTGGGGATACAGAGAATCTTAGCTCAGTTGTCAGAATGGCACCACAGTTTTAACCAGTTAACTCTGGAACAATAACTTGTGGGTATTTGGTTCAAATAGTTCAGAGTTGGACTCGAACAGAGCTATGCACTTGGTGGCACAGCAGATCTCCTGGGCAAAAGCACACCCTTGTGTCAGAAAATGACCGATATAGGTACACCTGGACGTCCAGTACTTAATTTGTGAGAGAAAGAGTGCCGGTGCCCAAAGCTCTGATCAGAGGCCTGTGGCTAGTGCAATTAAATGTCACACACAGAATACCAAGGCTGTGTTGTCTTGAATCCACCCCATGCCTCTTTCATCCACTACCACAGACACTCCCTGCCCCTTTATCTCATTCCTGGAGGCTCCTGCTTTCTCATTTCGCCACTGTTTTTCCGTCTTTCTCATCCTCCTTCTTTCCCCTTTGTTTGTTTTTCCCTCCCCTATTCTGGGAATTGTCTGATGAGGAAAAATAAGCGCCAGTCCCCAAAATGCGTGCTGGTGGACCCCACCATCAAACACTGTCTCAAATTAAGCACTAAGGACATCACCAAGGGGTTTTCACTTAATGTAAGGAGGATGAGGTAGAGTTGAGGGATTGTGTCCCTCAGGGCAAACACACTAAGCAAACTCTGCCTCAGGAACCTACCACTTTCTAGTAGTCAAATGTTAATGGGTTGGGCAAACTTGTGAGGCAGAATCACTGCTCACCTAGGGGTGCTTTGACTTTTGCTGCAGGATGCTAATTTCCCAAGCCTGTAAAAGCCGGCACTTCCATAAGACATGGTGATGTATGGGTCTTAGCATGCCTCCTAGTGGGGTGTGTAAATTGCTACTAAATGTTTGATCAATCAATCATGGATTTTTGAGGCACGCTACTCACCCGTGAGGGTCTCAAGGCCCTCGGGTGGGGGGTTCGAGCAGCTCCGTGGTCATCCAAAGAGCCAGGTCTTGAGATCCTTTCTGAATAGGTGCAGTGTCAGACTGATATGGAGGGGGAGTTCGTTCCATGTTTTGGCCGTGATGTAGGCGAAGGATCTGCCACACGCTCTAGCCCTGTGTATCGGGGGATGGTGGCTATGGCTATGTCATCAGAGCGGAGCTTTATCTTGGGGGCGTGGAAGGAGATTCGTTCATTGAAGAATTGGGGTCCGCTGTTATGGAGGGCTTTGCAGGCAAGTGTGAACAGTTTGAAGGTTATTCTTTTTTCGACGGGAGACAGTTATAAATTACTTTTCTTAATTGTTAGGGTTGCACTCCAGGAGGCCAGTTTCTGTTTTGCCAGGAGCTCATGGCTGCTGGTCTGGTGCATCCTTGAGTTGGTGCTCTGTTTCAGCTAGACCTTGGCTGTAGACTTCAGGCCAGGGACAGCTCTGCTCGCATCAGACCAGCTTCTTGCAGTGACCTGGCTGCATAATGACAAACCCCTCTTGCACACAGCTTAAACATTCTGCTACATGGAATTTTGGGTTTGATTGACATTTGCTTGGTGGAGAAGCAGGCTATCTACTGCTTCCTGCTAGAGTGGGTCAATCATGAATGAAGCTTTAGACTAACCTCCTGCCTAGATCCTGCTTCATTCTGGCATGCTTCAGTCAATGTGGTGACTAGCTTAGGATCTGCTCCTCATACGTCAAATGAAATATGTCAAGTGTGGTCAACACTGCCTATGTGACATCCCCCATGGTCACTGTAACCATTCTTAAGCCAGTCTCTTCTGGTCCTCCAATGAGTTTTCAGACTATTGATACTTACTGGATCACATCAGCTGTATGTTCTAGACTCCATCTGGAATGCCACCATTTTGATGAAGGTTGATTTCTGCACTGTGGGGAAGGAAAGTTTATTTCATGAAACATCAGACACGGCTTTGTGATGAAGACCGGTCATTTTATTCAGTGATGTCTCCCTGCACATGCACCTTACAGAGCCCTGTGTTTGAGCAGGTATTTATGTATTTATTAATGAAGTACAAACTGTCACCTGAAAGCATCATTGTACTAGGACTGTCAAGACTAAAGCTGACAGAGAAAGAGCACAAGAAGATGCATCAGAACTGAAAGATCAGCAGAGCAAGTGTGTGCAAGGTGTGTGGTGAGATGATGCTGATGCTGTTTGTGAATTTTATCTATCCTTGCATATCTCTTTTATGCCATCATTATATGGAATGATGGCCCAATGGAATAGGTGATGACAGCTTACTGTGTGTTGCATGCTTTCCTTTATTTTAAAGGATCTGCACACACTTGTTTTATTTTTGTTTTGAAGGTTGCAACCACTAGAGATGTAGTGCAAGCAAGCAAGTTTCTGACCATTCAGGGATGCAGTGAGGATCTATCATTTACAGAAGTGGGCGTGTTTACGAGATGTCAATCTAGTCTAGTGCAAGAACTACATATAATGGAATACGAATTGTCTGTGTTTCATGCTGGCTTTGTTTCAAGTCAAGTCAAGTCAGAATTTATATAGCGCACTACATACCCATAGGGTCTCAAGGCGCTTGAGGAAAGGGGGGGGGAGGTTTACTTATCGAATATCCATGTTTTAAGTTGTTTTCTGAAGGCTAGGTGGTTTTGAGTAAGGCGGAGGTGGATGGGAAGGGAATTCCAGGTCTTGGCCGCTAAGTAGGAGAAGGATCTTCCTCCCATGGTGGCTTTGTGGATGCGCGGAACAGCGGCGAGGGCTTGGTTGGACGAACGCAGCTGGCGGGTGGGGGTGTAAAAGGAAAGGCCGTGTTGAGACAATCAGGTCCAAGTTTGTATAGGGCTTTGTGTGCGTGGGTGAGGAGACGGAATGTTATTCTCTTGTTGACGGGGAGCCAGTGAAGGTCTTTCAGGTGAGCGGAGATGTGGTCTGTGCGGGGGATGTCTAGTATGAGTCTGGCTGAAGCATTTTGGATGCGTTGGAGTTTTTTCTATAGTTTCGCGGTGGAACCGGCGTAAAGGGTGTTTCCGTAGTCCAGACGGCTTGTAACCAGTGCGTGGGTGACCGTTTTTCTTGTTTCGGTGAGGATCCAGTGAAAAGTTTTTTTGAGCATGCGTAGGATGTTAAAGCATGAAGATGAGACGGCGTTGACTTGTCTGGTCATCGAGAGTGAGGAGTCCAGGATGATGCCCAGGTTCCGTGCATGGTCCGTCGGTATGGGGGCTTTTCCTAGGGCCGTTGGCCACCAAGAGTCGTCCCAGGCGGAAGGGGATGAGCCTAAGATGAGGACTTCCGTTTTGTCCGAGTTCAGTTTCAGACGGCTGTGCTTCATCCACTCGGCTACTTCTTTCATCCCTTCGTGTAGGTTGGTTTTGGCGGTGGTTGGGTCTTTGGTGAGTGAGAGGATCAGCTGAGTGTCATCAGCGTAGGAGATGATGTTGAGGTTGTGTTGACGTGCAATGTTTGCGAGGGGGCTCATGTAGACGTTGAAGAGGGTGGGGCTGAGAGATGATCCTTGCGGGACTCCGCAGATGACTTCGGTGGCCTCTGATTTAAAAGGGGGAAGGCGGACTCTCTGAGTTCTTCCAGCGAGGAACGAAATGATCCAGTCCAATGCTTTTCCTTGAATTCCGATGTTTCTGAGGCGTTGTATCAGGGTGCTATGGCAGACTGTGTCGAAGGCTGCGGAGAGGTCAAGGAGGATAAGGGCGACTGTGTCTCCCTTGTCCAGTAGTGTTCGAATGTCGTCTGTTGCTGCGATGAGGGCGGTCTCGGTGCTGTGTTTGGCTCGGAAGCCAGACTGTGAGGAGTCGAGTGATTTGTTGGTTTCGAGGAAGGTGGCGAGCTGATTGTTAATGGCTTTCTCGATGACTTTGGCAGGGAATGGGAGGAGCGAGATGGGACGGTAGTTTTTGAGTTCGGTGGGGTCAGCTGTGGGTTTCTTCAGAAGGGCGCTGAGTTCGGCGTGTTTCCAGCTTTCTGGGAATGTGGCGGAGTTAAGGGAGTAGTTGATGACATCTCGGAGATGGGGTGCGATAATGGAGTCTGCTTTGTTGAAGATGTGATGGGGACATGGGTCTGTAGGAGATCCTGAGTGGATGGAGTTCATCAGGTGAATGGTCTCTTCTGTGGTGATTGAGTTCCATTCGAAAAGGATATTCGGTGGAGGTAACGGTTCGGAGGTGAGTGGGGTGGGCTGGTTTACAGGTTGGTTGTCAAAGCTGTTATGGATGTCGGCGATTTTGTCATGAAAAAATGAGGCAAGGGAGTCGCAGAGGACTTGAGAGGGGGTGATGTCGTTAGAGCTGGCGGTGGGGTTGGTGAATTCTTTGATGATGTTGAAAAGTTCCTTGCTGTTGTGGGCATTGTTGTCTAGTCGGTCTTTGAGTGCTGATTTCTTGGCTGTCCGGATTAGTTGGTGGTGTTTGCGGGTGGCGTTTTTGAAGGCGGCTTGGGTGATAGTGTTTGGGTCTGTTTTCCAAGTTTTCTCAAGGGAACGACAGAGCTTCTTGGATTTCTTAAGGTCATCGTTGAACCAGGGGGCGTTCTTGCTTCCTTGCTTGATTTGATGTTTTTTCAAGGGTGCTAATTTGTCGGCGGTTTGGGTTAACCATTGTGTGAGGTTGATGGCGGCTTGGTTAGGGTTCGATGAATAGGCAGGGTTTTTTTGAAGAAGCGATGATGAGATCTGGTCGATGGTGATTTTGTTCCAATTTCTTTGCAGAGTTGGTTGAGGGTGGTTGTGGATCGAGGTCTTATTGTAAATAAAGTGGATGCAGCTGTGGTCCGTCCAGTGGAGGGGTGTGGTATGAGTGAAGGAGATATGCTTGCTGGAGGTGAAGATCGGGTCGAGTGTGTGTCCTGCATAGTGTGTGGGGGTGTTAACAAGTTGTTTGAGTCCGAGAATGGCGAGGTTGTCCAGAAGGGTGGTGGTGTTACTGTCGTTGCTCTTTTCCAGATGGAAATTGAGGTCTCCAAGTAGAATGTATTCTTCCGAAGGGAGGGCGTGTGGGGTGATAAAGTCAGTGATGTCTTCGCTGAATTTTGTACGGGGTCCTGGTGGCCTGCAGAGGAGGGTGCCCCTAAGTGTTGTCTTGGGGTCGGTGTGGATCTGGAAGTGAAGGTGTTCGGCGATAGTGAGGTTGTCATCTGAGCTGGTTGAGACGTGGATGGTGTTCTTGTGGACGATGGCGATGCCTCCTCCTGTTTGGATGGGGCGGTCCTTACGGATGATCTTGTAGCCGTCCGGGATGGCTATGGCGATGTCTGGAGCTGAAGAGGCATTCATCCAGGTTTCTGTTAGGAAGGCGATGTCCGGAGAGATGGTGTCGAGTAGATTCCAAAGGTCGATGGCGTGTTTGTGAACCGAGCGGGTGTTGAGAAGGATGCATTTGAGGTGGTTGGTGTTGGTTCTCTGTATGGTGTTTGTGGATTTGGTTTGGGACTTGACGCAGGTGAATTTGCAGGAGTGGCAGGTGAAGGGTCCATGGGTGTGTCCTGGTGCTGCTTGGGCGCAGTTAGTGAGTCGGCCGGGGTTGAGTGCTAAGAGGGAGGAGGCGTCGTATGTAATGTGGGGAGGATGGGTGGAGCGGGGACCAGGGGGTCTGGCGCTGGGCGCGGTCCAGGCGCGGACGGGCGTAGACGGGCTTACCTTTGGCGCACCTTCGGCGCGGCCGCAGCGCGTGGACGCTGCGCGTTGGGACATTCGACATAAATGGATAGTGGAGGGGGAGGGGCGAGGGAGGGTCAGCTGGGAGGCGGGTGCGAGGTGAAGGGGAGGGTCTGCAGGGCAAAACAACAACAAAATGGCCGTAGCAGTCCCAGGAACGAGACTGCAGAGAGGCTGGGCAACAATCAAGCAGCTTCTGCAACTAAAATGTAAAGCGCTGCAAATCTCTAAATCACAGTTCTGACAAGCGCTTCAAATAGTAATTAAAAATCACACACTTATTTTTAACGAGCAACACGGCGAGCGCAGCTGATATTACTAAATATGCAATTTGGCAGGGCTAGTCGCACAATAGCGCGAACGTGCACGGCACTCAACAAGGCACTACTTATCAAATGGGCAGTCAAGCGATGTCAGGAGTCTGTCAGGGAGCCACCCGATGCCAGGATCAGAGCAGGGAGCCTGGGGAGTGACCGCTGCTGAAAGCGTCAGGACGGTCACAGCGATGCTGAGGTCGGGAGCAGGGCTGTATGCTCAGTGGGAGGGAGGGTCAGCTGGGAGGCGGGTGCGAGGTGAAGGGGAGGGTCTGCAGGGCAAAACAACAACAAAATGGCCGTAGCAGTCCCAGGAACGAGACTGCAGAGAGGCTGGGCAACAATCAAGCAGCTTCTGCAACTAAAATGTAAAGCGCTGCAAATCTCTAAATCACAGTTCTGACAGGCGCTTCAAATAGTAATTAAAAATCACACACTTATTTTTAACGAGCAACACGGCGAACGCAGCTGATATTACTAAATATGCAATTTGGCAGGGCTAGTCGCACAATAGCGCGAACGTGCACGGCACTCAACAAGGCACTACTTATCAAATGGGCAGTCAAGCGATGTCAGGAGTCTGTCAGGGAGCCACCCGATGCCAGGATCAGAGCAGGGAGCCTGGGGAGTGACCGCTTCTGAAAGCGTCAGGACGGTTTGCGTCAGGACGGTTTGCCTGTTTAGCTCCCTGAATGTGTTAATGTCTTGTGATTGCTGGATGTATTTTGGTCATGTGTAGTCAGTCTTGTGCTGCCTAGTGTGTTTCTTCTGTTTAGGAGGAACATTTCAGGTAAAATGGAGAAGACCTGTTGTGACCTAGCTGCATGAGCATCTGTGTCTAAGAACACAGTTTCATGCTTTTGGTTCTAAAGGATATTTTACTCTCATTGTGCGGCAGTTGCACACTGAAGACACTCCCAAGCTACTGCCTTTGGCTGATGGGAGGAATACATGTTCCGACTTACTGGTTGCATGTGTTTTGCGTCATTCTCTCAAGCATGCTCCATTGTATCCAATATTCTTTATTTGCATATTATCACTGCAGAGATAATACACGTTACAGTGAAAGCAAAGTGCGGTAACAGTCAAATAAAATAGTGAATCAACGAGTGATAGCGACAACTCTGTTAGGCCGTGAGAAGTATGTTCAGGAAATGCAATACAGTACATTACAATACACTACAGTATTATGCAAAATATCGCCTCCATTATACTCCATGCTTTTATAATCTTAATCTTCCTGCATCCATGGCAGTGGCCATATCTGTAACCACAGGGGAGACCATAGCAACAACCACTGCTACCATCATGGAAAAAAAGAAAAGCAAACTCATGCAAGACCACAGCAACAACCACTGCTACATCATATAAAAAAGAAAAGCAAACACAGGAGAGGTCACAGCAACAACCATAGCGACCATCATGGAAAAAAGAAAAGCAAACACATGATTGGCCCCAGCAACAGCCATAGCGACCATCATGGAAAAAAAGAAAAGCAAACTCATGCGAGACCACAGCAACAACCACTGCTACATCATAGAAAAAAGAAAGGCAAACACAGGAGAGGCCACAGCAACAACCATAGCGACCATCATAGCAATAAGAAAAGAGAGCACAATAGTTTCAGGAGGGTATCCAGCTCTATAGGCCATGGTCTCAGCTTTGGGTGTAATGGCAAATATGAAATCCTCCTGCTGCCCAGTGGAGTCTCTTTCAGAATTCTAATGTGCTACCACATACTCATTCCCGCAAGCCATTGCCTATTCATAGTTCCGGATTTTGTTGAGATGCCGAATTGAGAGTCCCCAGCCAGTGAGATCAATTGGAACTTTCAGTGAAAGAGTAGTGCGAGAGCTGTAAGAGAAGAATCAGTTTAGTGATTGTGAATGCAAGTCAGTAGAGTAAAACACATCCAGAAGACAAAAAATGCATGGGTGTGGTGGAACAGCTGACTGCACATGCATCTTTCAGGGTGGGGCTGCCAGAAATTTCAATAGCATATATAGCTAGAGAGATTGCAGTGGAGCGACAGAGACAGCCTATACATCAGTGGTGGGCCCAAGTCTGCTCTAAGGAACAACAATGTGACCACTTTAATAACACAGTATCATCAGAAAGCATTTCCAAAAGATAACTCTTAGCATCACCTGTGTAGCCCTTCCTCTTAAAGCCATATATGGTGAAATACCGGTCACACTGCGAGGAGTGTTGCAGTATGATCACAGCATGGCACGAACAACATCCCTACTATCATTTACAGTTCCTCTTATACAGTCACTCACTGTTGCTCTGAGGATGATAAATACTACATCTCTTGTGTTTAATCTTTGCTCCACTCAAAAATTCTTTCATCTCTGCTGAAATAAATTGCACACCATTATCAGAAATTAATTCAGAGGGAAAAAATTCCCTGGAAAAGACATTGGTGAGAAAAGTAACCACACTCAATAGCAAACCATTGAATACTGGGTAAAACATAAAATGGCCTAAAAATATATATATACTCAAAATTACCTCCACCCTTTGAAGACTCTGCGGAACAATCATGGGTGTAGTGACACATTTCAGACCTTTATCATTATTCAATCCATTTCTCCACTTCTCTGTCCATCCCTGGCCACCAATAAGTTCTTCTCAATCTACTTTTTGTTATAGTGATGCCCAAATAACCTTCATGACTTATATTCAACAGTCTTTCTCCAGTGATATCAGGAGAAATAACAACCCAGCTTCAACTGAAAACTCTGATTGCACTTTACTAAATGCTTGAAGTCCCGCATGAAGATTGCCTTCTTTTGGCCAACCCTTCCTGACATACTCTTTATTCAACAACAAGTCCTGATTAAGGGCACACCTCCAGTGCTCCTCACTGACACCTTTGGTGTGCAACCATAGTACATTTGCAACCCAACATCTTGTTGTTTGTTAAATACCTCTTTATTCTCCTGTCCAGATATCGGCAAACGAGAAAGACAGTCAGTTTGGGGTATTAGCAGTTTATGATGTGAAGGGAAAGTGAGGAGACCTGAGGTTGCACAAAGTAAGGCTAACTATTCATACAAATGTATTCTGTTCACGAAGGAAACGTAACTGTAAGTTACCAGAAAGATTGAGAAATGTTGTTCTCTCTTGAGCACAGTATTTTTCCAATTTTTGGCTATGCTTTTCGGTAGTTCAGCTTTTTGTAACAGAAGTATGATTTTTACATAGGTATTATCATTGTTAGTTCCAGGTAGAATCTTTATCAATCAATCAATCAATCATTTCAATCAATCATTTGTAAAGCGCACTACATACCCGCGAGTGTCTCAAGGTGCTGGGGGGGGTGCTTCTGAGCGAACAGCCAGGTCTTGAGTATACTCCTGAAGTTCAGCAGGTCTTGGGTCTGTCGTAGGCTCAGTGGGATGGTGTTCCATGTGTTGGCGGTGAGGTGGGAGAGGGCTTTCCCACTGGTGGTTGTTCTTCGGATGCGCGGGACGGTGGCGAGTGAGAGGTCGGCGGAGCGGAGCTGGCGGTTGGGGATGTAGAAGGAGAGCCATCTGTTGAGGTATCCTTGGCCGGTCTTGTGGAGTGCCTTGCGTGCGTGGGTGAGGAGATTAAAGGATATCCTCTTGTTGACGGGGAGCCAGTGCAGGTTTCTCAGGTGGAGGGTGATGTGGCCGTGGCGTGGTACATCAAGTATCAATCATGCCGAGGTGTTTTGGATGCGTTGTAGTCGTTTGATGAGCTTGGTCGGGGCTCCCGCGTAGAGGTCGTTTCCGTAGTCGAGTCTGCTGCTGACGAGGGCCTGGGTGACTGTCTTTCTTGTATCTGTTGGGATCCAACTGTAGATCTTGCGGAGCATGCGGAGGGTGTTGAAGCAGGAGGAGGAGACGGCGTTGACTTGCTTGGTCATTGAGAGTGTTGAGTAGAGGTTGATTCCCAGGTTGCGTGCGTGGTTGGTGGGTGTCGGGGCTGCCCCCAGTAACTTCGGCCAACCAGGAGTAGTCCCAGGCTGAAGGGTTGGAGCCGAGGATGAGGACCTCCATCTTGTCCGAGTTCAGCTTCAGACGGCTGGTCTTCATCCAGTCGGCGACGGCCTTCATTTCTTCATGGAGTTTGGCTTTGGCGGTGATGGGGTCCTTGGTGTGGGAGAGGATCAGCTGAGTTTTGTCGGCGTAGGAGATTATGTTGAGGTTGTGCTGTCGGGCTACGTGTGTGCGCGCGGGCCATGTAAATGTTGAACAGCTTCGGTATGAGGGAGGATCCCTGGGGAACGCCGCAGATGATCTCCGAGGCTTTGGAACGGAATGGGGGGAGGCGGACGCTCTGGATTCTGCCGGAGAGGAAGGAGGTGGTCCAATCCAGAGCCTTGTCTCGGATCCCTGTGACGTGGAGGTGTGCGTGTAGTGTGTGGTGGCAGACGGTGTCGAAGGCGGCAGAGAGGTCTAGGAGGATGAGTGCTGCGGTCTCGCCATTGTCCAGCAGGGTCCTGATGTCGTCAGTGGCGGCGATGAGGGCAGTCTTGGTGCTGTGGTTGCTGTGGAACCCTGACTGGTAAGGGTGCTTTTATGCTTGTTTTATTATTAGGATTTTTTATGTTTTTTTAATTTCATATTTGTCCTTAGTTTTTTAGGTCTCATCAAGCGATGCAGCGCATGCGCTGCCCGCCTTGGCGAGACCTATTGTTGTGGATTTTGGTTCCGAAGGACAGGAGCTGTGCACGCACGGCCAGACAGGCGATGTGCACGTGTACGGCTCCCGTCGTAGTAGCATAACGGGTGCATGACGTGCTTTTACTTTTCTAGTCCATGCGCCGTGCACGCACACGGCATCTCGTTTCAGATCTTAGTGGCTATAATCAGTCTCCAGTGTCAGCTCTAAGCTTGTTTCAGTTTATTATGGGCTTATTCTAAAAGACTTTGCATATGTCAGAGGGAAATAAACAGCTACGAAAGGCTGTTCTACCCACCCCTAAATTTTGCATAAGCCAGGTTGTGTGAGAGAACAGTAAATTTAAGAATAAATGTACAGATCCCTTTTGCAGTGGGACCTGGCGCTGCTCTGTGTAGCGTGTATAAGCATCTGCACCTCACGGGCTGTGCTGTCTTTTCCACATCTCACTGGCACTGCCTCTAATTAAGTTCAAGTTCAGGTATTTATAAAGCGCACTACTCACCCAGAGGGTCTCAAGGCGCTGGAGGGAGGGGTTTACTTTTTATCGAATAGCCATGTTTTCAGTTCTTTTCTGAAGGAGATGTGATTCTGAGTAAGGCGGAGGTGGGTGGGGAGTGAGTTCCAGGTCTTGGCAGCCAGGAAGGAGAAGGATCTGCCACCCATGGTGGTTTTTCGGATGCGCGGGACTGCGGCGAGGGCTAGATTGGATGATCTTAGTTGGCGGGTGGGATAGTAGAAGGACAGTCGGGTGTTGAGGCATTCGGGTCCTAGATTATAAAGGGACTTGTGTGCGTGGGTAAGAAGGCGGAAAGTAATTCTTTTGTTGACGGGAAGCCAGTGGAGGTTTTTTAAGTGACCGGTGATGTGCTCTTGGCGCGGGATGTCTAATATGAGTCTCGCTGATGCGTTTTGGATGCGCTGGAGTTTTTTCTGCAATTTTGTTGTAATTCCGGCGTAGAGTGTGTTGCCATAATCCAGTCGACTTGTGACCAGTGCATGGGTGACAGTCTTTCTTGTTTCGAGGGGGATCCAGCGGAAGATCTTTTTGAGAATGCGAAGGACGTTGAAGCAGGAGGACGATACGGCGTTGACTTGTTTGGACATTGAGAGGGAGGAGTCTAGAATGAAGCCAAGGTTACGTGCATGGTCTGTGGGTGTGGGCGCAGATCCAAAAGCGGAAGGCCACCAGGAGTCGTCCCAAGCTGAGGGGGAGGATCCTAGGATGAGCACCTCCGTCTTGTCTGAGTTGAGTTTTAAGCGGCTCTGTTTCATCTATTCGGCTACTTCTTTCATACCTTCGTGAAGGTTGTTTTTGGCGGTGTTGGGGTCTTTGGTGAGGGAAAGGATTAGCTGGGTGTCGTCGGCGTAGGAGATGATGTTGAGGTTGTGTTGACGTGCGATGGAGGCGAGGGGACTCATGTAGACGTTGAAGAGGGTGGGACTGAGTGAGGAGCCTTGAGGTACGCCGCAGATGACTTCGGTGGGCTCTGAGTAGAATGGGGGTAGTCGGACTCTCTGTGTTCTCCCGGCTAGGAATGAGATGATCCAGTCCAAGGCTTTTCCTTGTATGCCGATGTTGTTGAGGCGTTGTATGAGGGTGTTGTGACAGACAGTGTCGAAGGCGGCGGAGAGGTCGAGTAGAATGAGGGCCACTGTTTCACCGTTGTCCAGGAGTGCTCGGATGTCGTCGGTCGCCGCAATGAGGGCGGTTTCGGTGCTGTGATTGGCTCGAAAGCCGTTCTGTGAGGGATCCAGGGAGTTGTTGGATTCAAGGAAGGCTGCTAGTTGGCTATTGACGGCTTTCTCGATGACTTTGGCCGGGAAAGGGAGTAGGGAAATGGGTCGGTAGTTTTTCAGATCTGAGGGGTCTGCTGTTGGTTTTTTCAGAAGGGCGCTGAGTTCGGCGTGTTTCCATATTTCTGGAAAGGTGGCGGAGTCGAAGGAACAGTTGATGACATCGCGGAGTTGGGGAGCGATGATGGAGTCAGCTTTGTTGAAGATGAAGTGGGGGCAGGGGTCAGAAGGTGAGCCAGAGTGGATTGAGTTCATGAGGCGAATGGTGTCTTCAATGGTGATTGGGTTCCAGGAGTTTAGGTAGTTAGTTGGAGGGGTGGGATCTGAAGTGGGTGGGGTGAGTTGGTCATTGGGAGTATTCTTGAAGCTGTTGTGGATGTCGGCAATTTTGTTGTAGAAGAAGGAGGATAGCGCATCGCAGAGGTCTTGGGAGTTAGTGATGTCGTTGGATGCTGCGGGAGGGTTGGTGAATTCTTTGACGATATTGAAGAGTTCCTTGCTGTTATGAGAATTGTTGTCGAGACGGTTCTTAAGTGCTGATTTCTTGGCGGATCGGATCAGTTGGTGGTGTTTGCGGGTGGCTGTCTTGAGGGAGTCCATGTTGTCTGAAGTTGGTTCTTTTCTCCAATTCTTCTCCAGGGTGCGGCATGTCTTCTTGGATTTTTTAAGGTCATCATTGAACCAGGGAGCTTTTTTGCTGGATGATTTCGACTGGTGTTTTTTCAGGGGTGCTAGTTCGTCCGCACTGTGGGTAATCCATTGCCTGAGGTTGGTGGCCGCTAGGTCTGGGTCCGTTGCCAGGGTGGGAATGTTTTGGCTGAGTGATGTGAGGAGTTGTTCGGTGGAGATTTTGTTCCATTTTCTTCGGGGAATGGGTTGTAGGCGGTTGTGGGTCAGGGTTGTTTTGTAGCTGAAGTGAACACAGCTATGATCCGTCCAGTGGAGGGCTGTAGTATGATCGAAGGAGATGTGCTTGTTGGAGGTGAAGATAGGGTCGAGCGTGTGTCCGGCTATGTGAGTGGGGGTGTCAACAAGTTGTTTGAGTCCGAGATTGGACAGGTTGTCCAGAAGGGTGGTGGTGTTGTTGTCGTGAATGTTATCAAGGTGGTAGTTGAGGTCTCCTAGAAGAATGTAGTTCTCGGAGGCGAGGGCGTGCGGGCTGACGAAGTCAGTGATGTCGTCACTGAATTGAGATCGGGTGCCTGGGGGCCTGTAAATGAGTGTTCCTCTAAGTGTAGTCCTGGGGTCGGTGTGGATCTGAAAGTGGAGGTGTTCGGCGGTTGCAAGATTTACGTCAGAGCTGGTTGTAATTTTGATGGTGTTTCTATGGACGATGGCGATGCCTCCTCCAGTTTTTTTATTGGTGCGGTCTTTTCGAATGATCTTGTAAGTGTCCGGTATGGCTATGGCGATGTCGGGGGCAGAAGATGCGTTCATCCAAGTTTCAGTAAGGAAGGCGATGTCAGGTGACGCAGTGTCGATTAGGTCCCAGAGTTCGGTTGCATGTCTGTGGACCGAGCGGGTGTTCAGTAGGATGCATTTCAAGTCGTTGGGTTCGGAGCTGTGTGTGGAGGAAGTGTGTTTGGTGAGGGTCCTGACGCAGTTGAACTTACAGGAGAGGCAGGAGAATGGGCCGTGGGTACGTCCTGGGGTAGCTTCGCAGCAAAGTGGGGTGCGTCCGGCGTTGAGGGCGAGGAGAGTAGCGGCATCATAAGTTACTCTGGGGGGTTGGGAGCGGCATAGAGCAGGGGGACGGGCGCTGGGCGCGGTCCAGGCGCGGACGGGCGTAGACGGGCTTACCTTTGGCGCACCTTCGGCGCGACTGGGGCGTGTCCGCTGCGCGTGAACACTGCGCGTATTGGCATCGGTCATATATGGATAGTGGAGGGGGAGGGGCGAGGGAGGGTCAGCAGGGAGGCGGGAGCGTGATTGGAGGGACGGGGCTGGGGCTGCACAAACAACAACAAAATGGCAGCAGCAGTAAACAACGGTGATCAGGGAGAGGATGGGGCGAGCAGTGAGCACAAAATTAAAATACACAGCAGCGCTATGTTTACAGCGCGTTTAAGCAGGGTGCAGCGCTATGGGATGTGGCAAAAATGAAATGCAGTACAAGTAGCGTCTAGTCACAGGCACAATGCGTCTCTAATAAATGTGGCAAATCAAGTTAAGTTATTAATCACAAGTAGCGTCTAAACATGAGGCACAATGCGGCGCTATGAAATGTGGCGAGATGGAATGCAAGCAAAGCCCAGGCAGCGTGGAACAAGAAGCGCTACGATACCAGGAGGGAATGCGGGGAGCGGCCGCTTCTGTGCAGGACAGGACGGTCACAGCTCACAGGGGGGGTGGGGTCGGCCTCTACTCTTAGTGGGAGGGAGGGTCAGCAGGGAGGCGGGAGCGTGATTGGAGGGACGGGGCTGGGGCTGCACAAACAACAACAAAATGGCAGCAGCAGTAAACAACGGTGATCAGGGAGAGGATGGGGCGAGCAGTGAGCACAAAATTAAAATACACAGCAGCGCTATGTTTACAGCGCGTTAAAGCAGGGTGCAGCGCTATGGGATGTGGCAAAAATGAAATGCAGTACAAGTAGCGTCTAGTCACAGGCACAATGCGTCTCTAATAAATGTGGCAAATCAAGTTAAGTTATTAATCACAAGTAGCGTCTAAACATGAGGCACAATGCGGCGCTATGAAATGTGGCGAGATGGAATGCAAGCAAAGCCCAGGCAGCGTGGAACAAGAAGCGCTACGATACCAGGAGGGAAAGCGGGGAGCGGCCGCTTCTGTGCAGGACAGGACGGTCAAATCAAATCCACTGGTCTTCAATTCTGTCTTCTTGGCGTAACAGAGCAATACCCTCTTCTACCACACCGTCCGTGTGCCTCCCATTCAAAGACCAGCTGAATATATACAGTGTGCATGGTATTCATATCTGAAACAAGGGGTTGACGTATGTAATCGCAGATGGCCATATTGGAGAGGTAGTTCCTTTCGGTCAGAATCCAAAGCATTAAGGCTAAGCTGCTAGCATGTTACAGAATGAACATTTTATTGAAATTGTCTTCCACAGTAATAGAGGAAACTCAAAATATTATACTTTTAGTAAATATTAATTGAATGCTTTATATACCATTAACTTTTCCATTGAATAAAAAAAAACATTTTAAAGATACTTTAAAAATGAATCTACTTGTTTTTCTCTTTTTCAGGGCACACATTTGATTGAAAACGGGTGAAAAGCTCGAATTTTTCAATGGCTGCTTTCTTGTTATGCATATAGAGTGTGTCTACAGGGGCGGGACACCACAGGTTGCTATGCTTGTCATTTTTCTGTTCAATGGCACACCTCTTTGAGAGACTAATAGCGATTTATCTGTATTATGGTAACGAGCGATAATGTGTCGACATTATGGAGGGTGAAACTGAAAACGTGCGAGGCTTCTGAAATGGTGGCAAACGTTGCGTGTAGCCGCGGGATGCGGAAGTTCTCCGGCTGAATGCCGGTTTAAGACTAGGACCGAGTGTGTGAACTTAGTAGGATAAGTGCGAGGACTGCTAATTACTTTCTGCCCAGCAGTTCAGCAGAAATAACTCTGAAAGTCAGTAGAATAACTTGTTTAAGATAAGAGGATGGAAGTGTGAATGGCAGGTTCTGTGTAACAACTTGCACTGAATGCACTGGACTGTTTAAGTGTACCTCAGCCACCAGTTCCTCCTGACAGACGGGCATACATAACGTGGGAGAGCTAGATCTTCTGAGCGTTTAAGTGCTGGAGGAACAAGCACTTGCAATGCAATAGGTCTCACATTCACGCGAGTTTAAGCTATTGGCATTGTAAATGGCAATGCCTTTTATTTATGTTTTAAAAAGCAAAACTAATAGGCACTGTCATTTACAATGCCAATAGCTTATACTTGCATAAATGCGAGACCTATTGCATTGCAAATGCTTGTTCTTACTATGTTGTTGCTGGCCGGAAAAGAAGGGAGATGTGTTGAAACTTGGAATGTTGTTCCTGGCTCAGTGTTCTCTGGCTCGTGCTGCTTGCTCTCTTGTGGAATGTGGATGTTTATATTGAGCATCCTGCAGGAGAGCAGAGTGGATAGGAGCGAGAGAAGAGGGTTGGGACGCGTCTGAAGCTCTTTGTTTTTGTGGACTACCGCCTGTATTTATTTATGCTGACCCCCTCTTCAGTGAACACTATAGTTGAAGGCTGCCTTTGCTATGTGACCTACTTACCTTTAACACATTAAATAACTAGCCAATAGTGCTCTTTCTTGTAAAAAAAACCATCACAACCGGCCCCCCTGCCTGTCTGGCTCACTAACTCACCCCTTCTGGTGGCTCTCTCCACACTCGGAGGCAGGACACCCTCAGACTGGAGATAAAGTAGGGGAAAAAATGAAGTCTACAGGCCTTTCCCATTTATGAACCCAGGATATGGATCAGCATCACTTTATCCATCAGGCCCAACCCAACCCTGCTCCAGTTCAAGAGAGAGCTGAATATTAACCTCTTTAAAGAGCACATCATCATAATGAAGTAGAGTCCACTTCTGCTTTCAGACTCGAGCTTTCCCCCAGTCACTCATTAGCTGTATGTTTGCCTTGCATCCTGTTTATTGCTCCAGTGCCTTCTGGCCAGGTTGCTGCTATACTGATGCCATATACAGATACACATATTTTCTAATAATAGCTCAATACAATGCATCGAATGCTACCTATCAGGTACCGTCACGATTTAATGGGGGTAATCAGAAGATTGTGGCTGTGGTGTATTACCAATGCCCCTTACTCTGTGTAACAGACCCCTGGTGCATTCTGGGACTTTTAGTCCAGGCATACTCCCGTAGAAGGTCAGTAATCCTTGCGGAGCATGTTCAATGTATTCAGATCCAGTGGCAGTTTGTGGTATAGTGTCTTAATCTCACCCTTCAGTTTCCTCCTTGGCGCTCATTTGGAATGTTACTGCTTCTCGGCTAGCTCCACCCCTGCATTCAGGCACACGCGCACAGGCAGCGGTTCACTTTTAGTAGTAGCCAACGCTGGTCGGCAGAGGTGGATGGAGCTGTTCCTGCATTGGTGTTTGGACAATTCCAGTTGCAGTCCATTGACTCTGGAGCTGTGCCAGTTTCTTGTGCACCTCATCAGTTAAGGCTCTCAGGCCCAGCACAAGCCCCCACTCAAAGGGGCAGAAGAGCCCACTGAGTTTGTGTCGATTTGTGTCGATTTGTGTCTCAGCCATGGATCATTTGGGGTTTAATTTACTAGAGTCCAATGGCAGACTAGCATATAGCGCACACGTGACCTGGGCAGCCTGTTAACTGGACAAGCAGGTCTGAAGGGATCAGAGCAGAGAGCGTGACTCAGTCTCCAGTGGTGATAGCTGACATATACAGTATGGCCACACTCTGTGTTCAGCCTGGTGGTTGGAGTGCACCATTACCGGGTTCTCAGAAAAAGTGATTCTCCTCGTGGATTCTGGGATCTCTAAGGTAAACTACCAGCCTAGTGAGATGGCGTGGGCCAAGCCGGGGCACTAGCAGGAGGGCAAAGGAGACAGTCCCTCACCACAGCTCCAGGCTGACTGTTCCCTCCCTGGTGACTTGCTCAGTGCATGCTGTGGTGCTTCCTGCACTGCTCCCTAGTTTGTCAACTGGGCTGTGGGGTTGCTCTTCCAGGCGGATCCTCGCTGTGGATATACCTCCAGTATCCCTTTGTTCTCAGTGATACCTCCTTCCTACAAGAATCCTCAAAATCAGCTTTTCAAACAGGACTGAGCAGGACTTCAAGTTTATTCCTGATCTTGGAGGGTTGATGCTGGCCGAGGCACATACCCTGGATCTCAGAAATCTTCCACAGTCTACTGCTGTGGACCACCTGGCAAGGTCGGTGAGCTATTCCAGGAACACTGATCTTGGGATGCCCCCCGTGTTTATATTGGGATATGAGATTAAAATGATGTGTTCCCCAGCCTGATCTGTTGTGGGTTTCATCTCACACCCATCAACTCAGTCACAGTGTTGCGCAGATCTGACAGAAGGAGAGAGAACCCAAATGTTCCCTGACAGGGGTTTGCAAGACAAAAGGCAGTAAATGATCAGGTCATCTCTCTCTTGTTGATGCACTTCAGAGGCCTTCAAGAATGTTCCAATTGTTACCTAAAATCTGCATCCCTGCCTAGCATGCTCTGACCATCCTCCAACCTGTGTATCGCTCTTACACAGGAGATTCAAGATGGATTCCTTTGTCCCTGCTGCCACGTGCATATATTCACTCTCCATGCTAGCTCTGACACACAATCACAGGCCAGACATACGCGCCTGATCTATACCTCATCTTCTTGAAGCGAAGAACCTGTACGAAAGGACTGCCAGAGCCCTTCTTCCAGCCAGAGAGGCAGGTATGGCGCTCACTTTGTGTAAGAAACAGTCCTGCACCCACTACTGTTATCTGCTTCCAATGATGCCAGTAGTTGCCAGTCCAGGGGGAGGACAGCAGTCACTTCTAACAAAGAAGGGTGCATTTGGTGCAGTACTTAATTTTTGCCTGTGGTTTCCGGTGCTCGGCTCCAGCACTTAATTGTCCACACTGGTGCTTGTGGAATGGGGGTTGGGAGCACACTGCCTCACAGTCCCAGCACATTTCGCCCCTTTGCATCCTGGTAAATGCAGTACACAGTTCAAACAAACTTCAAAATTATCTGGAGTTTTTCACCAAAGTTGGTGCAGACATTGCTGTATATCTCTAGACACGTGTTTCCGGGTTGAGCCCGTCATCAGTAGAGAGCAGCAGTATTAGAGAGCAAAGAAAAATCATCTGGGGTTGCTGGAAGTGCTGCCAAGTTTCTCTCAGGTCACAGTACCACTCACAGGCACACAGGTGCATCTCCAAAGCTCATGAGTTTGCTGCTCAAGGGAGCCTTTTAAACAGAATGGGGGTTGGGAGCACACTGCCTCACAGTCCCAGCACAGTTCGCCCCTTTTCATCCTGGTAAATGCAGTACACAGTTCAAACCACGCCTCCAAGACCTGGAACTCCCTCCCCACCCACCTCCGACTGACCCAAGACCTTCTCACCTTCAGGAGACACCTCAAGACCTGGCTGTTCGAGCAGTAACAGCACCCCCCCTCGCCCTCAGCGCCTTGAAACCCTCACGGGTGAGTAGTGCACTCTATATATGTACTGATTGATTGATTGATTGAAACTTACTACAAAATTAACTGGAGTTTTTCACCAAAGTTGGTGCAGACATTTCTGTATATCTCTAAGGTGGCACTGTCTGGCCAACAGGTAGTTATTAATTTAATATATAAATAAATTAAAAATGAATATAACTGTCGCTCAAGCCATTCTTATAACTTAGGGGGCCTGAAATAGTCCGAATTGTCACACTGTAGGAGAGTGAAGGTTGGTACTTGTGTTGTTGGTATCATTGGTAGCATGGCAGGGGCAATGTGTGGTGCAAGCTGCAGCGGCCTCCTTATGAGAACCCTGGCACTTTTGCTTTTTACAAATCAAGCACTGATTTGGGGAATTCTTCCTGACAACAACGCCTTGCTCTACACTCACATATTCAGCGAGAACCGAATATTCTTCTGATTAATTTGTAAAATAATTAATGCCGGTGCCCAAATGTTTCTCAAAGGCCCACGGTCGAAGCTGATGAATGTCAACATTGCCGAACAGCTAGACGGCGCAGTCTTGATTTCACCTCACGCCTCTCTCTTCCACCACCTGCCACTCCCTGCCCCCTTATCTCACTCCTGCAGAAGTATTGGCAAGGCTATTTCCACAACTTAAAATAGTTTCACTTGATAAATCGCCACTCTATCTATAATTCACTACAAGGCAAAAAGTCAAATTCAACTAGTCATTTTTAGGTCTCGCCTCTCAATGCGCATGCAGTGGAGCGAGACTATAGGGGCTTAAACAGAGGTTTAACTAAACTGGCGATTTGGTGCTGTGCCCGTGCGCTTTTAGGTCAATGCGCAAGCGCATTGACCTAAAATGCGCGTGCACAGCATCAAGTCGCCAGCCATCTGTTCCCCAGCAACTCTTCCCGCTCCACCCCACAAGCTTCCCCCAGCGTGCGCTCTGCCTCAGCCGCACTCCTCCCACACCTTTGAAGTGAAGCTTAGCTTCACTTCAAAGGCCCCTGCTGCTTCACACTATTCACGGCCGTCAGGCCGTGTTTCTCCCTCATCGCCGCTCTCCCCGCTCCGCCCCCTGCTGCGGCCGTGTCTCATTTCTCCTCCCCCCTCCCGACAGCAATGCCCTCCGTCTTGTTTATTTTCCTATGACACTGAAAGTTCTGCTAGAGTCGTCAGTTTTCTTCCAATCATTACCAAGGACTCCTTAGGGATATTGTATCTCCTTGCATTTATTTTCATGGGTGTATTGCATTTTACATATGGAGGTAATTACTGGGACATACATATGCATCTTCTGGAATGCTCGTGCACTCTGGTGGCGTCTATAGTAAAGTTTACTTGAAGAATGCCACGACTTTCCAAGTGTGATGTTGCAGTTACTATTTCGAGCTGCTGTAGGATACTGCCTTTGGCAGAAAAGTGCACATATTTCTTTCCAAATCAAAGACAGATTGGAGAGTTGTAGCTGCTGCAGTCCCAGTTTTCCCATCACTCCATGCGCGGTAAATTGTCTCTTTAATGTCTGGGCAAGTGCCACTGGAATGTGTGCTGCCTGTTGGGCTGACAACTGCCTGTTATTCGCAGTAATTGGGAGGCATGTGCAGCGTTCACGGCCAGATGTTAAATACGGGAACCAGACACACGTGCAGCTTGCAGGCCAATGGCTGTGTCAGAAGCAGCCAAACCTGCTTCCAATTTGCCTGATTGTTGTACAGTTTTTGCATTATTTTGGGCCCATGGCGCAAAGGGCCAGAACGCTTTACAATTATACTGGTATTACTGTAGTATTCACATAGTCGGTGGCCAAAACTAACCTTTTCTAAGGCACAGCTTATCCCGTGATATATTTTACACTCTTTTTTGTTAAAATTATGACATCAAATTTGCTCCGATGAGTGAAGAGGAGTGGTTCTTGTCACTTGCAAAACTTGCCAATCAAACTATCTCTAGGCATTCATGTGGGACTGTATTCAGATGCGGGTGCCAATGAGAAAGCTCAGAGATCTAAGCTTGTAGGATAGCTCACTGGGTTAACACCCTGGAGTTGAGAGTTAGCTGCAAAGTGCAAGGTGCATTTTACTGTATAGGAGTAAAGGCTGTGATTTCTCCTTCCATGGTCGTGCAAGGCCAATTACGTGAAGACTTTTATAAGTTTTGTGCTTGCAATAGGCGCTGTGTAAACATTGCTTTCTGATTATTATTTTTAAGATACAGACCTGACAATGTTTTGAGCGTTTCCCTGGGAATATTGAAACTTAGAAGCAGATACTTCTAAAATTTTTGCTGTGTCATTTATTGGCAGCCACCGTAGCTCTTAGCGATAAGGCGAGCAATGAATGTCTGTAGCGGTGGACTGCCCGGAGTGGGGCTGCAGGAATTCGTGTCTCTGTTGCAGTACCGGAGACCTTTAAGTTGAATTGGATGAAGGCGCCACAAGAGCTATTTCCATCCGCATTTCAGACTTTAAAGTGATTGTTTTGTTTTATTTGTCTCCTTCCCGTGTTATTACCCACGTGTGCAGGGAGCAATACTGCTCACTCATGGAACACTGCTCATTCCCCCACGGACCTCCTCCCGAGGTGGCAGGCACCTTGGCCGATCCTTCCCCTCACCTCCTGGGGCTGGCGAACCCTACTTGCAGCCTGCTGGTGCACCGCAGTGTTCCGCGCGATGCAATTATAGGTGTGCCTCTTTTATTCTGTTTGCCACAGTTAGGTATTAGTACTACTTTCACTCTGTGTCTATGCTTTAAGCTACTAGAAGCCGTTTGACCCATTGCAAAATAGGATCTCAGAGAAGTATTGTACATTATATATGTAAAGCGTAAGTGGCTCTCTAGGAAGCACTGTAAGATTTAAAACTTCAGGCCCAGAAAAGAGAAGTACATTTATTAAGATTTTTTTTACTCAAAGGGCCCTCTTGAAATAATTGTTGTTTTGAGAACATCTGTGGTGTCAAAGGAATTTTTGCTCCAGCCGTGAACAGGAAATGCTAATTACCATACATACCTCCAGAATCCTTTGCGCACAAAACATCGTGTTTATGAGGCTGACAGGTAATAGAGTACAGTTCGGAGTTTTGCTCCTGGTTTTTTATTGCCCATTGACACTGTGGTTTGCACACTCTGTCAATTTGTTTTTTATTCTACCACTGGGCAAAGTACCATTAGATGTGAACTTAAAAATATCAGCATTACTTATTCACTCGTGCACGGCTCGCTCTTGGATTTATTTTTATTGGCCATTAACTCTGTGGTTTGCGCACTCTGTCAATTTTTTACAAACATTTTTTTATATTCTCCTCCTGGACAAAGTAACATTTGCTGTGGGCTTAAAAATATCAGCATTCGTTAATCACTCGTGCATGGCTTACTTTTTTTGGTATCACTTGTTCTCTCTCTCTCCCTTCTCTCTCTTTCTCTCTCTCTCTCTCTCTCTCTCCCTCCCTTAACTCTTTCTCTCTCTCTCTCTCTCTCTCTTTCGCTTCCCTTCATTTACTCTATCTTCCCTTATTTCTCTCTCTCTCTTTGACTCCCCTTCATTCACTCTCTCTCACCTTTATTCTTTTTCCTCTTGCTCTCTTTTCTCTCACTCATTCCCACACTTGACAGGACCAGCAGTGGGCGCTTCTTACATACAGGTACAACAGAGGGCGCATCTCACACAGACAGGAACAGGGGCCACATCTCACACAGACAGGAACAGAGTATGCTTCTCACACAGACAGGAACAGAGTATGCTTCTCACACAGACAGGAGCAACAGAGGGAGCATCTCACAGACAGGAACAACAGGGGGCGCATCTCACAAAGACAGGAACAGGGGGCGCATCTCACACAGGCAGGAACAGGGGGCACAACTCACACACACAGGACCAACAGGGGGCGCATCTCACAGACAGGAACAACAGACATCTATCTATCGCCCTCACTCTATCGCCATCACTCTATCTATCTATCTATCGCCCTCACTCTATCGCCATCACTCTATCTATCTATCTATCGCCCTCACTCTATCGCCCTCACTCTATTTATCTATCGCCCTCACTCTATCTGTCTATCTATCTATCTATCTATCTCCCTCACTCTATCTAAATATCTATCTATCTATCGTCCTCACTCTATCTATCTATCTATCGCCCTCACTCTATCTATCTATCTATCTATCTATCTATCTATCTATCTATCTATCTATCTATCTATCTATCTATCTATCTATCTATCTATCTATCTATCTATCTATCTATCTCCCTCACTCTATCTATCTATCTATCTATCTATCTATCTATCTATCTATCTATCTATCTATCTATCTATCTATCTATCTATCTATCTATCTATCTATCTATCTATCTATCTATCCATCTATCCATCGCCCTCACTCTATCTATCTATCTATCTATCTATCTATCTATCTATCTATCTATCTATCTATCTATCTATCTATCTATCTATCTATCTATCTATCTATCTATCTATCTATCTAACTCTATCGCCCTCACTCTATCTATCTATCTATCTATCTATCTATCTATCTATCTATCTATCTATCTATCTATCTATCTATCTATCTATCTATCTATCTATCTATCTATCTATCTATCTATCTATCTATCTATCTATCTATCTCACTCTATTGCCCTCTATCTATCTATCTATCTATCTATCTATCTATCTATCTATCTATCTATCTATCTATCTATCTATCTATCTATCTATCTATCTATCTATCTATCTCCCTCACTCTATCTATCGCCCCTCACTCTATCTATCGCCCCTCACTATATCTATCGCCCCTCACTATATCTATCGCCCCTTACTCTATCAATCTATCTATCGCCCTCACTCTTATCTATCGCCCTCACTCCATCTATCTATCGCCCTCACTCCATCTATTGCCCACACTCCATCTATCTATCGCCCACACTCCATCTATCTATCGCCCACACTCCATCTATCTATCGCCCACACTCCGTCAATCTATCTATCTATCGCCCCTCACGCTGTCAATCTATCTATCTATCGACCCTCACTCTATCAATCTATCTATCACATTCACTCTATCTATCTATCGCCCTCTATCTATCTATCTATCTATCTATCTATCTATCTATCTATCTATCTATCTATCTATCTATCTATCTATCTATCTATCTATCTATCTATCTATCTATCTATCTATCTATCTATCTATCTATCTATCTATCTATCTATCTATCTATCTATCTATCTAACTCTATCTATCGGACTCTATCTATCTATCTATCTATCTATCTATCTATCTATCTATCTATCTATCTATCTATCTATCTATCTATCTATCTATCTATCTATCTATCCATCTATCCATCGCCCTCACTATATCTATCTATCTATCTATCTATCTATCTATCTATCTATCTATCTATCTATCTATCTATCTATCTATCTATCTATCTATCTATCTATCTATCTATCTATCTATCTATCGCCCTCTATCTATCGCCCTCTATCTATCTATCTATCTATCACCATCTATCTATCTATCTATCTATCTATCTATCTATCTATCTATCTATCTATCTATCTATCTATCTATCTATCTATCTATCTATCTATCTCCCTCACTCTATCTATCGCCCCTCACTCTTTCGCCCCTCACTATATCTATCGCCCCTCACTCTATCAATCTATCGGCCTCACTCTATCAATCTATCTATCGCCCCTCACTCTATCTATCGCCCTCACTCTACCTATCGCCCTCACTCTATTCATCTATCACCCTCACAGCATCACTCTGTGCAACCATTCAACAACAACTGGTTCAAATATGTTCTCTCAATGTTTCAAGCTTTATTACAAATGTCACAAAAATATGTTAATATTTCACCTCTGTTCTTGGATTTTCGTCCCAATAAAATACACTGAACATATTCTTCACAAAAGTTATTTACAATAGTTTAAGCTATTGCTATTATAAATTACAAGAACTTTTATTTAAGTATTAATTATTTTAAAAAAATTAAAAGCCATTTGTATTTGTAATATGAATACATCTAAGTCACGTACATACAAAACATGTTGCATTACAAATGCTATAGGTGTCACATTTGCAAAAGTTAAAAGTATTGGCATTGTAAATGACAAAGCTATTAATTTTGCTATTTTCAAGACCAACACATAAAAAAATGTGTCATATACAAAACCAATAGATCCAACTTTTCTAATGCGAGATCTATTGCATTTCCAATGCTTGTTAAACTTGAACAGAACGTCTCTCCCCACTTGAAGAGGCCTTTTGGTTGAAACCTTGGTGTTTGGGTCCACCTGCCGGTACAAACAGGCTAGCGCAGGCATTCAATGTACGGATTCCCCTAAGAAGAGTCCACCGATGAAAATTAGACAACACGCAGGAAAAAACAAATGTCATTGCTGAAGAAGGGTATGTATGCCTCTCGGTGGCGGTGAGATATTTACCAACTCCTTTATTAATGCCCCAAATGCATTAAGAAATAATTTATTTCCACCGGCTGCTATTTGTAGCTTTAGCTTATTTTTTGGATGACCCCGTGTAGGCCGTCGCCAAACGTAAGTCAGCACTTACAAACTCATCATATTGTGTGCATTTGTATACCTGTTGCAGGTAGATTTTCACGCTGGAAACAAATGCACATTTTCTCCCGTTAAAGGTAGGAGTAAGTCTGTTCCCAGAGTGGGTTTATTTAACGAAGGTGTGGGGAGCAGGTTTCTTCACTGGGAAACATATTTCTCTGTGAATAAAAGCAAGTGAAGTCACCCCGGTTTCGTGAATATGTGACTCGCGTCCCCTCGTGATTGGCCTGTGGTTCTGACCTGTTCGAGAGTGGGTTCGCCTTGTGATCTGATTTGCGAAGTATGTGATGGTCAAACCCATTCCCAGCAATTTGGCGTGATATATATATATATATTTTGGGGAGTTTGGTAGACAAGCTACTCCCTCAAAACCTGCCTTATTACAAGTGCCTCTGACAGGATACACACATTTGTGGTGGAGAGCCCCATAAATACTGAAACAGGGAGGTTTTGAAAAAAATCCTGGAACTTAATTTTCCCCATTGACTTACGTTGAAATTAGGGCAATTTTAGGTGGGAGAGCTAAGCTAAAGCTATTTTTGGCTTTAAAAATCGGCAATCAGATTTGTTGGCATGTATGTAAAACATCCTCCTAATTGAAAGGCAGGCCTATTGTCATTTCATATTCCTGAGATCCTCTTGCCTTAAGGTCCTATAAACCAATAGCTTTGAGCAAAACAAACCCCCCTCAGCTGTGTCCTTTGCGCACCCTGAAGTTTACTTATAATGTACACCTACAGAGTACATTCCAGAAGGCATCTGAAATAGCTATTTCACATGTAAACACAGGTCATACTCCAGGAATTTATTAGATATGAGATCACATTCAAGCTGGACATAGCTGTATACTTACCCTCACAAGCTAATAAGGTATCTCAGTTGATCCTACTCTTCATCCCTAGACCTGAGGGCCCTCCACCCTTCCTAACGGTCAAACCTAGAAGTCCTACACCTGCCCTGGGGGTTGTAGATAGTCTATAGGAAAAGAGGGAGTGACTCCACTGACCAAGAGATAGTCAGCAGGGAGTCAGCACAGGCTCTGTGAATCATTGTGAGGGCACATTTTCCTAAGTCCTTCAACGGTCCAACCTGTGTTGGGTTGCGATTCTGGTCCCATCAGGGGAGACGAGCACTTTACTAGCTGAGGCCCCGATTTACAGGGCGGCTCTTCCATGTGGCCGGAGGAGCGTCGTCCCACTGCTTTCTCGCAGTGAGAGAAGTAGAAACATAAAATTGTATTTTAAATACCATTTTATGTATCTGCATGGTACACGTTCTTTGTAGCAGGCACATTAACTCTCTGTGCTGTATGGGTTGCAGGAGTGCCCATGTGAGTGCATTGTGAACTATGCGATAGTAGGGTAAGAGGAGTGACTGCAGGGTAAGTGAGATGACCATATGAATTTGGGTGCAGATGTAAGTACAGAGTGGAGCGAATGAATGCATGGTTAGTGATGGGCTTGTTTAAGTGAGATTGCAGATTGAGCATTGAGGGGGACATGTAAGTAAAGTGTCACGAGTGCAGGGTGAGTACTGTGCTCGTGTGACTGCAGGGGGAGGTACATGGTGAACAGCACAAGTGCATTGTGAGTGCAGAGTGATCACTGTGAGTGCAAGGTGAGCAGGTGAATGGTGTGAGTGCATGGTGATCAGTGTGAGTGCATTGTGATCGCAGTGATGCAGGGTGAGTGTGAAAGTGAAGGGTGAGAATGAGGAGTGAGTTGTCTGAATGCAGGGTGCATTCCCAGACACTTGAAGTAACTCTGCATGTTATCGACGGCAGCGTAGGGTTTCAGTAATAAGTTAAACTATTGCTATTATGGCATTAATCAGGGATCGAGGGGGGAGGAAATAAATAATGTGCTGATCCTGCAATATTTATTTATTTATTTATTTATTTACGATTCTTGTAGAGCGCACAGCTACCCCCGTCGGGGGTGTCCCGGCGCTAAAACAGTCAGCAGAAAGAAGAAGGGCCAGTCTAAATAGAAGAGAACAGCCAAGTTTTCAAGCGTCCACGGAACAGTGATTCAGAAGGAGCAAATCTGAGTTCAAAGGGAAGGCTGTTCCAATGTTTTGCCGCAAGGACAGCAAAGGCTCTGCCACCCATTCGGGCGCGGCGGAAGCGTGGCACCACCATAAGCCGAAGACTGTTAGAACGTAGGTCTCTTACTGAGTGAGATAATGTCAATCTCTTTCTCAAGTATTCAGGTCCGGATCCGTTCAGAGCACGGAACGCAAGAGTGAGAATTTTAAACTTAATGCGGCAGGCTATAGGAAGCCAATGGAGCTGTTTGCGAAACATTGAGATAGGGTGTCGGAAAGGGATATTGCCAATTAGTCTTGCTGCCGCGTTTTGGACTACTTGAAGGCGTTCAATTTGGTACAATGGGGCCCCCGCATACAGACTGTTGGCGTAATCCAAATGAGAGGTTATTAAGGCCTGGGTAACTGTTCTGCGCGCGTCCATTGGCAGAAATGGAAAGATTTTTCTCATCATTTTTAATTTCCCAAAGCAGGCGGCAGTAACTTTATTAATTTGTGGGCTGCAGGAGAGCGTATCATCAAACTGGAATCCCAGATTTCGAGCAGAATGCACCGGAATTGGGGGGGGGTTGAGGACCGTAGGCCACCACAGTGAGGGGGGTATTTTCATTTTTTGATTAAAAAACAGGACTTCCGTCTTGTCAGTGTTGAGACGGAGATGGTTCAGGGCCATCCAAGAGCAGATCTCGCCCAAACAGTGGCGGAAACTAGAGAGGCTGGAGTCAGAGTGATCTCTAAAAGAGAATATCAGCTGAGTATCATCAGCATAAGAAATCACTCTGACTCCACATGCCTCCACTACCCTGGCCAACGGTGCAAGGTAGACATTAAAAAATAAAGGACTCAAGGCCGAGCCCTGCGGGACTCCACAAGTTAGAGGTTTACACTCCGATTTAAAAGGTCTGAGAAGAACCCGCTGAGATCGACCCTGAAGGAAAGAGGTGATCCACCGTAGTGCCGAGCCGCTCAGTCCAATCTGCACCAGTCGATCTAGAAGTATTTGATGAGACACTGTATCGAAAGCGGCGGACAAGTCGAGGAGTACCAACATGGCCTCCTCGCCCTTATCCACACACTCTCGAACAGTCTCAGATACCTCTAGTAATGCCGTTTCCGTGCTGAAACCCGCACGGAAACCGGACTGGGAGTCATGGAGTAGGGAATTAGTCTGGAGATATTCTGCAAGTTGAAGTTGGACGGCCTTCTCCAGGACCTTCGCTGGTTTCAGAAGGAGGGAAATAGGCCGATAATTACAGAATTGTGTGGGGTCCGCATCTGTTTTCTTCAGGATAGGCACCAACAAGGCTTCTTTCCAAGCCAGGGGGAATTGGCCTAATTGTAAGGAGGCATTCCATAATGAGGTAAGCGGCTCTAATAATAGAGTAGCCAAGTCATTCATGATCTTAGGGGGAACCGGGTCCAAAGGAGAACCGGATTTGCACTGTGTAAGGAGTTTAAGAGCAAGATCGGGGGTGAGGTCCTTGAATGCTACAAGGGCAGGTGCAGTATCGTGGCTGATTGAAGTTAGGGGAAGAAAGCGATCAGACGCAATAAACTTCCAGTCTTATGATTAGGGTTGCCAGCTCATTATTTTGATGTCCCAAAGGGTACATAAATATACAGTTACTGAAAGCCGTATTTTCAGCACTTATCTGTGCATACTTCAAACAGCAAATATAAATAGAAAGCACTTTTAATTGTGTTCTAGTGCTGCCTGAATGATCCATGACTAATAATTAAAGGGAACAAAGACAGAAAAGCCACATTACCAATGAATACATACTTTTTTATTTATAACCCGAGTTAGTGTCAAGATGAGGCCTTTGCGGGGTTTTTAATCAACACATGCCTGGCATTTTTTTTTTGGCACCCTTACTTTATATTCCTTATTTTCATTATATGCATGCTCACACTACAGCAGTAAATGTAAAATACAAATGTAAGGAATAGGCAGAGTGGGATCCCAGGGGGTACAGGGACCAGAAAAAAACGAATCCTCAGTAACCAGTTTACAAAGGTATGTAAATATGCAAATGGTCTTTAAAGACATGTGGAAAACTCGGAGAGTGCCAGAGATTAAACTCCAGACATTGCACAGCCCAGCCCACAGCAGCTCGAGCTGCAGCAGCTTGGGTTAAGACACACGACTGTGGGGACTGACGCCCTTTTAGCTGTATGGGCCTTGTGCTCCTGCAACATAACAAAGCATTCAAACCAGAACGCAACACAACAGCCACAATACAACACAAAAACATCACACATTGCACAAATGCATCATGCAAACAGAGCAGTACAACACGAAAACCAACAGAACACATCACCAGCACAATAACATGCGACAGACAAAACAAATATGCACAAATGTTCTTGTCACACATTATCACCACCACAACCCTGCTTACATAATATGGTGGAATGCGGTGTTTGAACCAAGCATTGCTTAAGTTACCACCAATGGCATGAAATAACACAGTAAAAATGTTTTGTATTGTGGTTCCTAATCTGTAAGCTCCTTGCTCTACAAAGACCACAGGCTTCTCTCTGGACTCTACTAGATCACTCACACAAAGATGCTTCAGACCTGACTGAGCACAGCCAATCAGCCTCCTGCAGGCACAGTCAATAACTCTAGAGTCAGCCCAGCCAAATGTGGTTACCAATTGTTCCTGCTGCACAGTGATTGATTGCTTAGGCTCATCCTGAGCTGCATACCAACAGCTGCTCCGAGGCTTGCAACACACCTGCTGCAAATTCCTCAAACAAACGTCTCTATAGAGTATGGAAAACAGCCCGAAGGATACCTGTGCAAATACAGATTTGCATCATATTTACACATGCAAAATATTCCACCTGGTGGACATTCTCAACGACTAAAGATTGCGTACTGTACTGCAGGAAAAGCTACAACTGGTACCAGTGCTTTAAATGGGAAAAAATAAGTGCAGGCAGGGACTTCTTAAGCATTTTGGGGGCCTTGGGACAAACGTATTTTGGGGGTCCCTGTTCGGAGCAGCTTTGAATTTATACATGCCCTCTTTGGACAGGTAACTGACTGTGCACAGGCACACTCGTCCAAATTCTAAATGTGTTGACATGTAATATTCAGAGATAGTAACGTGTTTACAATATTGTAACAAAGCAGCAGCTCACTAATATTTCTGCAAATAATCTCAGTGACATCCTCCCATTTCTCATATGTGAGGTCCTGTTAAGATCTATCAGAACTTTTTTATTGATGTTGCATGAAATATAAACACAGCCTTTCTCAATAAAATGTCTGCAATATGTAATAGACTCTTACACATCACCCACATTAAAAATAAATTAAAGGAAATTGATATTTAAAACTATCTGTTCTTAGTCTGAGCGCCCAATGGGGCTGGAGGGGTGGGCATGTTCTCCGCGCAGGCTGTAATGCAGCATGAATGGAGAACATGGCATGTGCAGATTACTGTTTTGGGCGGCCTGAGAGGGTTAGGCCAAGCACTCATGCTCACATAGGGAGTGCTAACCACTCCTCCACCTTCTCTGAGAGCAGCCCCGCTCCACAAAGACGCCGGAACCGGGAAAACTAAAATGATAATAACCTCAGGTTATTATCATTTTATTTTTCATTTTTTTACAGTACAAAAAGGAGTGGGGCGACACTCCTCTGCCTTAGTGGAGAGCCGCCACTGACAGTGACTGTCACAGATTTTTTTTTGTTCTCCTGAAAAACTCTATGAATCTCCAAGAAGTCATAGATCAGCTCCAAACCTAGCAGTAACACATCGAGAGAAGACTTTTGATGTAAATGTAAATGTATGAAACTTATGGAAGAGGTGTGGCGCCGCGGCCAGGGCGACTGACGCTGGAATCTGGGGACCACGGTTCGATCCCCGACTCCGGCGGCAGGTCAGCCCAGCACCATGTGACTCTGGGCAATAGCTTGCTTAATCTTCCCGACGGCCCCCCAGCGCCTAGAGACCCTTACGGGTGATTGTGCGCTTTACAAATGTGGACTTTACTTTACTTTATATAGCGCAGGACTTACCCTGGGGCATCTCCGCGCTTGCTTAGGGAACCCGTCCTGGTATTCCCCTGTGAGAAACCCCGGCAGGGTATCCACAAGGTGAAAGCCAGGCATCCCGCCGCGAGGGGCCGATGTGGAGATTAAGCAAGCTATTGCCCAGAGTCGCAGAGTGTGACCCCGTGAGTCGAGGAGGCACCGGGGCGAGAATTGTCGAGACCGTGGAATTTATGAGCCCGAGACCCGCCGAGGCGGGGAATCGAACCCTGGTCCACGGTCGATCTCAGATTCCGGGTCTGCCGCCTCTAACCACTGAGCCACACTTCTCCACTAATGTATTTCTTGATCTTTTGTAAATTAGCTTTAAATGAGGTTCTTCTGAAGATATTCTTGCTGTTCCCAATACAAAATTCTCTTTCCCTGCACCAAATAACCCCTTGCCTTTCCTTGGCAGGTTTACTAGAGGGTCCAGTAACCAGAAACTCTCCATCTTGTGGCTCCGACAGGTTAGCCAAGGAAGCTTTGGGGAATTTAAGCCACACCTGGTTTGTTATTTCTTTATTCCTGTATCATCAAAGAAATCGGCCTTTAGCCAGTCTCCAAATCATTGATTTAGACTTTATGGATCATAAAATGATGTTTTAAGTCGGCCATGGAAAAACAGTGACCATTTCACTTTCCATAAACTTTAAAAAACAATGTTAAATATGCGTTTTTGAGAGATTTCTCAAAAATACCAGTAGGTGAGGGTAGGTGCAAGTAGACGGCGTCCCTTTAATATTTATAGAGAGGGGACACAGTCCCTGAGTCTGGGGGTGGATGGATACTGTGCGGTTTGTTGTGACCCAGCACCACAGCACATGCAGACTCGCTGTTATTGTAACGTGGCCACGCTGTGGTTTTTATTCACCCTATCCTTCCCTGCCCCAGACCATCCTCTTCACCTCCGAGGCTCTCCTCAGAGGTGAAGAGGAGAGCCTCGGAGGTGGGGGTCTGCCTACCACTTACCCCTTTATTGCTAACGAGGTGAAAATGTCTCAAATGTGTCCCAAAAGGTGCTCTGTGCTTTGACTGTGGGATTAAAAAATGCCCAGTCGAACTCAAGCACACCAATCAGGGCCGGACTGGCCCTAGCGGGCACCGGGCGTGTGCGCCGCTCGGGTGAGGGCCGGTTTTGGATCCATGGAGGCCGTTTTTTTACAAGGCCGTTTTTTCAGCATAGCTGCAAAATCGGCCCTGTACCAAAATCGTCCGAAAACCGGCCCCAGCAAAGAGCTCAGCGGCACCTCCAACCTCTCCCCCCCCAGTGGGGAGGGGGGTGCCGGCGAGCACTTTGCCAGGGCCGGTTGTGGTTCACAGTACGGCCCTGACACCAATTATGTAATATTAATGTTTGATTAAAAAAATAGTGAAATTAAACTCTCATAGAATGCGCTATATTAAGTTATAATTAGCCATTTCTTGACGCGTGATTTAACCAACCCTGCCACATTATCTGATCCTCCAATCCGTACTAACTCTGGCAGTTCTTGTTTCAGTTCTTTCATTAGGGGTGTGCTTTTGGGTACCACTGCTGGAGGCTTCACGTGTCTTCCGTACGGGCGCCTCAGTGTGTTTCACAGGGCCAATCACAGAGCTCGTCTCATCTGGGGCCCTGCTGGGATCTTGCAGTACAGCCAGCGCTACATGTCCTGATGAGAGTGCCTGGAGTCCATGGGATAGTTCTGGATCTACAGAGACTAGGGCAGCAGGCCCGGAATCACAGGTTTCAACCTACAGTGATGATCTTTTTTTTGGGAGTTTTTATTTAGTGCGAACTCCACCCGAAGGTATTGGAGTGTTTTACAAGGGCACCAGTTACATTACACATTACACAAAGGCACATTTTTGTTTTTCATGGTCACGGTCTCCAAAATGTTTCTCTGATGACTGTACTCTGGGGAAAAAAAGGTTGGTGGGGTTAGAACTAAGGTCATTGCTACTCCCCCTGTAGACCATTCTCCTTTTCCCACCCTGTTTGTGCACCCACTTTGGTCAGGGGCGACTGCTACCTGTTAGCAGTAGTGGGGCGGGGTGGGGTGGGGGGAATGGGCGGGGGAATAGTTAAAAAAAAGTCACTTACCTCCCAGCCGGCCGCCGCCTCTTCTAAGTCCTCTTCCTGGCTCCCTGGGAGAGGGAGACAGGAAGCAGGAAGCACCATGGCTCATAGGCTCCCTGCAGCCAATCACAACACTGCATTGCAGTGTTGTGATGGGTCTGAGAGCTGTGACATGGCACTCAGCCAGGGGCTGAAGGGGTGGGCATGTTCTCCATGCAGGTTGTAATGCAGCCTGCATGGAGAACATGGTATGTGTGCATGACTGATTTGCCTAGCACTCATGCTCACATATGGAGTGAAACCACTCCTCCCCTGCTCTGAGAACAGCCCCACCCCACAAAGACGCTGCAACAGGGAAAACTAACATGATAATAACCTCGGGTTATTATAATTTTTTTCCTATTTTCTACACTACAAAAGGCAGTGGGGCAATGCTTCTCTGCCTTAGCAAAGGAGCCTCCACCGACGTTGCTTGCTGGTATTTTCCAAAACACTGCTTCCTGGGTACCGGTAAAATGGCCTAGGAAAATAAACAGAAATAAAAGTGACAAGCACAGTAATTTCAACAAAAGATGCTCACACAAATAATCAGGAATGATGCTATCCAGTGTGTAACAGGCAGGAGATCCTAAAGAAAAATTTGCTTCATAAACTCAATGTGCATTACGTCCAATGTAGAAACAGTAACTGCTCGTGGAGAGAGTGCAGCGGGGCGGTGGAGGAGTAGGGTGGGAGATAGTAAACTACGGCATACGGCTGAACAGAGGTTAGTAAACAAATAAGTAAATAACACAAATTTCATTGCGCGAGCTGCATTGCCATTTCTCTCACCCTTATTTCCCGTTTCTCCACAGGCATTGACCCAGGCATGTAACCTAATGTCTTGATGATGATCACGCAATTTTATGTATGGGATCTAAATGTCGTCGACTCTTTGTTACCTTAACACAATCATACTTATCATTTCAATGTGCAATGGTGTCTCTCTTCATTTATGCTCGCCAAATGATGAATTATTTTCTAAGCATTAAGCTTTGCCTGAGCCTTTCTGTTTTTTAGTACCTTGCTTGATGCAAGTTTGTATTCCCACTTTATTGTTGTGTCGCAAATTCTGAAATACTAAAGGTATTCCTGCCAGGCTTGACAGCGCAATATAGATTTAATTGAATGTCTATATTTATTACTTCTCTCCTATTGTTCTTGTGAGGCACTGTCATGCTCTCTCAGCCTCTCCCATGTCTGTGCATCATGCTTGACCAGGTCTGATATCCTTTTCTCATGCTGTTGAACAAGAGTGTATTTCAGGTCAGTCTTGTTTCCTTCCAACTGTGACCATTCTGCCATTTCGGGCTGTGATAATCAATTGTTTGAAATCATATCGAGGAAAAGTGTCCTTCTTGTCGGCATTAATTTTGTGTCAGGACTCCATTGTTTTTGCATTGCCATTTTGTGTCAAACACCTCTGCACGACCCTCCAGGTCATTTCTGCTGATGTCTGATGAAATATCTAGATGTCACGACCACCCTGCCCTTCCTGCTCCTTGTGGTTGAGCCAATTTCGAAAAAGGGGAACAAAGATTTGGCCTCACCACCCTCAGACTGAACTCCTGCACGCACCCATCCTATTGTGCAAGACTTGGTCAAGCCACCGGCCCAGAACCTGTTCTTTCATACATATCCTGTTTTGCAAGATCTGTCTGTTTCTTCGTACATCTCCTGTTTTACAAGATCTGCCCGTAATCTATCACACCATCTGCTGCAGCACCATCTTGCCTGAACAAAGAATGGCGTAACTGTGTCCTGACTCGGAGGCGCCCAGCCCCATCCAAACTGGTTTCTTAAGGGGGGGGGGGAGATATATGTATATAAGGCCTGTAAGCTGCGGAGTAAAGCAGCAGCCTCCTCTGTCTTGTTTCTAACAAGCTTGGGACTCTGTTCCATAGCCCAGGCTATTCGAATAAAACTTGGTTCCTCCTGCAGACGAAGGTTCCTGTGTCTCCTTTGTCTATATAAGGAGGGTATGGAAGACTTGGGCGGTTCCCTCGCCGCCGAGACCCAGTAAGTGGGTATAAACGGTTCTTCAATATGGTGACCTGAATTTCCCACTAGGATCACTATTTTGCACCAAGACTTGGTTGTGTATGCTAATGGGGAGTGATTTGAGCTTCTTCTCTGGCTGGCATATTTGTTATTAAGATGCCTCCTTCACTCAGTTTCTTGTGATAAGGTGATTGTGGACATAATTGTAGGTACCATTAGTGTTATGTCTCTTTAGGCTTCATGAACATCATTGATGCTATCAACATTAGGTGACGCAGTGCAGGGTGTCGCGATATACCCACAAGAAGTCGGTATTGTCTGCCCCTTGTCTATTTGTTGCTCCACCCAATGCACATGACTTTATTTGATGCTTGCATTAACCACTGCACTTCCACATTTGCCTGTAGCCAGTATGGGATGATCTTCTGGCATTCTTTGTTCGGTAGTTGAAGATATTCATGAATGTCATTCCCATGTAAATGAGTTCATTGTCTGTTTTTATCACCTTTGGGATAGAATACTTGGGCAACATCTTCCCCAGCTTTAGCACAACACCTTCAAAGGACATGTACAAGACTGTCCCTACTGCCGGGTACTTGGTCACACATTTACCAGGAGCAGAAGATATCATGTCTGTGGGGTTGCACAAAAGTCTGACCTGAAGTTGGTCAATGGTCCATCACTCTTTTGCTCTTATGATGGGTGGTGGCAGTTCCAGGTCATTGGCAGATTTAGCAGTAGTTCATCAAGGCCAGGGAACCACGTCTTTCCCCTAGGCTGTTTTAGTTTTAATCATTCCCTGGCATCCTTGATTGAGCCAGACATAGGCATGGACCCCTGCATCTCAAAGTTTTCATCATTGGATGAGGTATTTTGTGTATTGTCTTTAGCTGTTTCTATTGCTTTTGTGTTTTCTGTGGTTACTCACAATTCTTCCATCACTATTGCTTTTGGCTAGGCTCCCTGGGCTATGAAATGGACATGTACTGTGAGGCACTTAGTCATTTGTCTTTTAGAACTTATTGGGGGTCTTGGATGTCTAGATAAAAAGCCGTCGGGATTGTGGCATCTCTATCAAAGATGTATATCTGTATTAGGAGACACCACTTTTCTATTCTTGTTGATGGATGTGGAGATGTGCCTTTAAAGAGCAATATCCAGGGCTTAAGAAGCATCAGTAACGTGATTCCCCTGTAGTAGATGTGAAACTGTTGGCACCCCCACTATCTCCATGGCTTCTCTTTCAGGGTCCATTAGGACCAGGCTCACTAACGTGATCAGCAACCAGACTGTTGTCTCTTGTTCCTGTAGCAGCACAAAAGCAAGGGCACATGGACTGACATCTACCACAAGTGCAGCCACATTTGCTAGATCAAAACCCTTAATTGAGCATCTTAGACAATGGTATGGTTTGTTGCTTGGAAGGCTCCCTCGTGGAGGTCCACACTGGGCCAGCTTGTCTTTCTACTCCTTAGCGTTATGTAGTAGTTTAGTGGTAGTGGTCTGATTTTGAATGAGCCTTACTCAATAGGTACTCATGTTTAGAAAGGTCTTGTATTTTAATTTAGTTTAGTTTATTGTGTCAGCTTATAGACATAAGCCGTATAGTGTGCAGTATGCAATAATCAAATCCTTGTTCTAAGGCATAAATACAATAAGAATAAATGTAAACAGTAGGTTAACATCATGCTGAGGTGTAAATACAAGAAACAACAAAGTAGTTTGAGTATATTGTGAACTCTTCCTAGGCCATACAATTAAAATCTCACCAGGGGCCTAGGTAGAATGCAAGCCACAGTGACAATCTGGGGGAGGGCCACCAACCGTATGTCTTGAATCTTTGGTGGATCAGCACGTATGCCTATACTTGAGCGGAGAAATCAAAAGAATGGGAGGTTGTCTTTTAGAAATTTGCATCGTCTATTGTGCAGGGTTCACCCACTGTCTGAGAGAGCCTGAAGAGAAGCTTTCAGTCACTAATGATGTCCCTAGATGTGATGTCGTGATGTACAATACAATTCTGTCGCTAACATTCATCACCCTCTTGAGTCTTTCAAGGGCTTCTTTGATATCACTCTGGAGCATTTCCCCCACTGAGGAGATACCGAAGTTTAACCTCATGTATCGCCTCAGCACAGCATTGGCAGAGAATGGCTGATACATTTAGTGCCTCTTCCAGCTGTAGCTGATGATATGTACCATAACAATTTTAAAAACTGGGCACTATTGATGTTAGTAGTAGTCAAAATCAACAGGCAGGGAGGAGGAAATCTTTTAGTCCATTCAGCTTCCTCGCTTAATACTCAATAATCAAAAAATGGATGGGGGGGAATGGACAACTTGTAACTGCGTTACCAGGGTTTTCTTTCTCTCTCGGTTAAAAAACCCTCATACGCGCATTGAAATCGATGGCGGTATATCTTGGTTCTCCGCGGAGAACCAAGATATACTGCCATCGATTTCAATGCGTGCATGAGGGTTTTTTTACCAAGAGAGAAAGAAAACCCTGGTAACGCTATTGATGCTAGCCAGTAGTTGTTTTCTCGTTTTATGGTCTTGTCGGGGAGGATATGTTAAAGCATATTGTCATTACACCAGGTTGTTTTGTGTTCTTTGTGATTTCCTTCAGAGACACCCATAGGATGGGATCCATGACCTTTTTCGCTCATCTCTTCTTTCTCTCGGCTTTGCGGCTACGCTTCCATCCATGGGCTAATGTGAGATGGGATGTTTTTTATGTGTTAGTGGCACTAATTGGACTGTGTGATGAATAGGAAGGTGCACTCACAGAATATTCATGAAACAGGTCCCCATGGACAGGTTATGGAATTCATGCACAGGGTGATCCACAATGTGCTCATACTTCAAGCACACTGTGTCAAATGTAGGCCTTCCCCAGTGCTGCAGCTGATTTATCTACCAGCACAATTTTCTTCCACTCAGAAGTTTGCCTTGCTTATGTTGTCACCATGCTGCTCCTATGTTTTGAATGTGCCTGCATGGCTCACAGTTCCAGATCACCATGTGCATATAGTCTGGTGTTTGACTTTGTCAGAGTGGGGAGAAGGAAGGTTCAGCTGCTGGTATTGCCCATTACCTTTACTGATACCCCAGTGTCTTATAGGGGAGTGGCACAGAGGTATTTCTAGTCTCTTTTAGAAACTCATTGCCAGGCTTAAATGACTTCAGAACCAGGCGGCTGTAGTGGCTTCTGCACAGTTCATAAAGGTTTTATGGGTAAAGACCCAGAATACTTAAGGAAACTGACAACAAACTATACCTCATCTGGAAACCACTGTTCAGCAACTGCAAATCTGTTCAACCAATGGTCAGTCGTCACCGTAAACACAAAGACGAATATACAGACTGTGGAACACTTTAATCACAAACTAGAGATGTGAACCCAGTTATAGACTGTTCAATATGTTAGCTTTTTAGTTTTGCTTTCGATTAAATTCCGTCTGGTAAAGGGGTCATGAATGAAGAATTTTTAACATGGGTGTATGCCTCCAGAGACTTGATTCTAATTTTCCCTTCTCTTTTAAAAGTTGAATTTTTATTTCCATCAGTGAACTGAAGTAACCAAAAGGCAACATGCACGCGTTAAAAACAATAATTACATGAATGAATTTTTTTTATATTTAATTCTCACCTTAAATCAAAGAACACGGAAGCAGGAAGTTAATGCATATATTCATTTAGGATAGCCTACAACTTGTCATTCATCTTCCTCGTCACAGTCCTAACGAAGTGAGGGTTACCCCTCAAGAATGAGACAGAATTGCCTAGCCTAGTTTCCAAATAAAGCGCATCTATCCATCCATCCATCCATCCATCTATCTATCTTTCTATCTATCTATCTATCTATCTATCTATCTATCTATCTATCTATCTATCTATCTATCTATCTATCTATCATACACCTAGGGAGTTTCTTCCCCCCCTTTCCTCTAAAAAAGGCAGCCAACCACTTCCTCCTCCTCATACATACCACAGCCCAGCACTATGGTCAGAACTGGTACAGGATCAGGGAGGAAGGTAATCCACTGTGATGAGGAAAACCTGTATTCGGAATAATGAAGATTACCAGTGCACGATCAGGGCATTTTTGCTTGAGCAAATAAATCCGTTGCGGCGCTAAGGCGGACGAGCGTCGCCCCACGGACTAAAATAGGAAAAATAAAATGATAATAACGTATTGTTATTATCATTTTATTTTTCCTATTGAAGTCAGTGGCTCTCGGGCGGGGCTGGCCAGAGCAGGGAGAGGAGTGGTTTGTACTCCTTAAGTGCGCATGACTGCTTGGCCGGCTCGCTCGGGAAGGCCAAACAGACCTGCACACTTTGCAGCTTCCCCACCAGGCTTGGTTTACACAGCCTGGTGAGGAACATGCAAAGCCTCCCAGTCCCTGTCTGAGCGCCGAATCACAGTGTTCAGACAAATCACATCTCTTCATCGCAGCGTTGTGATTGGTTACGGGGAGCCTGGGAGCTTCCTGCTGCTTCCTGCTGCCAGCGGATACAGGAAGAGGACAGAGAAGAAGAGGCAACGGCCGGCTGACCCTGGTAAGTATATATTTTTTTCATTTAGTTCCTGCACCCCCGCCCCTGCCCTACCACTCCCAAGCAGTAGCAGCCGCTACTGAAATAAATGAAGGCTGGAGTAGTGTTTTATTCTAAGGTACCATCTGTTTTGTATTCCTCCGGCCTTTGGTTGCGCCATGCCAGGTGTATAACCTGTGCTGTATAGCATAAGATAACACTGTGGCATACCACATGGCAACCTTTACAAGTTTATTAGTGTTTGTGCTCATAGTATTTTGTTTTACACCAGAGCAGGCTGACATGTGGACAGACACACTATTGGGGTACGGTGTGAGTATGTGTTTCTGGAAGGAAGATAGTAAAGAAATAAGCGCCCACCGTTCACTTCTTGTAAATTGTGATTTAATTTCCTCTTCTCTCTTTCAACCTAAAGTCCTTGAAATATTCTTCAGAGCTCTGACGAAACCGAAAGGTGACAATTAACGCCTAATAAACATTTAATCATTCAGAGCTTGGTGTTGCCAATTCACATCATGACTAATTAAAAACTGCCTTTGAAATGGGTCCCTACTAGGCTCTATACTCGTGTTCTTAACTGTACTAGGAAAACACTGGTCGATTTCACAACAACCACAGTAAAAACCCTTAAGGTATTCCATGTCAGCGATGCAGTCCTTTTTCTGGATGTTGTTTTTTTCTTTTGTTGTCTTTCATGAAACATATAAATCTAGATGAGCTCAGTCGCCTTTAGAGCCCTCACTACGAGTGACTGACTTTATTGCATTATTGTGAAACTCCTGTGCAGTAACTCCTCTCATCACATGTGTCACGGTTTGGAGTTTGGCGGCTAACTCTGCATTCCCACCGTTTTTCCCTGATAAATTTGGACAGGTGCAACCTGCCAAAATGTATCTGGTGAAAAATGCCTGATAATAATAGTGTCCATTAGGGAGAGCAACCCCTGTGTTCCAGGCACTGATTTTGCCACATCTGAGGCCAGGGGTCGCCAAATAGTGCCAGGTGTAGGAAGGGTCAAGGCAGGGGCGAGCCTTAAATGACGTCCATGCCCGCCCTCTGGTTTGGTAGGTAAATCACGGACACGCAGCATAAAAGCAATACATTTTAAAATAAAATAAGGTCGCCAATTCTATAAAATGCATACAACCACCACCAGGTGGCAGTCTTAACACGTTTGACATCCGATGCTACTTTATGCTCTTTTTAGATTTTTTAGATTTTTTTTTAGATCTTGGTAAATGGAATAAATCTTCCACATGAACAGACAAACTATTGGAGTAAGAGGAGTATTCCTTCGTGGATAGGGAGTAGTTGATGGGCGGAGATGACAGTATTCCCTGGCTGCTTGTAGCGGTGATTCAGAAATAGGAATTGCTTTCTACAAGGGAGAGTAAGAGTGACAGTGTGCGCGTCCATGCAGTATATTAAAGACTTAGCACATCACTTACTACCCAAGTGTAGGGCGCTGAAGCACTTACTCAGATGGATAGAACACTGTGTCCTGTGGGTGTGTGGGTGGAAGCTAGTTGTATTTGCTTTTAGCCTATGTGGGAAACTTTTCCATGTTGTGTGTACGGACTACTGTAGTGTTGTTATTGTGTTTTAAGTTGCAGTGCTTGGCTTTGTAATGAATGAGAACTTTGTTATAGAAAGATGTGCATTTTTATAGTCATAGTCAAAGTCAAAAAGTCTTTATTGCGAATATTTCATCATAAAAGACATACTATACAAATCATTATTTATACAAAAAAATACAAAAGAGGAATCAATTAATCCAGTTAATACACTATGAAAATAATTATTCATAGTATGTACAGATTAAAACAATTAAATAAGTACTAGCTAAATCAGGTATAAAAAGATATTAAATAGTTAGGCAAAATACTTGACGAGTTAAAAAAACATTAAACATAATGGGCACTCCTCATTTGACCTTAAACCTTATAGCAGGGCCACTACACCGGATACCCGGCATAAACCTATAGGACCATTTGTTACGGGTTAATCATTCTAGACCGAAGAATCCAGGCCCAGCTGATGAATTTGGCCACACCTGTAACCACCAGTTTTGACGTATCAGATTTCAGTATTCGACTCGCAACCTGGGCAGATCTTGTTCCCATTGTCCGACATACTGGACGTAACCACAAGTGTCTAGGATGGGAATACACAGGGCAAACAAACAGGAAATGGTCAATTGTTTCTAACGAACCCACACAAAAGGGGCAGTGACCATTTCCAGCAGTATTCCAATTTTTCTTTAGACCTCGTAAGGGTAGCGAACCGACTCTAAATTGGTGGTACAGCTTACGATCCTGTGGCTTAGTTATAATGTCCCAATATTCTTCAAGAAAGCAGACATCCTTGATAACCACGAATGCTGCAGTCAGGAAACTAACTGTGAAGGAAGCATGTCTTTTATAGTTTCTGGTATGCTGGCAGCTCTAATGAGCGATGCATTTTTTGTATTTTATTTTCTGTGGTAGGTAAAAGTGTGGAGAAAGATTGAGGGGGATCAGAGCTGCGCCTAGCAGTCCTCCTTTATAGGATTGCCATTCTCAGACCTCAAGTAAGGGGATTTGCCCAGATGTGCTGCATTATACTCCTTCTTTTGACAGGATGTCAGTGCTCAGAGCGTGTGACTATTCAGGACCTTGCTGGACTCCTGCGGTGACCAGCAGCGTGGGCAGCTATTGTCTGCCATGTGTTTGTTGTGTGTGTGGGGGGTTGATGCAGGGGCGGCTACTGCCAAATAAAGTGGTGGGGCAAATAATAATTTCTAAAAAAGCACTTACTTGCCACTCCCGCTGACACCCACCTCGGTGCTCCTCTCTCCCCAGATGACGTCCAAGGGGCAGCCTAGGCTCCCAAGCTACCCACCCATTCCAGACGCTGCTCTCAAGCTATGAGAGCAGCGCCAGAATTGGTATGAGCGGCGTGGTTAGGTGCTCACTAAGAGTCTTAGAGCCTGTGCCATTTCTTTACCCGGCTGTGCAATGCTGCTGGGTTGGAGAATCTAAGTGCGCATGTCAGTTTGGCCTTCCTCAGACGGCCGGCCAAACCGGCATGCGCTCTTATGGTTCTGCTGTCTGTCCATAGAGGACAGCCCAGACCCGCCCCTCCCTAGACTCGGCAGGATCCGCTGTCAGAGAAAAATTAAACGTGAATACAAAAATGTTATTATCATTTTATTTTTTATCTGCACGGGGGCGATGCTTCTGCACCATTACGGAGGAGCCGCCGCTGTTGTTATGGTTAGAATCCTCTATTTCATTAGTCAGGATGCAGGTCCTAATGTACTGAATGACATGGGGTTCTTCCAATATTGAATAGAAACGCATAACTTGGCATTGGGATGGCATAGATATTATATTCCATTCTTATGTCAAGGTCAGTGGGAGGCTGTGTACGGTGGATGCCTCCATTTTGGGTAAGGTGCCTGCATCTGTATTTTTATTGTGGTGTGCTGATTGGCACAGCTCCATAGCTCAACCATATATATACTGATAGGCAGAATAATGATTCCGGGTATTTTCTCTTGATCAACGGTTGATGTAAATACCTCAGTAACAAACATCCTGGATCCTGACCTCTCTTTTGAATTCTAAATGCCTCTGAATGTTTTGAATTGGTACCGGCAATGACTTCCAGAGCTGTGCAGCTTGTACTGAGAATGCAGGGCCTCTTAAGGATTTCTTATTGTAACGCAGTAAAACGATCCTTGGTGCTAGCCTGAAATGCAGTGTCTTATTTAGTTTATTTTGCTTAAATGTAATTTCTAGGTATATGTTTGGATATTCAGTGAGTGGGGGAGGGTAGCTGAAGTGATAGCATAGTTCATATCACCAATCCTGTTGATGCAGGTTTTTGACTTGACTATTTATACGTTTTGCACACAGTTTCAGTTGCAGAAGCTTAATTTGACATTTTTTTCCAGATCAATGTAATATGCTCTTATGCACTGACACAGTAGTGTTCTAACATCTCACTGTTTTTCGACTACCGTTTACTGGTAGAGTGCATTGTTATCCCTTTTTAGGTCTCGCCTACGCTGCGCGCATGTGCTGCATAGGAAAAAGACCTTTAGCCGTTGGTTCCCTTTCTCACCCAAAAACGTGCACGCGTTGCATTGCTTTCAATGGCAATGCGTGCACGTTTGGCGATTCCCTTGCGGGGGCGAGCAGTTGCACCATGTGTTATCAATTATCGCGCCTTGCTGCTCGCTCCCGCAAGGGAATCGCGCAGGCCCCCTGCTCTCTCCCCTCGCTGCCTCGCGAGGCACGCACGCTTGTGCTTGTCTGAATTGCTTCTGGTCAAGCAACATATGTTCTGTCCACTTCTTGGGCCAGTGTTTAATTGCAGGTTCTCTCGGTATTTCATCATTCGAAGGTTGATAGTATGAGCTCCTTTGCATTGAGTGCAATAAATATCTGTGATGAGTGCAAAGATGCTCCGCCAGTGGTAAAGGTGTGCTTTAGAAACTGGCTGTTTATTCTGTGATGGTTCATAAACATGATTAGGAGAACGGACGCCAGTTAGGAAGCTCCACATGTACTGAGTGTTTCCGAATGTTAATTCTGATGGTAAATACTGAAGTAACGCCTCAATCCCTTCAACAAGTATACTTATGTGTAGCACTTTAAGCCTGTAGGAGTTAACTCATATACCTCTCTCTAAACTGCATTGCCCCGGTAGTGGCCGTCTCCCCACAGATGCGCCTGGTCAAGGACAACCCCTCGTCGCTGTCCCTGGTGGAGATCTACAAGCAGTGCTGCGCCAAGAAGGGCATTGAGCATGACAACCCCATCTCTCGCTTCTAGGACAGGCTGGCGACTGTGCAGGCTCGAGGGACGCAGACCAGCCATCAGGTACATCATGCAGGGAATAATGAGAATCTGCTGCGTGCCTGCCGTTCATGCAAGTACCCCTGGCATCACTCAACTAACAACCCCCCACCCAGCAAGTACCCCGGATGCCACTAAACCTCCAACCTTCCCTTTCCCCCACCCCAAAAGTACGGCTGGCATCACTCAACCTCCAACCCCCCCCACACACGCACACACCAACTACCGCTTGGCGTCACTCAACCTCCAACAACCCCCCCCCCCACACACACACCAGTTCCGCTGGTGCCACTCAAACACCAACACCCCCCTCCCAGCAAGTATCGCTGGCGTCACTCAACATCCAATTAACGCCCCCCGCAAGTATTGCTGGTGTCACTCAACCCTCCCCCCGCAAGTAACGTTGCGCCAAAGCAATGCAGATTTTCGACTACATGCAAACTCCTCTTAAGTCATGGTATTTAACAGTATGTTTCCTCTTCTTACTGAACCGGTCTTCCTCTTGCCTCCACACGCCCCAATTTCTCCTCTTTCCTCCCCTCATCCCCAGTTACACCACTATGCTGTTATGTGTGTGATTTTTCTTCATTGCTTCTGGTCAAGCGGCATATGTTCTGTGCATTATTGTACCTGTAAATTCATCATTGTTCTCTATAAAGCGCCTTAATGCTAAAATTGCGGCAAGGGTGGTGTATAAAATACTGATTCTTCACCCAGCTATCACATGGGACACAGTATTGCCCTGTTTTCACGTGCTCTTTTCTCTTCAGCCTTAAAGCCTCTAACAATCTTAACAAGCATAGGCATAGCCAAAAGGTCTCGCCTTTGGGACTTTATAAGTATTTAATTATGCAGCACAATATCCTTGGTGCAACATTAACTGTTGCATGGCTAAACACTTATAATGTCCCAAAGGCAAGACCTATTGACTATGCCAATGCTTGTTTAATTTTATATTCTCTCTTTTTGAAAAATATTGACGGTCTGTACGGGGCAGAGCGCAAACTATTTGTCCCTAGCACATTAAACAGCTGTTATTATCTCCCAACTTAAAGTACGCCACTTCATTTAAAGGGTTAACAGACTGAGTACAGCTCATGGAATATGGGTCGCTGAAGAGGAAACTCAACCAGCTGAGTTATCTTTATGGTTCCGGCCTTTTCTTTGCCCTATTTTTGTTGTTCAAATTGAGCCAATGTCATCGTCAGAAGGACGCAGCTGCCATTATTACCAGACTCGCTGATTTTAAGCATATTTGGGTCTTTGCCTCTGGTCAGGAATTACTTCTGTCTCTTTTTCATATTTACATTCAGAACTCTCCCTTTTCATCTGCAGGGAGAATTTTCTGGAACTCCATAATGCACTGTCCCTTTCGATTATAGTTCAGATATCAATGGCCTCTGTCACTAAAGGACCATCCGCCATGCTGTCCTTTTTACAGTCTTGCTACAGGCAGCTTTAGCTGTCTGTCCAGATAGCACTTCAACCAATATTTATGATATACTTGGAGTTGGCTTATCATCTGTCCTTTGCATATCATCAGATAGCTTTCTTGTCTGTTTTTAACACCGCACACATGATTGAATGGCTCCTTATTCTTGTGTTTATTGCGCCTCTGGACCATTTAGGCTCCACCCTGATTTTTGACGGGTTCAGTGTATTCTTCCACTGCTTACATCAGGGAACTATTTTTATTTCTGTTTTTAGCTTTTTGATTTAGCATTTTATAGGAGTGTCCTCTTCTTCACACTATCTCTTGTGTGATTTCTGTTTTGCTCATGTTCTCATGCTCTTTCCCTTGCTCGCCCGTGTCTATCTGTCCAAACCCCAGCCCCCTGCCTTCTTATTCCTTTCTCACTCTCCCTTAGACGATGAACACTGCTCTCGTTCGAATGTCTCTTTCTTCCTTCTCCTGCCTTTCTCTTTCTGCCTGTGCCCGCTGCTCTATGCTATCAGCTTCTCCAATACTATGGCGTTGGAATGGCGTTTTCTATGTTTTCAAGTTGGTTATCAGATTGCAGGCAGATGCAAAGTGGAAGCCATTTTGGAAATATTGGAAAAGAAGTTTAGCCATCATTGAACCTTATTTTTATTCTTCTAAGACAGATGCCGCCTTTCTTCTAGACTCCAGTGCTTGTTCACACTTTAAGAATGTGGAGCCACTCACTATCATTCTCAAATTACCTTCTCTCTCGATTACTCCCTGTTTCAGTATCCAATTTTAGATCATAATCTGGGTGTGTCAGTTATAATGTTACTCATCTGCACCTCTCTCTCTCTCTCTCTCTCTCTCTCTCTCTCTCTCTCTCTTATTGCAGCTTAAAAATCTCTTATTCTACAGTTGGTAATTTGTCCCTTTTTTGTGAACTGACCTAAAATTTGCACCAGGTGTAGGTGGTTTTGTGCCCAATTAACATCTGTGTAAAAACATTAGGAGGAATGCTGTGCAAAAATGGCATTTGAGTCTATTTGTGTCTGTTATTACTCCTGGTGCTGTGGTTTGTATATGAAACTACCACCAGCAAAAACAGGAGGAAGAGCCATTGACACTCAGATCCTGGCAGGTGCTAGATTACAAACAAGGGCAAATCGTATTTGGTACAGAGAATTGTAACAGCCACCCTGAATTGGGTAAGGATGAGCGCCAAAAGTAAGAGGCGGCCGGTGTCCTTGCAAAGTGGCGGGGTGGGGGAGGCGGGACCCGGGGACGTCGGACAACCAAACATTAAAAAAAACTAAAAAAGAACTTAGCTGCCCCTCCGATGCTCCTCTCTGGCTCTGTGTACTGCAGGTACAGGCTCCCAGAATCCCCTTCTGCCAATCCTGAAGCAGGTCTCATCCTGAGAGCAGTGTCAGGATTGGATGGAGTGCTCTGAATTTGTGCTCTCAGATAGTCTGGGAGCCTGTGCGTGCTGTCTCCAACCCGGTGACGCAGCTTGGGTTGGCGAGAGCTTCAGGGAGCATAATGGTTTGACCATCCTGAGACAGTTGGCCAAACCGTCATGTGCACTGACAACAGTGCACCTATGACACCCCCTCTGCCTGTCATCCCAATGGCCCGCCCCCTTAGACATGATGCAATGGAAAAAAATAAAATGATAATAAACACAGGTTTTTATCATTTTTTGGGCTGCTGGCATTGGGGGCAATGCTCATCCGCCATAGCAGAGGAGCCGCTGCTTCCAGTGGTCACAAGTAGCACGGAAGTAGTTGCATCTCAAACTGTGTAAATGGAACTGGTCTATTTATATGTGGACTGTTTAATAATTAGTGCCTACACTTTATATGCATTTGGAATGAACCAGGGCAACTCAGAGAGATCCCTAAAATGTGTGATGTGAACTACTCGTTTCCACACCGTCACCTTCTTCAGTACTTGTGAGTCAGTGAACAGGTTTCCTTTTGTTCCCATTTCCCTTCTCGCCTTAGGAAAACAACATGTTCCCATTCCACTGTGGATGAAACTGGCCCACTGCACCCCAATTACAGCTCCATTGCTATCCTAGCAGAGTGCAGGAGCAGGCTGCAGCCATTTTCTTTACTTGTATTACGGTTCCTGGAACTCTTGGTATGGCACAGAGCGAGGAGCATGGTAGGCGTGGGCAGTGCTGCATGTATGTGGGATTTCCTTACCACAAACCTACCCGCTTAGTGGTGGAGTGCTGGTCAAGTTGAGCGGGCCACATTATAATTAAATGAAATTTAAATTTGCAGATGTATATAGCGTGGCTTATCACCTGTAAGTGTATTCAGACGCGGACCATGGGCACAGGGAGATTAAGGGGTCCATTATGATGACGGGCGGACTTAGTCCGCCCGCCATCACATCGGGACCCGGGACCGCCCGCCTTAAGGGCGGGGGTCCCGATCAGGGCATTAGGATGCGCCCGCCACACAGGCGGGCGCATCCTGTATGGGTGCAATTGCGGCGGGCGGAGCAGAAATCTCCGCCCGCTGCCATGTGTAAAGTGCACCTTTTGCTTTTCAAAGTGCAACATGACAGGCACCACGCGGTGCCTGCCATGTTGCACTTTGAAATGCGGGGGGGTACCATAGGTACCCCCCATGTGCAACCCCCCAAGCCACGGACTCCCAGGGGGCCCGCAACGGGCCCCGCAGGGAGTCTCCGCATGCCTTTCCGTGGCGGCATTGCCGCCACGGAAATGCATTGGTGAAAGCCCATTGTAATATGGCGGGCGGTGTCTAACAGACACCGCCACCATGTCACATGTTTTCCGCCCCGGCCGCTAGGCGACCGGGGCGGAAAACAGGCGGGCGGTGTTTCGCACCGCCACGGTCCCCTCCGCCATCCTAATATGGCGGAGGGGAATTGTGCTGATGATGTCGGGCGGATTTCCTCCACCAGGCTGGCGGTAGCCACCGCCAGCCTGGCGGAGGAAATCCACCCGACATCATAATGGACCCCTAAGTGATTTGCCCAGAATCACAGGATGATGAGCCCACGCAGAGACGGAAACTTGGACCCCTAGCTCCCGAGTAGGCAGCCCTGACCACTGCGCCACATCCTCGGGGTGGCGGAGGTAAAGATTGGCATACGGTGGAATGGTTGATGGAGTATTTGGTGAGCCTCTGCAGGAGGACACAACCGATGGAGGGTTAAGGAGTGCATGCTCATCAGAGGCATCGCAGCAGTAAAGGGGGGGTAGGAGATGCAAAGGGTCAGTTTGTGTAGCATGAAGAGGAGGAAGACCTTTTGTGTTTTTAACAGCAAAACTTTGGAACTTGCTCCCGATTGGACTCTGTTTTGCCCTTTCTGAATCAGTTTTTGGGAGAAGCCTGAAGACATATCTTTTTAATGCATTGGTCTGTTGTCCATGGGCCTGGGTGTTGTTAATGTCTCCGGCTCAATTGCTGTTAGCGCCGGTACGCTTTATAAATCCTATTGTATTGTTTTGTATTGTGACTGTGAACCGCACAGCGACTGTCACAGTCGCTCTTTTCCTGCAGAAGCTTGAAGTTCTGGTTTCCACAGGTTTGAGCCCTGGTCAGCCAGAGCGATCGATGGATGAACTGAAACTAGTCACCTCAGTCAGCTCTGACCAGGAGAAGCACCTCCTTCACTCTGGTAAACTGACTGCTAGTCTATGAATCACCATAAATGAATGAATGAAAAATTTGTATAGTGAGAGCTGCTCAGCAGGGGGTCCTGGCGCTGTGTACATTGAGCCAAGAGAACCTGCAGCAGTTAGATGGCACGTAATAGTCATATGTTCTGTTGTTTTTTGAAACAATGTTCAGAAGGAATGGCACGGAGAGAGAGGAAGTTAATTCACCAATTTAACAGCAAGAGAAGAAAATGAAGATGCTCTTTACCTGGAGGGGTGGGCTTTTGGAATTTTTGGTAGGAGCAAATGAGAATATCTAAAGGGTCTTGGAGGAAGGTGAAGACTGAGTCTGTCCACCAGCTACTTAAGGCCTTTTATTATGAAAGGCTCTGAACATCAGCATCAAACATTTGAAACAAACCCGCTTGTGTCCTGGTAGCCAGTGCAGCCTTTCTTCACTGAAGGATGATAGGTTGCTGCAGGAGAAGATTCAGGAGTAGCCTAGAAGCAGCATTTTGCACCACCTGGAGCAGATGGCCCAGGTAGTCAGGCAAACCAGGGTACACGGCATTCGCATATTCCAAGCGCGAGGTGATCAGTGAATGGACAATGGTCTTATGGGTGTTATCAGGCACCATTTCATTGATTTTCGTTAGAGACCTAGGAAGTGGAAAACAAACGCTGGTTACTATCATCACCTGAGGATGAAAGTAAGGATCCTTATTATATTTTGCTCGTAGGTTATTTTCTGACTCTGCAGGGGTTCCTAACTCAGTTGCCCACCAGGTACTAGACTGTATGGACAGCGAACTACTGAAGAACAACATTTTGAGTTATCAGTATTTAGCTTCAGAGAACTATCCTTCATCCACTTTGCTACTCTAGTGTGGCAGGGCTTTAAGGCTTCCTGGAGCCCAAAATTGCATTCTTGAAAAGAGAGCATAAGTTGCATATCATCTGCATAGGACACTACCTTGATGACAAATGGCTGGATGATATCAGAAAGGGGGTCCATATAGACGTTGAGCAACATCTGCATTAGCGCAAGTCCCTGAGGGGCACCGTGCCTCAGTGGCTTAGTAGAAGATGAAAATGCAGGAGGTGGACTGTCTGGCAACTGTCAGATAGAAATGACCAAATCCAGCGTAATGCTGAGCCACATGCTCCACTATTGGCTAAGCGTTCCAATAGCCGAAGAGCTTAATTTGAGCCGGTGGTTTCCAGTGCTTGGCACCTGTACTTAATTGTCAACACCAACATCTTTGATAGTCTGCCACATGGTGGCACTGTTTATCTAGTTTAGAGACGAGTACAACAATTACAGTTGTTTGCTAATACAATAGACCTAAAAAATTATTAATATTTGCCTCCCACGCCATTCTTATGAATTTGGGGGCCTGGAATAGTCTGAATTGTCACACTTGGAGGCGTGTGATGTTATTTGTATCGTTACTATGATTGGCAGCACTGGCTGGTGCAAGCTGAAGTGGCCTCCTGACAAGGAACCTGACACTTATTATTTCGAAAGATTTAAGTACTGGATAGACAGTGTCAAAGGCTGCAGAAAGCTCTAACACAACTAATGCAGCAGAATAGCCTTGATCTAGACTCATTCTAATAAATTCAGACATCTCGAGAAGAGCTGATTATGTATTTTGCTAGGTCTAAAACCTGATTGGTTACAAACAAGTAAATCACGGGTTTCCAGATTGTGGGCGCGCTGAACACTGTTAATTTTTTCCAGCATTTTGGAAAAAGCAGGAAGTAAGGAGATTCGCTTAAAATTTGCCATGTTCATTGGATCTGCAGGCAGTATTTTTAATAAAGGTAATACCTGAGCATGTTTCCAGATTTTTTTGGACCATGTTTGAGCTAAGAGATTGAGTGAACAATTTGTTAAAAAATGTGTTAACTACTGGCAGACATTTAACTAAAAGATGAGGAGGACAAGAGTCTAGTGTCACGCTTTAGCCCGCCCAAATGATCACAGGACACAGAGCTCTCACAGGGGCAACCTTCTTTATTCCCTGCCAGGAAGTTACTGGCTCACAACCTAAAAGCTCCTCCTTTTCCTGTCCCTCTTTCCTCCTCCTCACTGCCTGACCTGTCTCACTGGACAGTCAGGCATGACGACACGACATCTCCCCCTTTTGTTCAAAGAAGTGGTGCTACATTTCTTCGACGAGTCGCCTTGGTTTCCTCACCAGGCGTTTGGGGCGAGTCTCTCTCTGTGGCGTGTGTCGGCGTCGCTCAGGACTGTTGGCCGATCTCGGCTGTTGATAATGGTGGATCTCAGTGTTGTCGTTTTGACTGGTAGAGTCACTGGACGTGTGGCCTGAGGATGATTCATGCCTGTTCACTGGATAGTGTCTTTTGAAGTGAGATATATTTCTCGTTATTTGCTTGTGATCAGCTTTGGCTGTAATCATGGTTCCTTTCCTCTTGTGGACTTGTAAGGGAAGGTTCAGGTATCGGCTGTCTGCTTTCGTTCGCCGGTCTCCTCTCACTATGACCCAGTCGCCTTCGCGGATATCAGCTTCTTTGGCGCGTCGCCGACTGTCTGCATAGGTCTTCATTTTCTGTTTCCTTTTCCTGTCAATGTCGACTAGTGTTTCGTGGTCTACAGTGACGGTCCTTGATTGAGGCGTGGTGTTTACCATGGGCACTCTTGTTCTCGGTGTCCTTCCCAACATTATTGTGGCTGGGCACTGATTCGTGGTGTTGTGGGGAGTGGTCCGGTAGGCCCTTAGAATTTCGTTCAAAGTTTGTTGGACATCTCGGCGTGTTATCTCTGCTTGTTGGATGGCTTTCTTTAAAGTACCCATAAATCTCTCCACCATGCCATTTGCTTGCGGCCACAGTGGAGTTATTTTGTGATGTTTGAAGTCGAGATGCTTCGCAAATTCCGCGAACTCATGGCCATTGAACGGAGGCCCGTTGTCGGACTTGACTCTTGCGGGGACGCCCCATGCTGCAAAGATGTCGTCCAGTACGGGAATGACAGCAGTTGCTCTGGTGGATGCTATCATGTGTGCGAAGGGAAATCTTGAATATTCATCCATGACAACCATGATATATTGTCCAGACTGAAGCGGTCCAAAGAAGTCGACCGCTACTTGCTTCCACACCTCATCTGGCAGTTCGGACATTTGAAGAGGCGCTGGTGATTCCTCACGACTCACTAGTTGGCACGTCATGCAGTCTTTTAGAGTTGTCTCGACCATGGAGTCGAGAGAGGGGAACCAGACCCGTTCTCTCAAAGTCTTCTTTGTGGCATTCAGGCCTCTGTGTCCTTCGTGGGCTAGATTAATGATGCCTTGGCGCAGGTTGTGAGGAATCACGATCCTTCCCCCTCGCAAAAGAAGGCCGTTATCACTGATGGACAATTCCTCACGAACGCGGTGGAACGCTGTGAGGTCGTGCAGGGGAGGACCCGATCCAGGCGTGGTGTTCAGTGCGTTGCGCCAGGAGTTGTTGCGCACGTGGGTCATGACAGTTTGAATCAGCGGATCAGAAGCAGATGCATTTTGGATAGTTTCCAGGGGAACTGCAGGAGGACACGCTGCATCAATGACGAAGTGGATGTAATCGTCTGCCAGCGATTCGGGTTTCGTGGCACTCGGCAACGGGTGGCGGGACATATAGTCCGCAGGGTTTTCAGCTTTGCCTGGTTTGTGAACAATCGTGTACACATAGTCTTGGAGTCTCAAACCCCAGCGTTCGATGCGAGGTGGCATCTTGGCGTTGGGATTGCCAAAGATTGTGAGGAGGGCTTGATGATCCGTAATGATGGTGAAATGCTTTCCGTATACAAACAAGTGAAAGTGTTCGCACGCCCACACCACAGCCAAGCTTTCCTTCTCCGGTTGGGAGTATGCTCTTTCCGTGTCCGTGAGGCTGCGACTCGCATAGGCAATGATGTGCCGTTGATCAGAATGGTCACGGTATTGGGCGAGAATGGCCCCCAGGCCCACCGGACTGGCGTCAACAGTGATCTCTGTCCTTTTATTTGTGTCAAAATATGCTAGGTTAGTGGCAGACCCAACCGCTTGTTTTATTTCTGCGAAGGCTTTGGCACACGCTCGTGACCACTCAAAGGGTTGTCCTTGACGTGTCAGTTCTCGGAGCGGGTAGCTGATGGTAGCGTAGTCGCGGATGTATCGCGCGCAGTAGCTCGCCATTCCCAGGAAGGAACGGAGGTCACTTACATCATGGGGTGTCGGAGTGTCAGCTAGTGCGGCTACCTTGTCGGGATCTGGTGTCATGCCTTCACTTGAAAAGGTATGTCCGTAGAACTTGAGGGTGCTTTTGTGGAATTCGCACTTCTCGGCATTCAGTGTCAGGTTTGCTTGCAGTAGCGCGTGGCACACTCTATCCAGCGCGGTGTCATGTTCAACTTGATCTTTGCCAAAGACCAGCAGGTCGTCGCTGTAGTTGAAGGAATTCGGGATTCCTTGTATGACCTTTCGGATTGTTTCCTGGAAGATTTCGGCGGCTGATCAAATGCCGAAGTTCAGGCGCTTGTATCGGAATAAGCCTTGATGCGTGGTAAATGTCGTGATATGGCGTGATTGTTCGTGGAGCTCCAGTTGGTGGTAACCTTTGTTCAGGTCAAGTTTGGAGAAAATGGTAGCACCATTCAGTTTTGTGATCATATCGCTGATATGAGGCCCTGGGTGTCGCTCCCGTTCGATGGCGGTGTTGGGCGCTCTCATATCCACGCATAGCCGGACTTTGTTGTCTTGTCCTTTCTTCGGGACCACCACGACCGGTGATACCCAGGGAGTGGGTCCGGAAGTGCGTTCTATGATGTCTGATTGTAGAAGGTCTTGTAGCTCGTCATCAACGGCTTGTTGCAAGTGGAAGGGCACCTTCCTGTGATGCTGTGCAACCGGTGTGATGTTTTCGTTGATGTGGAGTTTTACTTTGAAATGGTTCAGTTTACCTAGACCTTTGAAAAGTTTAGGGAATTTGGCCACGATGTCAGGGGCATCTTCCGTCATGTATAGCAGCTCCACCAGCTTCAGTCGTTCCGCTGTTGGCAGACTGAGCAAGCAGTCGGCGAAGTCGGGTCCTTCTACAACGTGGACGTATGCAGGAATTTTTCTGTTTTTGAAAGTCAGTGTGGTGTGAAACCGGCCAAGGCATGGCAGTGGCTTCCGGCACATCCATGTGAAAATGCGGACTGCCGCTGGCTCTAGCTTGGGTCGGTTCTTCATCTTCTGGTATTCTAGCGCACATATGTAGTTTAACGAAGCACCTGAGTCCAGGACAAATTTCGCTGGATGGTCTCCTATCAGAATGTCCAGTTTTGGGTATCGTTTGAGCCGATCTGGGTCAGCCACCATGCATATGTATTCGTCACTGTCCTGCATTGTTGTTGACGAGTCAAATACTCTACAGACATATTCGTCACTGTCTTGTGACACTGTGGTGAGTGCCGATGAGCTGTTGGATGAAGAGCGGTGAGCCCGTGACCTCGTGGAGTGATGACGGGAACGAGGCGCACTTGTGGATCGGCTGTGGCGTTGGTGAGAATATGTTGAGCGGGTGCTAGAACCTGATGAGTCTGACGAGCGGCTCTCTCTTCTCGTTACAGCACGGGCATGGTGCCGGGTGTCAGATCGTGGAGTGGGTGACCTTCGGGCAGATTGTCTGGCCTGGCAGGCTATCTCAAAGTGATTGTCTTTTCCGCATCGGTGACATCGTTGGCCGATGGCCGGACACTGCCCTGAGTGGGGGTAGTCCTGACCGCATCGGTAACAGGCAGGTGCAGGTTTGGTGTGTTTGGTATGTCGTGAGTCTCGGCGGGGTGATGACTTCCGAGAGCTGCGGTGATGCTTGCTTGTCCTATGCGCACTCGACCCTGGGCGGATGTTTGTGCGCGACTGTATTCGGAAAACCTGCTCTTTGTGGTCTTTGTCTTTGTGTTCAGGCTTGTGTGTTTCCATCCTCTTAGCATGGTCTTCTGCTTGGTCGTTAATCCTTGTAAGTTCTTCGATTTGTTCCAGTGTGTAGGACTTCTTTAGGAGGCGTCTTCGTAGCGATTCTGAGCGGCAACCATCGATGATTCGGAGCCGCAATGCATCTTCCGTCTTGAAGTTTTCGAAGTCACAGTGACGCGTCATCCTTTTGATGCGCGTGATGAAATCACCCATGCACTCTCCTTTCTCTTGAGACGCTAGGTTGAATACATAGCGTTCGTAATCGACGTTGCGCTTGTGCAGGAACCGCCGATCAAGGGCAGCCTTCACTTCGTCATAAGTGGCTGTGGCAACGTTGGGCATTTCTTTGATTATTTGTGCTATTTCTTGGCCAGCAAGATTTCGTAACGCAACCAGCTTGCGCTTAGAGTCTTGTACAAGAGACCCTTCCATGTAATCTTCAAAGTCCTCGCTCCAGGTTTTCCACGCAGGGCCCATGGTATTGCCAGGCGTCAGCACCAGCGGCTGTGGCTGTCGCATGAAAGGTGCTCCTATGGACGCTACTTGAGGCACCGCCGTCGTGGTGGGTTGTGTGGGTGCACCTCCGGTCGAGGACGTACTTTGAGCATCAGTATCAGACATGGTGATTCTATATAGTAGGTATTTGCACTTCTTGTCAGCAGTGTTCTATTGTTCTTGTATTCTTTAGTAGTGTGTATGAGTGTTTCAGCTTATAATTGCCTTCTGCCACTCCTGCGTGAGGTATTTGGCTGTGTTCCCGCCTTTTTAGGTGTTCGAGTCACTTGCCTGACTTTAAAATGGCCGCCGTGTGGGACGCATGAGTCTTGAGGGCTTGCCTGACTTTAAAATGGCCGCCGTGTGAGACGCGTGGGTCTATTGAGGGCCGGCGCCTGACTCCAACATGGCCGCCATGTTCCCCGGCTCTCGGCAATCTCAGGCGCACGTGCGGACCCGCTCTGGCTTGTTTAGCGGTCGCGTGTGCTGGGGACTCACCCTCGCCGTCTTCAAGCCTCGCAGGGGTGCAGGGACATCGCGCTCACCTCGGCGCTGCTCGACTGGGCTCCCCACTTCTTGCGGTCCACAGTCTTCAAGGGGGGCAGGTACTAGCGCACCTCAGCGCCGCTTGGCAGGCTCTTCACTTCTCCGCAGTTAGGCGTTAACATGCAGGTACACCTTCGCGTGCTCTTGCATGCTCCGTTCGCCTGTGAGCTAGGATCCGCCGCAGGCGTCGCTCTTCTGCACGCTCTTTCTGGCGCTGCTGGCTGGTCGTTGGGGCCGGTACTCGGCTGGGCTGCGCGACGTTGTGTGGGGCTTGGCTCATCCCACCCTCGTCGCCATTGTCACGCTTTAGCCCGCCCAAATGATCACAGGACACAGAGCTCTCACAGGGGCAACCTTCTTTATTCCCTGCCAGGAAGTTACTGGCTCACAACCTAAAAGCTCCTCCTTTTCCTGTCCCTCTTTACTCCTCCTCACTGCCTGACCTGTCTCACTGGACAGTCAGGCATGACGACACGACATCTAGTGGTGAACCCAACCGGCAATTAATAATTGCCTGTGCATGTTCTTCCAGAGTGATGCCATTACAGGTTTCCAGGGAGGGAGCAGCTATGGAGGTAGTGAGCTGGGTAAATTCTGTGAGTCCTTTACTGACTGCTGTGGACTTAAATTCTGCATGTATTTCTCAACTTTATTTTGAAAGCATAGAGACAGGTTCTCACTCAAATCGGTTGATTGAGTAATCATATGATTGCACGCCACCAGGGGCGAGAAAGGATTGGACGATTTTGAAGACCTCTCTAGGGGCACTAGAAGTCAAAAACATTGTTAAGAGAAAAAAATCAGCTTCTGCTTTGTGAGTCCCATAATGTTATTTTTTGAGAGTTGTTTTGCATCTGTACCATTGTCTGTCTAAACTAACATTCATTGACAGAGCTCCAGTGGTGGCTGCCTCAGAATGGGGGTGTTGGGGAATGGCTTACAAAAAAAATAATAAAGAATTTAACGTACCTTTTCCTTCGCCGCTGCACGTCTCTCCTCCATCCTCTTCCTCCATCTGCAAGAAGCACCGGAAGCACCCAGGCTTCCGGATTCTCCCAGCCAATCATGATGCTGCAGGAGCAGTGTCGTGATTGATCTGAGCATTCTGTTTGGACGCTCAGGCAGTCCCTGGTAAGGGTGGGCATGTTCTCCATGGGCAACACAGCCCAATGGAGAACATGCCAAATGTGCATGACAGTTTGGCCAGCCCTAAAGTGAAAACCACTCCTCACTCTGCTTGGCTGCTTGGAGTCACAGAACCTAGCCCCGCCCCCAGCTGGCTCTGAGCTCCGCATGGAAAAATAAAATGATAATAACTTTATGTTATTATTATTTTCTTTTTCTTTTTGTGCACTGCTGAATTAGGAGTGGGGCGACGCTCCTCCGCCTTAGCAGGGCTCCTGACAGAGTTGTAAGAAAACGACATCTTCCCACAGCTGAGTCACCTCCGCCTGTCCCCAGCTCTTCTGTGCGCAGCTTGCTTCAAATGTCACAGACAAATCTTTGTTTGAACTGATGTCTACAGGATCTGACTGAAGCGCAAACTGGCTAATAACTACCAATCCAAAACAGAGGGTGGTGCTTAACCATGGCCATTCATTCATGTACAGCGCATGTAAAGCCACAATGGTTTTCTGAATATGCCCATTACTATATCTGCCACTCCAAATATCATATGCAAGTGAAAACATTTGGCACATACTGACAACTGCAGAAGGAGCTCCCTTCAAATACTGTGTCACATACCTGTAATTGAAATGTTCAGTGTTCAATTATCACAGGGGAGGATACATACGTTTAGGACACATTTCATCTAAGAAGCCCAATTCAGGGATGCTAACATAACATAGTATATCATAATACAGTACACCACGGCATGCCATAATAGATAGCATAACGGGAAATATATTAGATTACATAACATAGCCTATCATACCATGAACACGGAAGAACATCTACGCATGGGGCCACAGCTGGTGACCTGCAGAACTCAGACCTGCACGCTCACGGGCCGACCATAAGCGCAACCTCAGGATCATCCTCGACAGCCAACTGTCTATGAAACGGCAGGTCCACGCAGTCGCCTCTTCCTCCTTCCGCACACTCCGCAAGATCCGCACGATCTTCAGATGGATCGCAATCAACACTAGAAAGACCGTCACTCAGGCCCTCGTCACCAGCCGCCTCGACTACAGCAACACCCTCTACACCTGCATCTCCACCCAGCTCCCCCAAAAACTCCAGACCATACAGAAGACCGCAGCCAGACTCATCCGGTACCTCCCCAAATAAATCTACATCACCTCCCACTTGAGAGACCACCACTGGCTCCCTATCCAGAAGAGATGGGAGTTCAAGTTCCTCACACATGCCTTCAAATCCCTCCACGGCCTAGGACCGGCCTACATCAACCATCGACTGAACTTCCACCAATCCTCTAGACACCTGTGCTCCTCCTCACTTGCCCTCACAAGACCTGGAATGAACTTCCACTCCAGCTCTCTTGCTATCAGACTTCAGACAGAGACTCAAGACCTGGCCCTTTGACGGAGACAGCGTTGCGCTTTACAAATGGTGTTGATTGATTGATAACCTAACATAGTAGATAGCAATATCACCGTACTGGATAATACATACCATGCCATGCCATGCCATAACATAACATATAACATAACATATAACATATACCGGATAACATATAACATAACGGATATTATAACGGATAACATACCGGATAACATAACTTATAGCATAACGGATAACATATCAGATAGCATCATGGATAACATATTAGATAACATAACAGATAGCATAACGGATAACATATTAGGTAACACAACATAACAGATAGCATAACATATCAGATAGCATAACGGATAGCATAACGGATAACCTAACGGATAGCATAATGGATAACATAACGGATATCATAACGGATAGTATTACGGATAGCATAACGGATAACATAACAGATAGCATAACGGATTACATATTAGATAACATAACATAACAGATAACATATCGGATAACATATTAGTTAACATAACATAACAGAAAGCGTAACATAACAGACAGCATAACATAACAGATAGCATAACGGATAACTTATTAGATAACATAGCATAACATAATAGATAGCATAACTGATAGCATATTAGATAACATAACATAACAGATAGGAAAACACATAGAATAATGGATAACATATTAGATAACATAACATAACAGATAACATAATGGATAACATAACCAATTGCACAACATAACAGATAGCATAACAGATAACATAACAGATAACATAACAGATGGCATAATGGATACCATAACTGATAAGATAACAGAGAGCATAACGGACAATAACAACATATTAGATAACATAACATATAGCATAACGGATAACATATCTGATAACATATCATAATAGATAGCATAACGGAACACATATTAGATAACATAACAGATAGCATAATGGATAACATATCTGATAACATAACAGATAGCAAACCGGATAACATAACAGATAACATAGCAGATAGAATAACGGATAGCATAATATAACAGATAGCATAATGGATAACATAACGGATAGCATAGCAGATAACATAATGGATAGCATAACAGGTAACATATTAAATAACATAACAGATAGCATAACAGATAACATATTAGATAACATAACATAACAGATAGCATAATGGATAATATATTTGATAACATAATATAACAGATAGGATAATGGATAACATATTAGATAGCATAACATAATAGACAGCATAAGAGATAAAATATTAGATAACATAACAGATAGCATAATTGCTAACATATTTGAAAACATAACATTAAAGATAGCATAACGGATAACTTATTAGATAAAATAACATAACAGATAGCATACCTGATAACATATTAGATAGCATACTGTAGGAACTGGGTTCACCAGGTCCCCTGGGGGTAGCTTGGCCCGAGCAGGAAGGCACCCGAAGCTTAGGTGTTAAGTGACTACACAGCACACACAACCGCTGAGACAATAAATGCACGCAAAGACTGAGACCACACCAATATGCTTGATTCAAATAAATAAGTTTCATCTAAGATCAAGATCAGGGCAATTAAAAATCACAGTAGTAATAACTCATTACCTTTCCTTAAAAACGCATGTTTTTCATTACTTGGCCATAAATACATAAATAAATAAATATTAAATAGTAACTAACTGTAGGCCCTTCAGATAATACTGCATTAGACAGGATCAAAACATTTCATTAGGTAATAGCATTTCATTGCTAAGCAATACACATTTTCTTGTGTCAGAAATCCGCAGGTTATTAAACAAGAACTTAACCTTTCATGTGGCTAGAGTGAAACGGTTCATTAATTAGCAGTAAACCTCTCAGTAATCACTTTGAGTAGGACTCAGCACTTCCTCAGGCCCGGGGTAAACATCTCTTTAACCACGGAGAACATCACATCAATAATAACCAGCGCAGCAGGTAAGGATAAACGCGGCTTTACCCTTCACTAAACCTTCTATGAGGCCCTGATAATCAAGGCATCCAGCACAGTTAAGCATTTCATCTTATTCAAACTAAGCCAGGCAAAAGGCTAACGTGACTGGCACTTAACTGTACTCTAGGCAGGGGTTAACTCTTTTCCCATAGGGCCCTCACAGTGTCTAGGGGCCCTGGCCCCGGTCCAGCACTCCAGAGGGGCCAAATAGGGCAAACGGGGCCCAGTCTTAAGTATTCCCCAGGGAGGGGCGAACTCTGGGCCTCCACCGGCCTTCCGCCCTCCTCCCCGGGGTTTTACCTCACTCTTTGGCCCACTCCAGGCCCTTGCGATGATTCTGGCAGGCCTCGGGAGGGAGGGGGCCTATCCAAGGAGGCCCACCCGGTTCCGCCTCTCCTCCCGAGGCTGATGGGGGTTCTCGCTCTCTTTGAGTGCTGGCGCTGGTTCCTTCGTCGGTCCCGGGCTTCCCTGGGCCTGGCTGCACCTGGGGACCGATGAGAGCGCGGCGGGGGCGGAGTCACTTCCGGCGCCCCCGTCACGTGAGGATAGCAGGATGGCTTCAGGCCTAGTAGGGCCTAGCGCGGCCCAGTGCAACAATGCGGCGGCCCACTCCTGGCTCCCGTGGGCCGCCGTGGGGGGTGATGAGGTCGGCGCTTCAGAAGCGGCCGCGACCAGTGTTTGGGGCTCCGGTGAGGCGGCAAGGGCCGCGGCGGTGAATGAGGCCGCTAGTGCTCTTCAGGCATAGCGTGGGGGGAATTGCAAGGTTCCGAGGCCCACCACAGCGCGGTGCCGTCAACAGGCTGATGATCGTAGCGCCGTGAGGAGCAGAGCGCTCGAAGGGCAGAAGCGCTTCAGCGGCGTCAGGATACCGGGAGCCAGCGCTTAGCAGATAAAGCGCTTGGGGCTACAGCTCTTCAGGGCTCAATAATCTCTAGCACCTCAGCGCTTCAGGACATCGCACTTCAGGGCAGCAAGGGCTCTGGACTCACAGCGCTTCTCAGCAATGGCGCTTCAGGGGTATAGCGCTTTGGGGGCAGCCACTGTCTCTAGCGTCCCGGCGCTTCACAGTTCAGGCAGTATAGGCAAGGCAGGACAGCAGAGGGGATGAGACAGGACAGCGCAGGGGCCCGGGTCGAAGTAGAGGGGCGCAAAGTGGACACAGCCCTGTACCTGGTTGATCCCCCAGTAGTCCTGTGGCAGTCCGATGGGTTTCTTCTTTGGCGCGAGATGGTTCCTGCTCCCTTGTGCAGTAGATTCTTGGTTTCCTGAGGAAGGGGGGGTTTGAGTTGAAGGCTTCCCTCAGCAGGTCACTTCAGATGTTCCCTGGGTTCCCCTCCTGCTGGGCCACATCAGTGGGCTAGTTCAGTGTTTCTCACACAGCTTGGTGGGCAGTGCCTAAACCCTGTCACCCCCAGTGGTGTAGGTTTCTGACTATGCCCTAACGCCTAAATCTCCTGCGTAGGGTCCCCCAGGTCAGTGATGCCCCAACTGACTAGAGAGTTTCCCTCCCTTTTCTTTTATAGTGGCAGTTGGCAGTTGGTGACCACTCCCCTATTCTGGAAGGTTCCAGGAGCTCCCTCACTCTAGCTATGGGCAGGCAGGCAGGCTGGCATTGCTACAATGTTTAGGTGTTCCAGCCAGCTCCTGACTACTAGAGTGCTTCTAACAAGACCACGCTGCGGTAGCAAGGGTCAGTGGCAGCCATGTTGGGGGAAGAGAGCACCTGCACCTTAGCATTGGTTGGCAATGGGAAGGTGCCCAGAGACCTAAGGCCAACAAAAAGAGGGTGGAAAAAAATAAGGCAAGGGCGAAAAAAAAAATAGGGAAAGACCACCCTAGGGCTGACAGGTCTAACACATACCATAACATAACAGATAGCATAATGGAAAACATATTCAATACCATAACTTAACACAACAGATAGCATAATGAATAACATATTATATAACATAACAAATAGCATAACGGATAATATATTAGATAACACAGACTAAAATGACATAACATAACTTAACAGATAGCATATTAGATAAAACACACAACATAACATAACAAAGTCCACAATAACATTGCATAGCATATCATAAAAACTTGACATTGTCTAACTTAACCTTTTCATAGCAGTGCTCAGCTCCGCACAATACAATAAAAGCCAATGCAGCATAAAATATCATCCACTACCATAACATGTAAAGCACAATATAAATCAAATAACATAGCAAAACAGAACAAAACCCACAACAGATTTTATAACATTACTTAGCCTAGCATATCTTTCCGTAAGAGATAAGATAATACAAACATAACATATAACACAGCATGACGATATAGCATAGCTCAGCTCAGCTCATCACAGCACAACTCAATGGCTCATAAAATATATTGCATAACATAATGCACAACATAAAACGAATAGCATAGCATAACATAATATTTAACAGCATAATATGTAGAAAGAGTATAACATTGCATGGAACAAAATGACGTGAGAAGAGCTCAGTCTGCAGCAGAGCATTGCAAGGCACATCCTTCTGATTAGTTGCCATGGTTTTGGAACAGGAATAAGTCGAGAAGGTACATTCAGTCCTTTGTGAGTCTGTGTTGCAAAGGAAGAGAGCGTTTCTGTTGAATTCCAGCTGGATTGCAGCAGAAGGAAGAGTTTTATCCACAGTGCTTTGTTCCCTTTGACACTGCTTTCCAGGAGTAGGTGCTAGCAGTTCCTGTAGCAACAGCCCATGCTTGCAGCAGTGCAGGCCTGGTACTCATGTATTTAACTAGAATGGAATGTTAAATGTAATGCTGCATTGTGTTCTGTGTATTAAGTGCTCGGTTACCTCAGCGGTGGCTTTAAAATAGATAATGACGAAGAAACAACCTGCCTCTCCTGTTAGGACAGGTGTGCACCCAGAGGCCAGCCATGCTTGCTCTTCTCCACCACAATGTTTCACAGGTCAGTACTGTGCCATGGGTGGGTAGGAAGTAATCGCCAGTGTGCTGGTATTCAATCAGATCAGACCAATACAAAGACCAATCGAATCAGATCTCAGTCTGTAGCTGTGATTAGAGGATTCTTGCTTCAGTCTATCATAGGGGCCAGTGAGCTATCAGTGTTATTTAGGAGGAAACAGGAGTAGTCTGCACATGCTGCAGGAAACCAAGAGGCAGCTCAAGTGTTTGTTACCCCAGAATGATGCAGGTGAAGGCAGTGGCAGAATGCAAAATGATGGGCCCCACAACAGAATGCTATAAGGGCCCCTGAGACTCCTGTATCTCACAGATAGTCAAAAGTCTTAGGCTGATCTGGAGGCAGCTGGGGTCTGTGTTACACCCCTGGACGAAAGTCCAGGATCGCTGGCCTCCCAAAAAGAAGAGACTTGCAGTGGCGGCTCCTCCACAATGGCGGAGGACCTTCGCCTCACTGGCTCACAGCCAGCAGCTGAAAAATAAAATGCTATCTCACTATTGTTTTATTTTTAAGCTGCTGGCTCTGAGCCAGCGTGTGTAGGGAGGAGTGGGTCCAGAAGGGGGAGGAGGACTGGTTTGTCCACTTCTAAGTGCACACATGCGCTATTAGGTTTCTGTATTGAACAGCTGTGTTGGAGAAACAGCACAGACTCCCAGTGCTGAGCGGAGCATCAAACCAGCTCGCACAGGCCAATCCCCGTGCTGCTCTCATGCTTGAGAGCAGCGCAGGGATTGGATGGGAGTCGTGATGCTGTCCCAGAAAATCCTGGGACAGGAACGGCAGCAGAGGAGCGCAAGGCGGCTGGCAGCACCAGGTAAGTGGTTTATTTTTATCATTAACCCCCCTCCCGTGCGCTCCCCGACGTGCTTCCTGCTGGCCGCCTCTTCCCCCCCAGTGCCGCTTCCACCCGTTCTGCGGGTATTTTTCTGTGTTGGCTGCCACTGGAGACACGTTAGCCTAGAGGCCAAAGATTGAGATAGATTTGCAGGGAACTGAGAGACCCCGCAAAACCCCATAAATATCGAGAATACTATGTTATCTCAGCACAAATAATTTTGATATTTGTGCCGCTGCATCCGAATTCTGCATTGATAAATTCATATCCTTCTGTGGTTAGTACATTTTACAGCTTGAAGTTGCTATAGCTTATACACTTTCACCTTGTTTTAGTACGCAACCTATCCAGTGTGCTGTGAATATTCACTTTACTTCTACATGTAAATAAGTGAAGTTTGGTCACAATTAGTAGACACGGGGCCATATTATAATAAAGTGCCTCGGGGGGCGCAAGGGGTATTCCCTCCCGCTTTGAGCGCCACCTGGGCACTTTGGTATTACAGAAGGGACTGCAGACATCTAAGGCTGTTCTCTGATTTTCATGTGGCATGGCCCCATGAAAATGAGGGAATCTCTTTGCCACTGCGGCCGCGCCGTATTATAGACTTGGGCGCAAAGGCAAAAAAGCCATCAGGAGGCGCCTCCCGAATGTAGCCATCAGGAGGCTACTTAGGGGGCCCTATGGCCTCCCAGACACCCCATTGCAGGCAGGTACAGTAATACACTGTACCCGCCTGCAAGGGGATCTCTCCCCCCTCTTAAAATTGCATGTGGATAGTTCAAGTTCAAGTTCAGGAATTTATATAGCGCACTACTCACCTGGAGGGTCTCAAGGCGCTTGGGGAGGGCGTTCATTATTTATCGAATAGCCATGTTTTAAGTTCTTTTCTGAAGGAGATGTGGTTCTGTGAAAGGCGGAGGTGAGTGGGGAGTGAGTTCCAGGTCTTGGCCGCCAAGTAGGAGAAGGATCTACCTCCCATGGGGGATCTTTGGATACGCGGAACTGTGGCGAGGCCTTGGTTGGATGATCTTAGTTGGCAGGTGGGTGTGTAGAAGGATAGTCGAGTATTGAGGCATTCGGGCCCTAGTTTGAAGAGGGCCTTGTGTGCGTGGGTGAGGAGACGGAATGTTATTCACTTGTTGACGGGAAGCCAGTGGAGGTCTTTCAGGTGGCCGGTAATGTGATCTTGGCAAGGGATGTCCAAAATGAGTCTCGCTGATGCGTTGGAGTTTTTTCTGTAATTTGGCTGTAATTCCGGCATAGAGGGTGTTTCCGTAGTCTAGTCGACTCGTAACCAGTGCGTGGGTTACAGTCTTTCTTGTCTCGGCGGGGATCCAGTGGAAGATTTTTTTGAGCATACGAAGTACGTTGAAGCAGGAGGATGAGACGGCGTTGACTTGATTTGTCATCGAGAGTGTAGAGTCTAGGATGAAGCCCAGGTTACGTGCGTGGTCTGTGGGTATGGGTGCTGAGCCCAGATCCGAAGGCCACCATGAGTCGTCCCAGGCAGAGGGGGTTGATCCTAGGATGAGCACTTCCGTTTTGTCTGAGTTAAGTTTAAGGCGGCTGTCTTTCATCCATACGGCTACTTCTTTCATGCCTTCATGAAGATTGGTTTTGGCGGTGTTGGGGTCTTTGGTGAGGGAAAGGATCAGTTGGGTGTCGTCAGTGTAGGAGATGATGTTAAGGTTGTGTTGACGCTCGATGGAAGCGAGTGGACTCATATAAACGTTGAAGAGGGTGGGACTGAGTGATGATCCTTGTGGTACACCGCAGATAACTTCGGTGGCCTCTGCTTTGAACGGGGGAAGTCGGACTCTCTGAGTTCTCCCAGCTAGGAACGAGATGATCCAGTCTAAGGCTTTTCCTTTTATGCCGATGTTGCTGAGGCGTTGTATGAGTGTGCTGTGACAGACAGTGTCGAAGGCGGCGGAGAGGTCGAGTAGAATGAGGGCCACTGTTTCTCCGTTGTCCAGTAGTGTTCGAATGTCGTCTGTTGCAGCGATGAGGGCGGTCTCAGTGCTGTGTTTGGCTCGAAAGCCGGACTGTGAGGGATCGAGGGAGTTGTTGGATTCGAGGAAGGCGGCAAGTTGGCTATTGACGGCTTTTTCAATGACTTTGGCCGGGAATGGGAGGAGGGATATGGGGCGGTAGTTTTTAAGTTCAGAGGGGTCTGCTGTGGGTTTCTTCAGGAGGGCGCTGACTTCAGCATGTTTCCAGCTTTCTGGGAAGGAGGCAGAGATGAAGGAGCAGTTGATGATATCTCGGAGATGGGGTGCGATGATGGAGTCTGCTTTGTTGAAGATGTGGTGGGGACATGGGTCGGTTGGCGAGCCAGAGTGGATGGAATTCATGAGGCGGATGGTGTCTTCAGTGGTGATTGGGTTCCAGGCGCTGAGATTGTGAGAGGGCGGTTTAGGTTCTGAGGGTGGTGGAGAGGATTGTTTGTTGGAACTGTTTTCGAAGCTGTTATGTATGTCGGCAATTTTGTTGTAGAAGAAGGAGGATAACGAATCGCAGAGGTCTTGGGAGGGAGTGATGTCGTTAGAGGCTGCGGTGGGTTTGGTGAATTCTTTGACGATGTTGAATAGTTCCTTGCTGTTATGGGCGTTGTTGTCGAGTCGATTCTTGAGTGCTGATTTCTTGGTGGCTCGGATCAGCTGGTGGTGTTTGCGGGTGGCTGCCTTGAAGGTGGTCATGTTGTCGGTGGTTGGGTTTTTTCTCCATGTTTTCTCGAGAGTTCGGCATAGTTTTTTGGATTTTTTTAGTTCATTGTTGAACCAGCGGGCCTTTTTGCTGTCTTGTTTGGTGTGATGTTTTTTCATGGGTGCTAATTCGTCAGCGCTGTGAGTGATCCATTGTTTGAATTTGATGGCAGCTAGGTTTGGGTCCGATGAAAGGTCGGTTGGGTTTTGGTTGAGCGATGTGAGGAGTTGGTCGGTGGTGATTTTGTTCCATTTTCTTCGGGGGATAGGTTGTGGGGGGTTGTGGGTCGAGGTGGTTTTGTAGCTGAAGTGAACACAACTGTGGTCCGTCCAGTGGAGAGCTGTAGTGCGATCGAAGGAGATGTGTTTGCTGGAGGTGAATATTGGGTCGAGCGTATGTCCGGCTACATGGGTGGGGGTGTCAACAAGTTGTTTGAGGCCGAGATTGGTCAGGTTGTCAAGAAGGGTGGTGGTGTTGCTGTCGTTGTTATTTTCCAGGTGGAAGTTGAGGTCTCCCAGTAGAATGTAGTCCTCGGAGGGGAGGGCGTGTGGGCTGATGAAGTCAGTGATGTCTTCGCTGAATTGTGTGCGGGGTCCTGGTGGCCTGTAGATGAGGGTGCCTCTGAGTGTGGTCCTGGGGTCGGTGTGGATCTGGAAGTGGAGGTGTTCGGCGGTTGTAAGGTTATCGTCGGAGCTGGTCGTGATTTTGATGGTGTTCTTATGGACGATGGCGATGCCTCCTCCTGTTTGGTTGGTGCGGTCTTTTCGGATAATCTTGTAATTGTCCGGGATGGCTATGGCGATATCGGGTGTTGATGATGCGTTCATCCATGTCTCAGTAAGGAAGGCAACGTCCAGTGATGTGGTGTCGAGTAGATTCCAGAGTTCGGTGGCGTGTCTGTGGACCGAGCGGGTGTTCAGCAGGATGCACTTCAGCTGGTTAGAGTCTGAGCCGTGTTTGGGGTTAGTGGATGTGGTGTGGGTCATGATGCTGGTAAATTTGCAGGAGTGGCAAGCGAAGGGTCCATGGGTGTGTCCTGGGGCAGCTGCGCAGCATAGAGGTGAACGTCCGGGTTTAAGGGCTAGGAGGGTGGCGGTGTCATACGTTATGCGGGAGGAGTGGGGTTTGCGTGGACCAGGGGGTCTGGCCCTGGGCGCGGTCCAGGCGCGGACGGGCGTAGACGGGCTTACCTTTGGCGCACCTTCGGCGCGCATGGGGCGCGACCGCTGCGCGTGAACGCTGCGCGCGAATGTATCTGTCATATATGGATAGTGGAAGGGGAGGGGCGGGGGAGGAGCAGCTGGGAGGCGGGTGCGTGGTGGAGAGGGCGGGCTCCGGGCACAACAACAACCACAATGGCGGCAGAAACGAAACCGCAAACCGGTTGGGGGAAATATATTATTAAATTATGCTGTGGGCAGAGAGGCGCTTAAGGAATGGGGCACAATATGATTTAGAACGATCAGGCCCTTTACATAAAGAATGCGAGCAGGCAATAGAGGCCCTTTACATAAGTTATGCACGCACAGTCAAGCGCTATCAAAAGCAGCAGAGCAAAGCAGCGCTACAATACCCAGTCAAGCGCTATCAAAAGCAGCAGAGCAAAGCAGCGCTACGATACCCAGTCAAGCGCTATCAAAGGCAGCAGAGCAGAGCAGTGCTACGGTATCCAGGCAGAGTAGGCACAGGAGACCAGGGGCTGAAGGGAGCGACCGCTTCTGACGAAGTCAGGACGGTCACAGCGCTTCGATCGGCGAGGAGAGCCTTGACACTTAGTGGGAGGGAGGAGCAGCTGGGAGGCGGGTGCGTGGTGGAGAGGGCGGGCTCCGGGCACAACAACAACCACAATGGCGGCAGAAACGAAACTGCAAACCGGTTGGGGGAAATATATTATTAAATTATGCTGTGGGCAGAGAGGCGCTTAAGGAATGGGCCACAATATGATTTAGAACGATCAGGCCCTTTACATAAAGAATGCGAGCAGGCAATAGAGGCACTTTACATAAGTTATGCACGCACAGTCAAGCGCTATCAAAAGCAGCAGAGCAAAGCAGCGCTACGATACCCAGTCAAGCGCTATCAAAAGCAGCAGAGCAAAGCAGCGCTACGATACCCAGTCAAGCGCTATCAAAGGCAGCAGAGCAGAGCAGCGCTACGATACCCAGTCAAGCGCTATCAAAGGCAGCAGAGCAGAGCAGCGCTACGGTATCCAGGCTGAGTAGGCACAGGAGACCAGGGGCTGAAGGGAGCGACCGCTTCTGACGAAGTCAGGACGTCTGCACAGGGAAACATGGAGCGTCTGTTTCAAAGCCGCTCTGTATTTCACTTGAATGCACTGCCCCCAGCCTGAGTCTGCTGCTGCTCTTGGGGCAGCGCATTCAATCTGATACGGCGCCCTCTTTTTGTAAGCGCCGAGCTCACCTATTGAAAAGTGTGCCTGGTGCTAACAAGGAAAATCCACCACACTATATAATACGGCCCCAGAACAGTGTCAGGTTACTTGTGTTTCTGTTGGAGCGGAACTGGCCCCGCAGTTTGGGCTGGACACTCCATATAGATGTGGGACCATGGCTGATTTCCATATGGCTTCGTCCAGAGTGGCACAGTGCTGGAAACACAATGGACTGGGCGGCTGCCCAAACAATTGCCAGTGGCTGAGGTAAATTCAATCATTTGTTCTATCACCTTGTGATAGTAGAGGCCCAAAGTGCAAGGGTTTTGCAGATGTGGATCCCGTGGTTCGCTGTGCCACAGAACTGAAGCTACACCTCACCGATGAGGCCTAAGCAGGGTAAAACTGGCCAGGAGTTGCTTGTGTTACTCTCTGAAGGGGACCTGGTCTCACAAAGTGTGATGAACTGTTTCAATCAGGGCTGGACCATGAATCATTTGCATATGGCTGGTTTCTGTCTAGCGTGGCACAATGGGCAACAAGTGATGTATTGGAACACAGCTCTGAGTGATCGCTAGTGGCCGAGTTAAATTCAAATATTTTTTCCCATACTTTTCTGGTTTGTAAACGTACAGGACTTAAGTGCCATAGGTTCTCCTAGACATGGATCCCATTTTGTTGTCTCACAGGACTCAATCTACACCTTGCTGATAAGTCTTATATAATCCAAACCAGCCTGGAGCTGCTTGTGTTCCCACCTGGAGGGCACTTTACCTTTCATTTCGAGCAGTTTCTAATAGTGCAAGATAATTACTGATTTGCATTTGGCTGGTCTCTGTCTGGAGTGGCATAGTGGGTGAAAAACAATGGACTGGAATGAGGCCCAAGTGATTACCAGTATTTGTAAATAATTCAGCCACTCATTACATAACTTTGCTGTTTGTTGCAATTGAAGTTAAAAGCACAGTAACAATTTCCTGACCACGCCCTGCATACAAACGTAATTTTGAGAGTTCAAAGTCCCCTCCACTCTCAGAAGAAGTGAAATCAAGTGTTTATTTAATAACGAACAGAATGGAATAATTCAAGCTTGTTTTAAGAGTACCTCTAAATTATTCCCACCTATTTCAGATTAAACTCCTCCATCCACCATCATCTATGCAGGAATCCTTGCCAAGCCTTAAAAATGAAACAATAAAACATCAAACTATTGATATAATCACCACTATTTTACCAGCGGGAATACAAGTAACATTTGAAGGAATAAGAAGCAGAATAAAATTATCTATGTACTAAGACAATCTGATGATGACAGACTGCCTCATATAAATTGTTTTGTGCAGTAGAAGCTGAGGAGCGAGCTAACATTTTAGAAATAGTGTACACTCTGAATTGCCTAGATTTGGACCCAAGGAAGTTGCCAGAAAATTAAAACACCCCTCACTTTGAGCCAAAGCTTTGATGGCACCAAGCAAGCGAGGCAAGTGAGCTCGACCTGCCCCTGAAGAGCTTCCCGGTCTCTTCTATCCTAGCAACTACCATAACATGATAGTATCTATCCTTTCACCGTTTTACCCATCTATCCACCTACTGGTATCCACTGTTTCACATTTACATTCTGTCATCCATTTTTTCTTTCATCCATCATTTAGTCTTTCCATCCAACCTTTCACCTCTCCTTTCACCAATCCATTCTTTCAAACACCCACTCATCCTTCTTTCAAACACCCACTCATCCTTTCACCATCCACCCATTCACCTGGTCATGCATCCTTTCACCTCCTTCAACACTCATGCATTTGTTCACCCACTGATTCATCCTTTCACCCATCCACCCTTTCACTCACCCACACATTCTTTCACCCACTCACCCATCCTTTCACCCACTCACCCATCCTTTCACCCACTCATGCATCCTGTCACTTATCCTTTTTTTCACCCATACATTCTTTTACCCATCCACCCTTTTATTATTTTACCCATCCACACATCCTTTCACATTCACAGATCCCTTCACCCACCAATGCATCTTTTTGACTATCTGCCCTTTCACCCATCCTTTCACCCACACATGCATCCTTTCACTCATCGACCCATCCTTGCTTTTCCCCACCCCAAATCCCTTCACCTATCCACCCTTTCACCCATCCTTTTGTCTACCCAAGTGACCTTTCACCCATCCATCCTTTAACTCATCCTCCCTTATAACACTGTATCCCTCTTTAACCTTTTCTGTCGACCCGTCTTTCTTGAGGTTTAATTGTGAGCTTGTGCCTGCTGAATTGAAGGCAGAAGAGGTACCTAATGAACTCAATCTCTGCTATAGCTGGTAAAGCAGGGGTTCATGACGCCCCTGCTTGAACTAACACCATTATTATTTATGGATCATTATGTAAGTTAGGTCTTTAGGCCAATTAGCTTTTAAAGCAGTGGTGGACTATGGTTGAGATATCACTACAAAGATAGATTTTTATCTTTATCTACTTACTTCCGGTGTTCAGTATATATACCATGAACCTTCCATACCATCGGGTGCATAGTCTTAGTGCAGCTGCTGTACGGCATGGATGAAAGCTAGAAAATCAAGCGCTGTGACGTGGTCACCCTCGACCGTGAGGGTCAGTGTTCCATTTTCTTAGTATGAAATTATTTTCTGCCTTCACAATAAAACCTGGTTAATTATCTTACATTTGAGCAGAAGTTCGCCCTACTGGCCCTCCCTGAAAGTGGCACCAAAAAGCCAATCCAGAGCATAAAGCACTATGCTGTCTGCATCTTTGTCACCTTTTGAAACCCATCGGTACAAGTTTTTGACTCTTTTTAAACAAGATGGGGGTGCTGGGTGGATGGGGCAAGCAAGGATAGGGAATGGTGGGGGTGGACCGGACAAGCAACAAAACAGGAGGAGGGTGGGGGACAGGGCAAGCAACAATGCGGAAAGAAGGAAGGGACGGCAAATAAAAGGAAATAACAGTACCTCGAAGCGGCAAGCAGTGGAAGTACACTGGACAAAGGAAGCAGTTCTCGAGCCATGCTCCAGGATAGGGAAAAACACATGAAGACGAGGTGAAGCTGGCACTGGTTGACCAAAGAGAAGGAAGGAAATGAGAGCAGCAATTAAGCTAACCAATGATAAGCAATGGGCGGACTCTAAGCACCTTTGAGTAAACAAAATGTCTTGCAGACGACAGTGCATGCACTCTCTCAGGAGAAACCTAAAGTATATGGTGTGGGGGTGAGAGAGCACTAGTCTGAGGGAAAAAATGTATAAGTGCACCATATTTACAAGCACGTAGTTAGTTAACATATGCTTTGCACCAGAGTGTCTTATATTCAGTAGTGAAATGTATAGAATGTTTAAGTAGAGTAACAATAATCATAACTGTGTGAGATTAATGTAGAAGTGTTGGAATGAATATGAAAACCTCACGTTCTCATGTTAAAGGAATCATGTAAGAGTTAAGTGGAAACTTGCAATCCAATATATTGTGTAGGCCTCATGGCAATTCACAGAAAATCTAAACGTGCTGCTAAAATAATGTGAGGTGGGGTTAACATGGTTCTTCCAAAATGTATTATCGAATTTAGTTTGAAATATATGCTTTATAGATGTGTACTTTAAGAAACGTATGTTAGTTAAGAATGCTGTTTAAATCAAGTTAAAGGTTTCCAGAATGCAGGGACCCGCTTCATGTAAATCAAGTAGGCCCGAACTGATAATGTTGTTCCTTTGATGTGCAATGTGCTCGTTAGAGGAGAAGCCGAGAGGTGCCAAGTACAGAGCTTTGCATTTGCTTTACGATCTATAGATATGGTGGAGCCCGGAATTTGAGGCCCACTGTAGGACGGCCTGTATGCAGGTGCGAGGGGTCCTAATCAGTCGAAATGAATGGAGCTTTGTTCAGTGGCGCTTGGCGCAGGCCTGTAGGAGTCTTCAGGAATTTCAGGGGTTATCGGCGCACTGGAGAAGAAGTCTGGGAACCAAGGTCAACTTTAACGAGGGTCTTGAAGAGTACCATCATGGAGTTTACCGCGCAAAGATGTACCACGTGAGGGGCGTCCCAAGGGGCGTTCCTATCGGAAATGTGATTTGGTATTAGGGAAAGCGACCCGGGAGGAGAGCAGAGCAGATGATTTTGGGAGCCTAAGGAAGCGGATGGGTAGGCAGATAGGCTGATCAGGAGAGACCCATTATCAGAGAAGAAACAAAGAGAAGTGCGTGATCTTCTTAGGAAGTCACCACGGCTGACACCTTTTTGGGGTAAAGATCTTGTTAAGTAGGGATGTCACTTAGTGTAGTGTAGGGACAGACTAACCTGAATTTTCTTTTTGTAATGACTTTGAGGTTGCAACTTGTATCCATTTTGGCAACGCTCATGATTTTTGAACTTGTACTCATTATTCTGTTTTGTAGACTTAGACTATTCAAAGAATTCATGTTCATAGTTCATAGTTTACCTTTTGAATCTCATCTTGAGAAGTTTGTATCTTCAGTTATCTTTGACTTTATATTAAAACTTTGAAACTTAATCTTGGTCAGTGGTCATTTAGAGTGGTGTAAGTTCTTAATTGATTGACCTATTGTTAGATTACCTTTTACTCAATGACAGGTACCAACGATCTAGTCGACTTGGTTTGGGATCTGGTAAGGTAACTAGTAACCAGTAATCCCGCGTTAACAGTTGGTAGCAGAGTAGGATGGTTATCTTCTTGAGGAAGGTAATCTAGAGAGGTTAGTTTACCCCAAGGCCCCTAGACATCGAGAGACGAGCAGCGGAAGAATCGTGCGCCGAAGGTGCAGACGGTGCGAGAAATGCAGCAGTATCGGAGGAGAGTGAGTATAACAAGGGTCATGCGTGAACAGATTGCGGTGTTTTGTGTTGTATTTGTATTGTAATGTCTTGCGGAGTTGAATGCCTGTAGTGTGAATGAGAGAAGGTTGTGAGCGCGCGCAACCTGGTGAACCGGTTACCTGGTAAACAGGTGAACTGGCAAATCTTAAGTTCAGGCCAGAGCTTAAGTGGTTTTGGGTGTATCGAACATCCAGAGTAGTTGTTGACCATAGTACGGAGGTCACGAGGTACCATTGACCGCCGTGGGACCGAGATAGGGGGAGTGTAAGAGTGAGCGTATGAGTAACGGACGCTGGTCGAAAGTTACTGTGTGTGAGCAACCTATCAGAGAAGGCGATTGTCTGGACGTAAACGGAAAGACATTTCGTCAAGTTAAGGTGACAACTACGGAAAAGACTGTGGGCGTACAGTCAAGAAAGGTGATCGCTTGGACGGAAGTAATCATTTTTCAGAGTATGAATGAGATGCATGCGTGACCGAGGAGACGAGCTGAAAAAGGAGGGGAGCTGCTGCAAAGGGGGACGAGTGACGTCAGAAAGGAGCCGCGCTGAGATAGGGCGGGGAGTGAAGAGCCGTGACGCGATAGGACGGTTGGTGTGACGTCGGCAAGAGCCGCGACGCGATTGGGCGGCTGGTGCGACGTCAGTGAAAAGTCACGATCGGATAGGCCAGTTAGCGGGAACAGCACGGTGATTGGTAGATTGTCATTAGGAAGTAAACAAACGCGGAGAAAAGAGAAATCATGAAGTGTTTTAAGTGTTTGAAAGGGATTTTTAAAAGAAAAAGAAGTGAACATTATTACGGGGAAGAGGCACCGCCGGAAGGTACACCAGCTCATTATATGGCAACGAATGTGGGGCTGCATACGATATTATGGATTGGGGCTTGGAATAAGCTTACGGAAGGAAATGAGGAAATGCAGTTCCCAAAGTACGGAACGTTTAAGCTAGAGGTGTTACATCGGCTAAAAGCAACCATGTCCTCATTGAAACCTTCACCTAGACCAACACAGTTTGAGGCCCTTAATGCATGGATTAGGGCGGCACACGATAGAAATTTGGACAGGCCTCAACAAAGATTGACGCGATCGGTAAGAGCAGTGCGAGATTCCAAATGGGACGAGGAGGCAAAGAGATGGAGGGTACAGGCTATTGAGGTGGAGAAGTTGTATCCAATGAGGGAGGTGGTAGGTGGGAGGAACCTCATGGAAGAGGATGAGGAGAGTGAGTCGGAGGACAATGTGATAAATAGATTATTGATGGACAGACCACCTCCGAGAGTTGAGGAAATTGAAGATAGAGGGCTCGCAAGGGAAGATGGGAATGCCATAGAGGGGTATACACCACTCCCTATATCGGAATGGACACCTATCAAAGGTGGGGAGACACCTCAACCTAGTACAGTACAGAGTGTAGTGGGAAGGTTTGTGGTGCAGAAAACGCCAACCACCGAAAGGGTTGAGTCCTTTGGATTGCCAGACGCTCTTCAAGTGCCTGTTACCATAGGACCTATAGTATCGATCTATAACCCTGAGAGAGATAGAGAGGAAGAACAGAGGCAATTGGATAGAGAAAGGATCGAGATGGAAAGGAGGAATAACGTGACAAATGCATGGAAGCAATTGCCAGGTTCGGTAACGTGGAACACCCCATTAGATACATCTGTAGGTCCCAACACAGGACAGGGAGGTCAGAGAGGACCGATGGACCTAAGGGGACCGCGGCCAAAGTCCTATACAGAATTAAGAGCTGATTTGAGGGAATGGGATGGGTCCGCAGTAACCCCGAGTAACAGGTCAAGAACAGAACCAGAATGGGAAAGCAGAGGTAACGGGACTGTATCTCATTGTGGGGCCAGCGAAAGCAGTCAGGGGCGGGAAGGCCAAAGTCAGGAGAATAGAGGAGTTACGCGTCCTACGGATGAGAGGGAACAACAGGAGCATAATGGTAGGAGTGTAGAGTGTGAGGAGATGTCCCGTCTCTGGGAGAAAGGTGGAGACCAAATGGTACATGCTTTTCAGAATAGGTTTAGGTGCCTTCATCATGTACTCGGAGAAGACGTTCAACATTGGAGAAAGGAGAACAGTGATAGGTCCCGCCATGTCTCGAATAATCAGGAATCACAGGGAAGTAGTGAGGAGAGAGGGAGTAACGGAATATCTTACCATGCATCCCGTGAAACTAGACAGGATGGGGAACGTGGGGCTATGAGACAAGGAGTGTTTCACCATCCACCCCGAGAAGATGGAAAGGCATGGGACCTAGAGAGATGGGAACAGGGGAGGACTCCCTATAACTCACCAGTGCCTAAACGTAGATCTCGGAGCTGGGATGGGAGAGATGCGGATGGAGTAACTAAATTTAGTGTGTTGAAAGCTGAAATTAAGGCAAAGAGACTTGATGTCACCAGTTTAAAATCAGATGTCGATGAGATAATTGATGGTACATTGCTTTAGAAAGGATAGAATTGTATGAACAGGATGAGCTGTTGTTCATGGCAAAGGATATTACTAGGAAAGCTAGAGCGTTTCATGAGAAACTGACCAGTTTGGCAGACAGATATGCCGTAGATTTATCTAGGACAAGGGCATTGCAGAGTAACCACAGATTGCAGTACTCAGACCAAGACCTAGATGAGAAGAGAACTACTGGATTAAAAACACACATAAGAGAGTTGGTATCAGGAATAAGAGTGTGGAGAGAACTGCACAAATGGGAAGAGAGGTGGTCGAAAAAGGGCACCGTTAGACGGAGTACAAGTGTAATGACCCCAGAGGGAAGGGTAATGCAGATGGAGGCATTCCCTTTGCGAGAAATATCGAACGGAAATTATGTACATGTGCCCTGGAGTAGAGGAGATTTAGCTGCGTTTACCAACTCATTTCCGAAGTTAAGGGACAATCCAGTAGAGTGGTATAAGCAGGTAGAAAGGTTTGTAAAGATCTCGAAGGTATTGTGGATTGATTTGAACACATTGTTTGACATTGTGGTTCCATCTGACTTATGGACACCATGCAAGACTAGTGTTGAATGGCCGAATACTGAACCAGTGAGGGATGTTCGGACTAATGGACCGTCCGAGATTGTCATGCGAAATTATGAAAGGGTAATAGCTTGGCTGAAAGATAAAGTGCCTCCACAAGACATAGATTGGGTAAAAATAGACCGAACGAGGCAGGAACCCAAGGAGACAGTTCACGAGTTTTATGAGAGATTATTGAAAACATTCAAACAATACAGTGGACTCGATGTAATGGATCCCAAAGATATAGGGCAGTTTGTGTCAAAGTTTGTCTTGGGGTTGAGACCTGATATTTGTTTGATGATACAGCAACATTTAATCTGTTGGCAGAACAAACCACTAGATGAGATCTTGCGATATGCGAGATACTGCAGTGACGAAATAGATTCTAAAGCAAAGAATCTAAAGGAGAAGTTGATGGTGGTGCAAATGCAGTCAGCCGGGAAGGGCGGACAGCAGAAGCAGGGAACGGGGACAATGGGACGGAAGTCAAGTGGTCAGAACAAGGATAATGAAGAAGGTCAGAGACCTAGGGTAGACTTTGCCACTCTTAAAAAGACGACAAAGTGCCATTTGTGTCACCAGGTGGGACATTGGCGACGCGAGTGTCCCTTTAACCCTGAAAATGGAGAGCTAGAAGTAGAGGAGCAGGTTCAAGAAGTTCCAGCTCCAAAGGTGACAGTTCCAGGAAGCAAGGTGGCCAAAGGGGGGACTTCGGCTCCACGGGCCCAGTTCCCACAGCCACCGAAAGTAGCGACAGGGGGAAAGGTCTTTAAACAAATGCCTCTCTTTATCGAGGAAGAAAAGTGTTATTATATTGATCCATTGACAGGGCAACGCGTGAGTAGTGAAGAGGACTGTACCCTCGGGGCAGTCCTAGAGGTGGATCAGAGAGGGCCGTTTGTTGAGGCAGAAGTGGCAGGGTATCCTACAACGTTCTTAGTGGATACTGGAGCTACTCGATCAACTCTGAGGTCAGCAGTGGTTCCAGACTTGCCGATGTCAGGGGAAACAATTCAGGTGGTAGGAGTTGCAAACAAAAGGCTGACTAGTCCATTGACAGAACCAGTGTCTGTGAAGATAGGAAACCATATGAACGAACATCAATTTGTGGTTTGTGATTCGAGTCCTGTATGTCTGTTAGGAAGGGATTTGTTGTGCAAATTGAACTGCACAATATACTGCACCCCGCAAGGAGTGGAGGTACAGACTACAGACGATGATGCTACTTTCAAGGTAGCCAATTCAAAATCCTGTGTAGAATTATATCCTACTCTGACAGTAGAAGTTCTTCCCCAAGACTTACGAGATACAGTAGCGTCAGAGGTATGGGATTTCACGGGAGAAGAAATAGGATTGATTAAAGGGGTAGAGCCAGTAAAAATAATGGTAAAGCCAAATGCCGAGTTTCCAAGAACGCCTCAATACAAATTGTCCCAGGAAACGATTGCAGGAATAAAACCTGTGATCGAGTCAATGATTCAACAGGGAATACTGAAAGAAATCGTGGGTAGTCCCTGTAACTCCCCGATTATGGGTTTGCAGAAACCTAGCGGGAAGTTCAGGATAGTTCAGGATTTACGAAAAATTAACAGTATAGTCGTTTCATGTTGTCCCGTGGTACCGAATCCATCAGTGATACTGTTTGAAATACCATGTCAAGCAGAATGGTTCACAGTGATAGATCTTTGCCAGGCTTTCTTTTCAATCCCATTGGATGAAGAGAGCAGATATCTTTTCGCTTTTAAAATGGAAGATCGCGTTTTAACATGGTGTCGAATCCCACAAGGATTCACAGACAGCCCATCCATCTTCAACCAGTTGTTGAAGAAGAATCTCGAAAATCTAGTACTGCCCCAGAACTCGGTTCTGGTCCAGTACATAGATGACCTACTTGTTGCGTCAGAGACAGAGGAAGCCTGTAAAGCAGATTCAATTGCCTTACTGAACCATTTAGCTGAAAATGGACATAAGGTATCTCCGAGCAAGTTGCAGTATTGTCTGACAGAAGTACAGTATTTAGGGCACCGGTTAGAAAAAGGGAAACGCAAGGTGTCCCCAGAGAGGATTGAGGCGATAATGAAGATGAATGCGCCTACAACACAGAGAGAAGTTAGAATGTTCCTAGGGATGGTGGGTTACTGCCGACAGTGGATAGTTAACTTCTCACTGAAAGCAAAGCCCTTACAGAAACTGACGCACAAGGAGGTGAGTGATCCGGTACCATGGGACGAAGAATGTCTGGTGGCGTTCTTGCAGCTGAGAGACGATTTGTGTCGTGCTCTGGCTCTGGGAATGCCCGACTACGAGAAATCATTTTCACTCTATTGCTGTGAGAGGGAGGGTTGTGCTTTGTCAGTCTTGGCACAGACCCACGGAAATGCCCGTAGACCAGTTGCATATTTTTCGGCTACATTAGATCCAGTAGCCGCAGCGTTGCCCGGATGTCTCAAATCCGTTGCTGCAACGGGTGTCAGCATTGAAAGGAGCGAGAGTATTGTGATGGGACATCCAGTAGTGGTATATGTACCGCATTCAGTTGAATTGTTAATGACCAGGACGAAGACGCAGCATCTGACTAATAGCAGGCTCACGCGCTACGAGCAAGTTATTCTTGCCGCGGAGAACGTGACCCTCAGGAGATGCTCTGTCTTGAATCCTGCTACTTTGATGCCATTACCTACTGTAATAGAAGGCGAAGGATGTGAAGACCACGATTGCCTTGATGTGACTGAACTATGCACGAAACCCAGACCAGATATTGTGGATGAGCCATTGTCTGACCCCGATGAGATTTATTTTGTTGATGGCTCATGTTTAAGAGACGATACTGGTCGGTTGAGAGCAGCTTATGCTGTTTGTACCATTACTGGAGTTGTGGAAGCCGCTTGCCTGGAAGGAGTACATTCCGCACAGGTAGCAGAAATCATTGCCCTAACTCGTGCCTGCATAGCAGGAAACGGAAAGAGAGTCACCATCTACACTGACAGCCAATATGGTTTCGGTGTGGTTCACGATTTCGGGCAGTTGTGGTCTCAGAGAGGTTACATGACCTCCTCTGGTTCGCCCATTCGAAATGGAGAATTTGTGCGATTGTTGTTAGAAGCACTACAAGGTCCAGTTGCCATAGCAATTGTGAAGTGTGTAGCTCATACTAAGAATACAGATTTTGTATCACAAGGCAACAGGTACGCTGATGAGGTCGCACGCTATTGTGCGGAACAAGATTATTCTTTTTCAAAAGTGGAAATAGATGGTGCTGAAGAAAAGACAGAATTAAGCATGATGTTAGAGACTGTAGACACTTGGGAGGATTTAAGAGTGATGCAGGAGAACGCACCTGAAGCAGAGAAAAAGGCATGGGAAATAGCAGGTTGTGTGCGAAGTGAAATGGATTTTTGGATTTCAGCAGATGGGAGGGCTGTGTTACCTGAGGAACTAGCGAATCCCATGGCAAGGCAAATACATGGTCCAGTACACCTAGGAAGAGACGCTATGATGAGAGTGTTTAGGCAGACTTGGTATTGCCCAAAATTTAGAATAGCAGCAGAATCAGTATGCAAGCGATGTGTTACATGCCAACAACTGAACATAGGCAAAAGAACACCAGTCACACTGAGTCACATTGGGAGGTCAGGGGGGCCTTTCAATAGAATGCAATTAGACTTTATTGAAATGCCAAGAGTTAACCGCCTTAGGTATGTGCTGGTGGTCGTATGTATATTTTCCAGATGGGTTGAAACGTACCCTACACGTAGGTGCGATACACTCACAGTGGCTAAATTGTTGCTCAGGGAGTTGATACCGCGCTTCGGGGTGCCTGCCTCTCTGGAATCGGACAGAGGAAAACATTTTAACAGCGAAATAGTGAAGATGTTGTGCTCCACTCTAAAGATTGATCAAAAACTGCATTGTAGTTATCGACCAGAAGCTTCAGGAATTGTGGAACAAGTGAACGGCACTCTGAAGAATAGATTGGCTAAAGTAGTGGCATCCACATCTTTGAGTTGGCCAGATGCTCTTCCTTTAGTACTCATGAGCATGCGCAGCACACCTGACAGGAGGACAGGTCTCTCTCCACACGAGATTCTGATGGGGAGGGCCATGAGACTTCCCACAGTTCCAACTGCTGCCCTATTGAATATTACAGATGATCTGATCTTGGATTATTGTAAGGGACTGTCTGACGCCATCCATTCTGTGTCCCTTCAGGTGCAGGCGGCTGAAGTTCCAGCATCAAGGAATCTGTGTCATGACCTGAACCCAGGAGATTGGGTGTTGGTCAAGAAGCACGTCCGGAAGAACTGCCTAGATGTACGCTGGCGTGGGCCCTTTCAGGTAATCCTGATCACGAACACCGCGGTGAAGTGCGGAGGGCTGCCAAATTGGATCCATGCATCCCATACTCGAAGAGTTCCAGCACCTCTAGAAGAAACAGCTCCTATCCCAGACGAAAGTTCAGTCGCGGAAGAAGAGTCACAGGATTGGATCAGCTGAGGGGGTGTCGGAAGAAGTTGGGAACGCATCGGATCCAGAAGAGGAGAGAAGACAGGACGGCAGTGAGACTGAAGACGCAACCGAAGGAGAGAGCTGCAGTGAATACGACTCAGACACAGATCAGTACCAGAGCGACCAAGAACCGAGTGTGAGGACGAGAAATAGGAGAACAAGGCTTGGAGCTGCCACTTGGCCGGAAAGAAGAAGGAGGCTAAGTTTAAGGTCGGCTCAGGAAGAAACGCTTGCTCCTATATCCGAAGACTCGGATCCAGAAGAAGATACCCAGGATCAGGCCGAGGAGGGTCTTAGAAGATCAAGGAGGGTGCGAGTGCCTAGCAGAAGGTACTCTACTCCCGATTGGACCTACCTCGTTGCAGATGTCTGTGGGACACCGAACCGGGAGGATCAGGGAAGTGAGCCTGATCAGAACTGATCCGATCATCACAGTGCAAATAAGATTCCTGCTGCCAGGAGCGGAGACCGAAAGGCTGCTGACACTCAACATCGTCTATCCTCCTCTCCTGAGCGGAATAAGAAAATTGATTTTAGAGACAGTTGATTTTCCGGTTTGCTGTTCACGATATCCAGTGTTGGAGGGAACTCTTCTTCGACTGGAAATGCTTGAGCGAGTAGTGGAAGTTCTTGGAACACTCATTGTCTTGGATTAATACCTTGTTGTAAATGTCTTCAAAGGGGCGCAGAACTGGGAAAGTGAAGAATGTGATCCTGGTCAGAACGGACCCCTTTGTAACTGTGGATGTAGAACTGATAGTACCAGGAGTGGAGATTGAAAAGACATTAACTCTTCATTTTGTTCGTCCCCTGGTCCAGAGTGAAATAAGGAGAATAATCCTAGAGACAGTTGAATTCCCATGTTGCTGCAAGGAATGCCCAATACTTGAGGGAATGTTTCTTCGAATGGACATTTATGAAGACGTAGTGTCACTCCTTGCAACATACATAGATTCTGCTTGATAAAAGACTTTTTGGAAAGGACTTTGAAAAAATTACTGCAAGATAACCTAGCGCCGAGTGGAAGAAGAAAAAATGGTAGGGGTTTCCTTTTAGCGGATGGAGAAGGGCTAGGGTTGTCTGTTTTCTACGGGACTTTAAACTGTTTTGCGGAAAAAATTGTCAGCTTCTCAGAGTCCAAAGAGAGAGACATTGTTTTAAAGAAAGACTTTGTTCAGAGAGAAGGAGAAGTGAATGCTGGAAGAACGTCAAGAGCTACACTGTTTGAGATCATGGAGGCTGGCAACCCGAACCGCAGGGCGAAATGTATAGTTGCCACACTTTTAGGGGTGGTGATTTCACTTATAGTTTTAGTGGTTACTGTTTCATATATAGTGGGACACGAGAGAGATGCAACTGCAGTTAAGGAAGTCAAGGGAGTGTCAACACCGAGAACTACTACTGTTAATTATAAGGGAAACATCAATGATAAAGACAAAGCGTTGTTAGATGCAGAAATAAAAAGGTTACACACTGACGAGTCACAGGGAAACTTCAGGTCAAATGCTTATGCCAAATTGCTCTACGAATACATTGATGTCATGGAAGCGAAGAATTGCTACGTTTGTATGCAATTACCAGCTTCGGTAGAGGAGGGTATCAGATACCATCATCTTCCATTGACATATGGAATTACATGTAGTTTATTGTTAAGCATATTCTATGGACGAGAGGGGTTCGAGTATTATTTCTCGAACTTTGATTCGACATTGCCAGAGGTCCCAAATTACAAGCATCTGAATAAGTGGGACTATTACAAGAGCGAAGACAGATTACACATATGGTTCATTCCATGGAAAACGTTAGATACTTCACATGCCCGAAGAAATAATCTGACTTGTCAAGTGTCAGAAATTGAGAAAAAGTTTATAGGGCAGGTGGATACTAGATACAGGAGGCAGAAGATTCTAAAGGCTTCAGGGCAATGGGAAACGGATTGGACCAAGGAAGAAAGGATACACCAAAGAAAGGGTAGCTTTGGTCCAATTGCTTTAGACAAAGAGAAATGGGGGAAACTGTGCATTCACAGGAGTTACTCCTATTATGAGAATCTGTATGTAGGTCAAGTCAGTTGTGAGCATGCTTTTCAATTGGAGTACTACTCCAAGGATTTTCTGAAAGAGATGCAAGCAATTCCAAATGTATATTTTGTATGTGGAAGAAATGCCTATGTGAAGCTACCAGATAATTGGTACGGATCATGCTATCTAGCAATTGTCTTCCCTAAAATATATCATGTTGAGAATTTAGAAACGACAAAGAAAGGAATGCCAACTAGAGGGAAAAGAGGGCTAGGCGCAGCAGAAGTAATTGGAGATGTATTCGGTGCTGCATTCCCTATCCTAGGAGTGATACTGAATGACATAAAAATTAGGAGATTGGCTACAGTCGTAGATAGGTTATCTGCCAGTACTGCTAGATCGTTAATGCTGGTGGAGGGTGAGATGCAATCGATAAGGGCAATGGTTCTTCAGAACCGACTTGCTCTAGACGTTCTGTTAGCCAAAGAGGGCGGAGTCTGTAAGGCTTTGAAGGTCCAGGAGTGTTGCACTTACATTCCAGACAATTCAAAGCCTCTAGAGAAGTATATACGAAACATCACTGCAATTCACCACGAAATTGAGGATCTGACAAAGATAAACGTGTGGGAAAAAGTAGGTCATGGAATGGGTAAAGTTGGAGGTTGGTTTGCCAACCTAGGAAAGGGTATCGTTTGGTACATACTGAAACCCATCATCATAATTGTGATTTGTGTAATCACTTTGTGGGGATTGGTGCGTTTGTATCAGTGGTATAGAGCAAACAGATTGCAGAGATCTATGAGAGAACAGGAGAAAAGGTTGACAGCGATGCAAGATACGCAATATAAGAGTCTGAAGGCATTGGAGACAATGAAAAGAAGTGGTACTGCCACGACTTCACTTTGAAGGGTTCTACATTTTTGTGATGGTGTTTTGATGGTGATGACCCCTGAAGGTCATCAAAGGGGGACTGAGAGAGCACTAGTCTGAGGGAAAAAATGTATAAGTGCACCATATTTACAAGCACGTAGTTAGTTAACATATGCTTTGCACCAGAGTGTCTTATATTCAGTAGTGAAATGTATAGAATGTTTAAGTAGAGTAACAATAATCATAACTGTGTGAGATTAATGTAGAAGTGTTGGAATGAATATGAAAACCTCACGTTCTCATGTTAAAGGAATCATGTAAGAGTTAAGTGGAAACTTGCAATCCAGTATATTGTGTAGGCCTCATGGCAATTCACAGAAAATCTAAACGTGCTGCTAAAATAATGTGAGGTGGGGTTAACATGGTTCTTCCAAAATGTATTATCAAATTTAGTTTGAAATATATGCTTTATAGATGTGTACTTTAAGAAACGTATGTTAGTTAAGAATGCTGTTTAAATCAAGTTAAAGGTTTCCAGAATGCAGGGACCCGCTTTATGTAAATCAAGTAGGCCCGAACTGATAATGTTGTTCCTTTGATGTGCAATGTGCTCGTTAGAGGAGAAGCCGAGAGGTGCCAAGTACAGAGCTTTGCATTTGCTTTACGACCTATAGATATGGTGGAGCCCGGAATTTGAGGCCCACTGTAGGACGGCCTGTATGCAGGTGCGAGGGGTCCTAATCAGTCGAAATGAATGGAGCTTTGTTCAGTGGCGCTTAGCGCAGGCCTGTAGGAGTCTTCAGGAATTTCAGGGGGTATCGGCGCACTGGAGAAGAAGTCTGGGAACCAAGGTCAACTTTAACGAGGGTCTTGAAGAGTACCATCATGGAGTTTACCGCGCAAAGATGTACCACGTGAGGGGCGTCCCAAGGGGCGTTCCTATCGGAAATGTGATTTGGTATTAGGGAAAGCGACCCGGGAGGAGAGCAGAGCAGATGATTTTGGGAGCCTAAGGAAGCGGATGGGTAGGCAGATAGGCTGATCAGGAGAGACCCATTATCAGAGAAGAAACAAAGAGAAGTGCGTGATCTTCTTAGGAAGTCACCACGGCTGACACCTTTTTGGGGTAAAGATCTTGTTAAGTAGGGATGTCACTTAGTGTAGTGTAGGGACAGACTAACCTGAATTTTCTTTTTGTAATGACTTTGAGGTTGCAACTTGTATCCATTTTGGCAACGCTCATGATTTTTGAACTTGTACTCATTATTCTGTTTTGTAGACTTAGACTATTCAAAGAATTCATGTTCATAGTGATACCAGTTTACCTTTTGAATCTCATCTTGAGAAGTTTGTATCTTCAGTTATCTTTGACTTTATATTAAAACTTTGAAACTTAATCTTGGTCAGTGGTCATTTAGAGTGGTGTAAGTTCTTAATTGATTGACCTATTGTTAGATTACCTTTTACTCAATGACAGGTACCAACGATCTAGTCGACTTGGTTTGGGATCTGGTAAGGTAACTAGTAACCAGTAATCCCGCGTTAACAGGGGTTAGGGAGGCAGTGAGGGGGCAAACTGCAAAGAACCAAAGGTGACTGCCAAACATAAGGAAGGGCATAAAATAACCAATAGCTCCCACTAAACATTAAGGGGTGTGAAGGTTAAAGCAGGAGTGTTTAACCCCTTGTCTGCTGGGGCTATTCCCCTGCTGTGCTGGGGGGCGGGGGCAGGGGGGGGGCACGCACAGCGCCCCCATACTCATGACGAGCTCAGCTCGTCATGAGCCATGGTGCTCCTGTGCTCATGACGAACTGAGCTCGTCACGACTACGCCCATTTAATGGAACGCTCAGCACAGTAGGGGAATTAGCCCAGCGTGCGAGCGTTCCACGGGCCATGATGAGCTCAGCTCGTCATGAGCACCAGAGCACCGTGGCTCATGACGAGCTAAGCTCGTCATGGGCATGGGAGGGGTTAAGGAAGGCATGGTGATGTGTCCTATCTAATGGGACTCAGCCTTTACCACACAACTTTTACCAGCAGGACCTTTACCATGCAAGTAAGTATTTGTAACTTTACCATTCCTGTATGCTTTTTAACGCCACATAATTTTTATGTTATTTAAAAAAAGGGATTTTAGGATTTAGAGATGGATAGAGATAAAAGGTGATGAGGATGAGGGTGACGTTAGGGTTCGGGTGGGTATAGGTAAAGGGAGGCTGAGGTTCTGTGAATTCTGAACCCGTTTCATAAAGGTCATGGTTTTGTTACTAATTTGGTACTAGCGAACCGTAACCAGTTAGTACGGCAAGCATGAGTGTTTTCGTCACGTTACACCGATGAATTCACTACGTATTTAGGGATTCGTTCTGAACCCTTGGGTTCCATTTTGTGTATGGCAGCCATTTTGTGGTTGCCCTCACATAGGCCGATGACTACGGCCGATTGGGTCTTTAGCACACGTACACTTTAGCTGACTTCTGAATGACCTGAGCGAGCGACCCTCTTGCCTGGAGCCAAACTTGTTAGACCAGTTCCTTTCCCAGTAGCTGATCAAGATTAAGGATCAAGGCACAAGACATCATAAACCCTTTATTGCACACAACTATGTCTTATCTTACTCACACCTGTCTCTGCTCCTTTCTTTATGGCCTGTTTACGATGGAGATGTGCCCGTTTTTATTATGGGTTCGATCGACCTGTCTGATGAAGAATGTTGGGTTTGACCAATGACCGATCATGGGCTGGGCAACTGAAAAGTGGGTTTTACCGTCATGTGATACCTCTGATCTGGATGCATGTGATTGGCCAGTTTGTAAATGTTTGCTTTGTAAAAGAGGGCAGTCTCCTGAGAACTCATACCGTGTTGACTTCTAGGACTTCTGTTACTGGCTGCAGCCAATTAAATTCATTCTTTGACGTCACCAAGAAGATTCCGTGTCTCTGTATTTGAAGACAGGTGATACCCGAAGACTTTGGGCGTGTCCCCTGACGCTGCTGGGTCTTAAATAACCCGGTTCTTCATTTGGCGTACCCGCCTCGTAATAACCAACGTGATTATCAGCAACCTCAGCAGTTTCAGCGAAACTCACAAAGGTTCGAGCCTTCTCAACCGCGTTTTCCTGTAGGCCCTAATCAATGTGCATATTGCAAAGAAGAGGGTCATTTTAAACATAGTTGCCCTGTTTTGTTACAACGTATGAATGGTGTTTCTGGCGCAAGAGGTCGGGGTGTTCCGCAAGCTTCTAGAGGTAGGGGACGCGGAGGGTTCCCCCAGAACGCGCGTTCCTTTCCTCCACAAAATTCAATGAATTGTTTTGATCAGCAGAATAATGCATCTGGTAGGACGACTCAGTACTATGCTGACGACTACTATGTCGAAGGTGAAAATATGGATGGTAATGATTGCCAGGACAGCCATGGACAAAGAGAGGGAGTTGTTTCAGTTCCAGTAGATCAGAATGGACCTTATGTTGAAGTGATTACATCAGGTGTGTCAGAGCCTTTTCTGTTGGATACTGGTGCTGCAAAGAGTTCTATTATGCACTCTAGACTCCCTGGCGCACCTTTGTCTGGCTTAACGAATGTTTCAGTAGGTTTTTCTGGCGCCCCAGTTAGAAACCCGATTTCTAATCCTTTGTCTCTTTCTGTTGGACCTCGTGAATTCGAAGCACCCCTTATTCTGACGACCGGTTGTGGTGAGAACTTTTTGGGATTGGATCTGTTGAAAAGATTGTATGCGACGTTGTATTGTTCTCCTTCGGGAGTACAACTTACGTTGGGTAAGAAAGTGGTCTCTCCGATGTATTTGTCGAAGGATCAACTTCCGACAGAATTGTCTTCTCTTCCTGATACTATTTGGGCTACTGGTCCTAATGATGTGGGTCTTTTGGAGATACCGCCATATGTTGTGACGCTGAAAGCGAACGTTAGAATGCCACGTATTCCCCAATATAGGATTTCTAGTGATGGTGAAAGGGCATTGCTAGCGATTATCCATGATCTAATTGAGAAAGATGTGATTGAAGAGACGAGAGGTAATGTTTGCAACAGTCCTGTCTTGCCTGTCTTGAAACGCACTGACTCTTCTTAGCCACCAGTTTACAGGTTTGTGATCGATCTTCGCGAGGTGAATAAGATAGTAGTGCCACAATTTTCTGTTGTTCCAGATATCACTGCCTTATTAACCATGATTCCAGCTTCGGCCACTTGGTTTTCGGTGATTGATTTGAAGAATGCTTTCTTCAGCATCCCGATTGCCGAGGAGAGTAGGGATATCTTTGGCTTCTCTTTAGGAGGGCGAAGCTTCCGGTTCAAGCGCGCTCCTCAAGGCTATTGTGAGAGTCCGTCAATATATAGTCAGGCTTTGAAAACACAACTGGATACGATTGTTTTACCTGATGGTGCTGCTCTTCTTCAGAACGTCGATGATTTGTTAGTCGCTGCCGATACCGAGGAGATTTGTAAGGAAGCTTCCTTGTCGTTGTTGCGTCATTTGTCTGACTTTCATCACAAGGTGTCTCTTTCGAAGTTACAGTATTGTCGACAAGAAGTGACCTACTTAGGTCATCTCTTATCGAAGGAGGGAAGAAGATTGACCCCAGAGCGAATTCAAGCATTTGCGAAAATGAGTGTGCCAACTACACAGAGAGAAGTGCGTGCTTTCTTGGGTATCACATCATATTGCAGACAATGGATACCAAATTTTTCTCTGCTGGCCAAACCTCTGGTGGCATTGACTTGTAAAGATACGCCGAATCCCCTCCCGTGGTCTGACGATTGTCAGAAAAGTTTTTCTGAATTACGCAATGCATTGTGTTCGGCTCCTGTGTTGGATACTCCCGACTACAGTAAGCCATTTACACTTTATGTTCACGAGAGGGAGGGATGTGCGTTGTCAGTGTTGACACAATCTTTTGGGGACAAGCAACGTCCATGCGCGTATTTCTCGTCGACCTTGGATCCGGTAGCTAGAGCGTTGCCGAGTTGTTTGAGAACAACAGCGGCAGCAGCTGTTTCTATTCGACAGTCTGCTGGTTTGGTGATGAATAATACGTTGATTGTTATGGTTCCACATGCAGTGGACACTTTGTTAAACAGGACTAAGACACAGCACTTAACTAGTGCTCGATTGTCAGGTTATGAGTTGACACTTTTAGCGGGTCATGTGCACATAAAGAGATGCAGTACGTTGAATCCAGCTATGTTGTTGCCGATTTCAGTAGAGACAGATGTTTCTGAACAGCATGATTGTTTTCTCAGGACGGAAGAGGAAACGAAAGGGAGAGTAGATCTTAGGGACACTCCTCTTGTGAAGTGTGATGGTACCTTATGGGTGGATGGTTCATGCTTCAAGCTTCCAAATGGTGATACGACTGCGGCATATGCTGTTACGACTTTGCATACGATTGTTGAAGCTGCACGTATCCCATATAATTCAGCTCAAGCAGCAGAGTTGATTGCACTTACGAGAGCGTGTGTGTTATCGAAAGGAAAGAGGATGACCATATACACCGACAGCCAGTACGCGTTTGGTGTGGCTCATAGTTTTGGACGTTTGTGGAAGGAACGTGGGTTCCTCACGTCCCATGGAGCTAAGATTCAGCATGGTCGGTTGGTAAATGAACTCCTTGAGTCACTTACTTTGCCGTTGCAAGTTGCGATCGTGAAATGCAGTGCACATAAGAAGGTGACCGATGACGTTGGTCGCGGTAATGCGTTTGCAGATGAAGTTGCGAAGGAAACAGCAAGGGATGTGATGAGTCGAATGTATGTTGGGGTCCGGCGAGATGGGTTCCAGATAGAGGAATGTGTGAAGATACAATAGAGAGTGTGAAGTCAATTCAAGCTGAAGCCACAGAGAAAGAGTTGAGTGTGTGGAGAGAAAGTACGGGTAAATTGGATACGAATGGTTGTTGGGTTGAGTCGTCAGAGCATCAGCGATGGTTGTTACCCGATGCGTACGTGCTTGCAGAGGTTACGATGGCGCATGGAATGGCTCATATCAGTGCGAAAGGGATTTGTAAGTTGTTGGCTCCAGTATGGCAAAACGCTGGAATTCCTAAGTGTGCAGAGAATGTGGTCAAGAATTGTATGGTTTGTCTGATGTACAATTCTGGTAAGGGAACTCCAACTCCAGCTGGTCATTTTGCACCTCCGACGTATCCGTTTGAGGTTTTGCAATTAGATTTTATTTACATGGAGAGATGCAACAACCTGAAATACGTACTCGTGGTTGTTTATGCCTTTTCGAGATGGGTAGAAGCATATCCCCTAAAAGATAACACTGCCTTGTTCACTGCTAAAGCCCTTGTTAAGGAGTTCTTCCCTAGATACGGCTTGCCGAGAATGGTCTGGAGTGACAATGAGAGTGAATTTGTGGGTCAAGTGATGAAGAGAGTGTGTGACGGCTTAGGGATCCGACAAAAGTTCCACGCTGCAAATCACCCACAATCAGCTGGTCTAGTAGAGTGCTATAATGGCACTGTTAAGTTGAAACTTGCCAAGATACAGGCGAGCTCTGGTCTTAAATGGCCTGACGCGTTGCCATTAGCACTTTTGTCAACTAGGATGACTGTACATTCTCGAGTGGGACTTAGTCCCTATGAAATAATTTTTGGTCGCCCGGCAAACATATGGGGAGTGCCGAGGCCGACGAAATTCAGCGAGATTGAACACCCTGTATTGCTTGACTATCTATATGATTTGACGGCTAAATTGCGTGTCTTACACCAACAGGTTCATGGTACATTGCCTCAGGCTTCTGAAGACCCGGGACATGTCATCGATCCCGGCTCCTGGGTGCTGATCAAGAATTTTCAGCGGACAAAGAACGATCAGCCTCGCTGGATTGGTCCCTACTTGGTACTCTTATCTACGCGATCTGCAGTGCGGGTGCAAGGAAAGAAGAACTGGATCCACGGCGTACATTGTAAGAGGGTCCCTTTGCCTCTGCCGTACGACCGGTGGGTCCAGGAGGGCATTCCTGATTCAGAAACTGACACTGTGACTCGTTTTCTGCCTTTTAGCGATGCACGTTTAATTGGGACAAGTTCTGAGCGAGGAAGCGACGATCTTCTGCAAGAAGCTGTGCCACCGTCAGTTCAATTGGACACTGCTGAGCCTGAACTTTTATTCCACGACCAGACATTGCCTGGTAAAGGCCGTTATAATTTGAGACCAAGAGTCATGGGACAAATAAATTTAAATTTTCCTTTTCCTTTTGTTATTTTTGAAATTCAGCTCTCCCATCTGAGAAACTGTTTTGACCGATTTTTGTTTTTCGAACCGCCATCCGGGTTCAGCTGTAGGGTCGCGGTGTAAAGACTTGGGAGTGCAAGCCGAAGACTCAAGGTCGACGGTTCTGGTTTGTCCTAGGGTGTTCCCTGAACTGACAGACGCATTCCTTAGCACGGAACACCCAACCGCCGCGAGCAGCACGATTAGAGGATGGAGTTTTTCGAGATGGAGAGACCTGTTGAAGAAGCGAGTTTTAAAAGCAAAATGTGTAAAATTATGAGCAGAAAATGTTTTTTAATATTGTGTGTTTTCATGTTGCTTAGCTTGATGATGTTTTTAACGGGATATATTATATTCTCTTTTCAAGTGACGTTCGCACCCACTACCCAACCCATACCTTCTTCTACTGTTTCTTCGCATTCTTTTCATCCTCTGCCTGAACATGAATCCATTAGAAGATTGGAATTCGTTAATAACTCCTTTGTTCAGCTTCTGCACCAACACCTATTAGTAGTGAACACGACTAACTGTTGGGTGTGTGGCCTTATGCCTCATACTACTGATAAAGTTATTCCTTACCTGGTCCTGCCATTCAGCTATAATGGTTCTGTGTGGGCATACAGAACGATGTTCATGTATGCTCGTGAAGTCTACCCCCTACGTTCTATGAAGGACAATCCAAAGAATAGTGCTCTAGTCAAGGGTGTAGGAGAGTAGGGTCTGCAATCCTATGATCACCCAGATTTTTGCTTTTTGCTTCACTGGTTTACGACTTTCCCTGGCTCTGGGCCTGCTAATCAGACCCACAGCCTAGCTGTTCTCTCTACTCCAAATTGTACCCAGGTACTGAATTGGCACTGGGCCCTCTCTTGTGTCCCTGTAACCAGGGCAGAGGTGTACCCAGAAGTCTCCCAGGGGCTGCAGCATGTATTATGCCGCCCCTGGGTTGACTAACTAAACCAGACACAACTGGCTGCTTGACAGCTGGGGCAAGGTGGTGTAATCACCCTTTGCTTTAGATATAGTATTCCTATATCTAAACCTAAAATGGACACATATATTCCTATCAGTCACTCCTATGGCAGGCCTTAACAATCCTGAAGGCAGAGTGCGTGGAATAATGTGAAATGGTGCTCTGGCATGAGCTGAGCCCGTTTGCAGCTTGCGGAACCAAGTCCTAATAGCTGTTCCATGATAACGCTATACCATATACTCTTAAGTGCATTTTGTACCTCGCGGTCATATGCTAACTTTGGTATAACATTATCAAAACATGTCGAGTAAGGTGTCATACGAATTGGAATACTAACCCCTCGCCAATTCTGGCGACAGGGTTAGCATTCCACCCTTCTAGAGGGACACGACATGTTGGTAACCTGTAACCCCGGTTAAAGTCAGACATAGCCTCAGCTCCACAAGATGGATGCTGCCACCGAGACACAAGTCTGCCCTCCTGCTGCTGGGAGTCCTCCCAGCGAGGGAGGCAAGGACAAAGGGTTTCCTGCCAGGGGCGGTGCCAGCACCGTCCCAGACAGGATTTTGTGTATCCTAGGTAGGCAGGGCTTTAGAGGAAGGTGACTGCAAGTGGCACCCCGGTGCTCACTGTGCATAGGCCGGCTTGAACCAGTTCCAGGGGCACTCCAGCCCCTGATCTGGGGAAAAGCCTGCCAAAGGAGAGGGGTGTAACCACCTCCCTCCTAGTCCCACCCATAGGGCAGGACTTAGTCGCGTGCCAGCCCCCTTTTGCAGGATAAAGGTAGGAGCAGGCCCCCTTCCAAACTAGATCATCTTTGAATCCTGAACCGACTTTCCACGAAAGGAACTCAAGACTCTTCTCAAGATTTCTCCCTTGTGACTAAGGAGTAGTCACCCTGCAGCAGCAGGCACCATCCAAGCATCGCGGTCTGCTGCAAGTCTCTCCTCCGGATCAAGACTGCCTAGCTCGACGAGAACCGGCTTCCCTGGCACCTCTGACCTCTACCTGCATCTTCAGCCCAGCTGAGACCCGTGGGTGTGACGAGACCTCGAGGGACCGGCCATCTTCAAGACTGCACGACGCTTGCCCAGCACGACTCCCGAGTGACCCTCGACCGAGTGCTTTGGGGTAAGAGAAGCCCCAACCCTGAGCAGCTCCAGCACCGAAGTTCAGCCCCCTTGCATCCACGAGATATGCGTGGGGCCCTTCTGCTCTTTGCTGCTCACCGCGTTGTCCAGGTCACTTGCCCGTTGGCTAGTGGCCCTCTGACGACGAACTTCGACGACAAACACCGCTGGTCTGGTTGCTCCAGACTGGCCCATGCTCCCCTCCAACAGAGGAGCACCCCGGACCCTCCTGGTCCACTCCAGACGCCATTTTAAGTCCACCGCGTGGGATTGCATTTGCCAAGACTTGTTGCCCCAATCCTGGGTCCAGCGACGTCGACAGCAGATATCTTCGTGGGACAGCTCGCACCTCCATACTGGTCGCCGACACCGCCTCCTGGTCCGAGAGACTGCAGAGCCCAGCAGCGCCCACTCACCTGGTCGAGGTGACTTCGTCCGGTGCCACTCTGGTGCCCACCTAAATCACTGGCTAGTGATTCAGAACTTGGTCCCCTCTGCTTACAGGTCTTCCTCTTCCCCGATCCAGGCTTGGATCCCCACAAACTTCTTCACTGGTCACCTGCCAGCAACTTCTTCCTTCAGGCTCCTGGCTCATCAACGAAGAAACCAGACGACATTTGAACCCTATGCAGCCGCAGCCCCTGGGCTAGGTAAACCGAGTACTCCGGTGCTCCAGCGTAGACCAACTCTCTAAGTGTCTAGATCCACTTTCGTTTTTGACCTACCTAGTCGGGTTCGCCCGAAAACACTAACTTTGCTTTTACTAGCCCCCATAGACTTTTTCCCGCCTTACGCGTGAGAGTTCCCACTCTGCACACGACGTCCCTAGGCCTCCTGCTTATAATCTAAAGGTTCAGTAGTCCAGTCCTAGCGATCCTAAAGCCTATGAGAATAGTTACTTACCTGCTAGTAATTCGCATTCCACTTTTGTAGAATATGGTTTTTCGTGCCCCTCGGGCATTTGTGTAAATTGTGCGACTTTAAGTATTTCTTTAAGAGTTTGTTGTGTGCTTAGCTCCCTGTCTCATAAAGAGCCAGGGTAGTCTTGTTATAAATAAATATACTTTATTTTTCATAACAACTTGTGTGGTGTCCTTTCACTTGGTGTTCAAGGGGTAAATGTGATGGTAAAACAGCTGGCTTAACACGCCCTCTAGAGTTTAGCCTAAAGACTGCACGTGTCCATGCTACTAGGATAGCTGGTCTAGCAGGTTGACTTACAACCAAACATCAATAAGGGTTGTTTGGACTGATACAAAGTGTTAACTAGAATAGTGAACATTATATATCAGGCCAACTTCTCACAAAGGGTATAGTCGATATGATTAGAGGAGTTAGTTCCTATGAGACAATCCCGAGAGATGAGACGCTAGCGTATATTGGATGGAACGTGACTGGATATGGAGTTAGTCTGAGTGAGAACCAGCGAGCGAAAAGATCTTCTCCGATTTGGATCCTACCCCATCTGGGTCATCTTTGTCTGCAAGGTAATGGCAAGAATCCGAGAGCTCTGTTAGGGAAGAGTATCTGCACTGAGACGTATGTTTTTGCGTTCCAGACTTCCCCACCATTTCTAGCAGCTAAGGGTACCTATTTTGTCTAGCACGATAGAGCGTACACATGGTTGCCCCCTGATTTCTCGGGCACATGTTTTGTCTCGTTCCTGTTGCCTCCCACCTACACAGCAGCGGCAGATTACCACAAGACGAGAGTCGTTAGAGGTGTCTTCAGTGAGGAAGATACTGCAGGACAAGAATTAGGAGATTTCTTGAAGGGTTTTCTGCCATTTTGGGGACTGATGGTTAACAGCAGGAACATACGGCAATTGACGAGAGTGGTTGAGGCCACCGTGGTTGAAACTGCCGGTGCCCTTAGTAACTTGACTGCTGAGCTCCAGTCGGATCGCCTTATGACTCTCCAGAACAGAGTTGCGTTAGATGTCATACTTGCAGATAGAGGAGGGGTATGTAAATTGATTCAATCGAGCTGCTGCGTTTTCATTCCAGACAATGCTCCGACAGTATACCAGGCCATTTCCAAGTTACATAAGATCTCTGAAACTAGACATGTAGATAAAGGAGATTGGTCATTGATGGGATGGTTCTGGGAACTGTTATCCACCTGGGGATGGAAGATTCTGATGGTCATTGGGATGGCTTTAGCGATTCTTTTCCTGTTCTGTCTTTGTGTGCAGTGTGCTCCTGCTATATGTGGCCTCTGTGCTACTACGTGTGCAAGGAGACCTGTCCCGAGAGAGGTACTAAGTAATAGGATTATGCTTCAGCAATATCTTGATGATCTGATGAATATAGACCTGGACTCAGATTGACGTGAGTGTAGGTTATTGCCTATGTAAGGGCAAAAGGAGGGTCTGAGGTTCAGTGAATTCTGAGCTCGTTTCATAAAGGTCATGGTTTCGTTACGAATTTGGTACTAGCGAACCGTAACCAGTTAGTACGGCAAGCATGAGTGTTTTCGTCACGTTACACCGATGAATTCACTACGTATTTAGGGATTCGTTCTGAACCCTTGGGTTCCATTTTGTGTATGGCAGCCATTTTGTGGTTGCCCTCACATAGGCCGATGACTACGGCGGAACGGGTCTTTAGCACACGTACACTTTAGCTGACTTCTGAATGACCTGAGCGAGCGACCCTCTTGCCTGAAGCCAAACTTGTTAGACCAGTTCCTTTCCCAGTAGCTGATCAAGATTGAGGATCAAGGCACAAGACATCATAAACCCTTTATTGCACACAACTATGTCTTATCTTACTCACACCTGTCTCTGCTCCTTTCTTTATGGCCTGTTTACGATGGGGATGTGCCCGTTTTTGTTATGGGTTCGATCGACCTGTCTGATGAAGAATGTTGGGTTTGACCAATGACCGATCATGGGCTGGGCAACTGAAAAGTGGGTTTTACCGTCATGTGATACCTCTGATCTGGATGCATGTGATTGGCCAGTTTGTAAATGTAAAGTATTTGCCTGGTATGTGATTTTTGGCATAAAAAGGATGGTTTGCTTTGTAAAAGAGGGCAGTCTCCTGAGAACTCATACCGTGTTGACTTCTAGGACTTCTGTTACTGGTTGCAGCCAATTAAATTCATTCTTTGACGTCACCAAGAAGATTCCGTGTCTCTGTATTTGAAGACAGGTGATACCCGAAGACTTTGGGCATGTCCCCTGACACCGCTGGGTCTTAAATAACCCGGTTCTTCAAGGCGAGGGTGACTTGAGTGTTTGGGTGGGTAGAGGTAAAGGGAGGTTCGGGTGACTTGACCTTTTGGGTGGGTAGAGATAAAGGGAGGTCAAAGTGACTTGAGGGTTTTAGGGTTTTCCGGTTTAGGGGTGTGTAGAGAGAAAGAGAGGTGAGGGGGACTTGAGGGTTATGTTGTGGGTAGAGGGAAGGGGGAGGTGAGGATGACATGCGTTTTGAGATGTGGGTAGATGTAAAGGGAGGTGAGGGTGACTTGAGGGTTGAGGGGTGGGTAAAGCAAAAGGGAGGGGAGGTTGACTTGAGGGCTCACGGTGAGCAGGGGAAACTGGAGGTGAGGGTGATCTGAGGGTTCAGGAATGGATAGAAGTAAAGGGAGGTGAGGGTAACTTGAGGGTTCAGGGGTAGATATAGGTAAGGCATGTGAGGGTAACTTGAGGGTTTTGGGGTGAGCAGAGGTATAGGGAAATTAGGATGACTGGTGAGGCTGACTTAAAGGTTGAGGAGTGTGTAGAGATAAAGGGACGTGAGGGTGACATCAGGAGTCATGGGTGGATAGACATAAGGGAGGTGAGGATGACTTGAGGAGTCATGGGAGGGTATACATAAGGTAGGTGAGGGTGACTTGAGGAGTCATGGGTGGGTGTATACCCACTCCTCCACTTATTATGTATATAAGGTAGGTGAGGGTGACTTGAGGAGTCAAGGGTGGGTAGACATAAGGGAGGTGAGGGTGACTTGTGGGATCAGGGGTTGTTAGAGGTATAGAGAGGTGAGGGTGACTTGAGAGTTCTGGGGTGAGTAGAGGTAAAAGGAAGTGAGGGCGACTGTAGGTTTGAGGGTCCATGGGTGGGTAGAGGGAAAGGGAGGTGAGGAAGCAACTTCAAGGCTGGGTAGAGGTAAACACACATCTGGTGACTAGGTTGACGTGTTACAGCCGCATATGGGTCTAAGGCTTTTGTCAGGACGAACAACTTTATCTCCAGATGTGTAGGAACAGTAATTTATCCTCACATCACCTTTTCCTTTAACCTTATCCCTATCATTTTAAACAAGTTTTCTAATGAATACCATCTTCAGTGTAGGAGATAATTTTAATAACTATGTGCCACCACTTGGACAGTTCTCGTCTTGGAAGAAGGACAGTTTTTACTTAGAGAATGGGACACTCAAGTGAACTAGACCCTATGATGATGCTAACCACTACTTCGCCCAATGGAGATAACAAACTGTTGGTTGAGAATACTTGGAAGACGGTCTCCAAGATAGTCCTCTATGAACCTTTGGTACGTAGATATTGTGGTTCACTTTCTTTGATTGGTATCCGTGGTGGCCTGCCATCCACTCTAAAAGTCCACATCTTCTTGGTTAGATTTTTTAGGGTGTCTTGGTTGACTCGCACCGGAGGGAGCAAAATAGGTATAGCAATCTGGGCTAGAAGTTCACCTTCATGCAGTTTATTCTACCTACCCAGGAAATCTCAAGCCTGACCAATCTGTAAAGATCTTGGAATGGAATGTATAGGAGGTCATAGTGGGCAGGATAGTGAGCCCCAAGTATTTGATCCCTCTGAGGCTAACTGTAGTCCATATCTCGCTGCCACTGCCTCACTGGTCCTAAGATCCTACCCTACCACCATTGCTGTGGATGCCTGACCGTTAACCTTGAATCTGGCCACCAGGCAGAAGTATTCAAATTCTGTCTGGAGTGCTAAAAGGGAACGTCATACGTAAAAATTCCAGTTTCACCTCTCCTTTGGTTTTAAAGCCTGTGACCAACAGGCTTGCCATCACCTGGTGGAACAAAGGTACCATAGTGAGGGAAAGAAATTAGGTGTGAGAAAGGCAGGCCCGGACTGGCCGTTGTGGGCACCGGGCAATCCCCCGGTGCGCCGCAAGGGTGGGGACCGGTTTTGGGCCCCTGGGGCCAGTTTTTGTTACAGGGCCGTTTTTGCAGCATAGCTGCAAAATCGGCCCTGTAACAAAACCGGCCGAAAACCGGCCCCTGCAATGAGCTCGGCGGCACCCACAACCCCAGGGAGGGGGCAGGGGGGTCGGACAAGCACTTTGCCAGGGCCGGTTTTGGTTCACAGTCCGGCCCTGGAGAAAGGGCACCCCTACTGGGTGCCTCTAGTCGGGCGAATGATCTCGAAGAGACGGCAGTGTATTAGCTGTTTTAAACAAGCATTAGAAATGCAATCGGGCTCGGATTTATTTGAGTTTGAGCTAATGGCATTGTAAATGCCAATGTATTGTTGCTATGTGTTATGGAGTGTGTTCATGTGGTGTGTACTGCCAGTGATCTCCTTGTGAGTGTGAGAATATTGCACCGTTACTGCCTGTGTTGTCCTTCTTGTGAGTGTGAGAAGCTTGCACCTCTGCTGCCTGTGGTCTCCTTGTGAGTGTAAGAAGCTTGCACTGCTGCTGCCTGTGATGTCCTTCTTGTGAGTGTAAGAAGCTTGTACTGCTGCTGCCTGTGATGTCGTTCTTGTGAGTGTGAGAAGCTTGCACAGCTGCTGCCTGTGAGTATGAGAAGATTGCATTGTGCATCTCTGTGCTGTGCCTGTTTTTTATAAGGGACTCTTGCTCTGTTGCTGCTGCTGCCTTGGCACAGTACCTGCTGTGAGTGTGTGAGGGAAGCTTGCACCGCTGCTGCTTGTGATGTCCTTCTTGTGAGTGGGAGAAGCTTGCACCTCAGCTGCCTGTGGTATCCTTGTGAGTGTAACAAGCTTGCACAGCTGCTGCCTGTGATGTCCTTCGTGTGAGTGTGAGAAGCTTGCACCGCTGCTGCCTGTGAGTATGAGAAGATTGCATTGTGCATCTCTGTGCTGTGCCTGTTCTTTGTAAGGGACTCTTGCTCTGTTGCTGCTGCTGCCTTGGCACAGTACCTGCTGTGAGTGTGTAAGGGAAGCTTGCACCACTGCTGCTTGTGATGTCGTTCTTGCGAGTGTGAGAAGCTTGCACCTCTGCTGCCTGTCGTCTCCTTGTGAGTGTAAGTAGCTTGCACTGCTGCTGCCTGTGATGTCGTTCTTGTGAGTGTGAGAAGCTTGCACCGCTGCTGCTTGTGATGTCCTTCTTGTGAGTGGGAGAAGCTTGCACCTCAGCTGCCTGTGGTCTCCTTGTGAGTGTGAGAAGCTTGCACCGCTGCTGTTTGTGATGTCCTTCTTGTGAGTGTGAGAAGCTTGCACCGCTGCTGTTTGTGATGTCCTTCTTGTGAGTGGGAGAAGCTTGCAACTCAGCTGCCTGTGGTCTCCTTGTGAGTGTAAGAAGCTTGCACAGCTGCTGCCTGTGATGTCCTACTCACTACTCTACTCTACTCACTACTCACTACTCTGCACTCACTACTCTACTCACTACTCACTACTCTACTCACTACTCTACTCACTACTCTACTCACTACTCTGCACTCACTACTCACTACTCTGCTCACTACTCACTACTCTACTCACTACTCACTACTCTACTCACTACTCACTACTCTACTCACTACTCACTACTCTACTCACTACTCTACTCACTACTCTACTCACTACACTACTCACTACTCTACTCACTACTCTACTCACTACTCTACTCACTACTCGGCACTCACTACTCACTACTCTGCTCACTACTCACTACTCTACTCACTACTCACTACTCTACTCACTACTCTGCACTCACTACTCACTACTCTACTCACTACTCTACTCACTACTCTGCACTCACTACTCACTACTCTGCACTCACTACTCACAACTCTACTCACTACTCACTACTCACTACTCTACTCACTACTCTACTTACTACTCTACTCACTACTCTACTCACTACTCTGCACTCACTACTCACTACTCTGCACTCACTACTCACTACTCTACTCACTACTCTACTCACTACTCACTACTGCACTCACTACTCTGCACTCACTACTCACTACTCTACTCACTACTCTACTCACTGCTCTACTCACTACTCACTGCTCTACTCACTACTCACTACTCTGCACTCACTACTCACTACTCTGCACTCACTACTCACTACTCTGCACTCTACTCACTACTCTACTCACTACTCACTACTCTGCACTCACTACTCACTACTCTACTCACTACTCTACTCACTACTCTACTCACTACTCTACTCACTACTCTACTCACTACTCACTACTCACTACTCTACTCACTACTCACTACTCTACTCACTACTCACTACTCTACTCACTACTCTACTCACTACTCTACTCACTACTCACTACTCTACTCACTACTCAACTCACTACTCTACTCACTACTCACTACTCTACTCACTACTCTACTCACTACTCTACTCACTACTCTACTCACTACTCACTACTCACTACTCTACTCACTACTCACTACTCTACTCACTACTCACTTCTCCTCTCCCTACTCTGCACTCCCTACTCTGCCCTCCCTACTCTGCCCTCCCTACTCTGCCCTCCCTACTCTGCCCTCCCTACTCTGCCCTCCCTACTCTGCCCTCCCTACTCGGCCCTCCCTACTCGACCCTCCCTACTCTGCCCTCACTACTCTGCCCTCACTACTCTGCCCTTACTACTCTGCCCTCACTACTCTGCCCTCACTACTCTGCCTTCTGCCCTCACTACTCTGCCCTCACTACTCTGCCCTCACTACTCTGCCCTCTGCCCTCACTACTCTGCCCTCACTACTCTGCCCTCCCTACTCTGCCCTCACTACTCTGCCCCCACTACTCTGCCCCCACTACTCTGCCCTCACTACTCTGCCCTCACTACTCTGCCCTCCCTACTCTGCCCTCACTACTCTGCCCTCCCTACTCTGCACTCCCTACTCTGCACTCCCTACTCTGCACTCCCTACTCTGCACTCCCTACTCTGCACTCCCTACTCTGCACTCCCTACTCTGCCCTCACTACTCTGCACTCACTACTCTGCACTCACTACTCTGCACTCACTACTCTGCACTCACTACTCTGCACTCACTACTCTGCCCTCACTACTCTGCCCTCACTACTCTGCCCTCACTACTCTGCCCTCACTACTCTGCACTCTGCCCTCCCTACTCTGCACTCTGCCCTCACTACTCTGCACTCACTACTCTGCCCTCACTACTCTGCACTCCCTACTCTGCACTCCCTACTCTGCACTCCCTACTCTGCACTCCCTACTCTGCCCTCCCTACTCTGCCCTCCCTACTCTGCCCTCACTACTCTGCCCTCACGACTCTGCCCTCACTACTCTGCCCTCACTACTCTGCCCTCACTACTCTGCCCTCACTACTCTGCACTCTGCCCTCCCTACTCTGCACTCTGCCCTCACTACTCTGCACTCACTACTCTGCCCTCACTACTCTGCACTCTGCACTCCCTACTCTGCACTCCCTACTCTGCACTCCCTACTCTGCACTCACTACTCTGCACTCACTACTCTGCCCTCACTACTCTGCCCTCACTACTCTGCCCTCACTACTCTGCCCTCCCTACTCTGCCCTCACTACTCTGCCCTCCCTACTCTGCACTCCCTACTCTGCACTCCCTACTCTGCACTCCCTACTCTGCACTCCCTACTCTGCACTCCCTACTCTGCACTCCCTACTCTGCCCTCACTACTCTGCACTCACTACTCTGCCCTCACTACTCTGCACTCACTACTCTGCACTCACTACTCTGCACTCACTACTCTGCCCTCACTACTCTGCCCTCACTACTCTGCCCTCACTACTCTGCACTCTGCCCTCCCTACTCTGCACTCTCCCCTCACTACTCTGCACTCACTACTCTGCCCTCACTACTCTGCACTCTGCACTCCCTACTCTGCACTCCCTACTCTGCACTCCCTACTCTGCACTCCCTACTCTGCCCTCCCTACTCTGCCCTCCCTACTCTGCCCTCACTACTCTGCCCTCACGACTCTGCCCTCACTACTCTGCCCTCACTACTCTTCCCTCACTACTCTGCCCTCACTACTCTGCCCTCACTACTCTGCACTCTGCCCTCACTACTCTGCCCTCACTACTCTGCCCTCACTACTCTGCACTCTGCCCTCACTACTCTGCACTCACTACTCTGCGGGTGTGTGGTGGTGTGTGTGTGGTGGTGTGTGTGTTTGTGTGTGTGGTGGTGGTGTGTGTGTTTGTGTGTGTGGTGGTGGTGTGTGTGTGTGTGTGGTGGTGTGTGTGTGTGTGGTGGTGTGTGTGTGTGGTGGTGGTGTGTGGTGGTGGTGGTGTGTGTGGTGGTGGTGGTGTGTGTGGTGGTGTGTGTGTGTTTAGTGGTGTGTGTGTGTGTGTGTGGTGGTGTGTGTGTGGTGGTGTGGGTGTGTGTGTGGTGGTGTGTGTGGTCGTGTGTGTGGTGATGTGTGTGGTGATGTGTGTGGCGGTGTGCACTTGGTGAAAGCGTGCACTGCCGGATGGTGGTGTGCGCGTGTGTAATTGTGTGTGTAGTTGTGTGTGTGTTGTAGTGTGTGTGTGTGTGTGTAGTAGCGTGTGTGTGTAGTAGCGCGTGTGTGTGTAGTAGCATGTGTGTGTGTGTAGTAGCGTGGGTGTGTGCGTGTGCGGTTGGTTGTGGGGTTGAGTGTGTGTGTGGTTGAGTGTGTGTGTGTGGTTGAGTGTGTGTGTGTGGTTGAGTGTGTGTGTGTGGTTGAGTGTGTGTGTGTGTGGTTGAGTGTGTGTGTGTGTGGTTGTGTGTGTGTGGTTGTGTGTGTGTGGTTGAGTGTGTGTGGTTGAGTGTGTGTGGGTGTGTGCGTGGGCGTGTGGTTGTGTGCGTGGGCGTGTGGTTGTGTGGGTGTGTGCGTGGGCGTGTGGTTGTGTGTGTGTGGGCGTGTGGTTGTGTGGGTGTGTGCGTGGGGTTGTGTGCGTGGGCATGCGGTTGTGTGTGCGGTTGTGTGTGTGCGTGCGTGCGGTTGTGTGTGTGCGGTTGTGTGTGTGCGGTTGTGTGTGTGTGCGGTTGTGTGTGTGTGCGGTTGTGTGTGTGTGTGCGGTTGTGTGTGTGTGTGTGTGCGGTTGTGTGGGTGTGTGCGGTTGTGTGCGGTTGTGTGCGGTTGCGTGCGCTTGTGTGCGGTTGTGTGCGGGTGTGTGCGGTTGTGTGTGGGTGTGTGGGTGTGTGCGGTTGGGTGTGTATGGTTGGGTGTGTACAAGCCACATCGTTCACACTGAGCTCTGTATATAAAGGTCATGCAATTTGTACATGCGATTTTGAAAGTAATGTATTTCTGAGAGCAGCACCCATTTTTTTTTTAGATACCTGCTTACAAGATAAACCATATCTTCTTTACAAAGTAAAGGAGGCCTTCCCTTTGTAGGGAAAAACAATATAATTCTGTTAAATGAGTGAACGAAATGCATTGGGGCAGAAAAATAAAAGGGAAATGAAGCAGGAGTGAAGTGTGCGTGAAAAGGAGAAGGCTGTTAGTGCAAGAAATCAGTGGCTAGGCTTGTATGAGAAGCAGGAGCTGTGGGAAAAGGTGTGAGGGGGAAGTGAATGCGTGGGATCTGCGAAGGCTTTGTGTGAAAGGGAACTGTTGACATTGGTCACAGGAGGATGTACCAGTGTCTGCTTGGGCAGTGAGTGAGTGATCTGGTAATAGGACACTGGGAATGAGTTTGAAAAACTGGTATGAACATTAGGGTGAAGCAAGTCTCTAATGATAGGACACTGAATGATAGTACAATGAGTGATCTGGTACAACGGCAGTAGGAATCTGGTAACCGGACTGTGAGAGTAAATGTGAGGCTCCCAGTGAGAGGAAAGCGAGGTGGAGTGTTTTTTTTATGAAAGGGTGGAGAGAGTGAGTCATGGTGACGAGACAGGGAGCGAGTGAGGAATCTGGCAATAGCTGGGAAGATGCAAGGGATCTGGTAAGAGGACAACGAGAGCTACTGCAAGGGGTCTGTTATGAGGGCAGTAAATTAAAGTGATCTTCTATTTTGACATTAAAAGTTTGAGTTCGGGTGAGTGGGCACGAGTGCTTATCAAAGCACTTTGTTTTTTTTTTTACTTTCAGCTGTGCTAAACAGCTAAACATATCCCTGACAAAACCAACAGATTTTGTATGGGAGAGTCCTATTTGCTTTGCCAATGCTTGTTTAGCCTACCTCAGTCAAAGAGAAGGCGCGGGTTTGCCGGCGCGCACACAGAGCTCAAGAGGAAAAAAAAACAGCAGTGCACACGCTCCCAGCACCATCTGCCTTCAATTACCGGCACCTCGGCTTTTAATAAATAGTACGGGCACTTCCAAGAATGTCTGCTTTACCTTTAATGTGACAGTTTCATCAGGCCTGCTATACTTCTATTGTGTCAGTACAGGCTCTTCTCAGCAAGATAGTTTCATTTTGATTGAGTATGCCTCAGCAGCACTTTTATTGCAAGATCTTACATTTGTTTAGTGCCCAACTGGCTGGTTGATGATGGGACCCCGCAGGCTTTTGACCCGCACGCCTTTACAACGCAGTCAGTACCCCGCCGGCGACGTTACCACACATTACTTTAGCACTCAAGTCATTACAACTACTTGCTTTAGGGGGCACTGGACTTTGGAATAATATAAATCATTATTCCGACACCAGTCTAGCCAACAGTAGGGAAGGTGTTGGACTTAAAAACCTAAAACCCGTCCAACATCGTGCCCCCTACAGCAACATTGTGCCCCCTACAGCAAGTTATTGTAATGACTCGTGTAGTAAAGTAACACGTGGTAACGCCGCATACAGGGTTCTGACCTTGTTGTAAAGGCTGGTCATTGTAAAGACTGTGGGGTAAATGATGTTTCCCAAACTGGCTAGCTTTGGTTACATTGTGCATGTCCAGTCGGCGTCGTTGAGGTAAAGGAGCCAGCATACATATGGATGGGTACAACCAGGCCCATAGCCATATGGGCAAATGTTTTGAGGGGTGTTTCATAAAAGGGGTCTCGTGGTTGGACAGTGGGGTGGTCATTCTCGATGATATCTTCTAAAACATGGCACAATATGCTGAGGTTTTAAAGAAAGCAATATATCTTAAGGTGCATAGTGCAATTGCAGTATCCATTGGCCAGTGTCTTTGTGTCAGTATCTTCATGTTAGTGTCCTAGTGTCAGTGCCCCTTTGTCACTTTACCCATGTCAATGTCCCTATGTCAGTGTTAGTTCTTCTGTTACAGTGTGCATAGTATTAGCATTGTCAGTGCTGCGTATCATGGTTTGGCGCCATTGTGTTAGTTTCCTGGTGTCGGAGTCAGTGTACCAGCCTTCCTGTCCCTTGTGATGTTGTTGTTTACTTATGCTTTGCTTAAATATCATCCTAAACCCACCTTTAGATCACTCTGAGGGTGGAAGATCTCTGAGGGCAAACATGGAGGAGAAATCGGCTCATTGAAAAAGTGGATCAGGATAGACAATGAGTGTTTTAGGAATGATAAGTTGGAAAAATATTTGTTAGCGAGAGAGTGAACATCTTCATTGAGAATCTCAGTGGCGTAACATAGGCCCCAGCGGCCCCACCCCTCAGCACAGTACCCTGATTTGATTGAGTCTGGAAGGGGGGCCCTTAAGTTTCGTTACGCCACTGGATAATTTGACATATATAGGCAACATACGTACGAGCATCAGCCGCGGCCGGTAGTGGGAGTACTGGCTGGGCGGTGAGGTGGGGAGGGGGAGGGGCCGGCTGGGGGGTAGTAATGTATGGATTACAGACCTTTTATCATAAACAGAAGGAATCCACAGGGTGGAAGGTGGTTGCTACCACAATGGTGGGGAGCAACCTGGGTTGTTAGAATACCCCTCACACACCAACAGGCCCCTTGGTGTCATGCTTCATCATCGGGGTCTTCGCAAAACCTCTACGGAATGCGGCGTGCTACGACTTCACGACTACGCAGGAGCACTTTTAGGTGAACTATGTGTTTGGTGTGTGTGGGTAAAACAATGTGAGTGGTGAGGTGAAGGTGAAAAAATTAAAAAATACCTGGCACGTGAGTACAGAAAAATTTATTAAGACTCCGGCTGGTATTATTAAAAAGAGTGCTGTGATGGTTGTGGTCTACTAATTAGGGTAACCCAACCATGTCAGTGCGTCGACATGTTTCGGAGTTTGAAGAACTCCTTCTTCAGGACGAGGATATGCACTACTTATCCCCACCTTACTCACATGTGTGTAGATATAAAAGTGTGCTCTACAAAAAAGATATGGTGAAAATGTACCTATCTATGTTTAAAATAAGGTCCGTTGCGCCCAATTGGCGATTCAAGACACCTGAAAACAGAAAAGTCAAATCAAAAACAAGAAATTACATGTCTTTTTACTTTTTGCTGTGTGAAATACACAAGGGGTAACAAGGAACAAAAGTGAAGGTCCAGGAACCCTGAAAAAAGGAAAAAACGAAAAAAACGAATAACACTATAAACAAGACACACAATCAGGCATAATATCTGGTGGGACCACTGAAGGAAAAAGGTCCTCATACAGATGTATTGCTTACTTATGGAAAGAGGTTTACATGGCCTCATGAGCCACAGCGTGTAGGAGGGGTCCGTTCTACCAGGTGAGGCAACCTATGAGGTATTCAAGGAAAAGGATCAATATGATGTGAACCCTCGTTTTTGTTGAAAATAGTACACACCACATCCATACATTCATTCACACTCACGGTTACTTTCAGGGCTTCCTGACTTCCTCCCTCTTCACGCGGCTCCGACGAGTGAATTCAGAGTTACAGGGAGGGTTATTTATAGTCTAAAAAGACTCAATTGGCCGCTGATTGAAAGCGGAACCTGCCCATATAAGTATAATGCTAGTGCGCTCTTTGTCGCATCTGCGCGCATCCCGGATGTGTTCCCGCCTGATCACGCATGCGCGCCTGAGTGGTGGAGGCCGGCCGCGCATGCGCGGTAGTGTATCCTCGTTGCCCGCCTGATGGGCATGCGCAGAGGAAAGACACTTGATGGGCATGCGCAGAGTAAAGACGCTCCCGTCTTGGTATAATGAGGATGTTATCAGCGATAACTACAGGACTTGAAGTGCTGGAAATGTTCGAAAAGGTGGTCACAACGGATCCTGATCTTGGGGGACTAGTAGGAAAAGACTACTGTCAGTACACAGATCGAGTTTGTCGCTACAGTGATTAATGGGAAATCTGAATGATCAGGGTATTGACATGAGTTAAAGAATGAAAGAAAAAATACATATATACATGTAAGGAGGAAACTATATGCATATACATAAGGGGAAGCATGTTTCAGACAGTTGACACATCGGCTACATAGGCTCTGATCACAAAGCCCCCCATTCGAGTTGTTGGTGCAGCTGATCCATGAAAATCAAGTTTGTGCAGCACGGTCACCTAAGTAATGAGTTAAGAATCACTCAAGTAGATACCGCGTGGCCGATAGTAGGCGTATAAGGACAGATCTCATGGGTTTCTTTAGTGTACTTGGCTCCATGGAATGGAGTCGTTCAACCCTGTCACGTCTGAGCCCAGACGAAACACCCATCTCTGTTCTTTCTCAAATAAGCCCCTTTCTGATGGTAACTGCTCAATAACAGTCCAATGTATGTCGTTCACACAGTGCTGTGCTTCAAGAAAATGAGATGCCATTTTCGTTGTCTGTTTTTTGCACCTTACATTGCTCTTGTGTTCGTTAATTCTCGTTTTCACAGCACGTGTGGTCATTCCTACATACTCCTTGCCACAAGGGCACGTGATGAGATACACCACGTTGCGGCTATTGCAATTTGTTACTGCTCGTTGTTCCCATTTTTTGCCATTCCTGAATTCTAAAGTCAGACTTTTCGTGGTCAAATGGCAGTTGTTACAGTTCCCACATGGATAATGCCCGTGTAGTCCCTTCAGCCTTGTCTGATGTACTACATCGGTTTTTGGTCTAGTGTGGACCAGAATGTCCTTCAGGTTTCTCCCCCTTCTATGGGCAAAGATGGGTTTTTCCAAATCCAGATTTACACTAGTCAGGATGCGCCAATGTTTGTTTATTAGTTTGGATACCTGGTTTGACACAGGATTGTAGGTCGTGACACAGACTGGTCTGCCAGATTCCTCTTTTGGTGGGTTGTCATCCAGTAGAGCATCACGATTATTGTTCCTGGCTCTTTTCATTGCTCGGGTTATGATCTTGTCTGGGTATTTTCTCTCTTGTAATTTCTTACTCAGGTCCAGAGCCTGGATTTTGTACTTCCCCACATCGCTGCAATTTCGCCGTAGGCGAAGGAACTGCCCATATGGTAGGTTCTCTCTCAGGTGACGCGGATGAAAGCTATCGAACCTGAGGAGGCAGTTCCTTGCCGTTGGTTTGAAGTGCGTCTCTGTTTTCAGGAGACCAGCTTCATGATATATATTCAGGTCTAGGAAAACCATAGATTCATTGGACATTTGATGAGTGAATTTTAAAAACTCATTCTGGGTATTGATCCATTCCATGAAATCCATGACTGACTCGTTGTTACCTTCCCACACAACCAACACGTCATCAATATAACGTTTCCAGGATAGGATTTTACTCCTGAACGGGTTGTCTTGGTGCAGAATTTTGGTGGTCTCTAGATGGTGTACGTAGAGACCAGCCAGACTAGGAGCAAAGGTGCTCCCCATGCTGGTCCCATGGCGTTGTAAATAGAGGGTACCCTCATACTCAAAGAAGTTTCGGGTTAAGGCCAATGAGATGCACTCCATTACTACGCCTCTTGGGGTGTGGTAAAGCCATTGTTTACTATACAAAACTTCCTCAATGATGTTGAGGGTTTCATCGTGTGGGAGACTGGTGTACAAGCTCTCCACATCGAGGCTCAGTAAGATCTGGGAGGAAGGGTCAAAAGGATGGTCTTTCAGTAGTTGGAGTATGGCTTTGGTATCCTTGAGATATGTATCGGTGGCCTGTACCAATGGTCTCAAGAAGGCATCTGCGAACCTGGAGAGGGGTTCCAATATTGATGAAATACCAGACACGATGGGGCGACCAGGAGGGTTTTCAAGATTTTTATGAACTTTGGGTATCGTATAAAAATACGGTATTCGTGGGTTTTTTTGTGTCAAGAAAAGGGCCTCTTTTTTCGTTAGCCAATCATGGCTTAGAGCTTCTTCAGTCATTGCGCCCACTCTGATTCGTATGGACTCTGTTGGGTCCTCTTCCAGAACTTGATAGTTCCTTCTGTCTTCGAGGAGTCTCCTGCATTCTAGATCATACGCCGTTGCTGTCTGTATCACAACGGCCCCGCCCTTGTCCGCGGGTTTTATAATGATCAATTTGTTTTGTGATAATTCTCTCACAGCTTGGTTCTCTACTCTGCTCATGTTCTGAAAAACCCTAGAGTCTGTTTCCACTTTGCCTAGCTCTGACATGACAGCTTTCTCAAAAGCTAAGACTTCAACTGGAAGTTGGTTATCCTGTGGGGTAAATGAAGATTTTGGTTTTAAACCCGTGTCGGATATTTCGACTCTGGGTGCTTGATTGTGAAAAAAGGCCTTCAGTTTGATGGTCCTAATAAAATCCTGGACCTCCTTATGTAAAAGGAAAATGTCAGGCTTATTCGTAGGTACGTAGCCTAGGCCTTTATTCAATACTTTTTCTTGTATTTCAGTTAGTGGCCACGGGGATATGTTTATGACTAAGTTCCTCTCTTGCTGGTGGAGGCTTGACCCGCTGTCATGCTCCTGGTGTGCATTCTGGGGTCTGATTCTGTCACTGGTTGCCAAGTGACATTGTTTCCTCGTTTGTTCCGTCCCCTGTTGGATCCTGGGCCCCATGATAAAAAAGATTGAGGATTTTGTTGTTGAACGATTGGTTGATCTTCCCCCCATTGTGGGTACATTGGGCCCATTGGTGGTGGGCCATACTGATATTGTGGAAATTGGAAAGGACCCTGAAACGGGTTGAACATGGGTGGTCCTTGGAAACCTCGCCATCCTCTTTGGCGTGGATACTGGTTTCTCTGTTGCCGATATCCGCCCCTTTGTTGTCTTTTGTTCCTAAAACCCCCAGAGTTGTTACTGGAAGCACTCCCATCTGAATTGATGCTGTCAGCATCACTAGTGTTGCCACTAGCCACATAATCTGCTTTAGTGTAGGGGTAAGCCCACTCTGCTGTAAAGCGGTCTTTATCCTTTTTAAATTTGTTAAATTTACTCTGCTTTAAAGTGGCTTCGAACTCTGACATTTGTTTGTTGAGTTCCTCCAAACCCTTCTTTAAATCAGCTGGTTGGATATAGCTTTTTAGCTGGACTTCCAATCTCTGTATCTCAATCTTTAGTTCTTGGGATTTTTTACTCGCCGTCTGAACTATCAGTACCAGCCAGTCTCTCGTACAGTGCCAGGAGATTAACGACCATGCTTTTTTGAAGGCCAAATCGTCTTGGAATATGAAAGGTTCATTTTTCACTAGTAAGCCCTGAGGGGCTAGTTTGTTCCTTAAATACTCCCTCATGAGTAGACCATGTAGGGCAGCTCTTATCTGTACCTTCCGCACATTCGTTAATTCATCCCAATCTCCTACTGTGGGGGCAGGGTTGTCAGTGCTCAGACCCTCAAAGGGATTATCCTGCGCCAAAAGTCTATCGATCTCATCCTCCGTAAATGTTAGCCCGTGTTCATCCTCCATGATGGTTGTAAAGGATGTTCAAGATAGTGTTGGATGTAAAGTGTGTCGTTCAAAAAATGTGTTATTCGTTAAGGGAGGGGCTCCCACAGCTGTGCGCTGTCATAAATAATTCTTAACAAAAGAGGGAGAGGGAGAGGAAGATGTGGATTCTGTCTCCCTAGTAATTATCATAAACAGAAGGAATCCACAGGGTGGAAGGTGGTTGCTACCACAATGGTGGGGAGCAACCTGGGTTGTTAGAATACCCCTCACACACCAACAGGCCCCTTGGTGTCATGCTTCATCATCGGGGTCTTCGCAAAACCTCTACGGAATGCGGCGTGCTACGACTTCACGACTACGCAGGAGCACTTTTAGGTGAACTATGTGTTTGGTGTGTGTGGGTAAAACAATGTGAGTGGTGAGGTGAAGGTGAAAAAATTAAAAAATACCTGGCACGTGAGTACAGAAAAATTTATTAAGACTCCGGCTGGTATTATTAAAAAGAGTGCTGTGATGGTTGTGGTCTACTAATTAGGGTAACCCAACCATGTCAGTGCGTCGACATGTTTCGGAGTTTGAAGAACTCCTTCTTCAGGACGAGGATATGCACTACTTATCCCCACCTTACTCACATGTGTGTAGATATAAAAGTGTGCTCTACAAAAAAGATATGGTGAAAATGTACCTATCTATGTTTAAAATAAGGTCCGTTGCGCCCAATTGGCGATTCAAGACACCTGAAAACAGAAAAGTCAAATCAAAAACAAGAAATTACATGTCTTTTTACTTTTTGCTGTGTGAAATACACAAGGGGTAACAAGGAACAAAAGTGAAGGTCCAGGAACCCTGAAAAAAGGAAAAAACGAAAAAAACGAATAACACTATAAACAAGACACACAATCAGGCATAATATCTGGTGGGACCACTGAGGGAAAAAGGTCCTCATACAGATGTATTGCTTACTTATGGAAAGAGGTTTACATGGCCTCATGAGCCACAGCGTGTAGGAGGGGTCCGAAGTATTGAATAAAGGCCTAGGCTACGTACCTACGAATAAGCCTGACATTTTCCTTTTACATAAGGAGGTCCAGGATTTTATTAGGACCATCAAACTGAAGGCCTTTTTTCACAATCAAGCACCCAGAGTCGAAATATCCGACACGGGTTTAAAACCAAAATCTTCATTTACCCCACAGGATAACCAACTTCCAGTTGAAGTCTTAGCTTTTGAGAAAGCTGTCATGTCAGAGCTAGGCAAAGTGGAAACAGACTCTAGGGTTTTTCAGAACATGAGCAGAGTAGAGAACCAAGCTGTGAGAGAATTATCACAAAACAAATTGATCATTATAAAACCCGCGGACAAGGGCGGGGCCGTTGTGATACAGACAGCAACGGCGTATGATCTAGAATGCAGGAGACTCCTCGAAGACAGAAGGAACTATCAAGTTCTGGAAGAGGACCCAACAGAGTCCATACGAATCAGAGTGGGCGCAATGACTGAAGAAGCTCTAAGCCATGATTGGCTAACGAAAAAAGAGGCCCTTTTCTTGACACAAAAAAACCCACGAATACCGTATTTTTATACGATACCCAAAGTTCATAAAAATCTTGAAAACCCTCCTGGTCGCCCCATCGTGTCTGGTATTTCATCAATATTGGAACCCCTCTCCAGGTTCGCAGATGCCTTCTTGAGACCATTGGTACAGGCCACCGATACATATCTCAAGGATACCAAAGCCATACTCCAACTACTGAAAGACCATCCTTTTGACCCTTCCTCCCAGATCTTACTGAGCCTCGATGTGGAGAGCTTGTACACCAGTCTCCCACACGATGAAACCCTCAACATCATTGAGGAAGTTTTGTATAGTAAACAATGGCTTTACCACACCCCAAGAGGCGTAGTAATGGAGTGCATCTCATTGGCCTTAACCCGAAACTTCTTTGAGTATGAGGGTACCCTCTATTTACAACGCCATGGGACCAGCATGGGGAGCACCTTTGCTCCTAGTCTGGCTGGTCTCTACGTACACCATCTAGAGACCACCAAAATTCTGCACCAAGACAACCCGTTCAGGAGTAAAATCCTATCCTGGAAACGTTATATTGATGACGTGTTGGTTGTGTGGGAAGGTAACAACGAGTCAGTCATGGATTTCATGGAATGGATCAATACCCAGAATGAGTTTTTAAAATTCACTCATCAAATGTCCAATGAATCTATGGTTTTCCTAGACCTGAATATATATCATGAAGCTGGTCTCCTGAAAACAGAGACGCACTTCAAACCAACGGCAAGGAACTGCCTCCTCAGGTTCGATAGCTTTCATCCGCGTCACCTGAGAGAGAACCTACCATATGGGCAGTTCCTTCGCCTACGGCGAAATTGCAGCGATGTGGGGAAGTACAAAATCCAGGCTCTGGACCTGAGTAAGAAATTACAAGAGAGAAAATACCCAGACAAGATCATAACCCGAGCAATGAAAAGAGCCAGGAACAATAATCGTGATGCTCTACTGGATGACAACCCACCAAAAGAGGAATCTGGCAGACCAGTCTGTGTCACGACCTACAATCCTGTGTCAAACCAGGTATCCAAACTAATAAACAAACATTGGCGCATCCTGACTAGTGTAAATCTGGATTTGGAAAAACCCATCTTTGCCCATAGAAGGGGGAGAAACCTGAAGGACATTCTGGTCCACACTAGACCAAAAACCGATGTAGTACATCAGACAAGGCTGAAGGGACTACACGGGCATTATCCATGTGGGAACTGTAACAACTGCCATTTGACCACGAAAAGTCTGACTTTAGAATTCAGGAATGGCAAAAAATGGGAACAACGAGCAGTAACAAATTGCAATAGCCGCAACGTGGTGTATCTCATCACGTGCCCTTGTGGCAAGGAGTATGTAGGAATGACCACACGTGCTGTGAAAACGAGAATTAACGAACACAAGAGCAATGTAAGGTGCAAAAAACAGACAACGAAAATGGCATCTCATTTTCTTGAAGCACAGCACTGTGTGAACGACATACATTGGACTGTTATTGAGCAGTTACCATCAGAAAGGGGCTTATTTGAGAAAGAACAGAGATGGGTGTTTCGTCTGGGCTCAGACGTGACAGGGTTGAACGACTCCATTCCATGGAGCCAAGTACACTAAAGAAACCCATGAGATCTGTCCTTATACGCCTACTATCGGCCACGCGGTATCTACTTGAGTGATTCTTAACTCATTACTTAGGTGACCGTGCTGCACAAACTTGATTTTCATGGATCAGCTGCACCAACAACTCGAATGGGGGGCTTTGTGATCAGAGCCTATGTAGCCGATGTGTCAACTGTCTGAAACATGCTTCCCCTTATGTATATGCATATAGTTTCCTCCTTACATGTATATATGTATTTTTTCTTTCATTCTTTAACTCATGTCAATACCCTGATCATTCAGATTTCCCATTAATCACTGTAGCGACAAACTCGATCTGTGTACTGACAGTAGTCTTTTCCTACTAGTCCCCCAAGATCAGGATCCGTTGTGACCACCTTTTCGAACATTTCCAGCACTTCAAGTCCTGTAGTTATCGCTGATAACATCCTCATTATACCAAGACGGGAGCGTCTTTACTCTGCGCATGCCCATCAAGTGTCTTTCCTCTGCGCATGCCCATCAGGCGGGCAACGAGGATACACTACCGCGCATGCGCGGCCGGCCTCCACCACTCAGGCGCGCATGCGTGATCAGGCGGGAACACATCCGGGATGCGCGCAGATGCGACAAAGAGCGCACTAGCATTATACTTATATGGGCAGGTTCCGCTTTCAATCAGCGGCCAATTGAGTCTTTTTAGACTATAAATAACCCTCCCTGTAACTCTGAATTCACTCGTCGGAGCCGCGTGAAGAGGGAGGAAGTCAGGAAGCCCTGAAAGTAACCGTGAGTGTGAATGAATGTATGGATGTGGTGTGTACTATTTTCAACAAAAACGAGGGTTCACATCATATTGATCCTTTTCCTTGAATACCTCATAGGTTGCCTCACCTGGTAGAACGGACCCCTCCTACACGCTGTGGCTCATGAGGCCATGTAAACCTCTTTCCATAAGTAAGCAATACATCTGTATGAGGACCTTTTTCCCTCAGTGGTCCCACCAGATATTATGCCTGATTGTGTGTCTTGTTTATAGTGTTATTCGTTTTTTTCGTTTTTTCCTTTTTTCAGGGTTCCTGGACCTTCACTTTTGTTCCTTGTTACCCCTTGTGTATTTCACACAGCAAAAAGTAAAAAGACATGTAATTTCTTGTTTTTGATTTGACTTTTCTGTTTTCAGGTGTCTTGAATCGCCAATTGGGCGCAACGGACCTTATTTTAAACATAGATAGGTACATTTTCACCATATCTTTTTTGTAGAGCACACTTTTATATCTACACACATGTGAGTAAGGTGGGGATAAGTAGTGCATATCCTCGTCCTGAAGAAGGAGTTCTTCAAACTCCGAAACATGTCGACGCACTGACATGGTTGGGTTACCCTAATTAGTAGACCACAACCATCACAGCACTCTTTTTAATAATACCAGCCGGAGTCTTAATAAATTTTTCTGTACTCACGTGCCAGGTATTTTTTAATTTTTTCACCTTCACCTCACCACTCACATTGTTTTACCCACACACACCAAACACATAGTTCACCTAAAAGTGCTCCTGCGTAGTCGTGAAGTCGTAGCACGCCGCATTCCGTAGAGGTTTTGCGAAGACCCCGATGATGAAGCATGACACCAAGGGGCCTGTTGGTGTGTGAGGGGTATTCTAACAACCCAGGTTGCTCCCCACCATTGTGGTAGCAACCACCTTCCACCCTGTGGATTCCTTCTGTTTATGATAATTACTAGGGGAGACAGAATCCACATCTTCCTCTCCCTCTCCCTCTTTTGTTAAGAATTATGGATTACAGACCTTAACAGGTAAGTAAACATAGAAATAAATAAAACAAATTTCGTTGCGCGCACTGCATTGCATTTTGTTGATTCAGTGCACGCAAAGAAATTTGTTTTATTTATTTTTACGTTTACTTACCTGTTAAGGTCTGTAATCCATACATTACTACCCCCCACCCTTTCCCTCCCCCTCCCCACGTCACCGCCCGGCCCGTACTCCCACTACCGGCCGCGGCTGCAAACCATAAAGTCCTGCTTGCATGGTGGATGGGTCTGATGGTACGTTCATCAGGTTTCACCATTTTACAGCACAGACTGATTGGTCCTGGTTGCACTGCTTACATCCAAATACCATTGGTGGGAGGTGGTAAAACAGTGAAAAGATCTCTGTGACACAGACTCTAGGCGCATTTCTCTATACCCTTTCAATGTTCCATGCCCTTCACTGCTTCTCATCCAAATGTTTTGGCACTGAAACTGCAAAGTGGACAGTATTTTAATATCAATATTACCTATTAATATAATATAATATAATATTAATATGAATAATATTGATATAAATATTACCTCTGGTAATAGCACCATGGACAGCCAGGGCTGGAGATCTCTGCATTATAAAGAATAGAACAATTTAAACATGTGCATTAAATTAGAAACAAATATTAAAAATATTGAATGATAAATATTAATGTACATTTATTGTATATATTTCATTTAATTAATAGAAGTAAAATAATGCTACAACACTATCAATTTTTAATTCAACCTTTCAATTAATGTAAATATGAAATCTTTTTCTGATGTTTAAAGTAAACAAGACATTTCCACTGAAGGAAAAAAATTATGTTTTATTATGTATTATCAATTATGAAAAGTGATATAAAGATTTTATTAAACGTAATGTAACTATATTTTAACCAAATGTATTGTTATATTAATTTTTAATACAAAAAAGTATTAATATATGTTATAATTATAATAAAAATATATACTATTTTTATGAATTGTTTTTAAAATTAAATTATACTTATTAATATATATATATTTTTTAATAATTTATTTTAATTTACCATTATTTCCTATGGGGCTTTATTTTAAGACCCTAGCTCCTTATTTTCTATGAGGGGGTTTTCACTACCAGGATTTAGACCGTGTATGGTGCTCGACTTACTACTATTTTCTTTAGTAGTAACTTAGGCTACTGTACTATATTAAAAGGCAGAAGTCTCCATAATGGGAAGAACCCCAAGCGAATGAGTTAATAAAGTCTCTTTACTATATGGGACACAGTAGTCATCTTATTAAGTGGTTATACATTAGCGTTCAAACACATGCCAGAACTCCCTTAGATACCATTCGAGCGCAGTGAGCGATAGATATGGGACGAGAGCTTACAGACAGGGAATGGAAAGATGTATTAGAGTACCCACGGAAAATACCTCGCAAAGCCAAGTTCAAGTTTATTCAATGAATGATATTGCATAGAGCTTACTTGACCCCACATAGGCTGCAGAGAATGTACCCGGCCACTGCCCATCAATGCCCCCGGTGCAAATTATTAGCAGCAGATCTACTTCACATGCTATGGGCGTGCCCATGCCTTGCGGATTTTTGGGGAGGGGTTACGAGATTGATAGAGGGGTCTACTCAACTCTCCATAGTGGGCGCAGCACTGGAGGGCTTATTAGGCATCCGTAGACGAAAAAAAACACATAAGGTCCAGCTATGCTTTTTGGACTTGGCGCTCATAGTTGGTAAGTGGGCTATGTGTTGGAAGTCAGCCAAAGCTCCTTCGTTGCACATGTGGCACAGCGAACTGTCCAGATGGGTGGGGGCTGACAGCACGGCACTGCAAAGGGCGGAGGGCCGTGGTCTAAGGAAGACTCCAATATCCCTGGATTGAGACACAATGGTAGAAGCACATAAGAGTGCCGAACCCGAAGACACCCCTGACGTTCCGCATACACAACAATAGAGCATTGTGTTTTTTTCTGTAGCCACTCAGTGACGGTTATGGACAAAGCAATACGACAAGCTAATGTAACCAAAGAAATCTGTTTGGAGTAAGTCGTTTATGCAGGATTTTGTAATCTGTAGCCAGAGTCCGGGGTGGGGGCTGGGAAATAGATAGAGAGGAGGGGGGTGTTCACGGGTAACAGTTGAACATTATTGTAAGTGTAACTGATCTGTCCCCTATCACATGGGAAAGTAGGCTAGGCAAAACTTTCCCTTTTTTCTCTTTTCGCTTACATTGATGGATATAATGCTCCTTGTATGAAGATCCTGCAGGAAGGAAATGTATATCGGCATACAAATTGAGCATACAGTATGCTTCATATCTGGTGAAAGAATAAAAAAGCCAGTAAAGATTGTTTAAAGAAATAATAATAGCAGTAGTAACTTAGGCTTCCCACTCCCTTTTTTCAGGGGGTGGAGACATGTAAGCTTCACTTTTTGAGTACCTTTGCACTCAGATTTTGTGAATATCCTGAAGCAGTAAAGTTACTCAAAAGTGTAAGAGTAAATTGCACATGTAAATGTATTCCCAAGCATACGTCACTTATATGAATAACCCTGCAGGAGTATGTGTTAAACCTTTATTGATTTGAGACAACTGTTTACACTGTTCTAGAATCTACTTAATTGAGGACAGAGCATAATGGTGTGAAAGAAAGTACCATCCCAGTCTTGTTAAGCAGGTGTCTGTGTCTAATTTCCACATTAGCCTCATTCTTGTGCGTGTGTAGTATGCCCTAAATTGGGTTTTGATTTGTACTTGCCTAAAACCAGCCATAATGGCCACCAGCCGAGGATGTTGAAAGAACTTTTCGCACAATCAGTTATGCCTTATTTGTGTTAAAGTGAGACCAGTCGGATGGCCACCTCAGTCATTTATTCAGTTACTGTAGTTAACTTTTCCTGAATTTCCTTTCTCTTCAGTCATACAGTTCCCCTTAAACCTCATACTGTCATGAGTGTACATGGTCTTGTTGTCTACGTCAGAGGTGAAGAAATCATCTGTCTATTGGTCTATCTCATAAGGGACCCTCGTTCTAATATACCTGAATTTCAATCTGCAACCATTACAGATGCTGCTGCTTCCACCCTTCTGATTTTGTTAGCCTTAACACAACAGCCATTTTTGCACAAATATTATCTATTCCAACAAGCGATAAACCTTCATCTTAATTACTACATTGGAAAGCTGTGTTTTGATTTTCTCTAGGCCAGGTAATATTTGGCAAGGACCACTGCAGGGAAAAGCGGAGACAAGTTTTGCAGCAAAACCCATATAACGCTGTGCCTCATTTACATAACATCTGTCTGTAAAAATCATAAGTTCTAAAAATGAATAGAGTGCTAACCTAGCAATCGCAATGTGCCAACTCTGGGATCCATTCTGGTGACTGAAACAGCTTCTGAATTCATCCCTTTCCTTAGCAACAGGCTCAATATATAGATTAAAATAGTTCTTATGAATGTAGGAATATGGTATAGAAATAGGGGAGATTAAAAAAATACTTTGGGGCATATTATCAAGACAGGCAATAACATTATCACCGTTTTAGCGGCGGAAAACTTCAGCTAAAACGGCGATAATTGGCTTGATAATATGCTCTATGGAATTCCAATAGAAGCCCATGTTGAATGTGAAGGGCATTTAACCAGGGCTTCAATTGGAATTCCATAGAGCATATTATCAAGCCCATTATCGCCGTTTTAGCTGCAGTTTTCTGCCGCTAAAACGGCGATAATGTTATCGCCTGTTTTGATAATATGCCCCTTTATCTTTCTGTGGCTATCCTTAACTATGAACTGACTGTAATTCACTTATTACAGTCCATATTAAGTACCCTATTTATTGTTAGACCATTGACCTCATATCTCAGCGGATTCCCTGGCCTCTGCTCCTCAGGTGGAAGGTTGGCCATCATTTTATGAGATCCTTACCTTCCTGGTGAAGATATCACTGCTTTTTATGCATCCACCAGTACTGTGGTTGTGAAGAAGTCAGAGACATAAGCTGAGCAGAAGCCATGTTGATTTGCCCAGATCGACAAACTTGTTTTTCAGAAACAATTCCTTGAAGCAGGGGCTCTTTTAATAAAAATAAAAAAGTCTTCTCTATACCTGGAAGTTTTCTCAAAGTGTGTTGGAGACATTTGTATTATTTCCTGTGTGGGACCATCTTGAATAGGAAAAATGAGTATCAGAAGTACTTCCCTAAAAAAAAATTACAGACCTTCTGACATATGTTGAACCATGGCAGGGGTTCCCAACCTTTTTCTATGAACTGCACCCCATGGAAATATTTGATTAATTTTCGCACGCCCTACAAAAGTCTCGCTGGATTCCTATTATGCATACAGTACATACTTTCCCTCTTTGTCGCACCCCCTGAAATGCCATCTCACACCCCACGTTGGGAACCCTGAACTATGGTAATTTGGTGCATGTCCTGTCAATTAAAGGTGTAGTATGGAGATGCTGGCTGAGGCTCAGGTGCCGGGAACCAGGCAGTTCTCACAACTCTAAATAAGATGATGGAGCCACAAGTATGGCCGGGTTAGAGCCCCACATATTCACAATGGGAACATGCTTTGCCATACTATAAATTAGACCGTATTTACCTAAAAATACTACAACTTGTCAAACATACAGCACTGTTAGAACCGGGAGTCTCTGGTTGGCAGAGGTAAGTACCTTAGCCCAAGTAGGGACCCCTGGTTCCGGTCAGGGCGACGGAATAACCCTCTGAGATAACCCCTGCTCACCCTCTAGGTAGCATGGCGTGAGCAGTCTAGGCTAAACAGAGGCAATGTGGATAACATTTGCACTTAACACAACAATAATCCCCAATCCACCACAAACTGAGACCACACAGGTACGTATATTTTATAAAAATATATAGCTTTATCTAGTTTCAGCATGTAAATGAAGCAGTTGCATGATAATCACTTCTTTAGACAACTTAGCATTTCATCTTACAGGTTGCACTTAATTTCTAGGATGGTACTTGTAAATAGGCAGTTCTTGTCATTTAAAACAATAGTCTCAGGTTCCAAACAAAAACAGTCTCTAGTCTCTCAGATCAGGAGTCTAAAAATAATGCTCCTGATTCCTATTCATTCCACTTTCCAAAACGAGCATTAAAAAGCAGTGCCAAAGCGAAGTTATCCACCACCAACCTCTGTAGGCGCTTCTTTTCTGCAGGGTGGGGGCTTCCGCGTGCACCGGATGGTCTCAGGCGCCTCGCGCCTAGAAGCGCACACTCGCTCCTTGCCCCGGCCGGTCCCCTGGTGCTCTCCCGCCCGCTCTCGACAATCCAACGAGCGGCGGGGGATGCAGCACCTCGGGGGACGACAGGCCCGGGGCGGGGAACGCACGCAGACTCACTCCCTCGGCGAGGACGGTCAGCCAGCTGCTCCGGCGGTCGGCTCCTCGCTGGGGGGGGTAATCCGGTCGCGATTCCCTCGGCGGCTTCCAGGCTGCTCCACGCTGCGGCCAATCAGGTCGCGGCCCTCTGGTCGAGCCCCTTCAGTGCCCGGGAGTCAGCCAATGGCAGAGCGGCTCCCGGGGCAGGCTGGCAGTGACGCTCCGCTATTTTGGCCAATCACGGCCCACTACAGTTGATGACGCTGCGCCGCACGGGCCAATCCCGTCGCGGTGTTAGTGAGGGGGCTCCGCTCCCTCCACCAATGGGAGCACGGCGCCTTCGTTCTTTGGCGCTTCAGCTCCCCTTCGCTAGGAAATCCACGGAGGGTGTTTTCTGGCCCCGGGCCGCGTCGGTGATTTGGCGGCAAGGTTCCCTTGGGTCCTGGGATCGCTGCAGGACGTCTCTGTGGCCCCCCCAATCAGCAGGAGGGGAAGAATCCTCGTTAAAGGACCACACCACGGTCTCTCCTTGCTCCTGGAATCTGTGCCGATGAGCACAGCGAGCTCCAGACAGCTGGCAATTGGGACCCACGGGTTGGGGCCGCTCCCCACGCGATCTTTCTGTAGTTTATGGCAAAGCTTCAGGAACCTTTAGCCCTGGGTTCCAAGCAGGAGGCCAGCTCTTCTCAGGCCCTTGGAGATTCAAGTTGCAGACACAGCACACAGCAAAGTCTTGGCAGTTTCAAGTAGGCAGGGTCACAGCACACAGCAAAGCCCCTTTCTTCTCCTCAGCTTCCAGGTAGACAGTAGAACAGGTCAGCCCTTAGAGCACACAGCAAGGCAATCTTCCTTTGGTTCTCTAGCCGTCCTCCTTCCAGCCGAGGTTCCTTCTTGGTTGCAGAATTTCAGAATCTAACTTCTGTAGTCAGGGGTCCTTTCCTTATACCCCTCAATGTCTTTGAAGTTCTTTGAAGTCTTTGTGCATGGAGGCCCTTGGTCCAGTCTAAACCAGTTCTGGGGGTTGCGGAGCACTGAGGTGTCTCTGGTTTTCTTCTTCCTGTCAGCTTCAGGGCCAGAGGTGTCCGTTGACCATCAGGAGGGGGCTAGCAGTGGGAGGCAGCCCAGCACTTATCAGGCATTCCTTCCTCCCACCTCCCAGGCACACAGAAAGGTTTAGACAAGAGAACAACCACTTTCTAAAAGTGCTATTCTCCAACACAGGATTTAAAAACACCCTTCACTAAAAGATGTGTAATTAAATTCTGAGTTCAGGGATATCTTTCACTTATGTCCCATCTTGTTCCTATGGGAAGATAGGCTGGTATCACATGGGCCCAGCCTCCTCCATGTTACTCTATGGAGCAAGATAGCCTTTCAGCAGTGAGCACATAACATGGCTGCAGCCCACTACCAGAGCATACTACCTGCACTAGTACATGCTCTACCTTATCCATACACTGCACCCTGCCCAGGGGGGTACCTTGAGCCTTCCATAGGGGTGACTGATGTGCACAGACAGGGAAGGGTTAGGCCTAGCCAGTGGGGACACTGGCCAGGCTGACATGGCAGTCACTGACTGCACACAGGCTCTGCGCTGGCAGGCCTGAGTCACCATTTTAAAGCTACTCATGTGGGTGGCGCAATCTGCGCTGCAGGCCCACTAGTAGCATTTGTCATCACCAGCCCTGGCACACACAGTGCACTTTACTAGGGACTTCGGGTGATACAAATATGCCAATCAATATTACAATTTACAGAGGGAGCACTCACACTCTGACACTGATCAGCAGTGGCAGAGTGTCCAAAGCATCTCAATCAGCAAAAACGAAATTCAGCACAGCATCAAAACACATGAGTCAGAGGCAAAAAGATGGGGGAAGAACCACGCCAAAAGGTGTCAGGTCTAACACGTGTCCCCTCCAGCTGAAAGTGGGGAGAACTACCCAACCTCTTGGGAGTCCTCATCACTAAGGCGGAAGAATCTGGACAGACCGTCAGCATTGGCATGTTCTGTACCAGGGCGGTGCTCCACCATAAAGTCCATCCCCTGTAGGGAAATGGACCACCTCAACAATTTTGGATTCTCACCCCTCATCTGCATTAACCATCTGAGGGGCCTGTGGTCGGTCTGAACACGGAAGTGAGTCCCAAACAGGTAGGGCCTCAGCTTCTTCAGAGCCCAGACCACAGCGAAAGCTTCTCTTTCGATGGCACTCCATTTCTGTTCCCTGGGGATTAGCCTTCGGCTAATGAAAGCCACTGGTTGGTCTCCGCCCTCATCATTAATCTGTGAGAGCACTGCTCCCACGCCTTGCTCTGAAGCGTCAGTTTGCACAATGAACTCACTGGAAAAGTCAGGTGCCTTAAGCACCGGTGCTGTGCACATGGCAGTTTTGAGGGTGTCAAAAGCAGTTTGACAGGCCTCAGTCCAATTCACTTTCCTGGGCTGATTCCTAGATGTCAGCTCTGTCAAAGGGGCCACAATGGTGCCATAGCCTTTGACAAACCGTCTGTAATACCCGGTGAGACCTAAAAAGGCTCTCACCTCAGTCTGGGTCTTGGGGGGTTCCCAAGCCAGAATGGTATCAATTTTTGCCTGTAGGGGCGCCACCTGGCCGCTCCCCACCTGGTGTCCCAAGTACACCACCGATCCCTGCCCTATCTGGCATTTACTGGCCTTGATAGTGAGGCCTGCCTTCTGCAGAGCCTTCAACACTTCAGTGAGGTGTTGCAGGTGAACACCGCAATGTCATCCAGGTAGGCTGCGCTGAATTGCTCCAGCCCTGCCAGTACCTGGTTGACCAATCTCTGAAATGTGGCGGGAGCATTTTTCAACCCAAAGGGCATGACACGGAACTGGAAGTGCCCCTCTGGTGTGGAAAATGCTGACCTCTCCTTTGCCCCGTCAGTTAAGGCAATCTGCCAGTACCCTGAAGTCAAATCAAAAGTACTCAGGTACTGGGAAGCTCCCAACCTATCCACCAGCTCATCAGCTCTGGGGATGGGGTGCGCGTCAGTCTTCGTGACCGCATTGAGCCCACGGTAGTCCACGCAGAACCGAAGTTCTGGGGTGCCACCGGGGGTAGCAGCTTTCTTAGGCACTAAGACCACTGGGCTAGCCCAGGGGCTGCTGGAGGGCTCAATAACCCCAAGCGCCAACATCTTGGAAACTTCTTCCTTGATGCTAGCTCTGACCTTGTCAGCCACCCTGTAAAACTTCTGTTTCACAGGCATGCTGTCTCCAGTGTCCACGTCGTGGACGCACCACTTGGTGACACCTGGGGTCAGGGAGAACAGTGGGGCGAACTGACCCAAGACTTGGCGACAGTCCTCCTGCTGTTCTGGGGTCAGGGTGGGGGAGAGGACCACACCATCCACTGACCCATCTTGCTCCTTGACTGCCAGGAGGTCAGGGAGAGGATCACTATCCTCCTCCCCTCCAACATCTGTAGCCATGAGCATAGTTACTTCAGTCCTCTCAAAGTGGGGTTTGAGGCGGTTCACATGTAGCACTCTCAGGGGCTGCCTGGGAGTCTTCAGGTTAACCAAATAGGTAACCTCGCTCTTGCGCTCCACCACCTCATATGGCCCAGACCACTTGTCACGGAGCGCACAAGGCTCCACTGGCGCCATCACCCACACTTTCTGACCAGGTTGGAACTCAACCAGAGAAGTGTTCTGGTCATACCACCTCTTCATTTCCTCCTGACTAGCCTCCAGGTTCTCTTGAGCGAGCTTCCTGAAGCGCTTGGTCTGGTTGCGAATGGCCAGCACATAGCTGAACACATCCTGAGGGGTTTTCCCACGGGATTTCTCCCACTCCTCCTTCACCAGAGTAAGAGGCCCTCTGACAGGGTGGCCATACAGCAACTCAAAGGGACTGAACCCTAAGGATTTCTGAGGCACCTCCCTGTAGGCAAACAACAGGCATGGCAACAAGACATCCCATTTCCGCCTCATGGGCTCTTCCAGGCCCATAATCATGCCCTTCAATGTGCGGTTGAATCTCTCAACCAAACCATTTCCTTGAGGGTGGTAAGGAGTGGTGAATTTGTATGTCACCCCACACTCACTCCACAGGGACTTCATATACTTAGAAATGAAGTTTGTCCCGCGGTCTGAGACGACCTCCCTGGGAAATCCCACCCGGGAAAAGATCCCCATCAGGGCACGGCCCACCACTGGGGCGGTGACTGTCCTGAGCGGGAGGGCTTCCGGGTACCGAGTGGCATGGTCCACCAAGACCAGGATAAACCTGTTGCCTAGGGCTGTCTTGGGATCCAGGGGCCCCACGATGTCAATGTCCACCCGCTCAAAAGGGGTGCTCACCACGGGAAAGGGTTGGAGGGGGGCCACGCGCTTCCCTCCACTCTTGCCACTGGCCTGACAAGTCTGGCAAGATTTACAAAAGGCAGAGACGTGTGTCTTCATCTGGGGCCAGTAGAAATGGGTGACAAGCCTGTGATAGGTCTTGTCTTGCCCCAGATGTCCTGCGAGAGGCACGTCATGAGCCAGACCCAGTAGGAAGTTCCTGAAGCGCTCCGGTACCACCAGCACACGGGCTGCACCGGGCTCAGCGAACTTAGGCTCACTATAAAGTAAGTCATCCTCCCAGTAGATCAAATGCTCCTTGGACCCCAGGCCTGCGGCCTGGTCTGCAGCCTGCTGCCGCACACCAATGAGAGAAGGGCACTCCTTCTGAGCCTGGCAGAATTCCTCCCTGGAGGGACCACCCTCTTGCTGCCACTGGGACAGCTCAGGCAATTCCCCTAGTTCGGCCACCTGCTCCCCTGTAGGTTCCAGGGCATCCCCTTCCGGGTCTGCCTCCTCCTGGACCGTGGGAACAGTGGGGGCCGGTTTCCCGCGCCCTCTACCCCTTCCTCTCTTGGCAGGTCCCTGGGCCATTGTTCCAGGCTCCAGCTCTGCTAGACCGCCCTCTCTGGCTGTCATTGCACGGGTGGCCACACAGATCCACGCAGGCAAACCCAACATCTCCAAGTGAGTCCTGTGCTCCACCTCTTTCCATGGGGAGCTCTCCAGGTCATTACCTAATAGACAATCTACAGGCAAGGCATCACTTACAACAATTTCCAAAATACCGGAGACTCCTCCCCATTCAAATGGAACTTTCGCCAACTTGCAGTAGCGCACTGAACTGTCAGCTGCCACCACAGGCCGGAGTACCTGGGGAATAATTTGCTCTTCCGACACCCACCGACACCTAACAGATGTCACGCTGGCCCCTGTGTCTCTCAGAGCCTCCACCACCTGTCCATTGATGGTCACCTTCTGCCCGTATTTCTTAGTATTGTGGGGCAGCAAGGTTTCCTTGGCCATCTCTTGGTCTCCTAGAGAGACAAGGGTCATCAATGCTAACCCCTCCTCCCCACTAGAAATCAAATCCCCTCCCAAAGCTACACTGGCCAACGCCGGAGCTGGAGCTGGAGCACCAGTGGGTGCTGATTTCTTCTTTGGACAGCTTGGAGCAATGTGCCCCACCTCCCTGCATGAATAGCAAGTAGGGGTCTTTTTGTCCTGCGGGCCCTTATGGGGCCAGGACTTCTTAGGCTTGGGGGGTTGAGACACCTTCTCCTGGGAACTACTTTGGGGCCCTTTAGAAGACTCCTTTTGATTACCCGTGTCCCCCCCACTCTTCTGCTGGGGACCCTGTCCACCTTTGGCTGGGGTACTTACCACCCCCTTGTGGACCCTGGTGCTCGTCCACCGGTCCGCCTCTTTAGCAAGCTCACTGGGATCAGTTAACTTGCTATCCAAAAGATGCTGGCGCAGCTCTGGGACACATAAACTACTTAAGTGCTCCCTACTAATCAAGTGACACAACCCCACATAATCAGTAACTTTGCTGCCCTTCATCCAACCTTCCAGTGCACGCGTGTACATACTCACACACTCCACCCAAGTACTTGAATCAAGCTTCTTGAAGTTCCTAAACTTCTGGCGGTACTGTTCAGCAGTGAGCCCATACCTGAGGCACAAAGCCTCCTTCATGGCGGAGTAGGACAAAGCATCCTTTGCTTCTAAGGGTGCCAAAACATCCCTCCCAGAGGCCTCAAAATGCTTCCACAATCCTGCTCCCCAATTCTTCTCAGGCACCTCATTCATCTTTAAGACAAGTTCATACGCTCTGAACCATGCATAAATATCCTCACCCCTCTGATAATTCTGTACCAGATCCTTTGGTATGTATACCTTACCCGCCTGTACTGGTTGTGCGCTGCCACTATTAGAACTGGACACCCTCTCTTTATATTTGAAGTCCAACTCCTTCATGCTCCTCTCATGAGCCAATTGGAGCTTCTTTTCCTCCAAAGCGAGAGTATGTCTTCTCTCCTGCGCCGCTCTCTCCTGCGCCTCTTTCTCAACTTCCAGGCGCAGTCTCTTCTCATCGGCTTCCGCTCTGAGCTTCAAAAGCTCAATCTCATGGGCCCTAACTCGCTGATTCTCCTCTATTTCCTCTGGAGACATACCCCTACTGGAGTGGTCGCTGCCGGTCCTAGACCCTGGCTTCCTCACTGGCAATTCACTGGGCAAAAACCCATTCTCCTGTGTGTCTCCCTCTCCAGTAGCAGCTTCCGGGGCACCATGTTTGGCCTCCCACCAGGCCCTCAGAGCTGTCCGTAGCTCTTCCTTATTTGCGCCGCCCCTTACTGGGCATTCAAGCTGTTTGCAGACTTTCCTCAGTTGCTCCTTGTTATAGGTTAACAACTCTCGGATTTCAAATTCCACTTCCACGTCTCCATTCACGCTTGGCGCTTTCCGAGACATGATGCTTCCTAACCTTTTCAACTAAAAAGGTTTCACCAAAAAGAAAAAAAAATCTTGTGCAACCTGTTACTAAACTAGACTAGTGATGTACAAGAGATCACTGCCGTTCAAGTGCAATTATTAGTTCAAAAATCCACACCGCGAGCCACCAATGTTAGAACCGGGAGTCTCTGGTTGGCAGAGGTAAGTACCTTAGCCCAAGTAGGGACCCCTGGTTCCGGTAAGGGTGACGGAATAACCCTCTGAGATAACCCCTGCTCACCCTCTAGGTAGCATGGCGCGAGCAGTCTAGGCTAAACAGAGGCAATGTGGATAACATTTGCACTTAACACAACAATAATCCCCAATCCACCACAAACTGAGACCACACAGGTACGTATATTTTATAAAAATATATAGCTTTATCTAGTTTCAGCATGTAAATGAAGCAGTTGCATGATAATCACTTCTTTAGACAACTTAGCATTTCATCTTACAGGTTGCACTTAATTTCTAGGATGGTACTTGTAAATAGGCAGTTCTTGTCATTTAAAACAATAGTCTCAGGTTCCAAACAAAAACAGTCTCTAGTCTCTCAGATCAGGAGTCTAAAAATAATGCTCCTGATTCCTATTCATTCCACTCTCCAAAACGAGCATTAAAAAGCAGTGCCAAAGCGAAGTTATCCACCACCAACCTCTGTAGGCGCTTAGCCCCCCAAGCGCGGCAAGCGCGCCTCCCCCGGTATCCGGGGGACTTCTTTTCTGCAGGGTGGGGGCTTCCGCGTGCACCGGATGGTCTCAGGCGCCTCGCGCCTAGAAGCGCACACTCGCTCCTTGCCCCGGCCGGTCCCCTGGTGCTCTCCCGCCCGCTCTCGACAATCCAACGAGCGGCGGGGGATGCAGCACCTCGGGGGACGACAGGCCTGGGGCGGGGAACGCACGCAGACTCACTCCCTCGGCGAGGACGGTCAGCCAGCTGCTCCGGCGGTCGGCTCCTCGCTGGGGGGGGTAATCCGGTCGCGATTCCCTCGGCGGCTTCCAGGCTGCTCCACGCTGCGGCCAATCAGGTCGCGGCCCTCTGGTCGAGCCCCTTCAGTGCCCGGGAGTCAGCCAATGGCAGAGCGGCTCCCGGGGCAGGCTGGCAGTGACGCTCCGCTATTTCGGCCAATCACGGCCCACTACAGTTGATGACGCTGCGCCGCACGGGCCAATCCCGTCGCGGCGTTAGTGAGGGGGCTCGGCTCCCTCCACCAATGGGAGCACGGCGCCTTCGTTCTTTGGCGCTTCAGCTCCCCTTCGCTAGGAAATCCACGGAGGGTGTTTTCTGGCCCCGGGCCGCGTCGGTGATTTGGCGGCAAGGTTCCCTTGGGTCCTGGGATCGCTGCAGGACGTCTCTGTGGCCCCCCCAATCAGCAGGAGGGGAAGAATCCTCGTTAAAGGACCACACCACGGTCTCTCCTCACTCCTGGAATCTGTGCCGATGAGCACAGCGAGCTCCAGACAGCTGGCAATTGGGACCCACGGGTTGGGGCCGCTCCCCACGCGATCTTTCTGTAGTTTATGGCAAAGCTTCAGGAACCTTCAGCCCTGGGTTCCAAGCAGGAGGCCAGCTCTTCTCAGGCCCTTGGAGATTCAAGTTGCAGACACAGCACACAGCAAAGTCTTGGCAGTTTCAAGTAGGCAGGGTCACAGCACACAGCAAAGCCCCTTTCTTCTCCTCAGCTTCCAGGTAGACAGTAGAACAGGTTAGCCCTTAGAGCACACAGCAAGGCAATCTTCCTTTGGTTCTCTAGCCGTCCTCCTTCCAGCCGAGGTTCCCTCTTGGTTGCAGAATTTCAGAATCTAACTTCTGTAGTCAGGGGTCCTTTCCTTATACCCCTCAATGTCTTTGAAGTTCTTTGAAGTCTTTGTGCATGGAGGCCCTTGGTCCAGTCTAAACCAGTTCTGGGGGTTGCGGAGCACTGAGGTGTCTCTGGTTTTCTTCTTCCTGTCAGCTTCAGGGCCAGAGGTGTCCGTTGACCATCAGGAGGGGGCTAGCAGTGGGAGGCAGCCCAGCACTTATCAGGCATTCCTTCCTCCCACCTCCCAGGCACACAGAAAGGTTTAGACAAGAGAACAACCACTTTCTAAAAGTGCTGTTCTCCAACACAGGATTTAAAAACACCCTTCACTAAAAGATGTGTCATTAAATTCTGAGTTCAGGGATATCTTTCACTTATGTCCCATCTTGTTCCTATGGGAAGATAGGCTGGTATCACATGGGCCCAGCCTCCTCCATGTTACTCTATGGAGCAAGATAGCCTTTCAGCAGTGAGCACATAACATGGCTGCAGCCCACTACCAGAGCATACTACCTGCACTAGTACATGCTCTACCTTATCCATACACTGCACCCTGCCCAGGGGGGTACCTTGAGCCTTCCATAGGGGTGACTGATATGCACAGACAGGGAAGGGTTAGGCCTAGCCAGTGGGGACACTGGCCAGGCTGACATGGCAGTCACTGACTACACACAGGCTCTGCGCTGGCAGGCCTGAGTCACCATTTTAAAGCTACTCATGTGGGTGGCGCAATCTGCGCTGCAGGCCCACTAGTAGCATTTGTCATCACCAGCCCTGGCACACACAGTGCACTTTACTAGGGACTTCGGGGTGATACAAATATGCCAATCAATATTACAATTTACAGAGGGAGCACTCACACTCTGACACTGATCAGCAGTGGCAGAGTGTCCAAAGCATCTCAATCAGCAAAAACGAAATCCAGCACAGCATCAAAACACATGAGTCAGAGGCAAAAAGATGGGGGAAGAACCACGCCAAAAGGTGTCAGGTCTAACAAGCACCATCAGCCGCATCCAGAATGCCTCACGAGTAATAAATAAAACAGGAATCTCATATTATTAAACAAATAATCCTACCTAATGCTAGGGATACATCAGGATATCATCAATAATATCTCTAATTTTATTTTGTGACTTTATTTACTTATTTATTTATGAGTTTTGGTTTGTGCTGGCTTGTGAGACATTTCAATAAAGCTGCAAGTAAAGGGAAAGGGTAATAATCGTCCACTTTCTTTCAAGTCCAAAAAATCTGGTAGCTTAGTTTAGGTCTTTGACTAGAATCACACTGCATTTATGAGAAGGCAAGAAATAGGCGAATGAAAAAAATTAATAGACCTACATTTAATAATAAATGAAAGAAACAAAAGAAATTGGTAGTATGTCAATTAGCCAGATCAATGTCAGATGCTTGAACTAATAATGTCTCTGTGGAACAATGGAAAATTTACAACAAATTGTTGTATGACACAAGAGAGGAGGAACTCAAACCACTCAAAATGAAGAACAATATCGTCTACAAAAATATTGTGGTATAACAATATTGAGTCATAAATATCACATACCACATTATGAAATTTCTACTAACCCTATCTAAAATATAAAAATTTCGAAAGACATAATATTGGGCATTATAATATCAGAAATAACACAGTGTAGATAGGTAAAATATAGAAATACGCAATACTGATAATCTTAGCTCCAAAATTAATACGCCCAAAAATATTGTAAAATGACTATATTGACAAATATTTAGCAAAAATATAAGATAATTAGTAAATATTGACACAGTTCTACAAAATAAAATAAACACTACCAAATCCATACATGCAACTCAATTACCATTTTCCAAATAAGGACACGACAAACAAAATGAACATTGAAAATCTAACCAAAAACCTTAAATCCATCAGAACAAAATCATATTTAGAAACCACTATAAATAAACTGGAAAAACTCTCCCTTTTTGTGCCTACCCAATAAGACACATTTCTGCCATGCTGTCCAAATAAATACAGAAAACTCATATAAAAAGTAAGTCAGTACTTAAATATGTAAAAAGAAAAATAGGAAAATAAGATTTAAAAAAGCTAAGCTAAAAACAAATGACTCAAACTACAAAGCTACCAAACACAAAAAAAGAAAGCAACTGTAAGATGTAAGTAACCAATAACTAATGAAAACGCTAAATATTAAATAGTAGTGAATTAATACTGACATAGAACCAAATATTTAATGTCTCTTTTATAGTTTGAATTAAACACAGATATACACATGTCCAATGAAGCCAGTTTCACAGTTACAGAAGGGAAAATCCCCCCTCACAAATCTATGTAACATCTACAGTAAATAATGTAGCACAGAAGAAACTTGCCACTGGAATTGTGAATGGCAAAGTTGAAAACACAATTAAGCATAACAACCCGCCACATGTGGCTGGAATCATAGTCAGAAACATAAATCAGGGCTTAAAATAAGCCTCAACTAATTCCTCATATCCAAGTGTATATATGCATAAAGACTATGCTCACAGAATCCATATACACTGTATACCCTAGTTAACCTCTGTAATTAACTTAAAATTAATGATATCAAGAAATAGAAAACTAGAAAGTATAGCAAAACCTGCACCAAAAAACTTTGAAGAGATAGACATGCCAGAACATATCACCATAGCCAGAACAAAAGAGAAATTCATCTAGATGTCTTCCCTAATAATGAGAACAAAATAATAACTTTGTTACTGCACAAATACGCAAACTCTAACACAATGCTCCATATGGCTCATGGATTTATATTAAAATGCCCACTCCCATTTGACCAACTTTACACCATCCATGGACAATTGCAAGAAAAAAAACACTCCTCTCATATAATCACTCCTAACAAACAAACACAGCATACACACAATTCTTAAATACTCTGATGATTACCCTTCAACTAAAACTGTGATAGACTTTGAGGGGCCCATTAGGATGGCGGTCGGATTGCCCCCGCCAGGCTGGCGGTAGCCACCTCCGGCCTGGCGGGGGCGATCCGCCCGCCCTCCTTGCTGCAATGACCCCCGCCATATTAACATGGCTGGGGGGTCCGCGGCTGACGGAAAGACCGTCCGCCGCTTTTCCGCCCCGGTCGCCTTGCGACCAGGGCAGAAAAGGGTTTATATGGTGGCGGTGTCTATCAGACACCGCCAGCCATATCAGGATGGGCTTTGTCAGATGCCTTTCCGTAGCATGCAGTCTTAACTTTGGGGGCCCGTTGCAGGCCCCCATGGTGAAGGTGAGGTGGGGGGTGCACATGGGGGGTACCTGTGGTACCCCCCTGCATTTGCATACACAATGCGGCAGCCACCGCACGGTGCCTGCCGCTTTGTGTATTCAAATGCATAACATGCATTTTTAATATTGCGGCGGGTGCTGGTGTAAGCACTGCCCGCCGCAATGTTAAACATGCATGATGCGCCCACCACTGTGGCGGGCGCATCCTAATACCCCCCACGGGTCCCCCGCCCTTATGGCAGGCGGTCCCATCCCCCGATGGGATGGCGAGCGGAGTAAGTCCGCTCGTCATCCTAATGACCCCCTAAGTTTGCAATGATACAGACAATATCAAAAGTGTATCCAAACAGCCAAAGGCAAGGATGTTATTTCTTCTACAACAGATATAAATGACACTACCTCCAAAAATCCACCATAAGTATAGAATATTCTAGAAACATCACATTCCAGATCATAATACAAAATATTTTCACTAACTTTTGTGCCACCCAAGGAAGTAACAAGACATTATGACCTATTAATTGACTCCATATTTTGCAAAGAAAATAAAGGAAAATTAGGCCCACCCCAAAGCGACCTTTAGGATGCCAGGGATGGTGGTCTGCACTGCTTAGGGCATAGATGCCAAGCTGTGTTTCACACTGAGGGCCCGAATATGATATCAGGTGGATCACCACCGACAGGTCCAACTACCGCATAATGATGCGGTCGGTCAGAGCCCAATGGGTGGAGGGACCAACCAACACCTCTTACAGGCTCAAGGAGCTCGTCGGAATGCCGGTCTAACTGTAATCCCTACAATGGGGGCGGTGCCTGTGGAGGCACCGCCGTAGGGATTACGATGCCCCTTTTCCCTCTGCTGCCATGTAAAGGCAGATGGAAAGGAACTTTGGGGGCCATTAGCAGAGCCCCCACTCCTTGGGGGCCTCTGCTATGGGGCCCAGGTGGCACCTCCACAAACATCCATGCAAAGTGTGCCAGGCACCACATAATGCCTGACACATGGTGCAGGGCTGTGCACAAAATGCATTTTCAAGTGTGGCTTGTGCTGTAGCCCTTTTCCTGGCTGTAACACAAGCCGCCCTAGAAAAATGCTTTTTATGACTTCCTGCACAGCAATCGTATCCTAATAGGGAGCGTGGAACCGCTGACTCATTGTTGGGCGGTTCGTGCTCCGAAACGATGGAGGTCAGACGAGGCCATCGTACTTAGGCCCTGAGTGTGGAAGGTTTAGGAAAGTGACTTAAACAAACTATTCAAAACCAACAATGTAGCAGGAAGCTGACACAACTCATTTGTAGCACAATATGCAGATTGTAGCACAATATGCAATATCTGCATGAAATACTATGCAAAAAAGTTAATCTATACACAGGACTAACAGCCGTAGGCTACCTAGACACTATAGAATAAATCGTATTATTTAAGAAAACTGGAGATTCTAGTAGGAAATGCAAATTCCAAGTGATTGGAGTGTACTCATTTACATGATTTAGTCTTATATCTGATGCACCTATATATTATTTGCATTGGAACACTTCAAACATTCAAGAATTCAACCAACCTTGCGTGATGAGTCGCATTGCATTATGGTACACATACACTAAAACCAGGTGTTCCACATGTAGCAAGATGAAATGCTCTATATTTTTGGACTTGAATCAATACCGATGCAGAGAGTAGTAATGTACATATTCTCAATATTGATGGTAATATAGGAATTGTTGATACATTGTGACACTGAGCTGTGTCTACAATTTGTGGTTGCCTGTGGCCTGTTTTCCAGTTTCACATTCTGACATTTTGGGGCCGATTACGATGTTGGTCGGGAAGAATCCGAACGGCATTCGGTTAGTTCAAATCCGATTCGGAAGCCTTGTTTCCGACTGACACGGAAACATTTCCGACCGACCCATTACGATGGTCGGAAACCGTTCGGATTGTCCGATGTAGTACTGAAAATTCTGGACCCGTGTCAAAAACATCGTCGTATCATGACGATTTTGGTATCAGCGGACCGAGAATGACGAGTACACTATGTACGAGCATTTTCATCGCATTCGAGTGGCGAGATCACCCTGAAATCAGGGATCTCGTCCTGAACCCTCGGGTTCCATTTTGTGCATGGCAGCCATTTTGTGGTTGCCCTCACATAGGCCGATGACTAAGGCCAAAACAAGTCTTAAGGACACATACACCTTTGCTGACTTTTGTGTGACCTGGGCAAGTTGACTCCACTGCCTGAAGCCAAACCTGTTCGGCCAGTTCCTCTCCCAGTGGCCGATCGAGATTAAGATCAAGGCACAGCATACCATAAACCTTTCATTGCATACAAACCATGCCTAATCTTACAGCTACTGTTTCCTTCTTTATGACCTGCTTTACGAGGAGGAGGTACCCGATTTTATTAGGGGTCCGTCCGATATCTGATGAAAATGTTGGGCCTTGCCGGGAAATTGATTGTGGGCTGGACAAACTGAAAATGGGCCTGTCATCATGAATCTGCTTTTTCTTTGTCATCAAAATATGTGAATGGTCAACTGTAAAATAAGGAATGTTTGCCTAAAGCATAATATTTTGTATAAAAAGGGATGGCTGGCTTTGTAAGGTTGAGCAGTCTCCTGAGAATATACACCGTGTTGTACTTCTAGGATACCTGTTACAGGCTGCAGCCAATAAATTCGATCTTTGACTTCACTTAGAAGACTCTGTGTTTCTGTAGTCTGGGACAGGAAGGACTCGGAGTCTTAGGGTGTGTTCCCTGGCACCGCTGGGTTCTTAATAACCCAGTACTTCAGTTGGTGCCCAACGTGGGGCAATTTCAGCGGTACCGGTCCAAGCCAGAGGTTTGTGAGGAGCTTTGTGTGAAAATTCTGGAGGAAGGCCAACCACTTCATCGACCCCTGTATGTCGTCGTGGTCCGAAAGTCTTTGCTGCGAGGTTCCCCGCTTCCTGACGGCTACGAAGTACTGCTGCCCTGACTATCGCCCTGTCTTGGACCCTTTGATGATTTGTAGAGCGAAACGATAGACGAGTGTTCTGGTGACGTCATCGATACCTCAGTTAAGTATGAGTGGAGCGTCTCCCAGTCCTTAGTATTTTGGGTATCCCCTTGGGATCTTTGATTTGGAACTTGCAAGTACCAAAGCCGAGGGACTCGTGTATTCACGAGACTATCGTATTTCGATAATCCTTTGAAGTTTGAAGCTAGACTAGAGAGCGAAGATGCCTGGTCTTAGCAGACTTGGAAATTTGTTTTGTCTTGGTTGTAATAGGGATTCCCGATTGGAGGACTCGTGTCCGGTTCCTCCAATTGGAACTCCAACTTATGAACTCTATGTAAAGCACGGCGTGGGCCCCATCACGTATAATGAAGTATGGATTCGATACACCAGGAAGGATGGTGTTTTAAAGTGGCCCCAATATGGTAGTTTTGACACAGAGGTTTTAGATAATCTAGAGGTTAGACTCTTTAAGAAGAAAGCCCGGCCGGCGATGTTTGACTCTTTCCGCCTATGGCGAAAGGAAGCCAAACAGAAAGAAATTAAATTAGCTAAAAGGAATAAAAGAGAAAAGGGTATCTCGATAATGCAAGCTGCTATGCAATATAAAGATGATGAGGAAGAACAAGCGAGTGAGCAGTTGCACAGGCAACGTAAAATGGCAATCGATAAATGCTATCCAGTTATGTCACCTCTCCAGCAAGATGCAGCAAAGGAACTTGAGAAAGATGCTCTAATGTCACATTTATTAAATTCGCCACCCCCCTATGCGCAGAGTGCTACTGCACCTCCGCAACCTTTAGTTGTGCAACCTCCGATTGTTGTGCCTCAGGTTCTTCCACAACCGCCAGCTCCTCTTCAGTTGGCTCTTACTGCTACGGCGCAGCCTCCTCAAGGGCCGCCGACTTTGATACCTGCTCCCTCTGTACTTCCTACAACCTTGCCTACTGCATCGACTACCTCTTTTGATGTTCCTACTGTTACTGCCTCTGCGTCTGCCTCTGCATCTACCTTGCCTCACTCTGCTTTTCCTCCTGTTCTTTCGTCGACTTCTCCCTCTGTTCGACAGAGAATGACTGACACTGTTGCCAGTCTCCTATCTCCTCTTTTTGGGGCAGCAAGTATGACCCCTGTTTCAACGCACAAACAGTTGCGTAGTCAACTGCCCGACTCTAGAGAGCGGGAAACATTGGATTATTTGGCACATAAATGGGTTACAGACCCCACAAGATATGAGCTAGAGTCTGTTATGGATGTCTTCCATCAGTGGGAAGCACCGAAGCAAAGATACGTTTTTGATAAAATGTGTACTTTTCTTTGTGAGGATTTGGAGGATAATGATTTGGAGCCCAATCCACCGGAGTTGTGCTGTGTACGGTTTGAGTTTGCAAAAGGAACGATAGTGGGTTCCGATGTTGAAAGAGCAGTTGCGACATTGTTGTCATTTAGGAAGGAGACTATCTCTCGGTCGTTGTTTGAACCTGATCCCTCTGTTAGGAGGAAAGCGAGACAGTACCCAATGAGAGAAGTTCCTCTGGTATGGAAGGAAGCCGTTGCAGCTGATGTCCCTAATAATATCGATGCTATACCGGCACATTTTCAGCGTGTTTTTGTACATGTTCCTTGGAAACCAGCTGAAGTTTTGGCCCTTAACCAGACTTTGCCTGACCCCCGTAAAAATCCTGCAGGGTATTATAAGGAACTATCTCAGACTGCAGACTCATGTATTATGAATTTAGCTGACATAGACATGTTGTTTGGAAATGTTGTTCCACAGCCTTTATGGGGTTTGATTCGTCACACAGATCATGCGCAGGAGTTAGGTGATACCTGGGCTAATATTGCTACTGCAGATGGCCGACAAGTTGGTGGTGCTAAACCTGAGCCTTTAGTTGCAGAACTCCTTGGTAAAATTGTTACTTACATGAAGACTTTAATGCCTGCTATGCGAGTGAATTGGGACAAATTGTCTGCATGTAAGCAGAAGAAAGAGGAAACCGTGTCTGATTTCTTCACCAGGTTTGAAGAGACGTTAATCGACCACAGTGGTCAAGATATGAGTACAGAAGGTGGTCAACGGTTGTTCGTTGACAAGTTCGTACATAATTTGCTTCCTGAGTTGTGTAAAAAATTGAAAGATTCAGAGAGTTCTTGGGCCATTTCCTCATCAGCACAGATATTGGCTACTGCACAGTACTACGAGAATAGAGATAAGGACGAAAAAGATAGAGCAGACAAGAAAACTAAAGAGTTAAAAATGAAGGTTCTTTTACAGCAAGCTTATCCGCCTCGTGGTGGTCAGCGTGAATATCAGCAACCTCAGCAATTTCAGAGAAACTCGCAAAGGTTCGAGTTTTCTCAACCACGCTTTCCTGTAGGCCCTAATCAGTGTGCATATTGCAAAGAAGAAGGTCATTTTAAAAGTAGCTGCCCTGCTTTGTTACAGCGTATGAATGGTGTTTCTAGCGCACGAGGTCGAGGTGCTGCACAAGCGCCTAGAGGTAGAGGACGTGGAAATTTCCCTCAGAACGCGCGTTCTTTTCCGCCTCAGAATTCAATGAATAGTTTTGATCAGCAGAATAACGCGTCTGGTAGGACGCCTCAATACTATGCTGATGACTACTATGCAGAAGATGAAAATATGGAAGGTAATGATTGCTAGGACAGCCATAGACAAAGAGAGGGAGTCGTTTCAGTTCCAGTGGATCAGAGTGGACCTTATGTTGAGGTGATTACATCAGGTGTGTCAGAGCCTTTTCTGTTGGATACTGGTGCTACAAAGAGTTCTATTATACACTCTAAACTCCCTGGCGCACCTTTGTCTGGCGAAATGAATGTTTCAGTAGGTTTTTCTGGCACCCCGGTTAGGAACCCGATTTCTAGTCCTGTGTCCCTTTCTGTTGGACCTTATGAATTGGAAGCACCCCTTATTTTGACAACGGGTTGTGGTGAGAACTTGTTAGGATTGGATCTGTTGAAAAGATTATATGCAACCTTGTATTGTTCTCCTTCAGGAGTACAACTTACACTGGGTAAGAAAGTGGTCTCCCCAATGTATTTGTCGAAGGATAAACTTCCGGCAGAATTGTCGCTTCTTCCTGATATTCTTTGGGCTACTGGCCCTAATGATGTGGGTCTTTTGGAAATACCGCCATATATTGTGACAATAAAAGCGAATGTTAAAATGCCACGTATTCCCCAATACAAGATCTCTAGTGAAGGTGAAAAAGCGTTGCTAGCGATCATTTATGATTTGATTGAAAAAGATGTAATTGAAGAGACAAGAGGCAACGTTTGCAATAGTCCTGTTTTGCCTGTTTTGAAGCGTACTGACCCTTCCCAGCCACCTGTTTACAGGTTTGTGATTGATCTTAGGGAGGTGAATAAAATAGTTGTGCCACAGTTTCCAGTTGTCCCTGATATCACTGCCTTATTAACGATGATTCCAGCTTCCGCCACTTGGTTCTCAGTGATTGACCTGAAAAATGCCTTTTTCAGCATCCCAATTGCCGAGGAGAGTAGGGATATTTTCGGCTTCTGTTTAGGAGGACGAAGTTTCCGGTTCAAACGCGCTCCCCAGGGCTATTGTGAGAGTCCATCAGTATATAGTCAGGCTTTAAAAACACAGCTTGATACGATTGTTCTACCTGATGGCGCTACCCTTATTCAGTACGTTGACGATTTGCTAGTCGCTGCAGATACTGAGGAACTTTGTAAAGAAGCAACATTGTCATTGTTGCGTCATTTGTCTGATTTGCATCACAAAGTGTCCCTTTCAAAGTTACAATATTGTCGACAAGAAGTGACCTACTTAGGTCATCTCTTATCGAAGGAGGGAAGGAAACTGACCCCAGAAAGAATTCAGGCAATTGCAAAATTGAGTGTGCCAAGGACACAGAGAGAAGTGCGTGCTTTCTTGGGTATCACGTCATATTGCAGACAATGGATACCGAATTTTTCTTTACTGGCCAAACCTTTGGTGGCATTGACTTGTAAAGATACACCGAATCCCCTTCCATGGTCTGAGGATTGTCAGAGAAGTTTTACCGAATTGCGTGAAGCATTGTGTTCGGCTCCTGTGTTGGGTACTCCCGACTATAGCAAACCTTTTACACTGTATGTCCATGAGAAAGAAGGTTGTGCATTGTCAGTGCTGACACAGTCTTTTGGGGACAAGCAACGTCCATGCGCGTATTTTTCGTCGACTTTGGATCCGGTAGCTAGAGCGTTGCTGAGTTGTTTGAGAGCCACAGCGGCAGCAGCTGTTTCTATTCGGCAGTCTGCTGGTTTAGTGATGAATAATATGTTGATTGTAATTGTTCCACATGCAGTGGACATTTTGTTAAACAGAACCAAGACACAGCACTTTACTAGTACTCGATTGTCAGGTTATGAGCTGACACTTTTAGCGAGTCATGTGCACATAAAAAGATGCAACACATTGAATCCAGCTAAGTTGTTGCCGATTGTAGCAGAGACAGATGTTCCTGAACAACATGATTGCTTTCTTAGGACAGAAGAAGAAACGAAAGGGAGAATAGATCTTAGGGACACTCCTCTTGCGAAATGTGATGGTACTTTATGGGTGGATGGTTCATGCTTCAAGCTTCCGAATGGTGATACGACTGCAGCATATGCTGTTACGACTTTGCATACGATTGTTGAAGCTGCACGTATCCCACATAATTCAGCTCAAGCAGCAGAGTTGATTGCACTTACAAGAGCGTGTGTGTTATCGAAAGGAATGTAAGTGACCATATATACTGACAGCCAGTATGCATTTGGTGTGGCTCATAGTTTTGGACGATTGTGGAAAGAACATGGGTTTTTGACCTCGCATGGAGCCAAGATTCAGCATGGTCAGTTGGTGAATGAGCTTCTTGAGTCGCTTACTTTGCCGTTGCAAGTTGCGATTGTGAAATGCAGTGCACATAAGAAGGTTACTGATGATGTTGGTCATGGTAATGCATTTGCTGATGAAATCGCAAAAGAAACAGCAAAAGATGTGATGAGTCGAATGTATGTTGCAGGCCCTGCGCGATGGGTTGGTGACATTGGAATGTGTGAAGATACGATAGAGAGTGTGAAGTCTATTCAAACTGAAGCTACAGAGAAAGAGTTGAGTGTGTGGAGAGAGAGTACGGGTAAATTGGATGCAAATGGTTGTTGGGTTGAATTATCAGAACATCAACGATGGTTGTTACCCGATGCATATGTGCTTGCAGTGGTTACAATGGCCCATGGAATGGCTCACATCATTGTGAAAGGGATTTGTAAGTTGTTGGCTCCATTATGGCAAAATGCTAGAATTCCTAAGTGTGCAGAGAATGTGGTCAAGAATTGCATGGTGTGCTTGAAATACAATCCTGGTAGGGGAACCCCAACTCCAGCTGGTCATTTTGCGCCTCCAACGTACCCGTTCGAGGTTTTGCAGCTAGATTTCATCCACATGGAAAGGTGCAACAATTTGAAATACGTACTCGTTGTTGTTTGTGCCTTTTCGAGATGGGTAGAAGCATATCCCTTGAAAGACAACACTGCCATGTCCACAGCTAAAGCCCTTGTCAAAGAATTCTTCCCCAGATTCGGCTTACCGAGAAAGGTCTGGAGTGATAATGGGAGTGAATTTGTGGGTCGAGTGATGAAGAAAGTATGTGAAGGGTTAGGAATCCAGCAAAAATTTCACGCTGCAAATCACCCCCAATCAGCTGGATTAGTAGAGTGCTATAATGGCACTATGAAACTTAAACTGGCCAAGATACAAGCAAGCTCTGGCCTTAAATGGCCCGATGCCTTACCATTAGCACTTCTATCAACAAGAATGACTGTGCATTCACGAGCGGGACTTAGTCCATATGAAATCGTGTTCGGCCGCCCGGCCAACATATGGGGAGTGCCTAGGCCGACAAAATTCAGTGAAATTGAACACCCTGTGTTGCTTGATTATTTGTATGATTTGACGGCTAAATTGCGTGTTTTACACCAACAGGTTCACGATACTCTGCCTCAGGTCTCTGAAGCTCCAGGACACACTATTGATCCTGGTTCGTGGGTCTTGGTGAAAAATTTCCAGCGGACAAAGAATGATCAGCCCCGCTGGACCGGCCCTCACCTAGTCCTTTTGTCAACAAGATGCGCCGTGCGAGTGGAAGGCAAGAAGAACTGGATCCACGGCGTACACTGCAAGAGGGTCCCTTTGCCTCTGCCGTACGACCGGTGGGTCCAGGAGGGTATTGCTGACTCTGAGACTGAGACTGTGCCTCGTTTTCTGCCTTTCAGCGATGCACGTGTAAAAGGAACAAATTCTGAACGTGAAAGTGACAATCTTTTGCAGGAAGCTGTGCCACCGTCAATTCGATTGGACACTACCGAGCCTGAACTCTTGTTCCAAGACCAGACATTACCTGGAAAAAGCTGTTATAATCTGAGGCCGAGAACTATGGACAAATCATTTTTTCCCCTTTTCTTTGCTATTTTTGAAAGTGCAGCGCTCTCATCTGAGAACCTTTTTGATTTTTGTTTTTCGAACCACCATCCGGGTTCAGCTGTAGGGTCGCGGGCGACAAGTCTTTGGAGTGCAAGCCGAAGACACAAGGTCGACAGTTCTGGTTGGTTCTTGGGCGTTTCCCTTGGACTGACAGGCGCATTCCTTAGCACGGAACACCCTACCTCCGCGAGCAGCAAGATTAGAGGATGGAGTTTTTCAAGATGGAGAGACCTGCCAAAGAGATGAACTTTAAAACCAAAATGTGTGTAGTGATGACCAGAAAAAGCTTTTTGATATTTTGCATTTTTATGTTGCTTAATGTAATGATGTTTTTAATAGGATATGTTTTGTTTTCTTTTCGAGTGACATTTGCACCAACTGTACAGCCCATGCCTCCTTCTACTGTTTCCTCACATTCTTTTTACCCTTTTCCTGAACATGAATCCGTTAGGAGATTAGAGTTTATCAATAACTCTTTCGTTCAGCTTTTGCACCAACACCAATTAGTAATGAACACGACTAACTGTTGGGTGTCTGGTCTTATGCCTCATACTACTGATAAAGGTATCCCTTATCTGGTCCTGCCATTTAGCTACAATGGTTCTGTATGGGCATACAGAACGATGTTTATCTATGCTCATGAAGTCCACCCCCTACGTTCTGAAAAAGATAATCCAAAGAATAGTGCTCTAGTTAAGGGTATAGTAGATATGATTAGAGAAGCTATTTCCTATGAGACTATCCCGAGAGATGAGACACTAGCCTATATTGGATGGAACGTGACCGGATATGGAGTTACTCTGAGTGAAAACCAGCGAGCAAAGAGATCCTCCCCGATTTGGATTGTACCCCATCAGAGTCACCTATGTCTGCAAGGTAATGGCAAGATTCCCAGAGCTCAGTTAGGGAAGAGTATCTGCACTGAGACATATGTCTTTGCGTCTCACACTTCCCCTTCGTTCTTAGCAGCAAAGGGTACCTATTTCATCTGTCATGATAGAGCCTACACATGGTTGCCCCCTGACTTCTCGGGCACATGTTTTGTTTCGTTCCTGTTGCCACCCACCTACACAGCTATGGCAGATTACCATAAGACAAGGATAGTTAGAGGTGTCTTCAGTAAAGAAGACACTGCTGGACAAGAATTTGGAGACTTCTTTAAGGGTTTTCTGCCGTTTTGGGGACCTATGGTTAACAGCAGGAATATAAGGCAATTGACGAGGGTGGTTGAATCCACCGTAGTTGAAACTGCCGGTGCCCTTAGTAACTTGACTGCTGAGCTCCAGTCGGATCGCCTTATGACCCTTCAGAACAGAGTTGCGCTAGACATCATACTTGCAGACCGAGGTGGGGTATGTAAAGTGATCCAATCAAGTTGCTGTGTTTTCATTCCCGATAACGCTCCAACAGTGTACCAGGCCATTTCCAAACTACATAAGATCTCTGAATCTATTCATGTGGATAACGGAGATTGGTCGTTGATGGGGTGGTTCTGGGAACTGTTATCCGCCTGGGGATGGAAGATTCTGATGGTCATTGGGATGACATTAGCCATTCTTTTCCTGTTTTGTCTGTGCGTACAGTGTGCTCCTGCAATATGTGGCCTCTGTGCTACATCATGTATAAGGAAACCTGTATCGAGGGACGAACTAAGTAATAGGATGATGCTACAGCAACATCTCAATGATTTTATGAATTTAGACCTGGACTCAGATTAGCGTGAGTGTAGGTTGATTGCCTATGTAAAGGCAAAAGGAGGGTCTGTAGTACTGAAAATTCTGGACCCGTGTCATAAACATCGTCGTATCATGACGATTTTGGTATCAGCGGACCGAGAATGACGAGTACACTATGTAAGAGCATTTTCGTCGCATTCGAGTGGCGAGATCATCCTGAAATCAGGGATCTCATCCTGAACCCTCGGGTTCCATTTTGTGCATGGCAGCCATTTTGTGGTTGCCCTCACATAGGCCGATGACTAAGGCCAAAACGAGTCTTAAGGACACATACACCTTTGCTGACTTTTGTGTGACCTGGGCAAGTTGACTCCACTGCCAAACCTGTTCGGCCAGTTCCTCTCCCAGTGGCCGATCGAGATTAAGATCAAGGCACAGCATACCATAAACCTTTCATTGCATACAACCGTTGCCTAATCTTACACACACCTGTCTCTGTTTCCTTCTTTATGACCTGCTTTACGAGGAGGAGGTGCCCGATTTTATTAGGGGTCCGTCCGATATCTGATGAAAATGTTGGGCCTTGCCGGGAAATTGATTGTGGGCTGGACAAACTGAAAATGGGCTTGTCATCATGAATCTGCTTTTTCTTTGTCATCAAAATATGTGAATGGTCAACTGTAAAATAAGGAATGTTTGCCTAAAGCATAATATTTTGTATAAAAAGGGATGGCTGGCTTTGTAAGGTTGAGCAGTCTCCTGAGAATATACACCGTGTTGTACTTCTAGGATACCTGTTACTGGCTGCAGCCAATAAATTAGATCTTTGACTTCACCTAGAAGACTCTGTGTTTCTGTAGTCTGGGACAGGAAGGACTCGAAGTCTTAGGGTGTGTTCCCTGGCACCGCTGGGTTCTTAATAACCCAGTACTTCCCCGACTTGGTTCCAACTCGCGTCCGAACGGGATTCGGAGACACCAAGTTGGTCGAGCCGACTCGTACGTCTCTACAGGCCACGTTTCCGACTGAGCGATTACTATGTCGGATTCGGACAGCCTTTTCGAATCAGTCTGTCCGACACAGGCCCCCCCTTCACCCCAAGGCTTCCGTAGGACCCCCTTTCCAACCATGCACTGTGTAGTAGGCCCCATGGGGTGCCCACCATAGGGTGCAAGGTTTTCCGCAACCACCCGTTTTTTCAATGGAAGCCTGTGTAGTCGGTCGGCACACAGTCTCCCATTGAAATCAATTGGAGTTCGACCGAACGGTGTTCGGAACCATCGTAATCGGTCGGTCAGCTGCCTGATCCCGAGTCGGTCGTAAACCATTCCGAAACCAATTCGGTCGGAATGCTTTCCGATGGACATCGTACTCGGGCCATATATTTTTTCCCAAAGGCATTGGGCTCACACTTGACAAAGACTTCTTTTAGCCAAAACGCTTTGTGCATGAATACACCATGAAAAAACACAGCTTTGCTGCTGTGGAGTGCCACGTTTGTATTTCTTCTTGGGAGAGCAGCACCGGCATCACCTGGTGATGAGAGCTGATATCTGTGGCACTTGTTCTGATAACCAAAAAGTATAATATTAAACATTAACATGCATATTAATGGTGAAAAACTACATTCTACGTCAGAGCGGGGAAAGTGTTGTACTCTGGGTGGGGTGTAGATTTTCTGTTCCCACTTCCACTCAAGCTATAATAGAGAAAGTGTTGGACTGTGTGGGCTGAGGGGGAGGAAGAGTTCAGATTTTCTTGTCTGCTCCAAACTTAGCCATAGAGGGGACAGTGTTGGACTCTGGAGGGGTTCAACTTTACAATTCCCTCCACAAAGGGAAAGAGTTACACTCTAGAGCCTTCAATTAAAACACTCACACTACAAATCTTTTACCTTAGTAACTTAAAAAAAGTGATTCTTTTTTAAAGAAAGACAAATTATAAATTATGTAAATATAGATTATACAACATTACATAATATTACTATTTATATTATTCAATTTAATAAATTATTTATCAAAAACATATATATTTAAATATTTTAATTTACGTTTTTTAGAGCAAAATTATAACAAAAAGAATACATTTTCTAAATTAATTTCATCTACCTTTATATTTAAAAAGTTGGAAAAGTAAAAAATACATATCTAATATTTATTCTTTTAAACATGTAAATATTTATTCAGCATTTATAATATATACATATTTTAAAACATTTGAATTAAACAAACAGTTAAAAGAAAGAAATACAAAAAACATGAAATATATAATTAAATATTTAAGTGTACTTAATGTTTTCATTTAAATAATTATTTTGTTGCTACATTAAAATTACAAATGTTTTTCCTTACTTTAAAACGTTACGAATTAAAATATATTTTTATGATAAATTAACAATTATATATTTACCCATTTAAATACTACTTAAAATAAAGTAATTCAAACGCAGTACCCATCTGAAAACATTACCCACTCAAAACCTCTTTAATCCCTAACAAGCCACACTAAAATTATAAATTTAAAAATGAGTATAGAGGTTATATTTTGTACCATTTTTAACATATATTCATTTATACACAACCCTCCCCAATAAAAATTATAACCACTGAAAATTTCCAAAACATTGAAAAAATATATAATTAAATAACATCCTAAAATGTTCACACACTACCTACCATATTCCTATATATTACCCAATATCCCGAGTAAAATATTATAAAAAGCAATAAAGAATCAATTAAAAACACAAACAACACTTAAATAAAAACGAGCATATCAAAAATAATTTAAAAAGAACATTTTACCTAATAATAAAACACATTTTAAAAAACAAATTATAAAAACTACATTTGCACAATACATGAACAATTATATTATACACAACAATATTAATGTTTTAGATATTTACAGCTTCAATATTAATGTTACAAATAAAATAAACAAAATACTGATCAAAGATATTCCACTCGTTAGTGTACAGTTACCTAAGATATTCTTACTTCAATATTTTGTACCATTGATTTTCTTCCATTCATATTAAGAATCTCACAGTGATAGGGTCTTAAGGATTGTAAAAAACACAGGAGGCCAAGTAGCTCTCATTGTTCAAATAGCTACCGTCAGCAGTTTTGAAAGAAAATTCTTCTTTCTGCTGACTTTCCCTAAGCTCTTTGTTCTACTGCTGTTACAGAACTGCAGACATACCCGATTCCTGTTGTGGATCTGTGTTGTACTATTTAAGATGGGTTTCTGTGCCAGCTTTCGGAGCTATAGAGCAATAGCTTTGATTGATGGAGATATGACATTTTATGGTTGTCTTTAAGGAGCTGGGTTAATGAAAATCAACTCTTGTTCTGAGGCTGAGACAGGTTTTGATGAAAAAGGGAAATGATTGATAATATCTTAGCCTTGTCAGTTCTGATTGAAACTCACTCCACTCATGGCAGCTCGCTTTTAAATGCCTGATTTGTAGGCTTCCAAACAGCATTTGACTGCATAAACAGAAATGTGCTTTGCTGTCAGCTCCCTCGCTAGGGGAGTCCCTTCCATATTGCTTCGCACTGTTCAGCGATTGTGTCATAATGCCTGGGCTTGTGTCGAAATAGGGAAAAGCAATTTCATCTCAGGCAAAATAAAACTAATATGGGTCTCAAACAGGGTTGTATTTTAGACCACCTGTTTTTTAATGTGTATGTAGCAAGTTTGGGGGCTTCCCTTATGAATGATAGGTCATTTCCTCCGAGATTTGGTGGTTGTGCAGGGCCTATTATTTTTTTTTTTTTTTTTAAAACATATGTTTATTTATTTATTGAGAAAGAAAGGTATGAATAACAAGGAAGTAAGAAATAGGTGGGAAAGAAACATAGAAGGAGGAACAATCCGCCAAATTACCCCACACAGGGGGTGCAGAAAGCATCGCTATGAACCAAGGGAACATAAAGATAGAAGGGGATCACAGTGTGGACTGTCTCGGGCAGCGCCCTTGTCCATCAGTCTATATCAGGCAAAGCAGCACCCAGTTCGCAGCATCCCTTCCATGGTGTAGAATCCGGAGGTCCCAGGGGAGAATACAGATGCCTATGAAAGCTGTGTCCCCCTGGACCCCACGCAATGTGCGTTGCATTCAAAAGTGGAGAACAAAAAAAAAAAAAAAACCCCCCCAACAATCCCAAAGTCCCCAACCCCCCCCCCTCCCACCAGTGGTGGCGACCAAGAGTCAAGCATCACTTCAACATTCGCAACGGCGGTCAGACCTGGAAAAGGTGTAGCGCTCGAACTGTTGAAGGGCAAACAGCAGAAGGCAGGCCCCTGGACAGGAACCTGACCAGCGGTCCCCACTTGAACATGAAGTTTTTAAAATTTCCCAAAAAAATATCAGACATTCTCTCCATACTTAGGAGTCGCCACAACCTTGCATGCCACAGCGAGATAGCCGGCGCCGACGGGCTTTTCCAAGCGGCCGCCAGGGTCACTTTAGCCGCTCCCAAGCACAGCCATATAATGCGTTGATCAGCTCTGGTCTGGTGCTCCAACAGCGGATCTCTGAGCCCCAGCAGGACATACTCTATGGAGTTTGGAATCGGGTATCCCACCACGTCCTTGATGTGAGACAGGATCTCAGCCCAGTAGGGTTGGATGGAGGGGCAGTCCCACCAGATATGGCGGAAGTCGCCCAGCATACCGCAGCCCCTCCAGCACTTGTCTGAGGTGGACGGGAAGATCCGATGTAGCTTAGAAGGGTAGAGGTACCAGTCATACAGAATTTTTAAGTGTGCCTCTCTGAGATCAATTGAGTGATTATGTGTTGCTACGTCCCTCCAGAGGGCCCTCCATTGTGCATCAGTGATGTTCCTACCTAATGTGGTTTCCCAGTGGTCCATGTAACGGGGACGGGGAGATATCGCGGTGTCCAGCAACAACCCATAGAGAAAGGAGATCGTCCCCTTCATAGTAGATGTGCGGAGGATAAAAGCCTCAAATTTAGTCAGTGGCCTAGTAGCAACGTCGACCACTCCCGCCGAGGTCGCCCAGTGCAAGAGCTGGAGATGACGATAGTTTTCAGTGGGGGGGACATCGTAGTCCCGCATACAATTCTGGAAGGTGAGAGGTGACACACCATGAAACAGATGGGTAAGGGCTCTACAACCACCCCTTCTCCAGACGTCAAAAGGACCGTCGGTCGAGGCCGGGGGGAAGGCCGGATTAAAATGAATCGGAGTAAACGGAGATGGGAAGGTGGTCCACCGGTCATCGCTACTAATCGTGTCCCAGATTTTTAGAACCGTGCTGGTGGGAGTACTAATATACGCATTCTTGGGGCGGTCAGCCTTGGGCTTCCAGGCCAAATCCCAGATAGACCGTCCGGCTACACTTCGATCCATGTGAAGCCAGTGCTTCTCCGAGAGCTGCTGGGACCATTCCACCAACACCCGTAGTTGCGCAGCTTTATAATACAGGTGCATGTCAGGGAGACCCACCCCCCCATCCACACGCGGACGGCGCAAAACTGCATAGGAAAGCCGAGCCCGGCCGTTCTGCCACACAAATTTCAACATCATGGTCTTGAGCTGGCGAAAGTAGGCCAAGTCCACCGGTATGGGCAGCGCCTGAAAGAGGTATAGGAGTTTGGGGAGGAGGACCATCTTAAGCGCGTGAATCCTGCCCAACCATGATATGAACTTCGGCTTCCATCTCTCCAGTTCCGCGCGGATCGCCGTCATCATCGGCGGAAAATTGGCCTGGAATAACGCACCCAGGGTAGAAGTCAATCTTACACCCAGATACAGCAAGGAGGAGGTCGACCACGACAGTGGGGTAATCGCTCGGACCTGTTGTACACCCTCGGGAGGCAGAGTGAGGTTCAAAACATATGATTTGGAGAGGTTAACCTTGAAGCCCGCCGCCTCTTCGAAGGCAGAGAGCAGCGTGTGGACATGCAGCAGTGACAGCGCGGGTTCTCTAACCGAGAGTAATACATCATCTGCGAAGAGCGTGATCTTATGTTCTTCGCCCGAGAAGGGGATGCCCAGGATGCGTTCGTCCCTCCGGATCGCAAGCGCCAGCGGTTCAATACTGAGAGCGAAGAGGAGTGGGGAGAGAGGACATCCCTGCCGCGTTCCACGCGAGTGGCGGAAGCACCCGGATCTATGGCCATTAACTATCACCCTAGAGGTGGGGTTGCTATAATTAGCCTCAACCATTCTAATGAAGAGGGGAGAAAACCCAAAGGCCACCAGCGTGCGGTGGAGGAAGCCCCAATCGACACGGTCAAAGGCCTTCTCCGCGTCAAGCCCCACTAAAACTGCCGGCACATGAAATCTATTAGCCTTTTCAATCAGGTGGAGGACACGCCTCAGGTTGTCATGCGTTTGCCTGCCCTTTATGAAACCGGACTGGTCCGGATGTATAAGAACTGGCATTAAGTCCTGCAGTCTACGTGCTAAAATAGACGAGTACAGCTTGGCATCCAAATTGAGGAGCGCTATCGGACGAAAGGACGCGCATTCTGAGTGGTCTTTCCCTGGTTTGGGGATGACAGTAATCAGGGCCTCGGCCATAGTCTCCGAGGTCCGGCCCTCTGATGCCATGGCGTTGAAGAGGGAGACCAGGTAATCACAGAGGTCCGACGCAAACGTCTTGTAAAACAAGGCAGTGTAGCCGTCAGGACCGGGGGCCTTGTGGAGTTTCAAAGCCCCAATGGCGTCCAACACCTCTTCCCTAGTGATAGAGGAGCACAGCAAGTCATTCCATTCCCTGGACACCTGAGGAATCGGGAGACCCTCCAGGAATGCAGACTGCGCAGCCGGGGCAAGAGTGTCGCTGGAATAGAGATCCGCATAAAAACGGCCGAAAAGAGCTGCCTTATCCGCGTCCTTGTGCTGTATAGTACCCGCGTGATCTCGTATGCCCCCAATATAGTCTTTCTCACGTTTATCACGAAGTTGCCGGGCCAGGTGGCGCCCCACCTTGTTCCCCTGAGAGTAGGATATGCGTCGGAGCCGGAGGAGGGTAAACTCAGCACGATTGTTATAATGGGCCCTTAATTTCCCCCTCACCGCCGTCAGCGGCCGCAGGGTAATCCTAGAGGGGTTAGACTTGTGTGCCTGTTCAAGGTTCGCTAACTCCGCCTCCAGATCCTCCCTCTCCTTCCTCCGCAATTTATTGAGGTTTGCATTAAGAGCGAGGCAAGTGCCCCGAATCGTGGCCTTACAGGCATCCCAAGTGACATACACCGAGGTGTCGGAAGGAGGGTTAAGGGTCATAAACTCCCCCATCGCTCTCCGCAGTTCTTTACAGGACGTCTCATCACGCACCAGCGCTGCCGGGAAGTACCATTTCCTCCATCCGTCCCCCCCCACCCGCCAATGCAGCCCCAGAACCACCAGGCTATGGTCCGAGACAGACAGAGGGAAGATACTGGACATGCGGACATCCCCCCTAAGGGCCTGGCTGATAAAGATATGATCTATACGAGAGTAAGAGCGATGGACATTTGAAAAGAATGTGTAGTCTATGGTTTGGGGGTGTAAGAACCGCCAGCTGTCCACTAATCCCAGATCACCTATTTGTCTTTGTGTTTCATCAGAGAAGATCCCAGAGCCCGCCCTATGTGACCCTGAACAGTCTATGTGTCCGTCCCACACCATGTTAAAGTCTCCCAGGATGAACAGATGCCCCTCGACAAAGTCACCCACCTTGGCCAACAAGCCCTGCAAAAAACCATTCTGTCCAGCGTTAGGGGCATATACAACCACAAACGTGCAGAGTCGATCATACAGCGACCCCTTCACCATCAACCAACGCCCCTCCTTATCAGTGCTTACTCCCAGGGGCTGAAAATGAAGGGACGCCTTGAACATGAGGGCCACCCCCCTATGCTTGGTGGATGCAGATGCTCTGTATATGAGGGGGAACTGTTTGTGTCGGAGCCTAAGTTCATCCCTCTTAGCTAAATGGGTTTCCTGGAGGGCTACCACATCGAGATGATGGTCTGACAGGTACTTCCAAAGCTTCTGGCGTTTCTGTGGAGAATTAAGACCCTTCACATTCCATGTACCCACACTAACAGACATACTGACATATTAGAGTCTCGCCCTGTATGACTCCCAGTACGATCCGGGCACTCCCCCGATCACGACCACTAGTACATCCGACCATCCCCGGACCAGGCCACGCCCCAACCAGCCAACTCCACTCAGACCTCACCCCCCTCCCTCCCCACCGCACCACAGCATCAAAGCTCCCAACTCTAGGCACACAAGGAGTGTTGTAAAACATGACAAATTGAAAGCAGTTGTGCGTAGGAAGCAGTCGTAAGGGCCAGGATGCCACCCTCCCAGGGGAATCACCACCCAGCCACTCCCCCAGATCCACATTCGAGCAGTGCACAGTAAGTATAGAGTACGCAACCAGCCCCAGCACAGCGAGGGGGCCGGAACGGAGGCACCTGTGAAAGAAGCCAAGGTCTATCTCGCCTAGGAAAAATAGCACACCACATACACTGCAAACAGTCGCCACCACTGTCCCACCCATCCCCCCCCGTAAACAAGAGAACAACAGAAGAAAAAGAAAACAGGACACTGAACCTGACGAAGTCACACAGCAGTTCCAGTGGGTCATAGTCCAAGAGACCCCATCCGGACTGGGAGTGGGGTAGGGGTACCATCCTGGTGACCCCAGGGCCTCGTCCGGGGTGTCTTCTCCAGAAAAGTACACATGAACCCCGGCACCTTAGGCCAGTGCCCCTCCGGCACCAAACCAAACCAGCTGAAGCTCAGGCAGCCCCAGAGCTTTGTTGCGATGACGGAAGCGTAGCGGAGGCCACAGAGGCTACTGCGTTCCCTCGTTCCTGCTGGCTAGCCGTGCGATCGGGCCTCCTGTGGCTCTCCTGGCCCACCCTGTGCCAGGACGAGGAACGGCGCCTCCTCCGCGGCGAAGGACTCCGACGCTCGGAGGTCGGGGTCTCCTCCTCAATCCCCAAGAGTTCTTTCGCTTCCCGAAGAGAGCGAATCTGTGCCAACCTATTCTGCCAACGGAAGATGATCCTAAAAGGGTGGCCCCAGGAGTAGGAGATATTGTGCTCCCGAAGATAGGCCGTGATGGGACGGAACTCGCGCCTCTTCTGGAGAGTCGATGCAGCCAGATCCTGGTAAAGCTGGGGACGATGATCTCGAAACTGCAAAGAAGGGATGTCTCAAGCCTTTCTCAGGATTCTTTCCTTGATCTGGAAGTCGTGGACACACACGAGGATATCCGGAGGGGGACCTCCGTTCCGCCTGGGCAGGCCCACTCTATGAACACGATCCATTCGTACCTCCCACAGGTCGTCCTCATTCAGGATCTGGAGGAAGAGGGCCTGTACATACTCTCGGAGATCACCCGCTTCACCATCCCATGGCACCGCCCTAATGCGAATGTTGTTCCGACGGGAACGGTTCTCAAGGTCCTCGGCATGGGCCTGCAGATCAATATTTTGTTCCATGAGGCGGAGCACGTCCTGCTGCAGCAAGTGAACATCATTAGCCATAGTAAGATCATGATCCTCCAGCGTGGCCACTCTGTCCCCAATACTGTCGACATCCCTCCGCACCTCGCGGAGATCCGACGTGAGCTGCGAGCGGAGCTCCGATATATCGCCTTTGATGGAGGCAAAGAGCTCCTTCATAAAGGCCTTAGTTGCTGGGGCCTCATCATCAGATCTTCCCGACGACGAACTCTGGCCTGGGGAGGCCGGGCCCTGGGAGCCCTTAGCAGTCCCCTCTTTCCCAGTTTTCCCCTTGCGAGCATTAGCGGCCATCACTGCCCCAGTTCCTCGCCTCCAGGAGGCCCCGCAGTGGAAGGGAGTTAAGGGTAGGCCAGGGAGACCCACAGGCCCACCAATCGCTGTCCCACGCGCCAAAATATAAGAAGGCTCGTTATGGCCGCTCTTCAGACCAGCGCCCCAGAGGGGACCTCAGGGGGGGGGGATGCGTGGCAGCGCCAAGGGAGCCGGTCGTCCAGCGCCACGCAGATCAATCAGCGTCAACCCCCCAGGCCACCTTGTTCCGGCCCCAGTCCTGGTCACCTTTTACAAAACGCTCACCGGATCAGTGCTGCTTCCAGGGCCCGGTCGCCAGGCAGATGCATCTTCCCTCCAAGCGACCCCGTCGCAGCGCTGCGGTGGCTGGGCAAGGGGCCGAACAGCAAGTCTCCGCAGGGGCTTCGGTCACAAGCGCACCCTCCTCCTATCTGCCACCACCAGAGCACGTGGTCCCCCGATGCCCAGGTAGGCTGAGTCTAGCACCGCCGCTTGTGCGCCGCTCCCCCGTATCTGGGGGCAAGTCCGCCCCCGCTGGAGCAGTGGAGCGGCTTCCGGTCAAAGTCCGGGCCACTGGTGCAGCGCCGCCCGCCTCCGGACCAGGCCGCGATCCCCGGCCTCAAGTGCTCCACTGGCCGCACCTCCACTCACGCTAACGCGGCCTCAGGCCCCGCCTCCTCCCGGGGCTCCGGGTCCGGAGCTCGGCGGCGGCCGACAACGGCGAGGGCGGTCAATGGGGACCTCCGGGCAGCTCGGGTACACACCTCCCTCGTCGGTCGCTGAGCCGCTCCGCGATGCCTCCCGCTACAGACGAGCCCCCAGCTCGGAGCGCCTCGCAGACCCCAGACACCGGGCAGTGCGGCCAGCACCGGCTCGTGTCCCTCGGTCCAGGGGAGCCCGGGGGTCGTCCCAGCGCCGGAACCCACTCCGGGGGAGCCCAGGACCAATTTGCCGGCACAGGGGGCTCCGGAGCTGCAGCTGTGACAAGGCTATGCTAGGCCGGGCGCCGGAGGGGACACACAACACGTCCTACTCCGTCGCCATCTTGGCCACGCCCCCCAGGGCCTATTATTTTATTTATTGCATTTCTAAAGCGCACTATCGCCTAACAGGCATCTTGGCGCTAGTAACTCAACCTGACAACCTCAGTGGGGCCTTACTGTAGCCAACCCCTAAGTCTTGGGAAATAGCCATGTTTTTAAATTCCTTCTAAATGGAAGGAATTTAAGGACTATACTTGCCAAGCTTGCTCACAAGCCCGGAGTCACATTGTGAAATTTAGCAACTGACTTAGGTCCGCCCGCCACCCTATCAGAGAACGGGACCGCCCAACTTGTTGTTGGCGGTCCCGTCAGTGTAATTACAATGTGACCGCCTCCAAGGTGGTCACACTGTCTATCTTTTGTATTGTGGTGGGTGCTGCGTGCTGCAGCACACGCCGCAGGACCAAAACTAAACAGGAAACATATCCCTGCATTATGAGGCAGGCGTCAAGCAGTGCCTGCTACATGGTGCAGGGATATGTAGGGGGCACCATATGTGCCCCCAACACCAACATCCAAGGACCAGCGCTACCCAAGTCCCTTTCAACCAGCCTTTTCATGGTGGGTAAACCGCCATGACATGGCTGGTAGAGAGGGACATCATAATCCACACGGCAGTGCCTGACAAGCACAGCAACCATTGTAGGGATTATGGCTGCCTCTGATGCACCGACGGGCTCCATATCCAAATTTCTGCCATTCCAGGCGCTGCCCTTGCATCTTCGTTTCTAGGGATTGTGAGGCCAAGATCATCGGGGCTCCCTCCCCCTCAGAATTCTTAATTCCAAGCGCAATGGGTTATGATCACTATGAGGTCTTTCGTCTATTATGGCTCCCATAAAACAGGCACAAAGCTCCTGATTTACTAAAATATAGTCTATCATGGTGGTTACTTTGGTTGGGTGCAGGGTATCATGAACCTCAGTTATATTCAGGAGGTTGAATAGTTTAGTAAGTTGGTAAAGGGCCTGGCCCCCTTTATCTCTAGGTTGTCTGTCACTCTCAATGGTAAGGCTATCAAACATGGTTTGTGCTTTCTCCACTTGTGTAGACCCTAATTTAACATTAAAATCACCCCCAAGGATAATATTATAGCCACTCTGCGAGGATACTAAAAGTTTTTCAAGGGTCAATATAAAATGTGACACCAGTCTTTCACATTTTGTGAGATGCCAGCACTCACAAATCTGAAATAATTGCGCATAACTTTTTCAACACTGGGAGCAGCTTCAGTGTGTTACATTAATATAAAATCAGACAGCTCTTTAAAGGTTGGCAATATGTCCGCGTCAAAACAGCCATTGTAGAAGCTTATTAGGACAATACACATACCGTTTGGCCAAGTAGAGAAGAAAGAAAGCTCGTATTACGTAACTATCAGAAGTGGTTGGTTTGACTTTACAATCCAGGGTGATTTTGAACCAGGAGGTTAAGCCAGCCTTGGCCCGGCCTACAGCAGAGCAAGCTACGGGAACAGAGTATGAATGAAAGCATCCAAGACTATTTACTCTGTAGCTCTGGTCTCCTGAAATAGGGCAATGTAATGCTTACGTTTATAGAGCCCCCAATCTTCATAGACCCATTTGCTGGCTAAATGCGCAAGATTCCAAAAAAGGATGTTCACAGCATGCTTTGGGGTCCCATTACAGGATTGGGTATACTTAGTAGCTGGCATAATCTCCGCTCTTCACTTATGGGCGCCTGAAGGGTCCAGGGCAAGTGGGGTGGCAGTAAGAGCCCCGGGCTCCTTGGAAGGGAAGGGTTTTGGCACCTTGTGGGGACTGAGTCGATCCTTTTCAGACAGGTCACCCACAGGGGAGAATCAATTAATAAAAACAGGCAGGGAAAATGGGATGTCTGTAAAGGAATGGGTTGTGGCCTGCAGGCTAGGTCCCTAAAAAATAACCCAGGGACAGAACCCTGATCTTACTTTGATGGGAGATAGCTGACCATCGGGGCCCAATCAAGTTCCTGGCCATCACCGGATTCCTTAAGGTAATGATAATGCAGTCGCCCTCAAACTCCTTCTGCAGTTTCCCAACCCATCCCACTCTTCTAGTCATGAGTATTTCCAGCAGTAAACAACCTTGGAGCCTAGAGTTCCCCTTAATCCAGTGGGCTGTTTTATTATTAGTTCTAGGGTGGATTTGTTTGCTTCAGGGTGCAGTTTAGGAACGTTAACCTATATGGCCAAGTAGGGACAGGCAGCCGAGGGAAGATCACATCTGGAAGTGCTATCATGAAGTGACCATACTACCTCGACTGGGTTGGGAGGGTTTCCAGCTGCACAAGCACCAGGCACAGGTATATTCTGTGCTGGTGCATTCAATAAAATGTCCTCCCTTGAGCCCAAATTGGAGAGAAACAGTTGAAACAGACTGAGGGGCCTTGCTAGACACACTACCCGGGAGCTGACCCGTCTCCTCAAACAAGGATCGCCATGTCCGCAAATCTCAGGCAGAACTAGAACGGGTGGAGCCAGGTGGCTGCTGAACAGTAACATTTACACATCCAGCCCTCCTGTTCCCTTCATCCCTACTCTTGTCCCTCCTGGAGTCCATATCAGTTAGTTTGGCTTCAATTCGCCCCAAACGGTCAAGCACCCGGGCATTTTACAATCAATAACATCCATGATTTCTTTGCCCAGTTGCCTGAGCAAGTCCCCAATAGTCTCTTTACAAAGAAGGACACTAGAAGTTGTCAGGTCCAAAGAGGCAGGGACTTTAGAGCTCTTACAGGTATTGAAGGATTTTTGGGGGACAGGACCTTTTTCCCCTTTACCGATGGGCGTCTAAATGGACCAAGGCGGGGAGACAGGTTTGGAGCAGTGGATTTTGTCCTCACAATCTGGACCCGTAGGGCTGACTTGAGCATCTGGGTGGGTTGCGAAAGAACTGTTGAGAGACTCTTCTCTGCTAGGAGGATTTCTTTGTCAATTGCACCCACTGCCTTTTCAATATATCCATCTTGGGTGCCGATTTCTTGGCAACTGCCCCTTCCAAGTTCAGGGCTTGCTTGCGCTTAACCATTGTTATTCCCCTCTGGCCCCAAAAAACAGGACCCAAAGTGAACAAGAAATAGGGACAACAAGTGCATGCATTTGGGCCGGGGTTGAAAAAAGCTAGAGGTAAGGGAGCAGCCAGGTGGTGAACTTAATTCAATTAAGGGAGTCTACGCAGCACCTCGAGATGCAGCGCCAAGGGAGGTAGCCCGGCCCAGACTCCTCTGGGCTCCAACCGGTGTGGACTGGCAAGCCCTTTGCGCAACTTGGGTGTGTCCCATGCAGTGGGACTCAGAATGTGCTGATATAGTGTTGCGGCCTCAGATGCAGGTGGCAATCTTTGCAGGGCTCCTCCTCCTGCCCTGATGCTTACTGGGACAGGTAGTACCCCCAGTCAAAACAAATGCTGCTCCTGCATTCCCAGTGAAAAGTCTTTCATTTGTGCCCAATCTTTTAAGTGATTTAGAACACAGGGCATTTATAGACTTAAAGATGGTCTCTAAACCTAATGTCAGCTCTGCTTCAACAGGAGGCTCGGCTGTTCGGACTATTTTTGGCTGATGCTACACGCAGAGCAGTGCAATCCTCCATTCCTTTCTTTTTTGCACCGTAATGCTTTCCTGTGGCTAAATGTCAAGTCACAGAGCTCAAAATGACACCGTCCACACCACTGGAGGGCCTTCCTCACACCTCCATTTGGGACAAACTTCCCATTGAAAACAACAGCATTGTAGCCAGGGCTCCAGTGTGGTGTGAAACCAGCCCAGCCAGATAGAGAAACACTTGAACCTCCCTGCTTAGTTACTACTCCACCCACCTCTCCACAAGTTTCACTAACATGTCAGTTAACCACAAAATCTACGTCAATCAACCTCGTCCATAAAACCTCCAGGATACAGCAGAGTCTGCCCACCTCTCAATCATGGGTTGGCCAGGTGAATCCACCACCAGCAGCAGTAAATTTATGAAAAAGTGTACAGAAAGCAGGAGACAGGAGGAAACCCTGTCCTCCATCACCGTTCACCACTCTGCCCTCACTGAGACCTCTTATGCTCCCCGGACATCACACCAGACAAAGCCGCTTACCGACACCTGGGAGCTGGGTAGTTGGCATCCAAATGGGTTCTCCATCTCAAGAACCAGTAGAGCACAGCCATCTTGGATAGGGATCTGTCACCCCCAATAGTTCTGTTTTTCAGGTGTTCAAGCACTGTTAACTTTCATTCATGATGCATGTCTTTTAGTAGCTTGGAGATGATCGTATCCTCTTGCTTGTGCTTCATCACTCCTATATATAGATGGATATTTCCGTTTGGAATAGAAGTTCGATTCCTGTCCTATTTTGTCTATAGTTTTATGAATTATTTGTTTTTTTCCTCACCTGGTTTTACTGAGTATGGGAGAATCAAACATGCTTTTTCCAACTAGTAATTTTGATTGCAAAAATAATAGGAGGCTTTAGTTGTAGCAGCATTCTGTGTGTTTTTTTTATAGTGAGTCCGCTGCTAAAAAAAAAAAAATAGCTTACCCTTCCCTCCCCTGCTCTCCCAAACTCCTCCCGCACCCCCCACTCCACCCACATGGCGCTCACATATAATTTACCACCTGCTCGGAAAAGGTGGTATTTAGTAAATATATAAATATAGTCAGTAATTCCATATGGAATAGGTGAGTCCATGTGTGTTTGTGACCGGAAAATCGGTGCCACAAACTAATTCCTCAGTACATGGGGTCCTACTTTGCATAGTACTGGGACGATATTACCAGGCAGTACGTGGTCCCCAGTACTGTGCAACTCTGAATCAGTGCAGTGACTGTCTAGCCTACTGTTCATAGGCCTGGTGTCTAAGTTTGATGTATTAGTTATGTCTCTTTTAATTTTCAGTTCTGCTTCTACTTTATTTTTTGTTTTAATGCAGAAACAGTGCCAGGAAGCCCAGTTTCTAAGTGCACCATTCAATAAATAAAATGATGCTAGACAGACTGGGAGGCAGTGCGACCATGCAGGTATTTCACTCCCTTGTCGTTGTATTTCGATGGCCCATTCATCAACGCAAGGCAAATGAGGCTGTCGTGACTGCATTTGATGGCTGCATCAGTTTGATTCCGCCGAGCCTGCTGTTCTCAATGACCCAGAACGCCAGGCTCGTTTCAATTTCCAGACGTGAGACAATTATTCTCAGGAAATGAGAATGCACGTCAATCTGTTTGTAAAACCAGCATCGTGTAAAAAACTGTCTGAGAGCCAATAGCTGTCCATTTGCAGTACTGTTGAAGGAATAACTGGCAGCCAGCATTTGAGAATCAGAAGACAGTGTCCCTGGGTCTCTCAGTCACCCACAACAAATATGAGTGGTTTTAACAGCAGGAAGGCGAATCCTCTTAAGTCTGATTTCATTTCCTGATATTCTAAGCAGGGCGCGCCAATAATAAACATAACACAGGTTGGAAGTGTTTGCAAGCTTTTTTTTTTTTAGTAAAGAATAATGGTGTCCTGTCAGACCCATACATGACTACATTTAGGGGAATTTAGGTACTGTGATGGTACTGTTTATAGGTTTCTATGGGGATGCAAATTCTGTTTGCATTATGGTCGAAAAACTGTTCAGCTTGGTGGTGCCACTAGTTTTGAAGAAGTTTAATGTTTAAAGCATGAAAACGATTTTGTAATTGCTCAATATTCTATATTTCTCTAAGTAAATCTACGAAAGGCCCTGAGATCATTTGGGGATATGTTTTTTGAGACAGGAGCATGCACCAAATTCTAGGTCCACATACTTACACCTTTCCCACTGCCCATATGGCTTTAACTGCCCCATGTTCACCCTGCAGCATCCGTAATGGACATTGGCAAGTTAAATGGGCTGCAGCCTATCTCACCAACCAGATCACTAGCCCTCCTTAGCATGGGCAAGAAAAGAGGCATCCCAGAGGTCAACTTATGCATTTAGAGAGGGAACGCCTATGATTAAGTCCAGCTTTAGTGGATAAGCCCAAGTAACCTGCCACAGTAGATCACGTTTTCTCAGCATCTTGGAGGAGGGAAGGTCTAGCGGCAACGTCCCGGACCACACGAAGGGTCCCACAGTTTTTCCAGGATCCTCCAACTTGCCTAAGGGGTATTCTCCTGCTCGCCTTTGGGTGGAATCATTGTAATGTAACAATACCGGTGCAGTATTGTATATATTGAGTGGCCATCCTTTATTAGAAAGGTGGTCTCATGCCCCTAAGGGGGCGTGAAATCACTATATTTTTGTCCTGACGAAATGCCGAATGACCCATTGGGCAATCAAGGCTTAAACATGTTGACCTCACTTTGCTGTTAGCTGTCTACGTACCTAGCGACCGTATGTTAGCACCACTGTTTTTATTTAGTCCTGTTACCCTTACCCCATAAACATTTGCTTTTAGGGCACCAGAGTATATTTTAGACACACCTCACTATTCACTGGACACATTTCCGCACAGACCCCTCTCATGCATTCACCTAAACGGCATATTCGGATCAAAAGATCTCTGACAAAAAGCCCCCAGGCCCGTCAGGTATTGCAGCACCGCCAAGATGAGGAAGGCCCAATGATGAAGCATGACACCCTAACAGGTGTGTGAGGGCATTAAGATCTGCCCTTCTGGTCTCCGGCGATAGTATCACTAGCCTTGTGGTTTCACCACCTTGTGATCACTTGGCCTACGAGGAACTACTCCTACTTTGATGGACAGTAGATTACTGGACAGCATGGTCTGGGTGAGGTCCAGATTGAGCCGACAGCCTGTCAAGGAAACTGATACACAGAGAAAAGGGGCTGGGATATTCAGCCATGAATATCCCTCATGTCATGTGACCTTTTGACATCACTAGGATCAAGCAGAGCACATCACCCAGAAGAAGTCAGTTTTTCCTAGTGACTGACTGACACTGCTGGCTCTCCTGCTTGGAAGTGTAGCGTACATGCTGCCCTGCAGACAGGGGCTTTCTCTCTAGCTCTTATTTATTGTACATCAAGGGGACGGGAGTTGAGCTTCTGAACTGCTCTTCTTTAGGCCTGTTGGCCTTCAAGCACCTCAGATCCAGAAACATGGCTAGTGCCTGAAGAAAATCATTCCTCTCCGGGGCTGTGGTGGCATGACTGTTACAGCACATTTTTTTGGAGGGAAAAAGTTAGATTAGTCGTCCCAGACATTGTTTTTCAATATGTGGTTCAATGGTGCCTTCTCATGAAATATTCTTAAATGCATAGTGTCCATTTTTCCTCAAGAAATCATTTATTTAGAATAGACTGTTAATACACCAGGGTGGCTTTAGCCATGTGTGCATACAAAGAAGCATGTATGGACTCTGTTTCTGGGGCGTTCTTAATTACTCACATTAGCGACAAGGGTGGGAGCACAGAAGCAGATCAAGATGCTGGTCTAATCTTCCTACTCTTCTAAGCTAATCAGCCGAGGTAAGCTCCATCCTAAGCGGAGGATGATTGGTGGACAACCTGACAAAAGACAGCCTTGTAAACTGCAACCGTAAGTAACTTTTTGTCATCTCAGAAATACATATTACCATTTCATGTAAGATTAGAGAGCCTGTGAGATAGTGTGATGTCGTAGACGCATGTGTAAAGCCGCCATTTTAAAGATACAGGACCGGTGTTAAAATTATCGCTGTTTATCTGCTGAGAACATGGGCTTCTATGGGAATTAACAAGGGCGTATTATCAAACCCATTATCGCCGTTTTATCGGCAGTTATGAAGCCCATGTTCTGGTGAGAACATGGGCTTCTACGGGAATTTTAGGAAACAGAATGGAGAGAAAGGGTATTGGCCAATGAAGGCAGGGTGGAACTCCCGGTCCCCTTAGTAAATAGTTAAACAACAATAAGGGCGTTAAACCCTATGAGTAGGTTCCAACCTCAGTAGAGGGAGGGAAAGGTGCGTAAAACACAACCCAAATTGGGACATCTTTTGTCCTTAAGAAGACCCCCACTCACCAACCTAGTGAAGGGATTAGGTTTCGTCCCCACACAACGCCTGGACAAATTCCAACTCCATTGCGAGCTGGCAGGTTTCTTTAGGAAACTTAGATTAAAGGCGTTTTTCGAAAAAAACAGTGAGAACAATGAAAATCAAGTCCCGAATGAGACCGGCCTTCGCACTAAGTCGACCTTCAATCCTCCTCCACACATGACCCCGGTGGAACTAACTACCTTTGAACAAGCAGTATTCAATGACATCGAGGCTTACCAACCAGAGGAACCTTTTGTAAACCTCACTAAGGCAGAAAGGCTTGCACTGGATAACCTCAAGCAATGCGAAATAATCACAATAAAACCAGCGGATAAAGGAGGCGGGTGGTTGTACTTGATACCACTATGTACCGAGCGGAAAGCTTAAGATTATTGGGGGACACGAACAACTACCGACAATTGACCCATGACCCGACATCTGAATTGAGGAATTAAATAAAATCCCTAATCGACCATGGTGAGGAAAGAGGCTTCATCTCGAAACAAGAAGCTAACTTTCTATGTAGCAGTGAAGGGAAGATCCCATATTTTTATATACTCCCTAAAATGCACAAGAACAAGCACCCTCCGCCTGGCAGACCAATCGTATCGGGAATTGGATCAGTCCTGGAACCATTGTCAAAGTTTTGCGACGTGTTCCTCAAACCCCTGGTCCAAAAAACCACTACGTACCTGAAAGATACCAAGAACGTCCTACAGCTGCTAGATCAGATGGCGATTAATGATGTCACCATACTGGTCAGCTTTGACATAGAGAGTCTCTACACGAGCATACCTCAGGACGACACTCTCAGAGTACTACAGAAAGCACTGGAAAAAGAGGACTGGACACATAGGACACCAAGGAACTTTATCTTGGAATGTGCAAGAATGGCACTTAAAAAGAACTATTTTGAGTTCGAGGGGACCCTATACCTACAAATAGGGGGTACCTCTATGGGGAGTACCTTCGCTCCTAGCGTAGCAGGCCTATACGTACACGATTTTGAGGAGAAATTCATTCTGAGTGATCAAAACCCTTTTGCATCACACATCCTCCTCTGGAAGCATTATATAGACAACGTGTTGACGATATGGCAGGGCCCAGAAACAATCCTCCTTGCTTTCTTTGACTGGATTAACACCCAGGATATCAATCTAAAATTTACTCATACAAAAGACCCTGAAACACTGACCTTTCTAGACCTAACAATCACCAAGGAAGGTAGACATCTGGAAATAAAGACACATTTTAAGCCCACCGCAAAGAACAATCTCCTGAAATTTGACAGCTTCCATCCGAGACCCCTGAGGGAAAACCTGTCCTATGGGCAATATTTAAGAATTCGGAGAAGCTGCAGCAAAATCAGTGACTATCGAAAGCAAGCAGCTGACCTTACGTCTAAACTCCAAGTTAGAGGCTACCCTAACAGTCTCCTCAATAAAAGCCAAAAACGGGCGAGGAACCAACCACGTGAGGCACTTTTGGAAGAAACCGTCAAAGAGCACAAGGCGATTCCTCTAACCTGTATAACGACTTATAGCACAGCATCCAACTTAGTCTCGAAATCCATTAACAAACATTGGAAAATAATCAACACAGGCAACCTCAAATGGGACAAACCTTTGTTCTCCTACAAACGGGCAAGAAGCATACGTGATAGTGTAGTGAACACTAGACCCAGGAAGACAACGGAAGAATAATCCACGGTACTTAATGCCTGGGGTCTACCAAAAATCACAGGCCACTACAAATGCGGTAACTGTAGTGTATGTCCCCTTACCGAAAACACTAAAACATTGGCACTGGAAGAAGGCAAGATATGGACAATCAGAGGACACACCAACTGCAACAGCTCTAACGTGGTGTACCTGATCACATGCCCCTGCAATCTACGGTATGTTGGAATGACTGGCAGAAAAATAAAACAACGTATCTGCGAGCATAGGAGCACCATACGCTGCCAGAAAAGCATGACAAAACTAACTGAGCATTTTCTTTCTTTGAAACATAGTCCCAACGACATAAAATGGACAATCATAGAACAGGTCGAGAGAGAAACTAACCTTCCCCAACGCCTATTCGAGAAAGAACAACGTTGGATATATAGACTCTCTACACATAAGATTGGCCTGAATGATAATATTCCTTGGAACTCTGTGTTACTGTGATATCTTAATCATATAACCATTTGTAAGAATCCATCTTACTACTTCCTTCGCAGGTTGCTGTTCTGGTGATTTTTCTACGAAACCACTGTCATTGAAAGAAACTATGTTGAATCACTGTCAATGAGAGATACTATGTTGAAACATTTTTCAATGTCTAACCCTCCTGGGTCAAGCCTGTTTCCATACGTTATATCAACCACCATTGTGTGAAACTACCCATACGTGCATGTAATTTAACAATGTTTGCACGATGTTCTGCGGTGTGTTTTCTCTCCCCTCTGTCTCCCTCTTCGCCCCGCTATGTGGATCTTTCACGAGTCGGGTGAGAGTCTAGACCCTAAACTGCTATCCCTGCCTTGTCAAGTTCACAAAAATGCCTACTTAAAGTTTCCTGAACTCTGTTGAAAATTGTTCAATCGGCAGCGGCTTGAGCGCACAGCAATATGAGTTACTAACACTCCCCTCGACAAGCTGATGACGCGGTGTTGCTCGCAGACGAGCCTCCGCATCTCTGCCTTCCTATTGGCCACTGATCATAGCGACACAGGCAGGAAGCCACGCCCCACCCAGAAACGGGAGACTCCTTATTACCAGGACGGACAACCGTTCAGTAACACTACGGAGCCCCCGCCAGGACGGCATGAGCACGAAAGGCTCCCTCCTCTTCCTCCACAAGTAAGACTGTTGCATTGTAGCTCCGGACGCTCCCTGATCCATGATCGATGACGAATTCACCTACACTCTGCTTTTCCTTCCAACAGATCGTAGCGAGGAAGTAGCCAGTTCGGGGGTGCTCATGGAGCCTTAACTATTAGCGCTCTGAGTAAGATTAATCTTGTTTTAAAATGTTTTTTGTGCATGCTCAAGTAGACCCGATAGTTTTGCTTATGGTTGTCATTAGTTAGCGCGACATGTTTTTAAACACAGCGCCGTATATTTTAACCATACAAGGTTCACCACCACGATCACGGTGACGACGCGGTTCGACACCCACAGAGCCTACTACCGCGAGGTACAGCCCCTCTCATGTTTGAGGACCTACCACCGGGTGTAGGCGAACACGATATCTCCGATACAGTGGGTTATTCCTCACAAGTATGCGATTATTCAACACTATACAGCACGCATATTCTGTGTTTTATTGACCTTGCACCCCTGGGTCATCGCCACACGGGTGCGGCCCCAATTGAGTTTCACTGGGACAGCACCAGCTACCAGAAGGTGCAATCATCACGGAGTGACATGTTATTGTTAGATGTTGTACGTGTATGTTTGTTACCCACAATCCCCTTTTCCCTTATTTCTCTTTCACAGGTTTTTTTTCCCGGAAACACCGGAGAAAAACACTTTTTTATTTGTGAGACTCAATTTTGAGACTCCACTTCTTTTACCGACGTGGATAGGGTGCGCCTTAGCGTGCGCATACCGTCCCGCTAGTATCACATTGGTCCTGACGAATACCTGTAAATAAACACATAGGTTGAAACATGTAGACCTCTTTTTAATCCACAATACCACTTTGTTTCACACCGACAGCCCACCTAACGGGGCAGCAGGTGTCTCACTTTTTAACAGTATCCGAGACACTCCAGAATAAACTCTTCGAGTGGGTAGGATCGGATACCTTTTAAACACACTATTACCTATCTTGCACATATAAAGAAAAACCAGCTCCACTGTAATCAGGTGTCGCAGCACACCTGGATGGCACTCGGCTATCCAGGTGGGACCCCGATGATGAAGCATGACACCAACTAGTTTGGTGAGTGAGGGGTCTTCTTAAGGACAAAGGATGTCCCAATTTGGGTTGTGTTTTACGCACCTTTCCCTCCCTCTACTGAGGTTGGAACCTACTCATAGGGTTTAACTCCCTTATTATTGTTTAAAAATCTTCTATGGGAATTAACAAGGGCGTATTATCAAGCTCATTATCGCCGTTTTATCGGCAGTTTCCTGCCGATAAAACGGCGATAATTCTAACACCAGCCCTTGATAATATGCCCCTCAGTTATATCCGGAGAGCTCTGATAGTGCTATGAATACCACCAAGATCTATGAAGGTTGTTGCATATTTGTGATTTCTCAAAATTTCAGGGGAATAAAAACGTTGAAGGTAATGTTGTAGTGAGGAAATAACCCAGATACACCTTCTAAATTTAACCAACCGCTAATGTTGTTGGTTGATTTGAAATTCTAATTAAACTTCATCAATTTTAGGTAAATTTTTACTTTTATTCGTTAACTGGATTTTGTTAGAGTTATTGTTTGCACATTCATAAATATTGGTGTTTTTTCGTATTGTTTGGCTAGCATTGCTACACCATAATTTTTCCTTAAAAAAGTGAGTGAACGTCCAATGGAAGGGAGACGTTTGTATGTTACTAGGAGTGATGTATAAGAAGCATGTATGGACTCTGTTTCTGGGGCCGTTGTTAATTTTCCTGTGTCTGGTGATGTGGCACAGGAAGGTCAGACTTAGCGTCATCAAATTATCAAGCACTGTGTCCATGCGAGATGTACTCCAGAAAAGTTTGGGGAATGTATTCGTTTTTGAAACTTTCTTGGGAAGGAAAATATGAATTATTCTGAGCTTTCTTTTGTAATTTTTTGCGGTACTTTGATGATTTGTGTTTGTTGGTTTGCACGTTTGTACATGTTTGTGTTTTTGGTGCCTTTTTTGCAGAGGGAGTGACTGTGTGTTGTATTTAAAGCTTGGGGCTATTCTGACATTTAGTCAATTCTATGTTCTAGAATTGCTGCATATTCTTGCTCAGAATTTTATGCTTACAATTTTTGTAGTTTTGAAGCTAGCTTTCACACTTAAAAGCTGTAGTTTCTTTGATCTGCTCCTTTATAAGAATACACTTTGTAAACTAACCTACTTGTGTGTCCACTGCCCGCGTCTTCACATATTCCAAATAGAATTTTGCACAAGTGCAAAATGGAAAATATAGATTGTGGAACTTGATTGTGGAGCAAATAATGTTGTTTATTTACCTATCAAGCAAGCAACGAAAAAAAAAGGTTTACATTGATTTGCCCAGCTTTCTTTCTGTGCACCTGTGGAAAATATATACGGATACAGTGGAACAAGTGGGTTAATCAGCACTGTTCTGAACTTTAAGCGATCCTAAATAGATGGGGAAGAGGCAAAAAAAGGGGGTGTCAAGAGTTCTTATTTTGTAATGAATAAAAAAGTGCTGTGTCTCATGGATTTTCTTACGAGCCTTGTTCTTCCACCACCCTACACTTCCTGTCTCTTTATCTCACTCTTGCAATTTCTTTTTTATCTCTGTATTTTCTTCGATCTTCATGACCTCGGTTTAGCCTTTTTGTCCACAACCACTATTGCTAAGCCAACTGCCTACTGCAGAAAATCCCTTCTCAATCGCTTCCGAAGCACCAGCAGCTGCTAACTCCTTTAATTCTGTTGGCGCTCTGTAAGATTCTTAAATATCCACCTAATCTCTTTGTTCCTGTCTAAGATTTAAGTGCAGCATTGCCAAACGTTTTGCACCTGATAGGCTCCATCCTCCTTTGCGAGTAAAATGGTCATGCAAGACGATTCTGCAAGACCATAGATCTAATTTGTGGAGAAGTGTGGCTCACTGGTTAGAGGAGGCAGACCCTGATGCAGATGTCAGACCCGGGACCACGGTTAATTTCCTGACACGGCAGGGTCTTGAGCTCAAAATGTCCACGGACTCGATAATTCTCGCCTCGGTGCCTACTCGAATCATGGGTTCACACTCTGCAACTCTGGGCAATAGCTTGCTTAATCTCCACTACGGCCTCACCGCGATGGGATGCCTGGTTCTCACCTTGGGGATGCCCAGTAGGGGTTATCTTGCAGGGAAAGCCAGGACGGGTTCCCAAAGCAAGCGCTAAGAGACCTGTCGGTGATTTGGCGCTATATAAATCGAAATTAACATAGCATAACATACCAATAGGTCTCAGCTCAGCATAATAGCTAGCATTGCTTCAGCAGTACTAGAAGCATGTTTATCCACTAAGGTTGAAAGCTTTCTAATATTCATATCATTTAAAGCAATGCCCAATGAGGGAATCATGACAACAAAAGTATCTCCCCCTATTTGCATAGCATTACTTCTACGCACAGGCCTAACAGGAAATCCAACAGCTTGACTATTCAACTTATCTACTTGATAGAATTAGGAAATACTAAAACTAGTAGAAGTTTAAAGTAAGCATTAGGCCCACATACATAAAAAAACTACAGGAATAATGAGATCGTTCCCTCCAAATATCTGCTCCATGTAAACAAGAACCTCAAACCTATGATGCAATCACTCCATCCAACTCTTTGGAAATTTGGGACATTCTCCTCTCTTTTCATGAAGCATTACTTCCCTGTCTGTTTCTAATCTAAAGTCAACTTGGGCGCTGTTCTGAAATCTCTATATTGTTCCCCTTCTTTTCCCATTTATCTTTCACAATGTCTCTTCCCATCTCAGTCATTTCCTCAATAACTGCTCTCCTGTCCTCCAAATCATTAATAAACTTAATTTCATTCAGGCTTATCAAACACGTCAAGTACTGTCAATGGACATGAGCAGTGTCAAATTTCTATCGGGACCTAAAGAAATGCCACACAGTGTCCATCTCTTTTGCATCCACATGGGGATTCCAATGTTTGTACATTAGCACTTGTGACAGGACCAGATCATAATTTGAAAAGTAATACTGAAATGCTCTTGGTGATATAGCAAGCTAAGAATTATACTGCCGGAGATACCGCAAGTAAGGTGAATGTGATGCTACATCATGCCCTCTTTTACCAATGTAGGTAAATGAGTGCAGACAATAGTCTTTATCCTGCATTAAACTTGAATACTCATGCAACAGTTTGAAATAAACATTTAACGAGAAACCTCAATCTGAAACATCTTTACGCAGAACCTTGAAGTCAAACTCATACAGTGCTGCTTATATAGTGCTACGGTATGTGAGGTAGTCGCAATAGCAGTGGTGAGTTGCCTTTATAGGACTATCAACTCTGCTATGATTTTGTGAAAGGATAAATATTGTTTCCCTAGTATCAGACCTTAAAAAAGAATAGCCGTAAGCAAAATAATGATTACTGCTTCTCGGCTACTTGTGCAAAACTGTACTGTTTTCAAATGGGTAATATTATATAGTTATCTTTGTGACTTATGCCTTGTCCAACACGACCCTACTCTTCCACAAATACCTTGGCTATAGGGACTCTTCAGAATTTAACAAAGTTCAGAGTTCATAAAAATTAAGTTGATAAGTACAGTCTGCTACCACTCAACTACTGAGGTTGAAATCAGCTGCAGTGGTTTTTTAGTCACTGTTCTCTGTTCACTCAGATCATAAAAGATTGGATCAAGTTCGCTGTCTGTGTAATATATACAATGCAGGGCTGAATATCTCCAACTCGGTACTCTGGTTCTCTTAGGTCTTTGAACTACAGGTCGTTCGTCATCACTGAGTCTCAGTCCACTTGACTCAGTCTCTTCTATGACGATTTGCGTAATGCGTTCCAAGGATACGCTTGGTCACAGTCTGTCACAACTTCTTTGCCACCCATCTCTTCTGTGACTAACCTTGGACGCATTGCTCGGTCCTTCCACAGGATCAGAGATGGTGCTTACTTGCACATTAGGCTGGTTCACTGTCGTTACTCTTGTGTCATTCACCTCAGGCTAGGGACCTGCCTCAATTCACCTCTGTGTCACCTGATGATTTTGGATCACTGGTTGGCTCTGGGACGACTGGGAATTCTCCTTACCCCCCTCTGCTCCTTCCGAGCACTCAGTAGTTTGGTTTGAAGACTCAGTGGTTGATGTTACCCCTTCTTCCTCCAGGCATCTCACTCGCTGGGGAGGGGAGACCTTTACCCAGTTAGGCAGTCCATCACATTTGATGGCTGTGTTGGTGACCAGGATCTGGAAGAGGCCATGCCAATGGGGCTTCGAACATGATTTCCTAACATGCTTTTTCACCAGGTTCCAATCACCAGAATTGAAGTTGTGGCACTCCTTCTGATTTGGGAGGACAGTGACAGCTTCACCGTTGTGAGGGACAGAACATACCACCTCAGACACTCCTTTATAGTAGTCAAGAACCATATCATCTGAAATGTTCACAAGCACGTTAGCAGGCACAGGAGGCAATCTAATGGCTCTCCCCACAAGGATTTCATGAGGCGAGAATCCTGTTTGACGATTGAGAGTACTGTGAAGACTCATTAACACCAAACCCAAAGTGTCTGGCCACTTCAAAGAGGTAAAGGCACACACCTTAGCCTGATGGGACTTCAGGGTCCCATTCACTTGCTCTCCAATGCCAGATGTCTCAGGTCAGTAACTACAGTGCAGGTGTTGTTGGACCTGCAGTACTACGCACAGCAGGTTGTGTGACAGAACCACACATGTGATTACCATGCATGCCAGTTCCACTCGGTCTTAACCATGCAAGACTTGAACATGCATATGACTTTACCACGCCTGTTGTTACTACAAAATATGTGTTGTTAAGGCATGTATGGCAAAGATATATGCATGGTTAAGACTTATTAGGTAAGTGTTACCCCCCCCGGACCCCAGACCCTGCCCTGAGACCTAAAACTACCCCCTCCCTCCTGAAAACAAACCCCCTGCTCCAAGCCCACAAAACGTCACTTCCCCAATCCCTAAAAACCTCCCCCCTCCCCTAAGCCCCAAATATTACCCTAACCCCCAGAGCCCTAAAAACTACCCTGACCCCCCAGGCCCTAAAAATTACCCAAACACCCTGAGCCCTAAAAACTACCTGACCCTCCAGAGTCCTAAAAACGTCGAACCCCAGCCCTGAAAACAACCCCGACCACCCCAGCCCTGAAAACTACCTGTAGTAATGCTTATAATGTTATTTATATAGTACCTATTAAGCAATCTTAGAATGGTTATAGGTCATGTATAGAATGTGTGTATGTCATTATGCTTGTACTTGGAGTACTGGCCAGTCCTGAGTTCTTCTACGAGCTGGCAGCACCTTTTTACCTGTACTACTCATGTTGAGGAATAAAGGAGTATATATTCAATTCTACTGCGTACTTATTCACTACACTACCCCAAACCTTGAAAACTACCCCCAGCACCCAAAAACCCGGCCCCAACCCCACTTGCTGTGTCCTGCTTCCTGTTTCTGCCCATTCCAGCAGCTAGACCACACGGTTAAGGCATGCATGGTACTGCTTGCGTTGTTGGAACACATGTGGCTGGGCCCGCGTTGTTCCGCCTGATTCCCCACACAGCATTCTCAGGGCCTCATTATTGAAATGAGTTCCACGGTCTTACTCAAAGGAAACAAGAAATCCAAAACCAAAGATGAATTATTATTGCTGTAACTTAGCCACAGTGAGACTGTGATTTCTTCTAGTGAAGTAAGCCTCTACCCAATGGGAGAAGAAACACACCACAATAGGACATATCACAACCCATTGCACAAAGGCATTTTTGATAACATCTAACTGCTTTCTGTTGAAGTAATCTCCTTATCTTTCTATTACTGGCGTTCTCCTCCTTATATTCATTTGTTGGCAGGCTACATAACGGTAACAGAGGTTCTCAGCTATCACTCAAAACCAGGGTTTAAACCAGTTCTGTCTGAACAGTCACAATATGTAATCTCTATCAATTTGTGCTGGACTAAGAAAACGTCTATCCACTGGGGACAACAAACTATCTGGCAACACAGGTCTTTCATCTGCTGAAACTCAAATCTCAACCTCATTCTTCACACAACCTGCTGTTCAAACGTTGGTGCTTCTTCCAGCAATCTCTTAACTTTTTTTCACATATCAGCAAGAGTTAACTTCAAATTGAAATTGGTCTAATTTTCACATTCATTTTAACATTCTTCATTAAATACGAAGGGCCTATGAGCACAATACTGAGCAACTTGTTCTGCATACTGATTTCCAGCTGTATTATAATCATTGCCACCTTGTGTGCTGCACATTTAAGTAATACAGCAAACAAATGATGGACGGAATGCTGACGGAATGGATGGAATGCTGACAATGCAAACATTCTCCCTCAGTCAAAAGATCTGGGTTAAATCCATCATTCATTTAAGTAAGACAATTTCTTAATGCATCTGCATGCCTCCAACAGTGGCATAACATAATTGCCGTCACAGAAAGGGGGAACTCAACAGATGTCATAAACCATCTCTGTGAATCGCAAAAAACACAGTTGATGGACAGAATGTAGAACAATGTCATACATTCACCCAAGTACAGAGATCTGGGCCTAAATCCATTGTTTTTTTGCACTCCACACCACCCTGGGTTAGACACTGGCTATATGCAAATCAGCTCTGACCCTGTGCCTCATGGGAACAGTCCAGTCCGAACCACCAGGCCATGTCTTTCCCAGACCGGAATCAAGCATCCAAGGACCGGTTTCTGGCTATCAGCCTTCATCAGCCTGGATAGCTTGACTCCAGTGGTGTGGAGAGCCTGGGACTCACGTCTGAGCATACCCAGCCCACTCGGGGTGAGAACTGCAAAAAACACAGTTGATGGACAGAATGTAGAACAATGTCATACATTCACCCCAGTACAGAGATCTGGGCCTAAATCCATTTTTTTTTTGCACTCCACAACACCCTGGGTTAGACACTGGCTATATGCAAATCAGCTCTGACCCTGTGCCTCATGGGAACAGTCCAGTCCGAACTACCAAGCCATGTCTTTCCCAGACCGGAATCAAGCATCCAAGGACAGGTTTCTGGCTATCAGCCTTCATCAGCCTGGATAGCTTGACTCCAGTGGTGTGGAGAGCCTGGGACTCACGTCTGAGCATACCCAGCCCACTCGGGGTGAGAATTGCAAAAAACACAGTTGATGGACAGAATGTAGAACAATGTCATACATTCACCCCAGTACAGAGATCTGAGCCTAAATCCATTGTTTTTTTGCACTCCACACCACCCTGGGTTAGACACTGGCTATAAGCAACCATCTTTGACCACAACTGTCCAAAGTCATGAACCACATCAGAGCCATACTGACTATCAGTAAAAATGGTAACCTTTAATTGGGTTTAGACACAAGCTCTAGCAAGAGCAACCAATCCAGTCACCTGGGCAGAACTTACACCAGTGAGCCAGGAGGCTTCCACTATAATCCACTAAGGTGCAAGCAACATATACAGCCCTCAAATTTGTCTCCCTCATCTCTCATGTAGGAGTCATCCACAAACAGAACATAACCAGGCTCTGCAAGCGGATCATTTTTAATATCAGGTCTTGGCTTTGTGCATAGTTCAGTGACATTGAGACAGTCAGGCTCAAACTCTCTCCATCAGCGTCCGCTTCAGGCAGTGGAAACAAAGTGGTGTGCTTTTGGGCACAACAACGCCTCAAGGTGATGTTGTCAGCCGCCAATATATGCTGTTCATATTTTGTCAGTGTGCTGCTTTTTTAGATGTTTTGTCTTAGTGCGAGTGAGAAGCATCTCTACAGAGCGATGGACAATCACTGTAAGAGGATATCGCAAGACAATATTCTCACTCTGCTCGATATTGACATCAACTGCAGTAATGACTTTAAGACAGCCGGGCAGTCCTGAGGCTACAGGGTTAAGTGTGGCTGAAAAGATATGCTTCAGGTCTTTGGGAATCACCAGGTGTTTGGTTAAGCACTGAGAGAGCGCAGCCCTTCCTCACGTTCCAAAATAGTACAAACTCTTTACTGTAATCTGGTATTTCTCTGGCTTGGCAGAAACGTTTTCTCAACTCTAGGAAAGCATTAATCCTTTCATTGTCCCATGCTATCGGATCAGACACATCATGTTTGTCAGCCTCTGTAGAGGCTTTGCCACTTGGGAAAAGTTGGATACCCACTTTCGACAGTAGCCCACCATTCCCAGAAACATCTTGACTTCTCTCTGCATGGTGTGAGAATTCATTTTAAGAATGGCAGAGATTCTCTCTTGTGACACCGTCTTTGCTACTTTCTCAATGTGATGACCTCTTTTGGTGTAGCTGATTCAATAGGGCAACGGTATCTTGTCTACACGCCTCTTACAACATTGATGTCACCAACAGATCCTCAATGTACTGAACTATAAATGAATTGCATGGTAGCTTCAGAGTCTCCCAATTCTTTTGCAAGATCTGGTCAAACATCAAGGGGTGCTGGGTACACCCTTGTGGAGCTTGGTACCATGTCAAAATTCTGTTTTGGAATCCCACTCTTTGTGCAATAGGATAGAAAAGAAGGCTTCACACAAATTGACAACTGAACCACTCAGCTTCACCGGGAATCTGAAACAATATCACCACAGGATTTGGTATCACAGGACAACACGGGACAACTATGTTATTGATCTTTCTAGTATCGTGCACTATGCGGTTCTTGCTGCTAGGTTTTTTGAGGCACATAATAGGGGAGTTGCACTGACTCAAAATCTTCTTCTAAAACCCCTGCTGCACCATGGACTCATTCATTGGGGCTATTCCAGTAAACTTTTCCAAGGAATGATTGCATTGTGGTGCTTGGGCATATTCAGCATTAAGTTTACTTGTGATTTGGATTGGCTTGACACCTTTAATGAGTACAATATCTTTCCCTGACAAATCCCAGACTTAGAGTTTTACTGTGTCTTTCAAATCCATGGACAGATCATCCACAGTTATCAAGGGAAACAGCCCAATGGCCCTTGCTTAACTAATTTAAAACTACACCTTCATCATGTGTCCAAAACTTGGCACCTTCTGATGAACAGTAAATGGTGCAATTTAACTTGCAAGACAAATTACAGCTCAACAAATTGACTGGACTAGAGTCACATAACATGAAGTTGGCTAGATTCAGAAAAGGAAAAAGGATCTGGATTTACTCTGGGTGCTTGGTTTCTCCTTGAACGTTTGTGTTAGACATTGGATTACTGGTTTATGTGGTTCAAGCCATGGTCAACGAATAACTACAATCCTAGTCAGGGTAAGAGGCAGGCCAACCCCAAATTAACTTGCGCTCACTCTAGCAGATTGGCACAGAGAAGTCAGGCTTAACTTTAGAGGCAACGTATAAAGTATTTGTGCAACATTTTGAACAGTAAAACAACAAAAACACCCCACAAAAAGATTTCACACTAGGTAGGCAAACTGAACTTATTTAATAGATAAAGCAAGACCAAAACTACTAAAACCCAATCACTCTGGGTGCAAGTGATGCAGGTCCAGTCCCCTCACGCAGGCAAAAGGGCAACAAATCAGCACATCTAGGCAGGAGTTTAGCGAAACACTTGTCCAGCAGAGTAGCAGTCCTTTCAGCAGCACACCAATCTTGCTTCCTGGCAGAGTCTTCACGGGCCCAGAAGAGTTCTGAAATGGTGGTGTCAGAGGTCCAGTACTTTTACCCAGATAGGATTATGAAGTGGGGGAGACTTCAAAGACAGTCCTTTGAAGTGCACAGAGGTCCTTCCCTTTCTGCCTTGGCTCGAGACTCACTACATGAGAATACGCAGCCCTTTGTGTGTCGACAGGACACAGTCTATTTAGGTGTAAGTGAGTCTGGGTCCAGCTACATCCACCCATTCTGTCAGGATGGCCCTTCAAGACACACCTAGACTTCCATTGTGTACGGCTGTCTAGGAGGAATACACAACGTCTAACGTCCCTTAGGGGCTCAGCATTTAGCCACTGTACCAACACCTTATATTAAGCCCAAAAATCTCTGGGAACCACAATGTCAAAAAAGAAGTTCTTATCTTCCCACAAAACCTTTGAAATTTTCACAAATTGATCAACCTGAGTGTACCACAAGTCGGGATTATCCTTCAATTTTGCGAATTGATTTGTAGAAAGAGAAATATCACCTTGAGTCCAGGGCACGTGCACATATTCTCCTCCAGGTACTTCTCTTAGATAAAATGTACCTGTCTCACTACTACCTGAAGGAGTGACTTTCTTAGCCCCCAGTATTCTCCTTTTGCTTCCTCTTCGGTTCCTGTCTGATCCACCTGCCCCTTATTTTGTCCAAATTGCTTCATTTCTGTATACTTACAACAAATTCCCAAATATGTACCTTCAGCCCAGAAGTCCTAATAGTGGTGATCATCTCCTTATCAATATAAACCCTAAATCTCCTTTTCAACACAGGACTCTTGAATATATCAATATTATGATCATTCGCCAATTGTGCCAATCTCTCACATGCCTTCACAGCACAACATGTGATTTTCCCGCTCAAATGTTCAAGCTCATCTTCTTGAGAGTTATCTAGGTGGGAGACATCTACATTTCCTTTAACCCCTTCACTGCGGCGGCTATTCCGCCGCAGTGCTAAGGGGGCGGGGCGGCCGCGCGGCGGGTGCATGCTGGTGACGGAACCGCTCCGTCACCAGCCGCGGTTGCGCTGTGCTCATGACGGAGCGGTTCCGTCACGGCCCCGCCCGCTCAATGGATCGCTCAGCGCAGGCGCGGAATCCGCGCCGCGCAGGCGCTCCGAGCGGGCCGTGACGGTACCGCTCCGTCATCAGCACAGCGCGACCACAGCTGATGACGGAGTGGTTCCGTCACCAGCAGGGGAGGGGTTAATAAGCTCATCCAATTCCACAATCAATCTGGAAACATCTAAAGGTCTTAAAGTAATTCTAGCTAAGGGACTGTCAACCACCTCTTCTGTTTCTCCACTTCCCGGAGTTATTCCCCCACCTCTGGGCCGTGTTCCTAGATCAATAATTCCAGTGCATCCTGAGCAATCGGTATCGTTGTGAACACTAAAGTCGGTTCAGAACTACAACTCCCATAAATGGATTGGGATTCAAAATAGCTACTTGTGAATCGTGGAAACAGTAGTAGTAGCAGCTCCTCATGAAATCGCACCTGAGACCACAGGATCGAGGATGTGGCATCAGAGTCATCACCATACGGACAGTCACAGTCTGAGTCGCTCTAACGGGTAGTCACGCCTGGACTTGGCATACCTGGGGGAGTAGAAATAACAATTGTCACTACAGGCATTGTCTGGATCATGACAGTCACCATTGGGGCTGTATGGGTAGGTGTTTGTGTCTGTGTTAAGACGGGATCAACAAATGCAGTGGCACTGCTACCGTTACCTGGGGTCTTTATGTTATTGGGTCGAGCTGCATTGTAGTGAGGTGGTTGGGTGGACAGTAAATCCTCCAAACAACTATCACTAGAATCACTATTAGTACTGGATTTGTTCTGAGCATCAGTATCCTTCACTCCCTGTGCTTTTCTTTTCTTGGGCCTCTCATTTGTCAACACAGGGAGTACTTTAGCTTCCTCACACTTGCTGTTCTGCATCCCACTCAGCATCTATCCAACTACGAACTGTTCTCATAGTTTTACTCTGATATGTTCCTTTATTCTTTGCATATGTAGCAGTGGGAATTCACCCTGACTAGTGCAGCTTCTCCTCGGTGCAACAGGATCAACCAACACCAACCACTATTAGGGAACTCACTAGAGGAAGTTACAATTCCCCATTGTGCAGCTGATGGTAGCTTTTGGACTGGCACTACAAACCTTAGTTAGACCACAATATACTTTATCCATCCCAGGATCTTAGACATTGGTGAGTCTGATAACAACTTCAACTACTCCACACGAAGTGCATGAACCGACACCACAACACAAGACGTACAATTTTAACACAAATACTGTTAACTTGACATACACAATCTGCAACGTGCAACCCTATTAAACTCCACTCTTGGGCATCGCAACCGCCTTCAGAACCGCTGAAACGGAACCACAACCAATACTCCAAACTGGGCCATGGACTTCAGGAACATGGGTTGAACTGGGACAAGTTCTATATTTCTCTGGACTGTTCTAGCTTCCCACACCTCAGTGACAAACATTGCTTCTACTGCTACCACTTTATGGGGGAGATTTTTATGTACCTAAATATCCTCATATGGTCATTGTTCAGGGTCCTCCACTGGTCGTATGGACCCTTAGTTGTCGACATCAGCAATACCTGTCAATACCAGTGAAACTAACTTGGCTTCACAATCACAACAGAGAGGATGGTTTCTAAACCATGAATGTTTACTAGCTAAATTTAGTCTGCTTACTAACAACTAATATTTAGTAAAATCAATCTATCCAAAAAGCAGTACATAGCCATATAATTGTGCAGAATGGATTTGTACATTATAAAGAAGATGCAAAATATAACAAGATACAAAGCACATAATATAAAGTATAGAAAAGGAACTTCCTGAATCTGAATAAAGCTTCAAAAGTGGAAAGGGGAAGTTAAAAGAGAAAGGTGTCAGCATTTGAAGAATTAGATTAAGGTTCTCGGGGGTGAAACAGGCATTCGAGCATGAAACTCAACACTCTCAGCAAGGGGAATTTGCAGAATTGAACAAGGTATTTTCTTAGCACAGTCAGGACAGGATCTGTTATACTATTCTAAGAAACAGACAACTAATACATCGTGGAAAGTTCTGCAAGCTCCGCCCCGCAGACTGTCTCTGGACTGTCCTATGAGAAGGAGTGGCTTTCTGGGGGCAAGTGAACTCTCAACGTTCCAAGCATTGAACAAAGAATGCACAGCTGTGTGGCCTTGAAGTTAGCAACAGTTCAGTCTGCCTGGTACGGGATGCTCTTTTCCATCCCTACTTGCTAGATTTCCATGGCCAAAATGTAACTAGGCAAGCTGAATCTCACAGTTTTCTACAATAAACAATGACTATGGGCCAGATGTAGGTAGGCAAATACCGGTCGGTAACGGCCGGAATTCGGTAATTTCGGCCGTTACCGACCGGTATTTGGAAAATGAGATGTAGCGGCATGGTAAAATACAGATTCGGTAATTTTACCGAATCGGTATAATTACCGAATCTGTATTTTGACATGTAGGTAGCACTGTAATCAGTGCTACAGGGGTTTTAGAATTCTTAATTTACCACCAACTACAAGTTGGTGGTAAATTAAGAAAACCCTTTAAAAAGCATTTCTTATGCTTTTTCAATAGTGCCCCTAAGGGCATGTATGTCTGCAACATGTGCACCCATGCACAATTGAGGGGTGCAACAGGGTGTCAAAGTGACACCCTGTCCTCCTTGTAAATTCGGTAAATTTACCGATTCGGTATTTACCGATTCGGTAATTGACATTGATTCCTATGGGCCTCAAGGCCCATAGGAGTCAATGGCAATTACAGAATCGGTAAATACCGATTCATTAATTACCGAATTATACCGATTCGGTAATTAATTCGGTAAAATTACCTGCATCCCGATTGCCAGTTCTTAAATACCGAATCGGTATGATTCGATATTTAAGAATCGGTAATCTGGGATTATATTTTTACTAACTAGCACTTCTCAATAAGGCACTTGCAGAGGGGAGAAAGCATTGAACTTGCAATGCATTTATTAACCCAGTATTTGAAAAGCGCAAACTAATCACCCCTAAGGGTCTCAAGGCGCTGGGGGCTGTCAGGGAGATGACGCGAGCTAATGCCCAAAGTCACATGGTGCTGGGCTGAGCTGCAGCCGGTGCTGGGATCGAACCATGAACCACGTGCTCCGGAGTCAGCCGCCCTGGCCACTGCGCCACACCTCTCCCTCTCTTATTAGAGAATAACTTGAGTGAATGCAGCCTTGGCCCAAGTCATGTGATCCACGAGAGAAAAGACGGCATTCTATGATTGTAGTTAACATGAGAGAATACTGTAATACAGTGATATATGTGGCTCTTACTATGTGTGAATACAGCCACCTAACTTTAAATGATTAATGCCATGCACACAGATTAACCTTGTTATCGGAACCGTGTAAATATGATGCACAAGGGCACGAAATACTAAATTGTACTGCACCAGGGTTATGGAAGAACTTCATGGTGTGAAGATCTGGATGGCTCAGATTTAGTTCTATACATGAATAGATACTTTCAGGAAATCAAAATACACAGCAATCTGTTGGTAAAACTGACATCATGAGAACATTTACTGTGAGCCAAAACCTGTCCTTCCTCACTCTATTAAAGGAATTCTTGTCAATCAGTTTCCAAAAATGTGTTCTGTTGCCTTTCTTTTGAGCTAAAACTGTCACCCTCAACTAGTAAATTTTGCAGTGAGGGTAGCGACAAAAAATTATAATTTGGAAAAGCAGAAAAAAAATAGCAAGAAAACTGGTCAGTCAACAACGGTGATTTCTTTTAGTTGATTTCATTACATGATATTTCAAGCAGGGTATCAATCACGGCAGTAACATTATTATTGTTGGCATGATCCTTGAGAGATTAATAATTGGATGGATGAGGTGGCGCCAGACCGAGGTGTGGTAATATTCAGAAGAGCTACCATAAAATAATGCTGATGTTCATAATTATATAGCACTGCACATTTGCTATTTTCCGAATGTCCAATTTGCCTGCCCCTTGGTATTTGCCAAAAGATTTTTGAAAATGAAAACGTCTTGAAAATCTTGTTGGCAAATAGTTCAAAATTCTGATTTGCGCGCTTTAGAGTGCCTGTGCATGTTCCGTGGTACACAAATTGTAATTTCGCTCGATTTTCCAAGAAGATTCTTACCAGGATTTTTTTCTGCAGAAAACTTTAGAACAAGTAGCACGGGTTAGGTTTCTCCTTAGCACGTCACTGATTGTTGGCAAAAGTCTCACCTTTGTGGCTGGGATCCATGATACCCCTCAGGCAGTCACCAGATCCTCAGGAGAACAGCCCCCTCTCACACAAAGCATTCTGGGATACCTTTGACTGGCCATCTTTACATCTCACATTTACTGGCGGGAGCTCTGCTTAGCTCCCCTTGTCCATCAGACCCGTGATAAGTCTCTCAGGCCACATTCACACAACTTATCCCATTTTATCCAATTTTCCCAATCACCTCCTTCACAATCTTCCTCTGAATAGTTCCAATATCCCCTAGGCGGGAGTCTTTTTTATCTGCTTGATTATTTCAGAGCACCAAGGCGTATCAGGTCTTGTCTTTGCACTGAGTGCCTCTTTCACTTACCATAGAGTCGTGCAATACATTCTTCTAAATAAACTATAAAAATGGGAAATATCATCAACTGGTAGTCTAGTACTGGCAGAAAAACACTATGATTAACCAAATCACATTGAATTTTATGGAAGGAAAATATCTTATATATTTATCTAGCATGAAGCTCAAACAGCACAGCAAAGGCAGTAGCACTGCAAGCATTTCTAGCATACAGAACAGGTTCAGCACATGCTATAGGAGTTCATTGCTAGTGCACACACACACACACACACACACACACGCACACACACACACACACACACACAAAACAAACATTCACCACACACACAGACATGCACACACACACAAACACACACATACAAACACACACATACACCCATACACCCACACAGACCCACAAACACACACACACACCACACAAACACACACCAACCATACACACCCCACCAGCACACACTTTTATACACACACACATGCATGCATGCTGCAAACCTGAATTCGTGCTTACTGCCTGTGACTGAAATAGGAAACTCAACCTAAATTAAGCAGACTTCAGGATTGTTCCTCGTCGACTGGTCCTGTCTCCTCTTGATGCAGGGAATGCCCTTCTGTGTAACATCACTGAGATGTACTTGTTCCCAGAACGAGCACCCTCCAGCCCATATTTGACTCTATGAACATCTATCTTCTCAGTTCCAGCCCCAAAGGGGTCCAGAGGTTTTCCTCTTTCTCATGGGTGTTGGGATGAAATGACATTGGCTGCAAATTGCAATTGACTGTGCGCCTGTTGGGACCCTAGATTTACAGTATCTGTGTCCAGTGCAATGGAACTCCTCTCTGCCAGAGTCCCAGCAGCCCTTTGATTTGGACACAAACACTATCAATATCATGAAATTCATCACATATTGAGACTTGTATATAGAACTGTGGTATTTAAATACTTGTGAATTTTTGGGAATTTAATTCATTTACATAGGGGTGTTCGACCTTGCTATCAGGACTACCAGGAAACTAGGACAGAGGGTAATTGAACCACTACAAGTCTCCGTCTGATTCCTCTGTCCTATTTACTTTCTGGACATAAGCATATTTTTTCCACTTGAATTACCAAAGGTTAAAGGGAGATTATAGTTAGGTGAAAATGTCAGTTAACACACACTGTTAAAAGCAACCAATACTATTGAAATTCACCAGTTAAAAGCCCTAAGTAAACTGTAACTCAATTCCCATGCACAATGTTGTCATCAATGATGTCATTGGAAATGTTGCACTGATATTATTAATTGTGTCATAGAACACATTACATGTGAGGTAATTTGTGGGGTAATTAGCTCTGCGTGGCAAAGTGTGCTGGTTGTAGTTGTAATTTGTGCGGTAATTAGCTCCGCGTGGGAAAGTTTGCTGGTTATAGTTACCTTAGGGCACAAGTTATAGTTACTTGAGGTAATTACACTTGGTGAATTTCAGTGGTTTTGTTTAGTTAAAACGGTATGCCTTAACTGACATTTTTATCTAACTATAACATCCCTTTTAACTTTTGGTTTTTCCTCTGAATTGCGAAGCTTTTTTAATGCAACATAAGATATTATTATCTTACCTAGCTATAACATCATTTCAACCATAGTTTTTTTCAGAGAATTTCTAGTTTTTTTACTACTAAGTTATTATCATATTTAACGCCAACCCATGCTGTGCACAGCCTTTGGCCTTCAACCACTGCCTGTCATGGGGTTGGCCGCCCGCTATGCCCTGTGCCCAACCTTCCTTTGCACATGAGCCAAGCGTTGCGGGGGATGGGCACAGAACCAGTCTGTCATTTTAAGTAAGTCAGACCTACTGACTTTATCAAAGGGTCAGAATACCAAAATAAAAAGTGGGCCTATTTAGGAAGGGGTCAGGATATCCACATATTGAAATCACACAAATTGTTAAAAAAGGACAAATAATTATAATGAAATATTTCATTAATTCATTCAGGGCAATGCTTAATAAAAGTAATTGTCATTAAAAAAATTTAATAAAGTTTTATTAAAAAAAAAATCATCAACATGTGATCGAGGCTTTTTTTGACATTTTCATTGCTACAAAATGCAGCCATGAAACCCATCGCAAGTTGGCTCTGCACTCCAGATGAAGAGCGTAAAGCTCCGGCTAGAACTGCTTTGAAAAATACAGTAAGCTCTCCTGGGGTCATGTATTTAATCGTTTTTTTTATGTTGGTGCCATTTGACGAATCTCCACAAAAACTGTACAGAAAATTGCTACTACTAGTTTGCACATGGAAAGTTTTGAGGTGATTCGCCGAGGGGAGGCCGGAAAAAAAAGGGAGGGGAGTGGTCCCAAAATGCGTTCTCTCCATTCATTTTTTTTTATACGAAATTTAGACACAGCTCCAGCATAAAGTGCTGAATGGAATTACACCAAATTTGGCAGAAAGCTAGATTTTGGTCCAGAAAAAACACTGATTTGGTGTAAATCCGTTCAGTCGTTTTTTGAGCAATTAATGCTAAAAAAAATTATATGTAGGGATGCAGAGTCTCCCTCGATCCAACAGATCTTAAGCTAAGATCTGATTGACTGCCATCACATCAACCCAGAAGGGGTGGTCGCCCTCCGCCTGGGACGACTCCTGGTGGCCCCCTGCCCTGGGCAGCGCACCCAAACCAACGGACCACGCACGAAACCTGGGCTTCATCCTGGACTCCTCCCTCTCCATGACCAGACAAGTCAACGCCGTCTCCTCGTCATGCTTCAACACCCTGCGCATGCTACGCAAGATCTACCGGTGGATCCCCACTGAGACTAGGAAGACGGTCACCC